>NC_133727.1:5493942-6093942 GCF_048934315.1 Petromyzon marinus | reverse complement strand
TGGGATCGAACCCACGACCTCTTGCATACCAGGCGAGGTAGTTAACATCTCATTTTTATGGCGACCCCGCTGTGGTGATATGACATTAAAGCCTTACTCCGGTCAAGGATCTGTTTACAGAAGCTCTTAGAAGTCTGAAACGGTTCCACAAAGAAGTGATGAACGATCGTGTGTGGGTCTCTCACGGACTTGCCAGAGGAGTCTGATCCGTTCGGGTGAGATTGGCGTCCGAAGTGGTTTGAGAGTCAACAAAAACAAGATATGCCACACCAGCGTTTTAAACTGAAGGCGATAGTTACTTATGATGTCTGCTGATCGTCACGGAATATCGCGTGCCAAACGCATATCGGCCCAGGTATGTGTGCACACGAAATAAATCAAACTCGAGGCAATCGTTGGCAGTGGACTAATTGCTCGTGGATTTCTCAAGCGGTGCGATCGGCGTTTTTTTTTTCTTTGCGTTCTGATTCATGTTTACCTCCTTGCCAAACTTAAATATTTCGTGAAACCATTTGTTGGTGAGCCTGGGTCGCTCTTGCAGAACGAGACGCGGCATGGCGGTCTCTAGAACTCCCACCTATAGAGAATTATATAATTATACTTTCATATGGATGGAATGTTCATTTTATTGAGATCGATTCATTTTGAAGGCACGCCACGGTGGCCAGGAGATGTTAACTACCTCGCCTGGTATGCAGGAGGTCGTGGGATAGATCCCGACCCTGACGATGCCTGCTGTTTATTTGGAGTTTGCGTGTCTCTCTCTCTCTCATCATCATCACGGTGGCCAGGAGATGTTAACTACCTCGCCTGGTATGCAGGAGGTCGTGGGTTCGATCCCGACCCTGACGATGCCTGCTGCTGTTTATTTGGAGTTTGCGTGTCTCTCTCTCTCTCTCATCATCATCACGGTGGCGAGGAGATGTTAACTACCTCGCCTGGTATGCAGGAGGTCGTGGGTTAGATCCCGACCCTGGCGATGCCTGCTGTATATTTGGAGTTTGCGTGTCTCTCTCTCTCTCTCATCATCATCACGGTGGCTAGGAGATGTTAACTACCTCGCCTGGTATGCAGGATGTCGTGGGTTCGATCCCGACCCTGACGATGCCTGCTGTATATTTGTAGTTTGCGTCTCTCTCTCTCTCATCATCATCACGGTGGCTAGAAGATGTTAACTACCTCGCCTGGTATGCAGGAAGTCGTGGGTTCGATCCCGACCCTGACGATGCCTGCTGTATATTTTGAGTTTGCGTGTCTCTCTCTCTCTCATCATCATCATCACGGTGGCTAGGAGATGTTAACTACCTCGCCAGGTATGCAGGAGATGATGGGTTCGATCCAGACCCTGACGATGCCTGTTGCTGTATATTTGGAGTTTGCAGTGTCTCTCTCTCTCCCCGTGGACGCGTGGATTTTTCTCCGTGTCCTCCGGTTTTCCCCTCCACATTTATAATCAACATGCATTTAGCTGCTATAAATGTCCACGTGTGAAGCCACTTCGTTGAGCTATCGTGTGTGATGGCCAGGTCGCTTCTGAAAAAGAGCTGTATAAGCATCAGTGGGCCTAACCTGGGTAAAAAAAAGACTAAAATTGTTTAATTTAGTTTAAAGGGTATCTAAACAAATGTTTCACCGGCGTAGATGTGATGAATTCAGCTGGAAAGTTTCCCCTGCGTCCATTTATTTCTCAACGTCGGAAACTGCTGCCTTTTGCTTCGAGTTTATACAACAGAGAAGCCCTCCTCCGCTCTTCGATTTTCCTAACCCGCAGTATATCATCGTTCGCATCTGGTGACATCCGCGCCGTTTAGCTTTAGATTTCTGTTGGAACTGAGCTGCATATAGAGAACTAGCTGTACTACCCGGCTTCGCCCGGGACTTGGATCTACCACGCCCGGCCGCCTTTGTCTCCCCAGTGGCGATGTTCACACACAACGGCAGTTACTCGTTTTGAGGCCGAGTCGACGTAGGGGAGGCCCGGGACCGGTTCAAATAATCGTCACCGGTGGTGGCCGTGAGCGGGAATCGAACCCCGGGTCGCCGCGTTCGCGCTACCCACTACACTACAATGCGTTACGCCGCTTCCACATTGGGAGGGTCACGTGAGAGATTTGACGTCACCGCTCACTTGCCGTGCAAAAAAAAATGCATTATTGAGCTCCCCCCCCCCCTAAAAAAAACTAAAGTGTATTTTTTATAATTTTTGCATGGTGTACAGTCTGGAATGTACCCACATGGCTAATTTCAAGTTTGTTGCATGTCGGGAAGTACGCTAAACATGTTTGAACAGACACACGTAATCACGACTTTGCTCTTTTATATATATATGAAGATAGGTTCCGCTATCTATCGCTAATATTTCAACCACAAACCCCACGCATTCCGGGACAGGTGGGTGGAGAGGAGAGAGAGGGGGGTGATGAGGAGGGGGAGGGGCTTTTAGTGCACAGAGCACGGAACCCCCCTGGGGGTGAGCGGGGGCGTTCGTGGGGTGAGGGTGAGCAGGGTAGGAGAGGGGGGGGGCCTCGGGGGGTGGGGGAGGTTGGAGTAGGTGGGGCGCTGCTCTCTCGTGGTGAGTGGCCGTGCCCCCCTCCCTCCCTCCCTCCCTCCCACCCCGTCCCAGCGGTTGCCCTCTGACCCCGCTGGTCCGCGGCACGTGCAAGAGCGCGCATCGAAACGGCAAAACCGGTGCATGGCACGCCACTTGCAGGCTTCTCTCGTTTGCGGAGTGCGGAGTCCCCAGGTGGATTGACACGCGGGGCCACCACCGGGTAAGTGGAGGGTCTCGCGGCTGGAACGCCCCGGTTGTGACTGCCCGCTTGCGAATTTGACCGAACAGCATTGCTGGATGTTTAACAAGTGGAAGGAATCGTCTTCTTTGGTTCTTTCGGTAAAGTCACGTAAAATAAGATAACGCAATAAAAATTCTCACGACGTTTTCGGCCACAACACAAGCGGCCTTTGATCAGGTGAAGGGGACGAGACTGTCTGGAGGACAGCGCTGGAGCGAACAAAGCCAAGCTCAGACCGCGACCTTTGAGCTGTGTGAGAAGAAACAGAGCGCCTTGACAAAGGAATTAGCATAGAATTTAGCATTGAAATAGCTGAGTGATTAAATTGTGACTGGTCACAGAAATGGCTGTGTTAAAGTGCTAATTCCATTGTCAAGGCGCTCTGTTTCTTCTCTCACAGCTTAAAGGTCGCGGTCTGAGCTTGGCTGTGTTCGCTCCAGCGCTGTCCTCCAGACAGTCTCGTCCCTTCACCTGATGAAGGCCGCTTGTGTTGTGGCCGAAACGTCGTGATAATTTTTATTGTGTTAATTTATTTTACGTGACTTTACCGAAAGAACCAAAGAAGATGAATCCTTGCAGTCACGAAAGCTTTAAATCGAAATTTAAGCGGAAGGAAATGGAAGTGCCCAGGGGAAAAAAACCCATATGGAGATTAGTCTACATTTGTCGCACTGCCTTGCCCTGGCGAGCCAGTGTATGGCACCTTCCTCAGTGTGTGGCAATCCACCAACCCTCGCTGCTGCCTCCACACAGTGCAGCCACGTGCATATCCACCGCTGCCGTTCCGTTGAAACGAACGCTGAGGTTGTCTCATCCATCTAGCGGAGATTATCGCCCGAGTGGTGTTCTGCTCTGTGTGGCAGTGGACACAACCTCGGACTGGCAAATAAACGTCTTACTCCCACGGTTTGGGATGCCCTGGATTATCATGGAGCCAGCTGATGGTGAATTGCCCAGTTTGGGAAGGCCTAGAATTGCATGGAGCTAATGGTGAATACCACGGTTTTGGAGGCCCTAGAATATCATGGAGCCGATGGTGAATCCCACGGTTTGGGATGTCCCGGAATATTATGGAGCCAGCTGATGGTGAACTCCACGGTTTGGGAGGTCCTGGAATATCATGCAGCCGATGGTGAAATCCACGGTTTTTGAGGTCCTGGAATATCATGTAGCCGATGGTGAAATCCACCACGCCGATGGTGAAATCCACGGTTTTGGAGGTCCTGGAATATCATGTAGCCGATGGTGAAATCCACCACGTCCATGGTGAATTCCACGGTTTTGGAGGTCCTGGAATATCATGGATCCGATGGTGAATCCCACGGTTTTGGAGGTCCTAGAATATCATGGATCCGATGATGAATTCCACGGTTTTGGAGGTCCTGGAATATCATGTAGCTGATGGTGAAATCCACCTCATCTCATTGTCATCGTCATTGTCTTAATCGTGGACTTCTACCCTCAATATTACAGATATGCTTATTCATGCTTTATAGCGTTATTGTATAATGTGCTCTATTTTATTGGTGTCTAATGAAGACACCAGTAACTTCATGAAGCTACGACGAACCAGATCGTGGCCGTGGTTTCCCCTACTCTCTATTTCTCAGATGGCCCCCTGTACTTTACCAACCACGGATTTGCCTCATTTGAGAGCCTTGCTGCTCCCTGGCCAAGTCGATCAAAGTACTTTTGAACTCCACCACACCTCCCCCCCCCCGCAACTACGTTGACTCACACAGAGATGATGGTCTCAGCCCAGCCACCATTAGCAATATCATCTTCCTCTTCTTCTTGTCGTACGGCTGCTGATGTAGACGCAGAGACAACAGCTGACGGTGTCACATTCAGGTGGTCGAGCCAGACAACCGCGTCAGCAGGAGCAGAGTAGCAGCACAGTGCATCATCGTCGCCGTGACGTCTCCTTCATCGTACACTTTAACCAGGGGGCATTGGGTCGTTACACGTCGTACGGTGCTGTTGTGGATGGACGCAGCCGCCAAGACACTACCGGAGAGTTTTTTTTTGTTTATATTTTCCATTCCCGCGTCACCAGGGTATCCACATCTAACTCTTTGGTTCTTTCGGAAAAGTCACGTAGAAATAAGATAAAAAAATAATAAATCACGACGTTTCGATTGCGACACAAGCAACCGTCATCAGGTGTGAATGAATGCAAGCTCGGAGAGAGACACAGAGAGAGAGAGAGAGAAACACAGACACGGAGAGAGACACATACACAGAGAGAGAGAGACTGAGAGAGAGAGACACGCAGAGAGAGACAAACACAGAGAGAAAGAGAGAAAGGCATACACACAGAGAGAGACACACAGAGAGAGAAAGACATACAGAGAGAGAGACACACACACAGAGAGAGAAAGAAAGACACATACACAGAGAGAGAGACACGCAGAGAGAGAGAGACACAGAGAGAGAGAGAGAGACACGCAGAGAGAGAGAGAGACAAACACAGACACGTAGAGAGACACATACACAGAGAGAGAGACACACACAGAGAGAGAAAGACATACAGAGAGAGACACACACAGAGAGAGAAAGACATACACAGAGAGAAAGAGAGACACAGAGAGAGAGAGAAAGACATACACAGAGAGTGAGACACAGAGAGAGAGAGAGAGGCAAACAGTCACGAAAGCTTCAAATCTAAATTATATACACTTGCTTTTTTCCTTCTACTTTGGCTAGTTCCGGGTTCTACGCAAAATCTTTTGCAGGCCACGTAAAACGTTGAGTCTTTGCACGCATACGAAAGTCCACGTGAATGACAGCGATCGTGATTTCAACTTGTAACGCGACACCGCACGGTATTAATCGGCATCCTTCTCTCAGAGGCTCGAGGACAGCAGCCGCAGCAGCCGCAGCCGCGTGGTTTCGCTGGTTGGTGCCAAGAATTGCCCAAAACTCAGCAGTCCTCTAATATATTAGCATGCTGTTGGGGCCCAATGAATGGGCAGCTCGCATGTGGGAGGAAACCGGAGCACCTGGATCCAAACGGACGGAGCAGGTGGAGTACTGCTTACGAACGAGTCAGGTTCCGGAGTCAGGTTCGTAAGTCGATTTGTTTCGTGAGTCCAACTTTACTCCCGTCAAATTCTGAACGTGTTTCACGGCATGTGCACTAAACACGGGGAATTGCGTTTAAAAAAAGTTCCATAATCTCCCGCAGATGTAGATGCCACTCGCATCTCCACGTTCTGCAGATGTAGATGCCATCTACTGCGCGGCCGTTGAACTTGCGACTCTCGTCCGATCAGGCAACTGGACATACGGACAGGTTTGTTCGTATCTCTGAAAGTTCGTAAGTTGATTATTCGTAAGTAGAGGCGTCTATGTACGCTTTTTTCCGTAACCTTCTTCCGGTGCACCAGGGTTATGTCACCTTTTTAATGCCGACGAGGGAAGGCGAACTTCACACAGCATTTGTGCTGCGGTGATCCAGAAAACCCTTGCTGCTGCTGCCTGCCACACAGTGCTGGATTGCAGGCGGCCACGTGCATAGCCACCACCACCGCCCGGCTTCTTCTGAAGGGGCATGAGAAGACGTTATATGACGTCATCTTCTGGGGGCACTTTCTGAAACACAACGTGGTGTATTTCTAGCTTGTGAGCGTTGGAAGGGGAAATCTTTCTTGACTCCGTTGACGTGATGCCGATTGGAATACACTTTGGAAAAAGAAGACTAAGAGAGAGAGAGAGCGAGAGAGAGAGAGAGGGAAACGACAATTGCTGTTGGGCCGGTAATTAACATGGACATGTGGCTTCACTTCCCCCACTTGCCAGCGAATGAGCTCAGCGATGTCATCGCCTCTTAAGCCCACGCTCGCCTTTCGGATTTCTGAGCCTCGCCGGAAGCCAGCGTCGACTTCTTTGCCTTGCCTTCCCCCGTCAACACAAAGCGAGGAAGTTGACGCGCAAACGGTGAAGGGTGGTGGTGGGTGGGGGGGGGGTGGGGAGCTTCTCAGGATTGGCGCTTCAGGGGATTCTGTGGTGGGCGAAGCGGGACGTTTGGTGGTGCAGGCTTGTTTGCTTGGCTTTTCCACAGGGTGCATCCGATCCTCGCGCACGTATGTACGCGTGTACGCTGAACCTTCTCTCGAACCCGTACGTACGTAGCCAACCGCGCTACTCGGGCGTGCAGGGAGGCGGTGGGACGATAACGAGCTGAGCGCAAAGAGAAGTTATGAAGAAGTGATATTTTTAATCTCGACGATATAAAAGTGCATTCCTAATACCAAAAAGGGAGAGCGTTCCAGACGGCCGCAGAAGCGCATCTGAAAGCGCGCCATGCGGCGACGGTCCTTGTTCGACGGGTTGGCCAAAAGCCCTCTGCCGCAAGGATGACCCGGAGTTTGCGTGATGGAGTGACGAATGTCTGGGTCCACCCGCCGAGACCAGGATGCGAACTCGCGAACCTTACAATCGCGAGCCCCGCTCCCTCTGCCGCTGAGACAGCTGGCCCGGGTCAGTTATTGGTAATGGGGACTATTGCAGTCCCTGCTCTTTTTGGTTCTTTCGGTGAAGTCACGTAGAAAGGGAAAATTACGTGACCTTTACCGAAATAAACAAAAGAGGAATTCCTGCAGTCACAAAAGCTCCAAATCAAGTTTCGATTTAAAGCTTTCGTGACTGCAAGGATTCATCTTCTCTGGTTCTTTCGCTAAAGTCACGTAGAATGAGAATAAAATAATAAATTAATAAAATAAAACAACACGATAAAATTCTCACTGTGAAAATTCTCACTGTGAGAATTTAATTGTGTTATTATATTTTATTATTTTATTATTTTATTCTCATTCTACGTGGCTCCAAATCAAGTTTATTGCAGTCCCGTTGTGCTATTTTGTGTTGCACAAGTTCTGTTTTTACTCCTTTATTGAAGTAACTAACGGTGCAATATACAATTTAGAACTGCGGTGGCGAGGAGATGTTACTGTAACTACCTCCCCTGGTTTATAGGAGGTCGTGGGTTCGATCGCGACCCTGTCGCTTGTTTCATGTTTGGAGTTTGTGTGTTCTCTCTCCCCATGGGCGTGTGGATTTGTCTCCGAGTTCTACCGCTTTTTTTCCCCCCCTCCACATTTAGAAACGACATCGTTCGCTCAAGCGTATTTGGCTGCTAAACATTTCCACACGCTGATGATGATGGTGATGAGCCACTTCGTTTGAGCTGTCATTTGTGATAGCCAGGTCGCTTCTGAAAAAGAGCTATATGCTAGCTCAGTCTGCCTTACCTGCTAGAACATAAAATAAAATTAAAAACAACAGTTTTAAATTTTGATTTAAAGCTTTCGTGACTGCAGTAATTCATATTCTTAGTTCTTTCGGTAAAGTCGCGTTGTTTTATATATATATTTTATTATTTTTGTTGTTTCCCTTCAACGTGACTTTACCGAAAGAACTAAGAATAACAACTGTTTTGGTTTGTACGTAGGTGTTCGCGACAGATAGAAGTCCTCTACTTCGACAGCCGGCTCCACAACGACTTTTTTTTTGTGCGGCACCTCCATAGTGGCCCACCATCGTGCCGGTCATCTTCAGCTGCTGGCTACGAGAGCGGACAAATAATCCGCGGTGAACCTTGTCTTTGGCAGCATCATCAAAATGATGGTCCCCAAAAAAAATAGCGATTGGTTTTACCCCCTTTCGGGCAAAACAAAATTTAGGCGTCAAGATGTTCAAACACCGAACACTGGATACCGTTTTCGTGCAAGGCATCAAGTCTGCATTTTAGCACGCGCTACTTGTGGCAAAAAACGCGCAAACTAAACGTGAGCTTGCGAGCAAAGACGGTCCCTCCCGGTGACCACGACCTCTTCGGTGGTGGTGGGGGGTGGGGTGTGGGGTTGTTGCCCTCTCGCTGACTCGTGCCGTGTGCTCCCGTCCCTTCGCCAGGCCCAACATGTGCGCCGTGCAGGAGATGGAGGGCACGGAGAAGCGATACTTCTCCTCCTGCAAGACCTGGTACCGCAAGAAGATCTGCAACGTGCCCACGTAAGCGGCTTCGGTGGGGCGACGCGGAGTGCGAACGCTGCGGCGACACGTTAAATAGCCCGCCGCGTCCGCACATACAGGATGCGTGGTCATTAGTTGGCGCGCAGAGTTTTGGGCGTTTACGATTGTGAACGCGTGGATTGATTTGCATCGCAAATATGATCCTAAAAAAAAACAACCGTATCCAGTCTGAATGTAACGCGCTGCAGGCTCTCGCAAACCCGAATTACGATTCAGAATTGATTTGTGGGTCACATCCCCGCAAGGTAAAATGTGTTTGTTAAGGGGTGGCATGGTGGTGAGATGTTAACTCCCTCGCCTGGTATGCAGAAGGTACGTGGGTTCGATTCCAACTGTTGATGCCTGTTGTATATTTGGCGTTTGCATGTTCTCCCCGTGGTTTCATGGTTTTTTTCTCAAGGCCCTCCGGGGTTTCTCTCCACATTTAGAAACATGCATTTAGAGTATTAAGCTGCTCGAAATTTCCATGTGATAAGCCACTTCGTTGAGCCATCATTTGTGGCCAGGTCGTTTCTGATAAAGAGCTATGTGGCTCAGTGGGCCTAACCTCGTAAAAAAAGTTTAGTTTTTTTAGTTTATATTCGGAGCGTGTATGTCGCGCTCACTCCCCGTGGTCACGTTGACGTTTGGAGGTCACGTTGGGGTTTGGAGGTCACGTTGGAGTTTGGAGGTCACGTTGGCGTTTGGAGGTCACGTTGGAGTTTGGAGGTCACCTTGGGGTTTGGAGGTCACGTTGGAGTTTGGAGGTCACGTTGGGGTTTGGAGGTCACGTTGGGGTTTGGAGGTCACGTTGGAGTTTGGAGGTCACCTTGGGGTTTGGAGGTCACGTTGGAGTTTGGAGGTCACGTTGGAGTTTGGAGGTCACGTTGGAGTTTGGAGGTCACGTTGTGTTTTGGAGGTCACGTTGGGGTTTGGAGGTCACGTTGGGGTTTGGAGGTCACGTTGGGGTTTGGAGGTCACGTTGGAGTTTGGAGGTCACGTTGGAGTTTGGAGGTCACGTTGGAGTTTGGAGGTGAGGGATTCGGGGAGGGGTGGTGGGGGGGCGGTTGAAGAAAGAGGGGCAAGAGACGAGTCGTCACGTGACAATAATGAATGGATGAGGTTCTAAGGTAGCGGCTGGAGTGAGGAAGTTTTGAATTTGGTGGATGTGTGCGGATGTTGAGCGCGCGATGGAGATGTGAGGTGCTGCCAAGTTGAGACGTGATGATGAGAGACAGAGAGAGAGAGACACGCACAATCCAACTATACAGCAGGAGTCAGGGTCAGGATGGAACCCCACGACCTCCTGTATACCAGGCGAGGTAGTTAACATCTCCTAGCCACCGTGATGATGATGAGAGAGAGAGACACGCAAACTCCAAATATACAGCAGGCGTCAGGGTCGGGATCGAACCCATGATCTCCTGTACACCAGGCGAGGTAGTTAACATCTCCTAGCCACCGTGATGATGATGAGAGAGAGACACGCAAACTCCAAATATACAGCAGGCGTCAGGGTCTGGATCGAACCCATGATCTCCTGTACACCAGGCGAGGTAGTTTACATCTCATAGCCACCGTGATGATGATGAGAGAGAGAGAGAGAGAGACACGCACACTCCAAATATACAGCAGGCGTCAGGGTCAAGATCGAACGCCACGACCTCCTGTATACCAGGCGAGGTAGTTAACATCTCCTAGCCACCGCGGTGGCGAGCTCCTCACTGCCTTCAGTGCTCGACTGCACCCATTTATGGCTTCAGCTCACGACAGCTCGGCTAATTGGTTTCATTGTGATTGAAGTCAAACGGCGTTCTCCGTCAATGGCGAATGGCAAGTTCGTCGAGATGAAGTATTTGTTGAGTAAATTTTTCATGATGTGTCGATGGCCCAGCGATAACCGGTGATGAATTGTTTCGCGAAATCCTGCTTCGTCAAATCGATCGACGGCATTTTCGGTGGCTACCTCGTTATTCGCGAGCGATATGTTTTCTGGAAGCTCGTGAATGGCAAGTTACACGGATAATGATATTGGCCAACGTAAACCTAGCTTGCGTCTCATCACTTTATCTCTCGTCTCTTTATCTCTCGTCACTTTATCTCTCGTCACTTTATCTCTCGTCACTTTATCTCTCATCACTTTATCTCTCGTCACTTTATCTCTCGTCATTTTATCTCTCGTCACTTTATCTCTCACCACTTTATCTCTCATCACTTCATCTCTCATCACTTTATCTCTCGTCACTTTATCTCTCGTCACTTTATCTCTCATCACTTCATCTCTCATCACTTTATCTCTCATCACTTTATCTCTCATCACTTTATCTCTCGTCACTTTATCTCTCGTCACTTTATCTCTCGTCACTTTATCTCTCATCACTTTATCTCTCATCACTTTATCTCTCATCACTTTATCTCTCGTCACTTTATCTCTCGTAGCTTTATCTCTCGTCACTTTATATTTCATCACTTTATCTCTCTCGTCACTTTATCTCTCGTCACTTTATCTCTCATCACTTTATCTCTCGTCACTTTATCTCTCGTCAATTTATCTCTCATCACTTTATCTCTCGTCACTTTATCTCTCATCACTTTATCTCTCGTCACTTTATCTCTCGTCAATTTATCTCTCATCACTTTATCTCTCGTCAATTTATCTCTCATCACTTTAACTCTCATCACTTTATCTCTCGTCACTTTATCTCTCATCATTTATCTCTCGTCACTTTATCTCTCATCACTTTATATCTCGTCACTTTATCTCTCTTCACTTGATCTCATCACCCACGTTCTCTCTCTCTCTCTCTCGACGCAGTCAGTCGTGCAGAGTTCCAGATGCGATTCGCGCACAGCCAAAACAAACAAAAAATCGCGACTCCATCGAGTTCGTGAATCGCGAGGCAACACCGCAGCACGTAGCCCAAGCGGCGTAGAGCGGTGGTTGGCGTGCGTCCTCATTGTGCAATGGGCGGCATTGGCGATGGCAGAAGTCAGCCCACGCTGTCCGTCACGAGGCGCGCGCACGCTTACCAAAGGCAAACGCCTTCAATAGACTGTTGGGTCAAGCGCTGTTCGCGAGCGCCTATAGCGGCCCACAAGGGGCAGTGGGTGACCAGCACCGCCTTTGTCTCCCCGATGCTTGTGTTTGCGCACTCACCAGGTACCCATTTACGTGTTTTTTTTACCCTCGCTCTTCGCGATCTGCCCCCGAACGGGCCCTTGTATGTACGTAAGTAAGTATGTATGCTGAACTTCTTTGGCAACGTACCTAGCCAACCGCGCCAATTGGGGGTGCCCTGGTGCGCTTGCACCCAATAGTTGGAGCCAGGATTTTCAGGTAGTAAGTAAGGAGTTGTTAGTAAGTAAGGAGTTGTTAGTAAGGAGTTGTTAGTAAGTAAGGAGTTGTTAGTGAGTAAGGAGTTGTTAGTGAGTAAGGAGTTGTTAGTGAGTAAGGAGTTGTTAGTGAGTAAGGAGTTGTTAGTAAAGAGTTGTTAGTAAGTAAGGAGTTGTGAGTAATAAGTAAGGACTTGTCCCTTGCTATTTATCCGACGCGTGTGCGGCGATGGCCCGGCCATCGATCGAGGGTCGAATTGCTAACCGCGTTGTGTGATCGCCATCGCGCTCGCTGAAGGTGTCGATGCCTTCAGGGAAGTCGTGGACTCTGTAGACGCAACTGCGCACAATTCTGTGAGTCACTTATAACCGCTTTGCCGTTACTTATTGCCAATTATGGACTCAGACTATTGTCCTATCATCTCATAAAGTCCCTGGCACGTAATAATATGCTACACAGTGGCAGTGGGGGTCGCAAAATGCCGATTGATTACTAATAAACCCCAATGATCCGATCGAAATTAGGGATTTCGATCGGATCATTGGGGGGCGGGCACGTGCCACTCCACCCCCTCCTCCCCCCCTCCAGTGGTTGCACCGCCTGCACACGCGATAATTACTACCTTGCCTGGTATACAGTACATGATGAGGTCGTGGCTTTGATCCCGACTCTGACGCCTGCATTATTCGGGTTTGCATGTCTCTCTTCCCGTGATCGTGTGGAATTTTCCCCTGGTCCTTCGGTTTTCCCCTCCACACTTAGAATGAACATCACGCGTTTTAGAGTATTTGACCTGGTGGTCTGCTCAGAGATGCGAGCCGTTAATATCCGCATTCGGTTAGCAATCCACTTGGTCTGTTTTTATTTCTGTTTTCTTTCCTACAGATATATATTCGTCTAAAAATATCCCCACAAGACGGCGCTTTAATCAACAATTCCACGCCAAGTTGTGTTGAAACCCACCGCAGCTCCCCCTCTCCGCGTTGCCCCTTCCATACACGCCCAGAGTGAGATCCCGGTTACGGTTTAAAAAGCCAGCGAGTCCAAGTCGCCGCCTTCACGCCATTGGATAAACGTGGCCCTCGTTTTCATCACCTTCAGCTTCAACCCCCTAACCCTTGCCCGGCAAACCAAGCCCAAAAAAAAACCTGGAATTCCTTTCCATAATTTAAGATCATCCCCCCTTTCTCCTTTCTCTTTGGCACGTGCAGGTCGCGAAAAAAATCCCCGCGTGCGATTCGACGTTCAAGTGTTCAATGTTACCTGCCAGCGTTAATTGAACGCTTGCATGAATTAAATTGCAGTTGAGTCCTGCTGCTCGGCGCCTGCAATGTTCTATGATTTATTGACTGCTTTATATTAAAAAAGTATTTCTTTCACCCAGGCCCTCCGCGGATCGTTCTTGTAAATGAGGCGGAACGTTTCTTACCTGCGTCAACAAAACGTCAACAAATCAATTGCAAAAACCACCCAGCTCTTATACATGTGACGAACAAAAATTTTTTACCTCAAGGGTATTCTCTCATCAACTGTGCCTTGGATCCTTCCCTACCGACAATCTGGGTGACGTCCCGCTAACCGGTCCTTCCCTCCCACCGCCCTGCACACAGTGTCTCACCTGATCACATCCACAGCACTTTCCTGCCACGTTGCGTTCCGAACTTTCAAGTGCTTTTTACCCTTTTTTTTGCTCTTCTCTGACATTCTTGAGATCCTTCACCTGTACACATAGGCCAAGGCGCATTCCGTTTGAGTTGCTTCGTTCAAGTACCAACTCCCTGAACTAAACGGTCACACCGACGTTGACATACCTGTCAACCCATACGGTTTACCGTATTCCTGCATAGGGAAATCGAGTTTTCAGGCACATGCGGCATACAGCCGTTTCAATACATGGCGGAAGCAAATTGATTGTTTCTCTCTTGTGATGGGACTTTGTAGGATGAACTTTGAGGTTTATAATGGCACGGGGTGACCGATACGGTCTTAACTGGTCTGTAACAAGGTAGGCACTGAGAAGGGGTTGACAGCTGTGTGTTACTCATCACGAGAAACTCATGTTGACCTCATAGCCCCTGGATGTACGACTTCCGTGAGGTTATTTGTCTTTTCACGTTTCGGAGGACAAAACAAATATATAGCCCCCAACAAGTTCGCCCAAGTCTGTAGACGATGAGGCGAAGCCAATCGTGCCAGAAAAATAGCGGCCTTTTCCTGCTGCTTTGCCAATGTGCTGCTGTGCATGGGCGCCGCCATCTTGGATCGCGTCAAGTCCAGCAGAATGAGTCCTAGGCCCTGTGGCTCCGTGTCAGTAGTGTGCACGTCGTGAGAGACCCGGCGAGAATCGGGCGAACCGCTGGCTTCGATCTTCCGCAGGTGAAAGGTCATGGACCACGACCCTTCCGACTTTAACCGCACACACCGTGGTGGCAGCAGGAGCAGCGGATGAGGCGGATACCCGATGAGGATGATGATGATGATGATTTCACGCGTGGAAAATTGAAAACTCTCCGGCGGTGTGCGGTGACGACATTCACCTAGCGTAGATGGCCGATTAACAATAGAATACAAAGGAGCAGGCATGATCCTTATGCAATGAATCTGGCTCGACCACCTCGGTGTAAAATCACAGATGTTGCTGTACAGCAGGGGTGGCCAACCTGTAATGGAACGAGAGGCAAAAAAAGTCGCTTGTGAGTTCCGCAAAGAGCCAAGCGAATATTACATTCCGTTCTCCTGTATAGCGATATGTGGCATTTTCATTAAGTGAATTGGATACAACACGATGAATGTATTAGGGAACGCATTTTTTTTAATGTGAATTCAATATAACGCGATTGAGTGAACGGAACTTACGTCACGCGGGTAGGAATAAGCGGTCGAAGCGTCTGGCTCGGCGTAGCAACACCACGCAAGGCATTACGATGCTGCTGGATGCGTCTAGATGCTACCTACACGCCACAATCTTCGTCCTGGCCTGCGTATGCATCTGACATGGTATCGCAGACTGTTACTATAACTTATTATAACGCGATTTTTCCATCACCCGGTGTATTTCAGGAACGCAACCCCCGACCGCGTTATAGGAGACCCAGACTGAATAAGAGCATAAATATATTGACAGTTTTCAACGCAGCACGGGAGACATTAATTATTCTTAGCTTCTGTGATAGCACGTTCCGCATTAATGTATATACCCTGTCGATAGAACCCCCTGTGGTGGATTAAAGAGCCTCTTTACCACGAGGATCAATGCTTGATCCACTTCTCTTCTCCATCTTCATTGACGACCCGGTCGATGTCTGCGAGAACCCAGGGGGAGGGGGGGGGGGGTGCGAGACATGGCCAGATGTTTTTTCAGACGGTAAATTATCAAAACTAAAATTAAGCATGGGGCACGTGAGCGCAACAACTTACTTTGTTTCATCAAACCGACGTATTTATTAATATTCTACTTTAAAATTTATATATCCATATAAACTGAGAACTAACGGGTTTCAAGGCTGCAGTGAAGGTTATGGACCCACTGGTCTACGCTGACGACTCAGCCCGCTACGCTCCAATAAGATCGCCCGCGGAAAGCGACGTGGGGAGCGTTTGAGACCGTTTCGGGCCAGAATTCCATCCAAGCTTGATCTACATTCTTGGTGACCGTCAGCCGCAGTCAAACCCGAGCAAAGCCCCGGGGATCCCTCGCCGTTACCATCGACTGTAAGCTCGACGTTGGTCAAAGCATCTCGCCGACATCTCCACCGGAGCAGGACAACAACAAAAAGAGATTGGGGTTTGCACCGACCTAGGCGGCCAACAAAACTTGACACGGAGGGCCCCTAGGCCGCAAGTCTACAAAGCTCAAGTCCGAAGTTCCATGGAGTTTTACGCCCCACTCCCCCCCCCCCCCTCCTTGCTTCGCGCCGGACGAACGCCCCACTGGCTCGCCTCAACCCGTCCTGACGACGTCCGGAGGAAAGGCGGCTGGAAATAATTGGCAGGTCGATGAAGCCACCGCCAGCGCACGACTCGTCATCGTTCCCCCAGCCTGCATCGCCGTCGATGAGTCGCTGCCGCCACAGTCCCTGGTACAAAATTATCGCCAACTACTATTCCCTCCCCTCCCCCCCCCAGCAGATGTTCAGGCCATGCTTCCAGCCCCCCAAACGAAAGAGGCTGTGCCAACCGTTTTTTCCATGACCCCTGCCAAGTCACACCCTTGCCCTTCCCCCCCCCCCGCCCCCCCCCACCCCCAGTTGACAAAGCATTGCTCTCTGGACAGAAACCATAAACTATTTTTTTTATTTTACCAAGAAAGGCCACTGAGCTTCATAGCTCTTCTTTCAGAAACGACCTGGCCACACATGATAGCCTAATTAAGGGGCTCATCACGTGGGAAATTCTAGCAGCCAAGTACTCTAAACGGACGTTTCCTAAATGTGGAGGGAAAAACCCGAGGACCCAGAGACAATCCACACGGCCACGGGGAGAACACAAACTCCAAATATACAGCAGGCATCAGGGTTCCGGATCGAGCCCACGACCTCTTGTATACCAGGCGAGGTAGTTAACACCTCCTAGCCACCGTGATGATGATGATGAGAGAGAGACACGCAAATTCCAAATATACAGCAGGCATCGTCAGGGTCGGGATCGAACCCACGACCTCCTGCATACCAGGCGAGGTAGTTAACATCTCATAGCCACCGTGGTGATGATGATGAGAGATAGACACGCAAACTACAAATATACAGCAGGCGACAGGGTCGGGATCGAACCCACGACCTCCTGCATACCAAGCGAGGTAGTTAACATCTCCTAGCCACCGCAGAAAACCTTCACTCCGAAGCTTCCTTCACTCTGCTCTCCGGATATGGAACAGCCTCCATGATGAAGACATTGTCAGCAAAATCACGGATTCTGGTCTTCAGGCCTTCAAATGCCCCGACCACACACATGGGACATTTCCTTACCGGATCCCCTGTAGGACTACTGAGTCATTCAGCTGCAGTGAACCAAAGATTATACCAATCAGATGTAGTCATGTCCGACACGGCTCTTGTTGACAATTGCACCCAATACACCTTTCAAAAAATGGGGTGGATTAAAGAGCTGCATGCGGCTCGGTGAGACGCCGGTTGGCCATCACCGCCCTGCAAGAACATCAGCTGTGCGCAGGAGAAGTAGACGAAGAAGATGATGATGAAGAAGACGAAGATGAAGGACTCAAAGTCGAAGATGAAGAAGATGAAGAAGAAGACAAAGATGAAGAAGAAGATAAAGAAGACGACAACATTTTCCACAGTCGCTTTACCTACCGACACGCCATCCTGCAGAATCAGAATCTTCATTTTAGACTGCAGGAGGAGGAATCCGATGAGCTACAAAGCTCTTCGTTCACAGATGTCCGTGGTGGTCACGGGGTCAGCGAGTTACAACAGCAAACACGATACAGAAACACGATGGGAGTGCAAAGTATGGGAAAGTTAAGCAAGTCACGAACCATGAATAAATAATAACTTCATTACATCAGTCCGATTTATGAGCATTGGACGAAGCAACAGCAACAAAGCAGTCCCTTAGCACACCAAGATAGCACAGCACAGCAGCGGTCCGTCAGTCGAAAGGCCACATTAACATCGAACTATCGGTACACGGGTAATGATAAAAGTTGCAAATCACATTTGCAAATGTCACTGGATCCAGCACTACTAATCTTCTGTAGCCGGCACAGGTTAATAAGAAGAACCACTGGCGTAGAGGTACAGCTGGGTTCTCGCAGACATCGACCGGGTCGTCAATGAAGATGGAGAAGAGAAGTGGATCAAGCATTGATCCTCGTGGTACAGAGGCTCTTTAATCCACCACAGGGGGTTCTATCGACAGGGTATATACATTAATGCGGAACGTGCTATCACAGAAGCTAAGAATAATTAATGTCTCCCGTGCAGCGGTCACGCAAGCCTAAAGCAGATTTAAGCCACTCGTTCCAGTGTGCTCCCTTCCTGCAGATGTTGTCCATCTCTTAAAGCACGGTGGCTGGGAGATGTTAACTACCTCGCCTGGTATACAGGAGGTTGTGGGGGTGATCCCGACCCTGACACCTGCTGTATATTTGGAGTTTGCGTGGCTCTCTCTCTCTCATCATCATCATCACGGTGGCTAGGAGATGTTAACTATCTCGCCTGGTGTACAGGAGGTCGCGGGGGTGATCACGACCCTGACACCTGCTGTATATTTGGAGTTTGCGTGTCTCACTCTCTCCCATCATCATCATCACGGTGGCTAGGAGATGTTAACTACCTCGCCTGGTACACAGGAAGCCGTGGGGGTAATCCCGACCCTGACACCTGCTGTATATTTGGAGTTTGCGTGTCTCTCTCATCATCATCATCACGGTGGCTAGGAGATGTTAACTACCTCGCCTGGTACACAGGAAGCCGTGGGGGTGATCCCGACCCTGACACCTGCTGTATATTTGGAGTTTTCACGTCTCTCTCTCCTCGTGGTGAGATGTTAATTACCTCGACTGGTATACAGGAAGCTATGGGTTCGATCCCGACCCTGACGTTCGCTGTATATTCGGAATTTGATTGTTCTCTCTCTCTCTGCGTGGATTCTTCTTCGGGTCCCTCCAGTATTCCCCTCCACGTTGACAATCAACTTCACGCGTTAAGAGTATTTGGTTGTTGTTCATGTTAACGTTATGATAAGCCGCTTCTTTGAGCTATCATTCGTGATAGCCAGGTCGCTTCTGAAAAACAGTGCTATATATGCTCAGTGGGCCTAAGCTGTTGAAAAATAAAAAAAGGTTAGTTTAGTTGCAATTACTGAAATATTTTCATTTCAACTGTAAGCACTGCAGCAGGTGACAACGGTGGCAGAATGCGGTGCAGTGAATCGCATTGATGTCGGCCTACGCTTCATAAACATCTGCCTGTGCATTTCATGGGACAGGCTCTGTAAGTGTTTGGATACCATTATGAAGGGTCGCTTGTGTTACCTTAGGACATCCCGTTGACTGCTTCGTTATCAGAATATTGTTTTTTTGATGTTGTTGTTGTATAGCTTTGATCGTTTTTTTTTATTGATGATTTGTGTTCCTGGACAAACCTGCGCTTAGTAATGACAAACAAAGAAACTACTCAATGCATACATTCGATTGAAAACGGATTACTTTAGAGCTGATTTTTTCGTTTAGTTTCTTGTCCATCCCCCCTGAACCTCCAATTAGCGCGGTTGGCTCCGTATGGTGCGAAAGAAGTTCAAGAAACATACGTAAATAGACTCACGCAAAGACCCATAGACTCACACAGAGGACCCGTAGACTCACGCAAAGACCCATAGACTCACACAGAGACCCATATACTCACACAGAGACCCATAGACTCACACAGAGACCCATAGATTCACACAGAGACCCGTAGACTCACATAGAGACACATATATTCACACAGAGACCCATAGACTCACACAGAGACCCATAGACTCACGCAGAGACCCATAGACTCACACAGAGACCCATAGACTCACACAGAGACCCATAGACTCACACAGAGACCCATAGACTCACAGAGAGATCCATAGACTCACACAGAGACCCTTAGACTCACGCAGAGATCCATAGACTCACACAGACACCCAAAGACTCACACAGAGACCCATAGACTCACACAGAGACCCATAGACTCACACAGAGACCCATAGACTCACATAGAGACCCATAGACTCATATAGAGACCCATAGACTCACACAGAGACCCATATACTCACACAGAGACGCATAGACTCACACAGAGACCCATAGACTCACACAGAGACCCATAGACTCACACAGAGACCCATAGTTTATTATCCTGTCCCCGCACTTCCGGTTAGCACGGTTGGCTACGTAGGGTTCAAAAGAAGTTCAACATACATACGTACATACAACTGTGTGTGTGTGTTGACCTTCAAAATAAAAATGATATTATAGGCGACGTTTCGGGCACTTTGATCCCCTCTGTCTGCCCTCTCGATTGCGCCTCGTCTCTTCGTTGGCGAAAGTTCTCTATTCCGTCTCCTCTCCAACGCCGCTGGAAGACGCGTCTCGTTTACCTCGGTCGGTGAAATCCATCACTCGGAGAGGCGTCTTATTTCTTTTTAATTCCCTCGCCTTTGCTGGCGATCGACGCGAGCCCGGACCGTACGCATCCCTGGCGCCGTGCGTCGCGGATAAATGGAAAGGACAGGGGCCAAGTTTCCTCCCCATCTGGTGTTCAGCTACTGTCGCTGATTAGCGTCCAAGCAACAAGAACAAAAATTGTCGACCGACTTGGCAGAGGAAAAAAAAAAAAATTATTAACTTGAGTTCCGAATCTCGATGTTTTGCTGGCCGAAACTGTGTCGGTCTGTATTCTTGGTTCTTTCGGTAAAGTCACGTAGAAGGGAAATAATAAAATAATAAAAAGAAAGCAATAATTTTATTATGTACAACTGTGTGTGTGTGTGTTTTATTTTATTAATTTTATTATTTCCCTTCTACGTGACGTTACCGAAAGAACGAAGAATATGAGTCCCTGCAGTCATGGAAACTTTGTGTCGGTCTGCTGTTTTGTGCCTGCAAAGGGGTCAGGATATATGTTTAATATATATGAAATCTGCTCTTCGAGTTGAGAAAGCGGGGGACAGGAAAAGGGGGGGGGGGGGTTCATGGAAGAGATCAGTTTTCTCTGGAAATAAGTCTGGCGTGGGGCCTAGATTATTTTCATTTTGGAAGCACCACATGTGTCTCTATCGATCAGATAGCATCTTTCTTCATTTCGTGAATGAAAAAAAGCCCGGCACGAGGTTTTGCGTCCGTCCGAAGTGGCACTCGCAGTGCTCTTGAGCACATTTTGCCGTGGTGCCCTCGGCTTAGGCTCGACTTGATTTTTTTGGGGGCGAGGCCACGCATCGATCTGGCCGCATTTGCCGTGGTCGGGAGCCCTTCGCCACCCGCCGCAGCCGAACTCACGACGGACGCTGTCGCCCGCGCAAGCGTTGAACGGCGCGCCGACGAGTTGAAGGAACAGAGTTCTCGCAGCCCGATTTCGGCAGGAGTTGAATGCGACGTTTACGCTTGAAACTGCGTCAAGCATCGTCAGGACACGATCCAGGATGCCAGGCTAAACATACGGGAAGTCAAACTTACCGTGTCACCTGTCACTGGGCTTCCTAACCCTTTCCTGTTCCGATGACAGACGCCTGTACGTCATCGGAACGTAACCAGAAGAAAAACAAAATGATAAAATAACTTTATCGGTACCGAGGCTCCCACAAGGCTATGCGGGAGGGCGCAGAATCATGTCGAGTTATAATTAATAAATCGCCTGATGATGCTGGTTGTAATCACCAGCAGAATGTCACGGTCCTCAAAGTGTAAATGTTGTGGGTTTACCCTCCAACACACCGGTGTGCTGAAGCAGTAACTAATGGGCACGTTTTGTTTTACGTGACAAAACCTTACCGATTGGCTGTGTCGGGTGGTGGCAGGTTAACGACACATTTATATGTTATGCGATATAACCCAAAAAACGTTTATAATGAATAACATTGGTCGCAGAAGCACTCCACTACTTGTTAAACTGAGCACTATGTGTGTGGCCTTTAGACATATTTGGCGATTCGAAGTGGAAAAAAAAAACACAAATATAATAACGAAGTTGACTTCAAGCTTTCTTGACAGCAGTGGCGCTTGTGTTGCGATCGAAACGTGGCAGTTTTTATGTTCTTTTTTGTTATTTTTGTTTAACCTACCCACGTGACCTTACCGAAAGACCCAAGAATATTACGACGACGATGTTATTATTATTATTATTTCAATTCCCTTGCTCGTGCAGAGGGAATGTGAATTATAATTGACTTCTCAACATTTCTGAGAATGTATTGGTTGGGCAGACGGACAAACAGAGTAATTGTGCCTCCGTTTAAAAAAAAATAAGCTTACAAAAACATTAAACGGAGAGTAGTGGGAGGGGTGTTTCCCAGATCACCAAAAAAAACCTCAGCCGAGATCTGCCCTTGGGAGTGTGTGTGTGCGTGTGGGGGACACCGAGTGCGCGGTTTGCCCTAGGGGCGCTGACAATTGCTTGGCAGCAGCGAGCCCAGGTCCGCCCCTGCCTCGGCCACGATGCCTACGACATCAGTCAGCGCGAGTTTTTTTCCGCCACGCCACTTGACACCTTTTGGGGGCCGCCACGAAAGGCCACCAGGGCCGCGAAGAAAAGCCACCAGGGCCGCCAAGAAAGGCCACCAGGGCCACCAAGAAAGGCCACCAGGGCCACCACGAAAGGCCACCAGGGCCACCACGAAAGGCCACCAGGGCCGCGAAGAAAGGCCACCAGGGCCACCAAGAAAGGCCACCAGGGCCGCCAAAAAAGGCCACCAGAGCCACCATGAAAGGCACCAGGGCCGCGAAAAAAGGCCACCAGGGCCACCAAGAAAGGCCACCAGGGCCACCACGAAAAGCCACCAGGGCCACCAAAAAAGGCCACCAGGGCCACCACGAAAGGCCACCAGGGCAACCACGAAAGGCCACCAGGGCAGCCACGAAAGGCCACCAGGGCCACCATGAAAGGCCACCAGGGCCACCAAAAAAGGCCACCAGGGCCGCCAAGAAAGGCCACCAGGGCCGCCAAGAAAGGCCACCAGGGCCGCCAAGAAAGGCCACCAGGGCCGCCAAGAAAGGCCACCAGGGCCGCCAAAAAAGGCCACCAGGGCCGCCAAAAAGGCCACCAGGGCCGCCAAGAAAGGCCACCAGGGCCGCCAGCACCAAGCCCGACCGCCTCTGTCTGTCCATTGCTAATGTGTACACACCACCCTCATTTGAGGCTGAGTCAACCTAGGGGAGGCCCGAAACCAATTTGGATAATCGTCAATGACATTGGCCGTGAACGGGAATCGAACTTGTAGCGCAGCGTGCTAACCAGTGCACCTCCGCTCCTCACACTGAACAAAGACAAAGATCCCCCATGTAGCCTAAACAGACTGTCGGGACAAGTGCTATTAGCGAGCACCTATGATGTCCGGAACGGTACACGAGAGGATGGTTAGCCAGCACCACGTCCGACAGCCTTTGTCTCACCGGTGGCGATCTTTACACACCGGCACCAGTTACTCATGTGAGGCCGAGTCGACCTAGGTGAGGCCCAGGACCGGTTCAGATAACCGTCGCCGGTGTTGGCCGTGAGCGGGAATCGAACTCGGGTCACCGGGTTCGTAGCGCAGCGTAGCGCTATCCGCCACACCACCGCTCCACGCCTCGCACATGCACACACATACACACACACACACGCGCACACGTCCACGGGCTCGCCAACACAGATAACGTGAGTTTAGGGAATTTGTTCTGCGGCATGAAAATGGCAAGAGCTCAGTGGAAAAGCATCTTCGGCAATTCGCCAACGAAAAATAAATTAAATAACGTGCCATGAACGTTGATGAAGATGTCAAGAATTGGCTGCAATCCGTGTGCCAGTGCTGAAAGTCAAACGATGAATGAACTCTTCTCATCCATGTATTGCAACACTTGTTAGCCCCGGATTCACACAGCAAGCGTGCAGATGTTAAGCAGTTTTGATTCATAGGCCCGACTCGATTTAGTGCAAAACACCTCGATCCCAGTGACCTCTCCACGTCTATCTCAGTGACCTCTCCACCTCTATCCCAGTGACCTCTCCACGTCAATCCCAGTGACCTCTCATCATCTATCCCAGTGACCTCTCCACATCTATCTCAGTGACCTCTCCACATCTATCCCAGTGACCTCTCCACATCTATCCCAGTGACCTCTCCACATCTATCCCAGTGACCTCTCCACGTCTAACCCAGTGACCTCTCCACATCTATCCCAGTGACCTCTTCACCTCTATCCCAGTGACCTCTTCACCTCTATCCCAGTGAACTCTCCACCTCTATCCCAGTGACCTCTTCACCTCTATCCCAGTGACCTCTCCACATCTATCCCAGTGACCTCTCCACGTCTATCCCAGTGACCTCTCATCATTTATCCCAGTGACCTCTCCACGTCTATCCCAGTGACCTCTCCACGTCTATCCCAGTGACCTCTCCACCTCTATCCCAGTGACCTCTCCACCTCTATCCCAGTGACCTCTCCACATCTATCCCAGTGACCTCTCCACGTCTATCCCAGTGACCTCTCCACCTCTATCCCAGTGACCTCTCCACCTCTATCCCAGTGACCTCTCCATCTCTATCTCAGTGACCTCTCCGCATCTATCCCAGTGACCTCTCCACCTCTATCCCAGTGACCTCTCCACGTCTATCCCAGTGACCTCTCCACCTCTATCCCAGTGACCTCTCCACATCTATCCCAGTGACCTCTCATCATCTATCCCAGTGACCTCTCCACGTCTATCCCAGTGACCTCTCCACGTCTATCCCAGTGACCTCTCCACCTCTATCCCAGTGACCTCTCCACCTCTATCCCAGTGACCTCTCCACATCTATCCCAGTGACCTCTCCACGTCTATCCCAGTGACCTCTCCACCTCTATCCCAGTGACCTCTCCACCTCTATCCCAGTGACCTCTCCATCTCTATCTCAGTGACCTCTCCGCATCTATCCCAGTGACCTCTCCACCTCTATCCCAGTGACCTCTCCACGTCTATCCCAGTGACCTCTCCACCTCTATCCCAGTGACCTCTCCACATCTATCCCAGTGACCTCTCATCATCTATCCCAGTGACCTCTCCACGTCTATCCCAGTGACCTCTCCACGTCTATCCAAGTGACCTCTCCACCTCTATCCCAGTGACCTATCCACCTCTATCCCAGTGACCTATCCACGTCTATCTCAGTGACCTCTCAACCTCTATCCCAGTCGCCTCTCCACGTCAATCCCAGTGACCTCTCATCATCTATCCCAGTGACCTCTCCACATCTATCCCAGTGACCTCTCCACATGTATACCAGTGACCTCTCCACGTCTAGCCCAGTGACCTCTCCACCTCTATCCCAGTGACCTCTTCACCTCTATCCCAGTGACCTCTTTACCTCTATCCCAGTGACCTCTCCACCTCTATCCCAGTGACCTCTTCACCTCTATCCCAGTGACCTCTCCACGTCTATCCCAGTGACCTCTCCACGTCTATCCCAGTGACCTCTCATCATTTATCCCAGTGACCTCTCCACGTCTATCCCAGTGACCTCTCCACGTCTATCCCAGTGACCTCTCCACCTCGATCCCAGTGACCTCTACACGTCTATCCCAGTGACCTCTCCACCTCTATCCCAGTGACCTCTCCACATCTATCCCATTGACCTCTCCACGTCTATCCCAGTGACCTCTCCACCTCTATCCCAGTGACCTCTTCACCTCTATCCCAGTGACCTCTCCATCTCTATCTCAGTGACCTCTCCGCATCTATCCCAGTGACCTCTCCACCTCTATCCCAGTGACCTCTCCGCGTCTATCCCAGTGACCTCTCCACCTCTATCCCAGTGACCTTTCCACATCTATCCCAGTGACCTCTCATCATCTATCCCAGTGACCTCTCCACGTCTATCCCAGTGACCTCTCCACGTCTATCCTAGTGACCTCTCCACCTCTATCCCAGTGACCTCTCCAGGTCTATCCCAGTGACCTCTCCACGTCTATCCCAGTGACCTCTCCACATCGATCCCAGTGACCTCTCCACCTCTATCCCAGTGACCTCTCCACGTCTATCCCAGTGACCTCTCCACATCTATCCCAGTGACCTCTCCACATCTATCCCAGTGACCTCTCCACATCTATCCCAGTGACCTCTCCACGTCTATCCCAGTGACCTATCCACATCTATCCCAGTGACCTCTCCAGGTCTATCCCAGTGACCTCTCCACGTCTATCCCAGTGACCTCTCCAGGTCTATCCCAGTGACCTCTCCACATCTATCCCAGTGACCTCTCCACGTCTATCCCAGTGACCTCTCCACCTCTATCCCATTGACTTCTCCACCTCTATCCCAGTGACCTCTCCACATCTATCCCAGTGACCTCTCCACCTCTATCCCAGTGACCTCTCCACGTCTATCCCAGTGACCTCTCCACCTCTATCCCAGTGACCTCTCCACGTCTATCCCAGTGACCTCCCCACCTCTATCCCAGTGACCTCTCCACATCTATCCCAGTGACCTCTCCACGTCTATCCCAGTGACCTCTCCACATCTATCCCAGTGACCTCTCATCATCTATCCCAGTGACCTCTCCACGTCTATCCCAGTGACCTCTCCACGTCTATCCTAGTGACCTCTCCACCTCTATCCCAGTGACCTCTCCACCTCTATCCCAGTGACCTCTCCACCTCTATCCCAGTGACCTCTCAACATCTTCCCAGTGACCTCTCCAGGTCTATCCCAGTGACCTCTCCACGTCTATCCCAGTGACCTCTCCACATCGATCCCAGTGACTTATCCACATCTATCCCAGTGACCTCTCCAGGTCTATCCCAGTGACCTCTCCACGTCTATCCCAGTGACCTCTCCAGATCTATCCCAGTGACCTCTCCACATCTATCCCAGTGACCTCTCCACGTCTATCGCAGTGACCTCTCCACCTCTATCCCATTGACCTCTCCACCTCTATCCCAGTGACCTCTCCACATCTATCCCAGTGACCTCTCCACCTCTATCCCAGTGACCTCTCCACGTCTATCCCAGTGACCTCTCCACCTCTATCCCAGTGACCTCTCCACGTCTATCCCAGTGACCTCCCCACCTCTATCCCAGTGACCTCTCCACATCTATCCCAGTGACCTCTCCACGTCTATCCCAGTGACCTCTCCACATCTATCCCAGTGACCTCTCATCATCTATCCCAGTGACCTCTCCACGTCTATCCCAGTGACCTCTCCACGTCTATCCTAGTGACCTCTCCACCTCTATCCCAGTGACCTCTCCACCTCTATCCCAGTGACCTCTCCACCTCTATCCCAGTGACCTCTCAACATCTTCCCAGTGACCTCTCCAGGTCTATCCCAGTGACCTCTCCACGTCTATCCCAGTGACCTCTCCACATCGATCCCAGTGACCTCTCCACCTCTATCCCAGTGACCTCTCCACGTCTATCCCAGTGACCTCTCCACATCTATCCCAGTGACCTCTCCACATCTATCCCAGTGACCTCTCCACATCTATCCCAGTGACCTATCCACATCTATCCCAGTGACCTCTCCAGGTCTATCCCAGTGACCTCTCCACGTCTATCCCAGTGACCTCTCCAGGTATATCCCAGTGACCTCTCCACATCTATCCCAGTGACCTCTCCACGTCTATCCCAGTGACCTCTCCACCTCTATCCCATTGACCTCTCCACCTCTATCCCAGTGACCTCTCCACATCTATCCCAGTGACCTCTCCACCTCTATCCCAGTGACCTCTCCACGTCTATCCCAGTGACCTCTCCACCTCTATCCCAGTGACTTCTCCACGTCTATCCCAGTGACCTCTCCACCTCTATCCCAGTGACCTCTCCACATCTATCCCAGTGACCTCTCCACGTCTATCCCAGTGACCTCTCCATGTCTATCCCAGTGACCTCTCCACCTCTATCCCAGTGTCCTCTCCACATCTATCTCAGTGACCTCTCATCATCTATGTCAGTGACCTCTCCACGTCTATCTCAGTGACCTCTTCACGTCTATCCCAGTGACCTCTCCACATCTATCCCAGTGACCTCTCCACGTCTATCCCAGTGACCTCTCCACCTCTATCCCAGTGACCTCTCCACCTCTATCCCAGTGACCTCTCCACGTCTATCCCAGTGACCTCTCCACCTCTATCCCAGTGACCTCTCCACGTCTATCCCAGTGACCTCTCCATCTCTATCCCAGTGACCTCTCATCATCTATTTCAGTGACCTCTCCACGTCTATCCCAGTGACCTCTCCACGTCTATCCCAGTGACCTCTCCACCTCTATCCCAGTGACCTCTCAGCGTCTATCCCAGTGACCTCTCCACCTCTATACCAGTGACCTCTCCACGTCTATCCCAGTGACCTCTCCACCTCTATCCCAGTGACCTCTCATCATCTATTTCAGTGACCTCTCCACCTCTATCCCAGTGACCTCTCCACCTCTATCCCAGTGACTTCTCCACCTCTATCCCAGTGACCTCTCCACCTCTATCCCAGTGACCTCTCCACCTCTATCCCAGTGACCTCTCCACCTCTATCGACGTCTTCCCACCACTCCCCAATGCTCGTCGTGCTGGGATTCCTCTGTGCGGTGACCGAGACGCCCCCTGTGATCACGCGACAGAACCTTTGTGCAACCCACGGTGGAATAAAAGTCTGCGAGGAATTTAATAACAACAACTCCCTTTGCTTGAATCAATGCCTCAAACGTCGCATTTTGCGAGTGTCGGCAATTTCCTTAAGTGGATTTAAGGCTTTCGTGACTGCAGGGATTCATATTCTTGGTTCTTTCGGTAAATTCACGTAGAAGGGAAATAATAAAATAAATCAAATAAAACAATATAGTAAAATTATCACGACGTTTCGGCCACAACGCAAGCAGCCTTCCTCAGGTGAAGAAACAGAGCTGTCACATTAACACGCTGTCTTTCTGACAGCTCTGTTGCTTCACCTGGGGACGGCTGCTTGCGTTGTGGCCGAAACATCGTGAGAATTGTATTATCTAGTTTTATTTTTATTATTTTATTATTTACCTTCTACGTGACTTTACCGAAAGATCCAAAAATACCTTAAGTGGGTGCTCGCCTGGTGAAATCAATGGGTGGGGGGCGTTGATTTATCGATTGAAGTGATCGATGACCCGATCGAGTGATCGATCATCCTGATCAATGAAGCGAACGGCGCAAGCATAGACTCACACTTATACCAAAGACACACACCATAGACTCACACACCATAGACTCACACTCACACCACAGACTCACACACCATAGACTCACAATCACACCACAGACTCACACACCATAGACTCACACCACAGACTCACACACCATAGACTTACACCATAGACTCACACTTACATCAAAGACTCACACACCATAGACTCACACTCACACCACAGACTCACACACCATAGACTCACACAATAGACTCACACTAAAGACTTACACTCACACTATAGACTCACACACCATAGACTCACACCCACACCATAGACTCACACCATAGACTCACACTATAGACTTACACTCACACCATAGACTCACACACCATAGACTCACAACCACCCCATAGACTCACACCATAGACTCACACTATAGACTTACACTCACACTATAGACTCACACACCATAGACTCACACCCACACCATAGACTCACACCCACACCATAGACTCACACCATAGACTCACACTATAGACTTACACTCACACCATAGACTCACACCATAGACTGACACCATAAACTCACTCCATAGACTCACACCATAGACTCACACCATAGACACACACCCACACCATAGACTCACACCATAGACTGACACCATAAACTCACTCCATAGACTCACATCATAGACTCACACACCATAGACTCACACCATAGACTTACACACCATAGACTCACACCATAGACTGACACCATAGACTCACACACCATAGACTCACACCATAGACTCACAAACCATAGACTCACACCATAGACTGACACCATAGACTCACACACCATAGACTCACACCATAGACTCACACACCATTGACTCACACCATAGACTCACACACCATAGACTCACACCATAGACTCACACACCATAGACTCACACCATAGACTCACACACCATAGACTCACACTCACACACCATAGACTCACACCTTAGACTCACACACCATAGACTCACACCATAGACTCACACCATAGACTCACACACCATAGACTCACACCATAGACTCACACTATAGACTCACACCATAGACTGACACCATAGACTCACACACTATAGACTCACACCATAGAATCACACACCACAGACTCACACACCATAGACTCACACCATTGACTCACATCATAGACTCACACCATAGACTTACACACTATAGACTCACACCATAGACTCACACCATAGACTTACACTCACACCATAGACTCACACACCATAGACTCACACACCATAGACTCACACTCACACCATAGACTCACACCATAGACTCACACCATAGACTCACACACCATAGACTCAAACACCATAGACTCACACCATAGAATCACACCATAGACTCACACTATAGACTCACACCATAGACTCACACCGTAGACTGACACCATAGACTCACACACCATAGACTCACACCATAGACTCACATCATAGACTCACACCATAGACTGACACACCATAGACTCACACACCATAGACTCACACCATAGACTCACACTATAGACTTACACTCACACCATAGACTCACACACCATAGACTCACAACCACACCATAGACTCACACCATAGACTCACACTATAGACTTACACTCACACTATAGACTCACACACCATAGACTCACACCCACACCATAGACTCACACCCACACCATAGACTCACACCATAGACACACACTATAGACTTACACTCACACCATAGACTCACACCATAGACTGACACCATAAACTCACTCTATAGACTCACACCATAGACACACACCCACACCATAGACTCACACCATAGACTGACACCATAAACTCACTCCATAGACTCACACCATAGACTCACACACCATAGACTCACACCATAGACTTACACACCATAGACTCACACCATAGACTGACACCATAGACTCACAAACCATAGACTCACACCATAGACTCACACACCATAGACTCACACCATAGACTGACACCATAGACTCACACACCATAGACTCACACCATAGACTCACACACCATTGACTCACACCATAGACTCACACCATAGACTCACACACCATAGACTCACACCATAGACTCACACACCATAGACTCACATTCACACACCATAGACTCACACCTTAGACTCACACACCATAGACTCACACCATAGACTCACACCATAGACTCACACACCATAGACTCACACCATAGACTCACACTATAGACTCACACCATAGACTGACACCATAGACTCACACACTATAGACTCACACCATAGAATCACACACCATAGACTCACACACCATAGACTCACACCATTGACTCACATCATAGACTCACACCATAGACTTACACACTATAGACTCACACCATAGACTCACACCATAGACTTACACTCACACCATAGACTCACACACCATAGACTCACACTCACACCATAGACTCACACCATAGACTCACACCATAGACTCACACACCATAGACTCACACACCATAGACTCACACCATAGAATCACACCATAGACTCACACTATAGACTCACACCATAGACTCACACCGTAGACTGACACCATAGACTCACACACCATAGACTCACACCATAGAATCACACCATAGACTCACACTATAGACTCACACCATAGACTCACACCGTAGACTGACACCATAGACTCACACACCATAGACTCACACTATAGACTCACACCATAGACTCACACCATAGACTGACACACCATAGACTCACACACCATAGACTCACACCATAAACTCACACTATAGACTGACACCATAGACTCACACACACACACCATAGACTCACACACCATAGACTCACACCATAGACTCACACCATAGACTCACAAACCATAGACTGACACCATAGACTCACACACCATAGACTCACACCCACACCATAGACTCACACCATAGACTCACACCATAGACTAACACACCATAGACTCACACCATAGACTCACACACCATAGACTCACACCATAGACTCACACTATAGACTCACACTATAGACTCACACCATAGACTCACACCATAGACTGAAACCATAGACTCACACACCATGGACTCACACCATAGACTCACAACCTAGACTCACACACACACCATAGACTCACACCATAGACTGACACCATAGACTCACACTCACACACCATAGACTCACACCATAGACTCACACCATAGACTGACACCATAGACTCACACACACTATAGACTCACACCATAGACTCACACACCATAGACTCACACCATAGACTCACACAAACACCATAGACTCACACCATAGACTGACACCATAGACTCACACTCACACACCATAGACTCACACCATAGACTCACACCATAGACTGACACCATAGACTCACACACACTATAGACTCACACCATAGACTCACACACCATAGACTGACACCATAGACTCACACACCATAGACTCACACACCATAGACTCACACCGTAGACTCACACCATAGACTCAAACAACATAGACTCACACCATAGACTCACACCATAGACTCACACACCATAGACTCACACCATAGACTCACACACCATAGACTCGCACACCATAGACTCACACCATAGACTCACACACGATAGACTGACACCATAGACTCACACACCATACACTCACACCATAGACTCACACCATAGACTCACACCATAGACTTACACACCATAGACTCACACACCATAGACTCACACCCACACCATAGACTCACACCATAGACTCACACCATAGACTCACACTATAGACTCACACCATAGACTGACACCGTAGACTCACACACCATAGACTTACACCATAGACTCACACACCATAGACTTACACCATAGACTCACACACCATAGACTCACACACCATAGACTCACACCCACACCATAGACTCACACCATAGACTCACACCATAGACTCACACTATAGACTCACACCATAGACTGACACCATAGACTCACACACCATAGACTTTCACCATAGATTCACACACCATAGACTCACACACCATAGACTCACACACTATAGACTCACACACCATAGACTCACACCATAGACTCACACCATAGACTTACACCATAAACTCACACACCATAGACTCACACCCACACCATAGACTCACACACCATAGACTCACACCATAGACTTACACCATAGACTCACACACCATAGACTCACAGCATAGACTCACACACCATACACTCACACACCATACACTCACACACCATACACTCACACCCCATAGATTCACACCCACACCACACACTCTTTCACCGCCGATTAGCACGGTTGGCTGCGTCCGGCGCGAAAGAAGTTCAGCGTGCACCCCGTGCTTACGAGCAACGCGCACGGGAGCCTTCCTCGCTGCGCTGACTAAAGTTGCCAGACACCTCGCTGCGGTCACAGAGAAGGCCGTCGGCCACTTTTCCTCCAGTGCCTCCGCCGCTAAAAGCGCTTCACATTCACGCATTGTACGTGGCTGGAGGCTGGGCCAGCCGTATTACAGCGTCCCCACTTTGCAAATCCGAAATGTGGACGGTTCCAATGGCCGGTCAACTCCGAAGCGTGGACATTTTCCACCGTTGAAGCTCGGGTGAGGGCTGCCGCGTCCGTCGTTGCGTTGAGATGCTGCGACGTTCTTGGTGGCTAGGAGATGTTAACTCCTTTGCCTGGTACACAGGAGGTCGTGGGTTCGATCCCGACCCTGACGCATGCTGTATACTTGGTTTTTGCGTGACTCTCTCACTTATCATCATCATCACCACGGTGTCGGGGAGATGTTTACTACCTCGCTTGGTATACAAAAGGTCGTGGGTTCGATCCCGACCCTGACGATGCCTGCTGTATATTTGTAGTTTGCGTGTCTCTCTCTCATCATCATCATCACGGTGGCTATGAGATGTTAACTACCTCGCACGGTATACAGGAGGTCGTGGGTTCGATCCCGACCCTAACGATGCCTGCTGCTGTATATTTGGAGTTTGCATGTCTCTCTCTCTTTCTGTCTCATCATCATCACGGTGGTTAGGAGATGTTAACTACCTCGCCTAGTATACAGGAGGTCGTGGGTTCGATCCCGACCCTGACGATGCCTGCTGCTGTATATTTAGAGTTTGCGTGTCTCTCTCTCCCCGTGGTCGTGTGGATTTTTCTCCGGGTCCTCCGGTTCTTCCTTCCACATTTAGGATCAACATCGCGCATTCAGATTATTTGCCTGCCGTAAATGTCCACGTGATAAGCCACTTCGTTGACCTACCATTTGCGATAGCCAAGCCTCTTCTGAAAGAGATTTATGGAACTCATTGGGGCCTTGCCCGGTAAAATAAAAATTGTTTCAAATTAGTTTTTTTTTCATTTCGAGATTCTTTTTTAGTCTTCACATTCAACTCACTTGAGCAACTGCAGTGGGGAACTCAGCGCTCTACGCAGTCGGCGACAGAACTTGGTCTTTGATATTCTTCGTATTCGTCTTTTGATTTAAAGCTTTCGTGACTGCAGGGATTCATTTTCTTGGTTCTTTCGGGAAAGTCACCGCGTAGAAGGGAAACAATAAAATAATAAAAAAATATAAACCAATACAATTCTCACGACGTTTCGACTGGAACACCAAGCAATCATCATCATCAGGTGTGAAAACCACAGCAAGAAAAATGTGAAAAATTTGAAAATTATCATCAGGTGTGAAGTCCACAGCAAGAAATGTTTTAAAAATGTGAAACAAATAATTCTTGCTGTGGTTTTCACACCTGATGATGATTGCTTCGTGTTGCAGTCGAAACGTCTTGAGAATTTTATTTTTTATATTTGTATTATTTTATTGTTTCCCTTCTACGTGGTGACTTTACCGAAAGATACCCAAGAATATGAATCCCTGCAGTCACGAAAGCTTTACATCAAAATTCTTCTTCTTCTTCTTTCGTATGGCATTGGGTGGGTGGAGTTGGTTGGCGGACAATAGTTTGCGAAGATGATGTCACGGATGAATGTCGAGGTCCTTCGACCAATCCGAGGCGGCGGGAGACGCCGTACGGAACGGCGGCGATAACCGCCGGGGTGGGTGTGTGCGCGTGGCTTTACAGCAGCCGCACGTTGGCAATTGGACACGTGGTCGTAGGCTTTCGCCGCCGATGTTATTTCAATCTGTGATTTGAAGATTTCGTGACTGCAGGCATCCATACTCTTTGGTTCTTTCGGTAAAGCCACGTCGTAAGAAACACGTGCAGCAGTTTCCCTGCCGTGATTGTCTCACCTGATGACCTTCAGGAGTTTTTTCCTGCCGTGATTGTCTCACCTGATGACCTTCAGGAGTTTTCCCTGCCGTGATTGTCTCACCTGATGACCTTCAGGAGTTTTCCCTGCCGTGATTGTCTCACCTGATGACCTTCAGGAGTTGTTCCTGCTGTGATTGTCTCACCTGATGACCTTCAGGAGTTTTCCCTGCCGTGATTGTCTCACCTGATGACCTTCAGGAGTTTTTCCTGCCGTGATTGTCTCACCTGATGACCTTCAGGAGTTTCCCTGCCGCGATTGTCTCACCTGATGACCTTCAGGAGTTTTTTTCCTGCCGTGATTGTCTCACCTGATGACCTTCAGGAGTTTTTCCTGCTGTGATTGTCTCACCTGATGACCTACAGGAGTTTCCCTGCCGTGATTGTCTCACCTGATGACGGTCGCTTGTATTCGATTAATTTCTACTTACGTGACTTTACCGAAAGTTATCAAAGAGTACGCTATTATTTCATAAGACGATGTTTTTTTTTTGCGTGTTCGTTAGATCGCTTCACTGTAAATGCGTCGTTACACCCGTCACCACTCGACGCAGACATTCTGTAAGGTTCCGGCACGTGAATTGCCATGCCTTGGTTACGCGGCAAACCTTGCTGCAATTTGGCTGTGTCACGTGGTGGCGGGATTAACGGCGCGTTAGGCGATGTAACCCAAGAAGAAAACTGTACATTGCACTCCTAGTTGTGTTTTTTAAAATATATTGTTTGTTGTTGCAACGTTCTGACCCCGTGCCCCAAACCGGGCATCTGTGATAAAAAGAGCTTAACGGTCCATTGGATTCTTCCCGTAGTATAAATAAACCATGATGATCCTTTCTAGATTTAAAGCTTTCGTGACTGCTAGGATCCATACTCTTTGGTTCTATTGGGTAAAGTCACGTAGGTGAAAATAAAATAACAAAAAATCACGACGTTTCGGCCACAACACAAGCGGCCTTCATCAGGTGAACGGACGAGACTGTCTGGAGGACAGCGCTGGAGTGGAAGAAGCCATGCTTAGATCACGACCTTTAAGCTGTGTGAAAATAAAAAGACCACGCGCCTTGACAAAGGAATTAGCATATAATTTAGCATTGAAATGGCCATTGAAATAGCTAAGTTAAAGTATACACATCCGCAGAGGTACCCCTTGACAAAGGAATTAGCGCTGGAGTGGAAAAAGCCACGCTTAGGTCACTATTTCTGTGACCAGTTACAAGCTAATCACTCAGCTATTTCAATGCTAAATTCGATGCTACTTCCTTTGTCAAGGGGTACCTCTGCGGATGTGTATACTTTAACTTAGCTATTTCAATGAGCCATTTCAATGATAAATTATATGCTAATTCCTTTGTCAAGGCATTTGGCCTTTTTCTTCTCACGCAGCTTAAAGGTCGTGATCTAAGCGTGGCTTCTTCCACTCCAGCGCTAATTCCTTTGTCAAGGGGTACCTCTGCGGATGTGTATACTTTAACTTAGCTATTTCAATGAGCCATTTCAATGCTAAATTATATGCTAATTCCTTTGTCAAGGCGCGTGGTCTTTTTCTTCTCACACAGTTTAAAGGTCGTGATCTAAGTGTGGCTTCTTCCAATCCAGCGCTGTCCTCCAGACAGTCTCGTCCCTTCACCTGATGAAGGCCGCTTGTGTTGTGGCCGAAACGTCGTGATTTTTTGTTATTTTATTTTCACCTACGTGACTTTACCCAATAGAACCAAAGAGCATGATGATCCTATTCTTGGTTATTTCGGTAAAGTCACGTTGAAGGGAAACAATAAAATAATAATATATATAAAGCAATGAAATTGTCACGACGTTTCGGCTGTAACACAAACAGCAAACAGTCATCATCAGATGAACCAAGAATATGAATCACTGCAGTCACGAAAGCTTTAAATCAAAATTTCATGCTGATTCTTTTGGGTTTATTTGATCGTCTTCTTCTTCCCCAGGATGGTGAAGTTTGAATGCTGCCCCGGATACATGAAGGTGGAAGGCGAGAGAGGCTGCCCTGCCAGTAAGTATTGGTGACGCGTTCGATCATTTTAAACCCTTCTACCCTGCCGATACGTGGCCACAAGTTGCCGGGTCGGGTGGTGTCCCGCTCACCGCTGAATCCCGGCACGCACGGGCGGCTCAGCGTGACTTTTATTTTAAAAAGGGCGTAGCAGGGCCGTTGTTGTTTTTTTTAAAGACGCCGTTACTCACCGCAGAGAACTGTGGCGACACGACCACCGCACTCTGCGATAGCCGGCGCCGACACTGTGATACACGCCCTCCCGCATGGCCTTGATTACGTTCACGAGTGGGTGTGTGTAACGCCGACGTTATCGGAATGGAAAAGGGTTCATTGCAAAACGTATGTGCTGTGAAGAAGGGCCATCATTGTCTGCAACGTCGACTGTCATTTATTTTTTACTTGTTTAAGGCCGCAACGTTGCTGCCAGATGTGTTGAGTCTGACGAGATAAAACAATCTGAACGGGCTTTACCAGCCAAGGAAAAAAACACACACCGTGTGCAAATGAGGACCAATACTCCATCTACATGTGATGTAAAACGAGGTGAGAGCAATGTACTGATGAGACTTCAATCATTGCAAAATAAACGATTGCAAAGATGATGACAATCGTTTGGAATGAAACGAGATGGATAAAACAGAATATCATCGTGCTGTTTAGCTTAATTATACTGGCAGGGATACTTTCTCGAGATATGAGACCCGGTCAATAGTAGGCGCACGCAGTTTGGGTATTTATAATTGTAAACACGTTGATTGATTTGTATCACAAATATGATCCCTAATCGTTTACAATCTGAATCAAACGTGCTGTAAGGCTCTCGCAACCCAAATTAAATTTCATGCTTGATTTGTGAGTCAGATCCCCGTAGGTAAAAGGTGTTTTTAAGGGGTGCCACGGTGGCTAGGAGATGTTAACTCCCTCACTTTGTATGCAGGAGGTCGTGGGTTCGATCCCGACCCTTAACGCCTGCTGTATATTTGGAGTTTTCACGTTCTCCCCGTGGTCGCGTGGATTTTTCTCCGAGTCCTCCGGGTTTTTCCCCTCCACATTTGGAATCAACATCACGCGTTTTCGAGTATTTGGCTGTGGCTATAAATGTCCACGTGATAAGCCACTTTTTCGAGCTATCGTTTGTGGCCAGGTCGCTTCTGAAAAACGAGCAATTCAGTTCAGTGGGCCTTAGCTGGTAAAAAATTTTTTTAAAGACAGTTTAGTTTTAGTCGTACACCCTCCACCACCCGACTAATGAAGTCATCACGTGACGAACAAATGTTGCTTCAGCACCACCGGTGCGCTGCTGGAGAGCGATCCATACGATACTGGCAGTTGCCAGAATTGCTATCCAATCTGATATAATTTTTTGGGGGGGGGAATTTGTCGAAGTATTGTTTCGAAGGTGGAGCATTTCGAGTCACATTTCCAGTTTGAACTGAATGGATGATATCAGAATGCGAATCTGTATTCATACTGGAGGAATCCGATGAGCTATAAAGCTCTTTTTCCTGCAAACCAAAAATTCCCAACGGGCATTACTTCTCAATGCCAAGGGGAGACGGCCGCGGTCATTATAAAGCGATCACGGACCGTGACCTTCAAAACGATTACAGCAGTGGTTATCGAGGCGAAGGTCAAGAGGTCATCACAGACAATGTTGTTGATGAACCCGATGCGACCGCACCTCTGCATCACCACCCTCCCTCCCCCCTTCTCATAGATCCCCAAAGGTATTGGCGCAGTGCAATCGATTTGCACCGTCACACACACACGCTTTTGTCAATCCACTGATTGATGACAGCTTGCCCATGCCCTGTCACTTGTGGGGGTTGTTAGACTATACCTCACCGCATTAAACAAATCATTTGCTGACTTGATTCGAAGCTTTCGTGACTGCAGGAATTACTCTTTGTTTTTTTCGGTAACAAAGAGTAATTCCTGCAGTCACGAAAGCTTCGAATCAAGTCTGAACCACCTCTACGGGGAGGTATGAGGTTTGTGTCTTTGTGTTGTCTCTGCTTGTGTATCTGCCTTTGTGTCTTGGCTTGGATTTGTGTCTCTGTGCTGTCTCTGCCTGTGTGTGGGCCTTGGTGTTTCCGAGTGTGTGCTGCTGCGCCCCCCTTTGCTCCATGCATACCTCATGCTAAATTGTCCCATTGTCTCTCAGCCTTACCTTCTCTGCCTATTTAAGGCGACTTCACTGTGTGCGTGTCTGTGCTGGTTCGCTCTACTTGGATGTCTATGTGTGTATGCGCGGTCTGTATTTTAAATTTCATAATTAACTTGCAATTGAGCAATCTTTGAACTAGCGTAATCAACCGGACTATGCGTTAATTGTGTTTTGACCGACCGTCTGTGTTGCTTTATATGGATTCCAAATTTTGCTAAACCCTGTTTGTTTGGTATGATTCTCTCTCTGTGTCCCCTGTTGTATCTGTGTTAGTTCCCCCCTACTTGTGTGTCTGTATATACATCTGGGGTTATGTGTTTCCTCTCTCTCGTAAAATTAGGCTCTTCTGTACCTGATGAAGGCTGCTTGTGTTGCAACCGAAAGTCGTACGCTATTATGTTATTTTATTATTTCTTATTTATACGTGACTTTACCGAAAAAAACAAAGAGTAAATCATTTGCTGCTGCTGCTGCTGACATTGGCACACGCACAACAACTAACAACAACAACAAACCCCGACTCAAGACACTTCTCAATAACACCGTGGCCTTAAAAAGTGTTTATATATTGAATAATAATAATAGGCGACATTTCGAGACAGGGCCCAGGGCCGTTTGAGATGCCCATTCATTCATTTCATTTCATTCAAGGCCGACACCGTGGCCCTCTCGCCGTACCCACTACACCCAGGGTCTCGGGTGACGGAACACTTGGGGGAGGAGGAGGGGGGGGAGGGGTCGGCGCCTACCATTCCTTTGAGTGGTCGCAGTTAACACTTCGAAACGTTGACCGCCAAACCTGGAACGGAGTGAGCGTAATTTGCTGCAGAGGTTTGGGCATCGAGACGGTAGGGGGGGAGGGGGGGGGGGAGCGAGAAGTGACAGCGCCGTCTGCTATCGCCTCGGTACAAAGCTCGCAATCGCTGAAGGGTACCGGTCCGTGGCCTGTTAGGAACCGGGCCGCACAGCAGGAGGTGAGAGCGGTGAGTCCGAGCGTGGCCCACCAATTGTTTTATTATTCACCACTGCCATCCCCGCACTACGCACTACGCACCTTGTCTCAGTCACGTGGTGTTGGTAAAAGCCCACAAGCTCTAACCCCCTAGTAGTAGCCACAATGAGTTAAAAACACAAACGTGGCTGGAGAGCTTCTTTGAAAAAGGGGGAAAGACCCAATGATGAACCACCCCCATCCCCCCCCAACCCCCCGCGGTCCGTGAAAAAAATTGTCTTCCACGAAACCCGTCCCTGGTGCCAAAAAGTTTGGGGACCGCTGCTGAATGGCACCGACGTAACGTCAGTCGTGGCGGTACCACGACTTCTGACGGAGCCAAGCGGATGACATCCCCCAAATCCCCGCCGACGGTTTAGCCACGGCTGCGAATGGAACCTCAGGTCCGCCAGGCTCGCAGCACGGCGCGTTAACCACGGGGGCTGGCGTGGGCCCTGGTGAAATGAATGAAGAGGTCACCCACTCCCAACGTCTAATTTCACCAAGTTCCATGACCCGGCTCCTGGGCTGGCTCCCTCCATCCCTCCCTCCCTCCCTCCCTCCCACCCTCCCTCCCTCTCCTCCCTCCCTCCCTCCCTCTCTCCCTCCCTCCCTCCCTCCCACCCTCCCTCCCTCTCCTCCCTCCCTCCCTCTCCTCCCTCCCTCCTTCACCGTGGGTCACGGTGAAGTTTCACTACCCTACGTACGCACACCTGTCAACCCCTTACCAGTGCCCTACCTTATTACAGACCAACTCAGACCTTATGCGTCACCCCGTGCCCCTTATAAATCTCAACTTTCATCCTAAAAAGTCCCATCACAAGGGAGAAACACAAATTCACAAAACCATTGTTTTTGTTTTGCCCGTATTGAAACGGCTGTACGCCATATGGACCTGCAAAACTCAATTTCCCTGTATAAGAATACGGGGTAAACCGTGTATGGGTTGACACGGCATGCGTGCGTGTGTGTGTGTATGTTGAACTTCTTTCGCGCCGTACGTAGAGGTGGCCACCGGGACCATGAGGACCTTGTGCGAAGACGAATGCCGTCGATCGCTTTTGTACGTCAACTATAGACGAAAACTATGTTTTTATTTTAACCAGGTAAGGCCCACTGAGCTAAGCGGCTCTTTGTTTGCAGACGCGAGCTGGCTATCACAAACGATAGCTCAACGAAGTGGCTGAACGTGTGGGAATTTATAGTCGCCGAATACTCTCAAGCGAACGTTGATTCGAAATGTGGAGGGGGAAAACCCGGAGGACCCGGAGAAAAATACACGCGACCATGGGGAGAGAGACACACACAGACTCCAAATATACAGCAGGCATCATCAGGGTCGGGATCGAACCCACGACCTCCTGTATACCAGGCGAGGTAGGTAACAGCTCCTAGCCTCAGTGATGATGATGAGAGAGAGAGAGACACGCAAACTCCAAATATACAGCAGGCGTCAGGGTCGGGATCGAACTCACGACCTCCTGTATACCAGGCGAGGTAGTTAACATCTCCTAGCCTCAGTGATCATGATGAGAGAGAGAGAGACACGAAAACTCCAAAAATACAGCAGGCGTCAGGGTCAGGATCGAACTCACGACCTCCTGTATACCAGGCGAGGTAGTTAACATCTCCTAGCCACCGTGATGATGATGATGATGAGAGAGACACACAGACTCCAAATATACAGCAGGCATCATCAGGGTCGGGATCGAACCCACGACCTCCTGTATACCAGGCGAGGTAGTTAACACCTCCTAGCCTCAGTGATGATGATGAGAGAGAGAGCGAGAGACACGCAAACTCCAAATATACAGCAGGCGTCAGGGTCGGGATCGAACCCACGACCTCCTCCATACCAGGCGAGGTAGATGAAGGAGCGGATGAGGGAGTGAGTAAGATTGTGGGCAATAACGATTGAGTGAGATAGAGAGTAAAAATGGGTTGAAGTTTCAGGTATATTTCTTTTTTAACGGGTGAACACTCAACCAGTTCGTGAGAGAGTGTCCTGGATCACCAACATGTCAAAAGTTAAACAAATAAAACAAAACACAGCGATCCAGCAGGTAGAGATCGATGCAACCGGAGCAAAATAACCGCGACACATTGTCCAGGTCAACGTGACATGGGCAACATTACGAAGTGGATGTCTAAGATGATAATACTAATACTACTTGCAGCTTTCATCGTAAAATCTCAACGCATTCTGCATAACGATGGGAATGGGGGTTGGGTAAAAAGTGGCTGACGCCCAAATATTGAAGGCCCAGATAGTTCCACAGTGCGGGTGTCACGTGAGTGAAGGCCCAGATAGTTCCACAGTGCGGGTGTCACGTGAGTGAAGGCCCAGAGAGTTCCACAGTGCGGGTGTCACGTGAGAGAAGGCCCAGAGAGTTCCACAGTGCGGGTGTGTCACGTGAGTGAAGGCCCAGAGGGTTCCACAGTGCGGATGTGTCACGTGAGTGAAGGCCCAGAGGGTTCCACAGTGCGGGTGTCACGTGAGGGAAGGCCCAGATAGTTCCTCAGTGCGGGTGTCACGTGAGTGAAGGCCCAGAGAGTTCCACAGTGCGGGTGTCACGTGAATGAAGGCCCAGAGAGTTCCACAGTACGGATGTGTCACGTGAGTGAAGGCCCAGAGAGTTCCACAGTGCGGGTGTCACGTGAGAGAAGGCCCAGAGAGTTCCACAGTGTCACGTGAGAGAAGGCCCAGAGAGTTCCACAGTGCGGGTGTCACGTGAGCGAAGGCCCAGAGAGTTCCACAGTGTCACGTGAGAGAAGGCCCAGAGAGTTCTACAGTGCGGGTGTCACGTGAGCGAAGGCCCAGATAGTTCCACAGTGCGGGTGTCACGTGAGCGAAGGCCCAGAGAGTTCCACAGTGCGGATGTGTCACGTGAGTGAAGGTCCAGAGAGTTCCACAGTGTCACGTGAGAGAAGGCCCAGAGAGTCACGTGAGTGAAGGCCCAGAGAGTTCCACAGTCGGCGGAGTGGGGGAGGGGCGGGCGGGGGGAGGGGTGCTCACGGGCCCTGATAATGAATCAAACAGCAATCTCGTTAGGAGCGTTACAATGGGCAGTGGACAGCCTCACCCACCGCCCGCTTCCCCCCGATGCCAGCCGCAAGCATCCAGCCTAGCGCCGCTGTCAAGGCAGCCTCCGGGGGGACCTTTGCCAGCCAGAGCGTGAGCCCTTTGACAGCTAAAACGAGGCACTCTTCGCGGGGAACGGCTTTCCACGGCCTCTTTTCTGACAGCGTTGGGGAATCCACGCTGTTGGCACGACGAGTTAAACCTCTACGGTGGGGGGGGGGGGGGGGTTTGTGCACGCACCATGGTCCGCCCCGATCAGCACGGTGGGCAACGTACGGTGCGAATGAAGTCCAGCGTACGTGCATACGCCTTACGGAACGCTCAGCCGGCTGCCGAGAGACCTTTTGCATTCGGCGACTCGTGCGCCAGGGAGAAGCGAGGTCACGCTGTGACTGTGTTCGATTTTTTGTTTTCCCCACAAATAAATTGATGAGGCTGGACGGCAGTGGCATTTAAATTTCGATTTAAAGCTTTCGTGACTGCAAGGATTCATCTTCTTTGGCTCTTTCGGTAAAGTCACCACGTAGAATTATTCTCATTCTCCATTCTACGTGACTTTACCGAAAGAACCAAAGGAGACAGTGGCCTTAAATTTCGATTTAAAGCTTTCGTGACTGCACGGATTCATCTTCTTTGGTTCTTTCGGTAAAGTCACCACGTAGAATTATTCTCATTCTCCATTCTACGTGACTTTACCGAAAGAACCAAAGGAGACAGTGGCCTTCCCTTTGCGAACGAAGTGAAACGTTGATTTAAACTAAAGAATAAAAAAAACGCGTGCTCTTGTTAACTTTGGGGCATCGCGGTGGCGAGAATAAGCTCACGTGGTATGCAGGAGGTCGTGGATTTGATCCCAACCCCCAATGCCTGTTGGTTGTATAATTGGCGTTTGCGTGTTCTGTCCGTGGCCGCGTGGATTTTTCTCCGGGTCATTCCGGTTTTTTTTCCCTCCACATTTAAGAAATTAACATCACGCATTTCAAGTTATTTTCCCGTTGTAAATTCTCCACCTGATGATGAGCCACTTCGTTGGGCTATCATTTGTGACCAGGTCCCTTAGCTCAGTGGGCTTTAACTGGTAAAATAAAAATAATCACAGCGTAACAACAAAAATAAAAAAATAAAATTGTTCCTGGGTAGTAAAGCGTTATTTTCCAATTGCTTATGCCTCAAAAGTACAGGAAATGGCTATTATTATTCCCCACAAGCTTTGCTTTTGTCACCAGGACAGTGATATTTTGAAATTTACCTATTGTCAATGAGAAAACGCGGTGTGCATTTGTGTCAATTCCTTCACGTAAAGTCCTGGTCACAAGAGCAAAGTTTGCGTGTGGAATAATAATAGCCACTTTCTAAACCTTTAAGGCATAAGCAATTGGAAAATAACACTTACTACCCAGGCACAAAAACTCGTGTTACATAGTGATATCATTTGTACATCTAAATCATGGGACCTCTTCTTTGGTTCTTTCGGTAAAGTCACGTAGAATGAGAATAAAATAATAAATTAATAAAATAAAATAACAATAAAATCCTCACGACGTTTTGGCCACAACACAAGTGGCCTTCTTCAGGTGAAAGGAACAGACCTGTCGGGACGACAGAGCTTCAATGAACGTTGTTAAGATTCGTAGCGTCTTTTAAGCTGGTTTAGTGTTATTTTATTTTATTAATTTATTATTTTATTCTCATTCTACGTGACTTTACCGAAAGAACCAAAGAAGATGAATCCTTGCAGTCACGAAAGCTTTAAATCGAAATCATGGGACCTCCTTTGCCAGTACGAAAATATGAGAAAACCTATTTATTGTTTTACATTACTCTGATAGTGGCATTGTCTTTGTGCTGTGTGACGCCTTGTGGCGTCCTCTCTGGTCTAACACCGTTTGAGACGAGGCTCAAATGAAAGTTGTCTCTGGTGTGGACCAATCAGTTTCACAGACAATGCACCATATATTTTTATTTAAAGCTTTCGTGACCGCAGGGATTCATATTCTTGGTTCTTTCGGTAAAGTCACCGCGTAGAAGGGAAACAATAAAATAATAAAAAATATAAAACAATAAAATTCTCACGACGTTTCGACTGCAACACAAGCAATCACCATCAGGTGTGAAAACCACAGCAAGATAATTTTCTTGCTGTGGCAGTCGAAACGTCGTGAGAATTGTATTTGTTTTATATTTTATTATTGTATTGTTTCCCTTCTACTTGACTTTACTGAAAGAACCAAGAATAGGAATGCACATATTATCAGAGTGTGTTTTTTGTTTGAATTTTGACCACAAGTATTGTGGTTAATGCAGACATGATTCCTTCTAAAAGGTTTCAGTTTGGTGTCTTAACAACTTAACACAACTGTTTTGTTGCCAGATAAAAAGGGGGGAAAACTTCTGCTCATTATTAGTAAAGTTAGTGAGTGAGTTAAATAGCCACAGATGCCAACTTGATGTGAGTTCCTGGGGGTGTGAGACACTCGATTGGAATCTGAGATGCTGATTTAAGGCAACCGCGCGCACAACCTGAACCTTTCCAGTGGGGAAAATAAAAATCAATCCTCCCCCCCCCATCCCCCACGCAGGAACGTGTGGGCAATAGCGCGAATTATCGAACGGACGACTCCGTACACCCCGCCGGTGTTGGCATGACGAGGGCTCCATCGCTCTGTGACAAAGTCGGTTTGCGATGTTCAGGAACAGCGATAACAACGACAAGAATCATCGTCGATGTCACGATCGTCGCGCGATTCGAGCGCTCGCCCGCCTTCGCGGCAGAAATCGTTTGAAGCGCCGCGCTGAAAGGCCCATCGCCCGAAACGTCGCCCGCCGCAAATACCTCTCCTTTCGAGGTCCGGCACGGCGCTACCGACGCACGTGTCGAGTTCGCCGCGAGGGAGGAGGCCACTCGCGAGGTGGTCTATGGGGGGGGGGGGGCAATGGGGGGTGGGGGGTGAGGACTAGACCCGAGTCGGAAACGAGGAACTTCCACCCCTCTCGTCGGCCTTCGTCGTTAGGGGCGAAGAGGGGAGAGAGAAGAAGAGACGCACGTGGCCTAAGAGCTCCCCCTCGACCGGTCGGGGCAGAGACTCCGATGACGCTGGCCTCTCGCTTACGACGAACCCCCTCGCTGTCCGTGCTCCCCCCCCCCCCAATCACCACCCCACCCACCCCCCCCAATAGTCGCGCCTCTCACCAACATCTTCAGCACGCTGGAGGCGCTGGAGGCGAACACGACGCGCGACTACATCACCCGCGCCGGCCTGCGGGAAGAGCTCGAGACGCCCAAGGCCGTGACGATGTTCGCTCCCAGCGACGCCGCGTGGGCTCAGCTCGATGACGTGAGACCCCACCCCCCCGTTCTCACCCCCCCCACCCCCCCCGTTCTAACCCCCCCGTTCTAACCCCCCCGTTCTAACCGTCCCCCCATTCTACCCTGCCCCTGCCCCCTGTCTCGGATGTAGAGGATGCTCAGTCCAGGGGAAATCTGGCCGCTCTGTACACACAACAACACAACCCTCGCTCTAGGCTGAGGTCTGTGTGTGCGTATGTGCGTGTGTGTGTGTGTGCACATGTGTGTGCACGTGTGTGTGCACGTGTGTGTGTGCACGTGTGTGCATGTGTGTGTGTGCACGTGTGTGTGCGTGTGTGTGCGTGTGTATGTGTTTAGTATGTTGCCCCTCGCCACCGCCACCCCCGCCCCTCCTCCGGCACCTGCGATTTGTGCCTTTGGCCACTCGTCACATCCTTCCACCGAGGGCCCGGCTTGGTTGTTCGTTGTTTCATTCTCGCTTCGGTCAAGCCGCTCGCTCCCCTCGGCCCTCTGCCGCCGGGCGTCTCGCACGTGGCCCAGCTGCGTTAGAGGTTTCAAGTTTTCATTTATTTGGTATGGCCCTGTGAGCCATGGGGCTCTCGAATCGGTTGCAACCGCAACGAACAAATCATGAACAGAGAAACGTCTTAAAGCGACGACGACGCATAACAGAAACATCCTGGGATAAACCGGCAAATCTTCCAGGGAAAAAACCACACCGTATCGCAACGCTGCGTGCAAAAATTCCCAGTGTGATGCACGTCAAACAATACCAACCATAGGACAATTTAGATTAAAGTTGTCAGGCCAAGAAACATGGCTTAACCGTATGTTTTAGAAAGAGGGCCACCCACCACCACCACCACCACCGCTCGTCTGATGCCCGGCCACACACGGCACATTGATCGGGGGGGGGCACTACCCCCTTCATGCACTCATCTGGCGCGGTGCGTAAAAACATCGGACTCAGTGACCCGATTCTCGCTCACGGCCAACACCGGTGACGGTTATCTGAGCCCGGTCCTGGGCCTCCCCTAGGTCGACTCAGCCTCAAATGAGTACCCGGTGCGGTGTGCAATAAATATCGCCACTGGGGAGACAAAGGCGGCCGGGCGCGGTGCTGGCCGCCGAACCCCCTTCGTGTGCCGTGCCGGCCTTCGTAGGTGCTGCCCACTCGCTCACAGCCCTTGCCCCCCCCCCGCCCCCCAGCAGTCTTGAACATCGCTACACGGGGCGATCTTTGTGCGGGTTCACGCGAACTTGCGCCAACGAGCCCGACGGCGACCACCCCAACCCCCCCGACCCCCCTGACCCCCGACCTCGCGGCCCAACAGCCCAACACCGCTCACGGATCCTTCTACGAGAGCAAACACCGAGCCACTCGGGGGGGTAAACTTGCGCGCGCGCGTGCAGGCGACTCGCAACGCGCTGACCGGGAGCAAGCTGAAGGACGCCCTGCGGCACCACATGGTGGACAGGCGCCTGCTTCTGAGCGACATGCGACAAGGCGCCACCCTGCGCTCGCAGAACGCCGGCGGCACCATCAACGTCCAGCACTACGTCAACGGGGTGAGTGCCCGTGCGCGTGCCCAGCCCGGCTCCCCAGCTCTGTTGGAGGCTGCCGCACGGGCGGATCCTTCGCGTCCTCTTGCGCGTGCGCGTGTCGAGGGAGCGGCCGTGCGGCGGTTAGCGAGCCGAGCTTCCGACGAACCCCGGCGAAGCGAGTTCGATTGACGCTCACGGCGACCACAGATGACGGTTGTCCCCCACCGGTTCATGGGCCCCAACCTCCCCCGTAGATCGACTCGGACTCAATCGATGAACTGACGCGCTTACGATGTGAACATCGCCACTTGGGGGGGGGGGGGGGTGGAGGTGGGGGGGAGAGACAAAGGCTGCTGCTTTGGCGTGGTGCCGGGCACCCATCTTCCCCCCGCCATCGTGCACCGTGCCGGCCTTCATAGGTTGCTGCCACTCGCTAACAGCGCTTGCCCCGACAGTCTGCCGCAGGCCACGAACCGTTACCACCACCACCACCACAAACAGCCCGTTGGAGTGAAGCCCATTACCCCACGCTGGTGGAGTAACGTGTTCTGGCACGGCATCCCTGGTGCTGTGATTCGCAGTGTGATGTCGAAATGAAAAATAAACCACAGCGTAAAAAAGCCGCGAACGGCGACTTACTTCTCTTCCTACCGCCCACATCGCGACCAGGGCCAACGCGCGTAGCCCCAACAGCACCAGGAAGCACACAGACAAAGATCCCCACTGACACCGTGTAGCCTTAACAGAATGTTGGGGCAAGTGCTGTTAGTGAGCGCCTATGAAGGCCGGAACGGCACACGATGGGGATGGGCGTCCAACACCACGCCCGCGCGCCTTTGTCTCCCCAGTGGCAAAGTTTTTAACCCACCGTACCAGGTGCTCATTTGAGGCCGAGTCGACCTAGGGGAGGCCCAGGACCGATTCTAATCATCGTCACCGGTTGTTGGTGGCCGTGTGAAAGCCGGGTTCGTAGTTCCAGCGTAGCGCTAACCGCTCCACTGTTGAGGCTGAGTCGACCAAGAACACCACACATCCCACACACACACACCACACTGGTGCATTTATTTTCATAGTATTCAGTGCTTAAATAAATACAACCCAGAACCGGCAGGGAGCACATGATTTAATGGGAAGCTCCAGTAAATAAAGCAGAAATAATACACTTCGAAAAAAAAATAACCACCACCAATGCCAGATATAGTAATATACACGTGTGGCATAATCCTCGGTTAAATTAAACACGGCTCTCTGCACAACCACGCTGCGCTGAGCGAGTGATCGATGGCAATTCCACATTTGTATGACGGGGCCCAGTCCACCCGGCGACAAAGCACCGTCGACCAATCCCGTGGTGGTGACGCGCGGCTACCCAGCGCGTTCGAAACCACTTTGTTGAAAATGCGAAACTAAAATTGTGAAACAATTGAAGGCTGTTGACAAAACGCACGCGCCTCGTGTTCCCGAGTTCAGATCCACAAAGTTTTATTTTTTTACAACTTTGAATCGCACGTCATCGGCACACGATCTCACGTAGCTGACGTCAATGTGTGTTTTTTTTACATTTTCCTTTAACGTAGAATTAGTTATAGGGACCAAATGTCACCACCACCCTTCACTGGTATGCCCCGTTGATGAATTGCGTCACTCACGAAGCAGAACGCCGGAAACAAAGAAAAATCGAACTTCTCATTCATCTCTGGTTCCATTGGTTTCAGGATTACATTACTCCAGTTTCAACTTCATTCCGTTTAACCAAGTGAGAACCAGCATGAGTCTCGTGTCAGCGAGCTACCTGGGATATTAGTCTGCAAGGACGGGATGACGATTGCTGCTGTGTCGCTCAGCGCCACGGTGACTAGGAGATGTTAACTATCTCGCCTGGTATGCAGGAGGTCGTGGGTTCGATCGCGACCCTGACGCCTGCTGTATATTTGTAGTTTGTGTGTCTCTCTCTCATCATCATCATCACGTGGGCTAGGAGATGTTAACTACCTCGCCTGGTATGGAGGAGGTCGTGGGTTCGTGGCATAACTCGAGACATCTGCAGAGGAGCCGGATCCGGTAGTTTTGAACGAAATGAGCTGGCCTGTTTTACAAAATTAATAACCAGACAAAAATGTGGATCATGAGGTCGAGACGCATTCTAAATGTTTTAATACGTGATTATATTAAACCCCCGTCCAAGGCAAACTCTACCGCTATGGCAATTGTCCCTTCGGGGCTGATAAAATGAGTGTCCATTCGGGGAGATCGATTTACTGTGAACTCAACAGAACACCATTGCCTCGGGTGGATTGTCCCTCTACGTAGGATTTGCGGAATGTACGACACCCCCCCCCCCGTCCTCTCGGCGCCTGCTTCCAACACGCGAGACGCGCCTCGAACTTTGAATAATAACGTCTTAATAACAGCGGCAATTACAAATAATCCGGTTCGTTCAAATTTAATTTCCTCTTTAATAGAGATTTGCCACGCATAAGTTGCCGGGTGTGTCGGAGCACATCAACGCGAGGTTTGTCGCCCGTGCGAATGCAGGGGCTTAGTGGCGGTATTTTGCGTGGCGCAGCAGAATCCGTCCGATCGTCTCACTCCCCGCCAGACCGAGGGCATCTGCGGGAAGGGGAGAGTTCAATCCGCCAGATGTTGTTGCTGCGCATTAGACGGACACGTGGACCTTACCACCGGTGCGACATTTCTAATAGATCTTGATTTGAAGCTTTGGTGAAATGCAGGAATCCATTCTCTCTGGTTCTTTTTTGGTAAAGTCTGGTAGGTAGAAAAATAATAATAGATCACAACGCAAGACGGTTGCTCGTCTTGCCATCGAAACGTCGTGGTCTAGAATTGTTTCTGCCTACGTGACTTTACCGAAAGAACCAGAGTATATTCTTGTTTCCCTTCTACGTGGTGACTTTACCGAAAGAACCAAGAATATGAATCCCTGCAGTCACGAAAGCTTTAAATCAGAACCAGAGTATATTTCTAATCGAGTAGCTCGGTCTGATGCTTGGCGGTGAAAAGGATTTCTTTTTTAATTTGTTTCGAAGATCTCCCCTCCTGGGTTGAAGCGTGGCGCGGGCCGCGGAAATTTTGATGGAGGAGAAATTCTGGGAAATTCGCACCAAATCGCATTTTTTTGGGGGGTTTCGCTTAAATGTCCCCCTGGGCGCGCGCCGTTTGCGCTCCGCTGGAATCTCGCGGTGATTGCGCACCTTGAGCGCAAATGGCACTCGGTAATTACGCACGTCGGCCCTTGACAAATGTTCCCGTGTGAGATGAAAAATACAGCTCGCGAAGTTAATTTTTTTTTAATAATAATAAAAAAAACATTCACACGCGAAAGCTCTTGGCTTTGAAACGGCCGGCGGCGAGGGGGGGGGGGTAATCATAAAAATTAGAAAAATATATATGTACAGTTATACAAATTATAATAACATTTTAATAAGTGATAAGTAATATTAAAAATGTAATTATAAAAACATGTAAAAAATAATAAAGAAATAATGATAAAAGTAACATTAAAATAATCATTGATAACTAATAGTGAAAATGTAATTATGAAAAGGTATAAATAATAAGGAAATAATTATAAACAATAATAAAATAATAATAAATTATAAGTAATAGTAAAACATGTAATTATAAAAAGGTATAAAAAATAATAAGGAAATAATTATAAAAATATGAATGGAAAATTTAAATTAAAAATAGCTCCAATAGAAATAATACTATAATATATAATAATAATGAAAAATCGCAATAAGATGAAAAAAATATGATTATAAAAAAACGATAATACGACCACAAAATTACAATAGAAACGCATTGGAAAGACGTAGAGCAACGGACTCAGAGAGACTTTGGCTGTGTCCTCACCACCCCCCCCCCCCCCCGTATCTTCGATTAGCTCCGTACTCTGTGAAAGAAGTTAGACATACGTACGTGCAATCAGCGGCGATGGTTAAACAACCTAAACATTTTATTTGATCAAGTAAGGCCCACTCAGCTGGGTGGCTCTTTTTCAAGACGTGACCTGGCCATCGCAAACGATAGCTTGACGAAGTGGCTTGTCATCATCATCATCATCGCGTGGAAATTTATAGCAGCAGCCAAATACTCGAAACACGTGGTGACGTTGATCATAAACGTGGAAGGGAACAATCGGATGGACCCGGACAAAAATCCACGCGACCACAGAGAGAGAGAGAGACACACGCAAACTCCAAACATACAGCAGGCATCGTCAGGGTCGAGGTCGAACCCACGACCTCCTGTGTACCAGGCGAGGTAGTTAACATCTCATAGCCACCGTGATGATGAGAGAGAGAGACACGCAAACTCCAAATATACAGCAGGCGTCAGGGTGGCGATCGAACCCACGACCTCCTGTATACCAGGCGAGGTAGTTAACATCTCCTAGCCACCGTGATGATGATGAGAGTTAGAGAGAGACACGCAAACTCCAAATATACAGCAGCAGGCGTCGTCAGGCTCGGGACCGAACCCACGACCTCCTGCACACCGGGCGAGGTAGTCAACATCCCCCTCGCCGCAGCAGCACGCGACAGCGTCGCCGACGCGCGGTGACCACGGTGCCGGTGTCTCCGCGCGCGAACCCCCGCAGATCGTGACGGTGAACTGCGCCCGGGTGCTGCGCCCCAACTACCTGGCCACCAACGGCGTGGTTCACCTGGTGGACCGCGTGATCGCGCCGCTCACGCGCAGCGTCCGCGACATCCTCGAGACAACGGAGAGCCTGGGCACTCTGAAGGTGACGGCGCCGTGTGGGATCGCGGGGCTCGGGTGAAGACGTTAAGGAGCGTGTGGCGCAAGCGGTGACCATGCGCACCCACGGTGGGCAAAGTTTTGGGGGCGGGGGGGTGGAGTGGCCCTTGACAAAACCAAAGTGCGAGTACAAATAGCCGCACCCCCTGTTTCATGATTCCCTTACTCCGCCACCGCTTAGGCGCGGAGCGAAATAGGTTCAACGTGCTCATCGTGACGACGGACGCTTGTGTTGCGACCGAAACGTCGTGTTTCCTTTGTTATTTTTTTTTTCTAAATGAAAATAAAGTGAATAAAAAATAATAATAATAAATATGACGACGTGATTAAAACGTCGTGATATTTTTTTATCATTTTTTATTCACTTTTTAATTTTTATTTGTTTTATTTTGTTATTATTTTGTCTACCCACGTGACTTTACCGAAAGAACCAGAGAGTATGGATTCCTTACAGTCACGAAAGCTTCAAATCAAGAGGAAGTTCAACGTGCATAACCTAACGGAGTTGACTGTCAACTCACGGAGTTGACCGAAGATTGTGAACTCACAGACGTCACTACTCTCTCTCTCTCTGTTGGGGGAGGGGAGGGGGGGGGTGGGGGGCTGTGCCTGAGTCCCTAAGCCAGCGGTGGAAATTCCACATTTCCATGGCCGGGGCCCAGTAACACTGCATAAGGTGGCAGCATGAATTCAAAAAGTAGCAAGGCAAATTATCGAACCTGGTGAGGGATGGGCGGCCTAGGTTGAGCCAACGTTGAAACGGGAGTTGACCCTGCGACACCCCCCCCCACTCCCACCCCACCACACCCCACCCCGTTGAGCTACGTTGGCTTCCAGTTGCCGAACGGATACGTGGATAAGGTTGCACTCATTCACACACACAAAGCGCTCGCCACAAATGCACCACGGACACCCCTGGCTGATCTCGTCAAGGAGCGCAAAACCACCATCGCGCGGACTTTCCGACCGTCATCGCCGCGGCAGCGGCGGAGGCTTTTGGCTACGAGCCGTCGAACAAACATGGCGGCGGTCACCGCGTCGCCGCGCGGCGCTTTCGGGGCGCGCTTCTGCGGCCGTCCGGAACGTTCCTTTCCTTCCGATACTGGGAAGCCACTGGAGCCACGATGCACTTTTAACAACCAGATTGGAGAAACGAATTTCTTTAAAACCTCCGTCGTGTTCAGCGAAAGCAATCCGCGAATCTGCCGCCGCGCCTGTCATTTTTCCCTGAACGCATCTACGCGACTTTGCCGAAAGACCCCAACGAATGCGTGAAACGCGCTGCGCACAATGCCCCCAATGGGCTCCGTCTCGCGTGACAACGTTGGCACACCGACGGAAATCAACGTTGGACGATGACAGTGGTCGTTGGTGCGCAACAGGTCATCTGCGCCGCGGGAATTTGTCTGGTAGATTCAGTTCTTGCAAATCGTTTTTTGCAGCAGCACAATCCCGCGCTCGACCAGGACGAAGCGTCATGCCATTCACCGGGTGTTTTAGACGGGTTTAGAGATACTGATGGTACCTTCCCTTTAGTATGGTCGGGTTGACGGGCCGTGCACAAGTGTGGGCTGAACTCCTGGTGTCAGCATGAGCCTCAAATGAGTACCTGGGTGCGATGGTTGTAGACATCGCCACTGGGGAGTCAAAGGTGGCCAGGCGTGGTGCTAGCCAGCCACCCAGCGCCGGATTAAGCTAGTGCGGGGCCTGTAGCGTATGTCATGAAGATGCCCTAAATAAACAAACCAAAAAACACGTAAATATTAAAACACTATTTTTTTTAATTTGCATAGTAAGGTAATTGAATGTTATCATTTGCTATACGGCCAGATAACACGAGAAATCGCTAACCTCAAACACCCAGTCGTTCGTAAAAGTCGAAGGCGGTATAGTACTATAGTGATAGAGCAAGTGTAGAATCGCTCAACCGGAATCGATAGCTTGAAAGCATTCGGCGCGGGGCCCTTGAAAGTGCGGGGCCCCGTAGCTGCATGTGTAGCTACTTGTGCTGCTGGGGTCATCCGGCACTCCCCCAACCCCCTCGTGTGCTGTGCCGGCGTTCACAGGTGCTACTCGCTAACAGCACTTGCCCCATCAGTCTGTTAAGGCTACACGGGGGATCTTTGTCTTTGTAGGTTCTACTCGCTAACAGCACTTGCCCCATCAGTCTGTTAAGGCTATACGGGGGATCTTTGTCTTTGTAGGTGCTACTCGCTAACAGCACTTGCCCCAACAGTCTGTTAAGGCTACAAGGGGGATCTTTGTCTTTGTAGGTGCTACTCACCAACAGCACTTGCCCCATCAGTCTGTTAAGGCTACACGGGGGATCTTTGTCTTTGTAGGTGCTACTCGCCAACAGCACTTGCCCCATCAGTCTGTTAAGGCTACAACGGGGGATCTTTGTCTTTGTAGGTACTACTCGCCAACAGCACTTGCCCCATCAGTCTGTTAAGGCTACACGGGGGATCTTTGTCTTTGTAGGTGCTACTCGCCAACAGCACTTGCCCCAACAGTCTGTTAAGGCTACACGGGGGATCTTTGTCTTTGTAGGTGCTACTCGCCAACAGCACTTGCCCCATCAGTCTGTTAAGGCTACACGGGGGATCTTTGTCTTTGTAGGTGCTACTCGCCAACAGCACTTGCCCCAACAGTCTGTTAAGGCTACACGGGGGATCTTTGTCTTTGTAGGTGCTACTCGCCAACAGCACTTGCCCCAACAGTCTGTTAAGGCTACACGGGGGATCTTTGTCTTTGGCGTGTGGGGAGCGGTGGCACGACGGTCAGCGCACGCACCGCGCTACGAACCCGATGACTCGAGTTCCGATTAAACTACCAAAATAGACGTTGCCATGGTGAGGGTGGAAAGGCTGCCGTGTGAAAACGGCGAGCAGTGTGTGCCACGAGAGATGTCGATGGTTTTGTGAGGGTCTCTGCGTCTAGAGGCCAGGATCGTCACTGCCAGCCGTCGTATCTCCGTGGGAGCCCCCGCCGACCGGTACGTGGCCTGTCGTCATCATTGTCACCATTGTCATCACTGTGACCATCGTCATTATTGTCGTCATCGTCATCATTGTCACTATTGTCATCACTGTGACCATTGTCATCATTGTCGTCATCGTCATCATTGTCATCATTGTCACCACTGTGACCATTGTCATCATCGTCGTCATCGTCATCATTGTCACCATTGTCATCATTGTCACCACTGTCATCACTGTGACCATTGTCATCATTGTCGTCATCGTCATCATTGTTACCATTGTCATCACTGTGACCATTGTCATCGTTGTCGTCATCGTCATCATTGTTACCATTGTCATCACTGTGACCATTGTCATCGTTGTCGTCATCGTCATCATTGTTACCATTGTCATCACTGTGACCATTGTCATCATTGTCGTCATCGTCATCATTGTCATCACTGTGACCACTGTGACCATTGTCATCATCGTCATCATTGTCAATATCGTCATCACTGTGACCATTGTCATAGTTGTCGTCATCGTCATCATTGTCACCATTGTCATCACTGTGACCATTGTCATCGTTGTCGTCATCGTCATCATTGTCACCATTGTCACCACTGTGACCATTGTCATCGTTGTCGACATCGTCATCATTGTCACCATTGTCATCACTGTGACCACTGTGACCATTGTCATCATCGTCATCATTGTCAATATCGTCATCACTGTGACCATTGTCATTATTGTCGTCATCGTCATCATTGTCACCATTGTCATCACTGTGACCATTGTCATTATTGTCGTCATCGTCATCATTGTCACCATTGTCATCACTGTGACCATTGTCATCATTGTCATATCGTCATCATTGTCATCATCGTCATCATTGTCATCATTGTCATCACTGTGACCATTGTCATCATTGTCGTCATCGTCATCATTGTCACCATTGTCATCACTGTGACCATTGTCATCGTTACCGTCATAATCATCATTGTCACCATTGTCATCACTGTGACCATTGTCATCGTTGTCGTCATCGTCATCATTGTCACCATTGTCATCACTGTGACCATTGTCATCATTGTCGTCATCGTCATCATTGTCACCATTGTCATCACTTTGACCATTATCATGATCGTCGTCATCGTCATCATTGTGACCATTGTCATCACTGTGACCATTGTCATCATTGTCGTCATCGTCATCATTGTCATCATCGTCATCATTGTCACCACTTTCATCACTGTGACCATTGTCATCATTGTCGTCATCGTCATCATTGTCACCATTGTCATCACTGTGACCATTGTCATCATTGTCGTCATCGTCATCATTGTCATCTTCGTCATTGTCATCATCATTGTCATCATCATTGTCATCATCGTCATCATCGTCATCATTGTCACCATTGTCACCATTGTCATCACTGTGACCATTGTCATCATTGTCGTCATCATTGTCATCTTCGTCATTGTCATCAGCATTGTCATCATCATTGTCATCATCATTGTCATCATCGTCATCATTGTCACATTGTCATCACTGTGACCATTGTCATCATTGTCGTCATCGTCATCACTGTCATCTTCGTCATTGTCATCATCATTGTCATCATCGTCATCATTGTCATCATCGTCATCATTGTCAACATCATCATTGTCATCACCATAATTGTCATCATCGTGATTGTTATCATCATCGTCATCATTGTCACCATTGTCATCATCGTCATCATCGCCATCATCGTCATCATCGTCATCATCATCATCATTGTCTTCGTCATCATTGTCATCATCGTCATCATTGTTCCCACTGCTGCTGCACCTTAGCAGCGGCGTTCAACCTACAGCGACTTTTAAACTAAAGTATAAACTATTTTTTTTATTTTATCAGCTCAGGCCCACTGAGCTCTGTAGCTCTTTGTCAGAAGCGACCTGGCCACAAATGATAGCCCAACGAAGTGGCTCATCATTATCATCACGTGTGGACATATATAGTAGTAGCCGAATACTCTGAACGCACGTTACATTCTAAATGTGGAGGGGAAAACCGGAGAGCCCGGAAAAAAATAATCCATGCGACCACGGGGAAAGAGACACGTAAACTCCAAATATATAGCAGGCATTGTCATGGTCAGGATCGAATTCACGACCTCCTGCATACCAGGCGAGGTAGTTAACATCTCACTACTGTGAGAGAGAGACACGCAAACTCCAAATATACAGCAGGCATTGTCAGGGTCAGGATCGGACTCACGACCTCCTGCATACCAGGCGAGGTAGTTAACATCTCACCACTGTGAGAGAGGGGCACGCAAATTCCAAATATACAGCAGGCATTGTCAGGGTCAGGTTCGAACTCACGACCTCCTGCATACCAGGCGAGGTAGTTAACATCTCACCACTGTGAGAGAGAGGCACGCAAACTCCAAATATACAGCAGGCATTGTCAGGGTCAGGATCGAACTCACGACCTCCTGTATACCAGGTGAGGTAGTTAACATCTCACCACTGTGAGAGAGAGGCACGCAAACTCCAAATATACAGCAGGCATTGTCAGGGTCAGGATCGAACTCACGACCTCCTGTATACCAGGTGAGGTAGTTAACATCACCTAGCCACCGTGCTGCCTCAAGAGACACATTTTTGTAGAGGCACTCAAAGGCCCCACCGCTTTCTCAAAGGCTCAGCCCTATATTCAAGGCCTCGCCTCGTTCGTCTGCGGCACTGACACTGGTTCTGGCGCCTCACAGCCTACAGTCATTCAAGCGCGTGGAATTATTATTCATCGAGCAGTGGATTTACGATGACAGGCGTGAGGCTTGCCGGATCTGCCTTCTCCAGACGCAACTCGTGCCTCCAGTGTTGAGCAGCAACGGCAGGGAGTGGGAGTCCCCGGAACGGCACAAGCGGTTCAGCTTTAATGTTATAGGTGGTTTTGTATTTCTATATTTATTGGGGGGGGGGGTGGTGTGGGTGTGTGTAGGGGGGAGGGTAGTTCGCTTTGCCCCTCACATTAGCAATTGCGGATGCATATAATGAATGAAGATATATGTTTTTTTCGGTTTTGGAGGGGGGGGGGGGGCGATGTAGCGCCGTTGTTTTTAAAGACATTGTTATTCACCGCAGAGACCCATAGCGACACGACCGCTGTGCTCTATGGGTAGCCGGCGCCAACACTGTGTCGTACACCCTCCCCCAAGTGGCCTTGTGGGAGCCTCGGTAACGATCAACTTACTTCAATTTAGTTTTTCTTCCGGTTCCGTTCCGATGATGGTTCCACGTTTACGTCACTGGAGCGGATAATGTACACGTGAGTACACGTGTAGCATCGAAAACGGACGACGTACGTACACGTTCCGATGACGTGCACGATGATGTGGCTACGTGTACGTCATCGGAACGGGAGGCCCCGGTTGTCACTCGCAAAAAAAATGCAACGCGAGCTCCGGTGGTTTGGTCAGGGGTTTGGCTGTCTCCCTCCACGTGGCTTCAACCCGTAAGCCACAAAGCAGGCTACGAGAATCGAACGGTCCCCCGAGACTCAGGGGGCCCAGACATGTTTGTTTTTACGCTACCCTCCGCATTCCAGTTATTGTCATAAAATGATTAAGCATAAAAGGTTTTGTTTATTGTGGGTTAGATCTTGTAAATGTATAAATGGGTCGTTAAAAACCCACCACCACCCGACACAGCGAACTAGTAAAGGTTGTCATGTAAACAGAACGTTGCCAATTCGTGTGTTGGAGAGCCAAGCCACAACATTTACAATCTGAGTACGACGTTTTTGCCAGTAATTACAACCAGCTTCATCTAGCTTCATCTGGCAACAGCCAAATCTAACTATCAAACTACTTTTATAAAAATATTTTACCAGGTAAGGCCCACTGAGCCTATACGGTTATTTTTCAATCGATGAATTGTATGAACAAATCAATGCCCGATTCACAAGTGTGAAGGAGACATCGCAGTGATAACTACCAAACTATAAAGATTTTAAATTTTCTTTATTTTGCCAAGTGAGGCCGCACTGAGCTGTATAGCTTTTTTTTTTAAGGGGTAACCTGTCTATCGCAAACGATAGCTCAACCAGGTGGCTTATTAAAACCACGTGGAAATGTATCGCAGGCAAATGATCTAAATAGCCTGAACGCGTGCCGCAGTGCGGCGAGGCCTTGATGTCGCAGTGGATTGACAAAATTGGGCCGTACGTGTAAGTACAACGATTGATTTCAAACATAAATTAATATGATGATCAAATGAGTGCGGATGGTGTTCTTCCTACGGCTGACGTTGCTGTACAACTGTGGTTCTTAACTTTTACTGCAAACCTTGCACGCCTTGTTGGTTCTCTGTCATTAAATGAAATGAACGATGTTAATCAATGCATAGGGGTTTGGTGAAAGAAAGTATTTAGATCTTGTTACTGGCAAAGGAGGTCTCATAATGCAAATACTCACCCCGAGCCCTCAATACTCTGATAGTGCGCTGTTTTTGAGTTGTACGCCTTTTGGCGTCTTCTGGTCCAACACCAATGAAGACTAGGCTCTAAGAAAAGCTGTCTCGGGTGTGGACCAATCAAATTCAAGGACAGTGCCAATATTATTATCAGAGTTGTCTTTTTTGTTTGCATTTTGACTGCTTGTGTTGTGGTTATTGCAAACATGATGCCTTGAATAAAGGTGTCAGTTTGTGTGCCAGTTAAAAGGGTAAAATCTATTCCTATAGAAAGTAAGTAGTTGTACTCTCGTGCCCAGTGCTTAATTTGTGCTTCGATGATTTACCTTCTAAAAAAGAATCTGGCCATGTGTCGCACTCCCCAGGGAGGGCATCTCGCATTCCCAGGGGATGGCATACACCCCAGGTTCAGAACCACTGCTCTATGGGCAATGTAAGTCTATGGGTAGTGTTGAGTCTATGGGTAGTGTTGAGTCTATGGGTAGTGTAGTCTATGGGCAATGTTAGTCTATGGGCTGTGTTAGTCTATTGGCTGTGTTAGTCTATGGGCTATGTTAGTCTATGGGCTGTGTTAGTCTACGGGCTATGTTAGTCTATTGGCTGTGTTAGTCTACGGGCTGTGTTAGTCTATGGGCAATGTTAGTCTATGGGTAGTGTTAGTCTATGGGCTGTGTTAGTTTATGGGCAAGGTTAGTCTATGGGCAAGGTTAGTCTATGGGCTGTGTTAGTCTATGGGCTGTGTTAGTCTATGAGCAGTGTTAGTCTATGGGCTATGTTAGTCTATGGGCTGTGTTAGTCTATGGGCTATGTTAGTTTATGGGCTGTGTTAGTCTATGGACTGTGTTAGTCTATGGGCTGTGTTAGTCTATGGGCTGTGTTAGTCTATGGGCTATGTTAGTTTATGGGCTGTGTTAGTCTATGGACTGTGTTAGTCTATGGGCTGTGTTAGTCTACGGGCTGTCTTTGTCTACGGGCAAGGTTAGTCTCTGGCAGTGGTTCTTAATCTTTACTGGAGCCTGCACCCATTTGATTCTCAGAAAGGGCATCTCGCATGCCCAGGGGGTATGTGCACCCCAGGTGAAGAAGAACAGCTGGTGTAGGGCAACAGCTGTGATTTTACATCGCGGTGGTTGATGATCCTCATGATTGCGGACTCAGGAGTAGCGGAGTGGTGAATCATCGCTGCTGTGATGATGCCTCCTCATCCTTCCTCCTGCTCCCTCATCCTCCTCCGTGTTTGTGAATCTGGCTTTGAGTCCACATTCCCACGCTCCCATGCGTCTCTTCTGGGTGGTGATCACAGGCGCCGCACACTGCCGGAGAGTTTTAAATTTTCCATTTGTAACAACATCATCATCAGTTTAACACGTAGAATGGAAATAAAATAATGAAAATAAAACATGATAAAATATGTTTTATTTTCATTATTTTACTTAAAATATGATAAAATGTGTTTTATTTTTTCTTATTTTATTTCCATTCTACGTGGTGACTTTACCGAAAGAACCAAGAAGATGAATCCCTGCAGTCACGAAAGCTTTAAATCGAAATATTTTTTCATAATAAAGGTTTTTTGGGTTAGATCGTGTTATTGTTTAATGTGTTGCAACCCTCCACAACCGGACACGGCCAATCAGTAAAAAAAGTGTCACGTTGACAAAAGAAAAATAGTTCACTACTTTAGCCCACCGGTGTGTTGAAGAGTGAATCCACAACATTTACATTTTTTTAGTATGACGTTTCGCTGGTATTTACATCCAGCATCATCGGGCAATTTGCCAGAATATTTCATTAACGTCACAAATTCCACGCTAAACGTAGGTGCGGGGGATGGACAACAAACAATGGATGTCTGTGTGAGTCTATGGGTCTCTGTGTGAGTCTATAGGTCTATGTGTGAGTCTATAGGTCTCTGTTTGAGTCTATGGGTATCTGGGTGAGTCTATGGGTCTCTGTGTGAGTCTATGGGTCTCTGTGTGAGTCTATGGGTCTCTGTGTGAGTCTATGGGTCTCTGTGTGAGTCTATGGGCCTCTGGGTGAGTCTATGGGTCTCTGTGTGAGTCTATAGATCTATGTGTGAGTCTGTGGATCTCTGCGTGAGTCTACGGGTCTCTGCGTGAGTCTACGGGTCTCTGCGTGAGTCTACACATGTACGTAAGTTGAACTTCTTTCGCGCCGTACATTGCCAACCGCGCTCACCGCGGCGATGGCAGCGCAGCAGCCACGGCTCTGCGGACCGCCAATTTTTCCCCATTTTCATCTCATCGAATCAAGAGTAAAATAACAATGAAAAAACCACCACTCCGTGACGCGTCGCTTTCGTTATTTGCAAATGCAGCGCACACAAGTGGGTTACACACAACCGGCACGCTGATGATAAAAGTGCCCACTGACCGTATTTATTCAGTTTACACTTCGGTAAGGTTCGGAATGCGACAAGAAAGGGCGACGAACGGGGGAGCGAGCAACAAGTTGGGAGGGGGGTTGGTGGGGGTTGGTGGGGGTTGTCAGACGAAGCGGAAAAGGAAGGTGGTGTGAAGCTAACGATGGCAAATTTTCTCGGCATTTCGCGGTGAACGAGGGGAGGCGGGAAATTGGCGGGGGAGGGGAGGGGGGCTGGTGGAGGTCTCGCGGTGTTTGCGCTGGGGCGGCCAGATTTTTATTCGTGTTTTTTTGTTACGGCGCGGCCAGCTTTCCGATTAATTCCCCCGCGTCAAGTGGGTGGCAAAGGCACAAGCGGTCGAATTCCGTTCGGAGTCGGCGCGTTTTTAGAGCGTGAGTAGTGACCCACCCCTCCTCCCCCTCCTCCCCCTCCTCCCCCTCCTCCCCCTCCTCTTCCTCCTTCCCCATGCTTCCGCCGAGAGCCCGGCTCGTTCGTTGTTTTCTTCTCGCTTCAAACAAGCGCTCGCTCCTCGGCCGTCTGCGTCCCAGGCGTCTCAGACGTGGCACAGTTGCGGAATAGCTTTGGCTCGACTTGGGCTCTCAAGTCCGTTGGTGGCTAGGAGATGTCGACTACCTCGCTCTGTGTGCAGGAAGTCGTGGGTTCGATCCCGACCCTGACGCCTGGTGTGTATTTGGAGTTTGCACGTTCTCCCCGTGGTCACGTGGATTTTTCTCCGGGTCCTCCGGTTTTTCCTTCCACGTTCAGAATCAACACTCACGCATTTAGAGTATTGGCTGCTATGAATGTCCACACGATGAGCCACTTTGCTGAGCTGTCATTTGTGGCCAGGTCGCTTCTGAAAAAAAGAGCGACATAACTCGGTGGGGCTTTACCTGGTAACATTTAGAAAAATATGGAAATTATGGAACTAAAAATAGTTTCCATTTTTTTATATATAGATCAGATCTTGTCTCGCCACCGCTACCAGTTATTGAGATGTGACCACGTTTTTCTCAACACTTAAAGTCGGCGGCTCTAAACCACGAAACAGCCACACGTTCAGTTCCTTTGAGCTGGTGGTCTGGAGGCGAGGCTGTGGAGTGATAAAAATTAAATGGAGAGAGTTTCAGACCCCGGTCACCGATTGACTCAGTCTCTCATCAATCTCTGGGTGATAACAAAAAAAAATAAGCGCCGCTAACGTATTCGGAATTCGTTTATTTCGGGCGAGATCGTGTCGGTAATATTTCAATCGGAGCTATGTGCCCTCCACCGCGTGACATAGCGAGTTAATCGAGTGGTCACGCCGGAAAATTTACCATTTTAATTTTGGGTTTCCCCCCCCCCCCCCATCAAATTCCGAATGTTCAAAAGCAAAGCACAATTTTTGACATTTGTTTGATTTATACATCTCTTTGACCACATACCTAAACGCCCTAAGCAAAAAGACACCAATTATAAATTACGATATTTTAATTTTAATGTTTCCACCCCTGATTGCTTTCATGTTTATACCTCCGATTAGAAACGGTTGGTTACGTACAGTGCGAAAGAAGTTCAACATACATACATACTGTATGTACACGTACGTGAAAATATCATCGCTCAAGTAACTACGACATGACGTCTATTGCACTTGGATAGCACTTTCCCAGATGCAACAATATTAGTTTTCATTTTTTATGAGTTGGGAAGTGGCCCAGGGGAAAGTTTGAAAAGTGGCCCAGGGGAAAGTTTGAAAAGTGGCCCAGTGGATAGTTGGAGAAGTGGCCCAGTGGATAGATTGAGAAGTTGCCCAGTGAATAGTTTGAGAAGTGGCGCAGTGGATAGTTTTAGAAGTGGCACAGTGGATAGATTGAGAAGTGGCCCATGGGTAGATTGACAAGTGGCCCCGTGGATAGTTTGATAAGTGGCCCAGGGGATAGTTTGATAAGTGGCCCAGGGGATAGTTTGATAAGTGGCCCAGGGGATAGTTTGATAAGTGGCCCCGTGGATAGTTTGATAAGTGGCCCAGGGGATAGTTTGAGAAGTTGCCCAGTGGATAGATTGAGAAGTGGTCCAGTGGTTAGTTGGAGAAGTGGCGCAGTGGATAGATTGAGAAGTGGCCCATGGGTAGATTGACAAGTGGCCCCGTGGATAGTTTGATAAGTGGCCCAGGGGATAGTTTGAGAAATGGCCCAGTGGATAGATTGAGAAGTGCCCAGTGGATTGTGGTCTGTACTGCGGTCCCCCCAGTCCGGATTTGGATTCCCACACCCTCAACAACGGTGGCTAGTAATATCGGAAGCATCCATGAGCAACCCCCCTTCACCAACCTGAATTGGCCAAATATAGGGGCGATCTACGTCCAGCAGGGAAATGACGAAGGGGCAGAACATCATTATCATTTTGATTTAAAGCTTTTGTGACTGCAGGGATTCATATTCTTGGTTCTTTCGGTAAAGTCACGTAGAAGGGAAACAATAAAATAATAAATATATATAATATATTATATATTATAAAAATATATAATATATATTATACATATTTTTATATATTTTTTTTATTATTTTATTGTTTCCCTTCTACGTGATTTTACCCGAAAGAACCAATAATATCATTATCATTATTTAAATACAACAACCATACATTAATGCACATCTTAGGAAAAGGGTGAACAGTGTTGGCAATCGCGATTAAACTTTTGGCTTGGCGCTCCAGTGACAGTTTCAAAATCCAGCGTCGCGGCCCGGAGTTGCTGCGCAGGCTGGGAGTTTTTTTTCCTTCGCGCAAATTGCCTCTGTGAGAAAGAGGCGAGCACATTTCGTAACGCCGGCGTGTCAAGTTTTCGGCCCATTTTGCAAGTTGAAAGATGCTTGTTTAGAAGCGGGAACTGTGTATAATCGCGGCAGCAGCGTGCGATTACGTTAAATGTACCGTGCAAAGTATCTTTTTCCATCCACGTGCAATTGAAGCTACTATATATTTATTTTTTTATCCACTTCCCCCACCCACCAACACCGCCCACCACCGCCGGTTTTATAATTTCAAGTCTCCGCCACCACCACTGGTTGCAGTGGAAGGAAGCCGCCCCCCGCGACGCTGTAAGCGCGAGAGATGATTTTCCCCACGTGGTAACCATTGAGGAGTTCCGCCTCCTTGAGCGAGTTTTTTTTCCTCCCAAATTGAAGGACAAAAACACGGGAGGGCATGACACGGGTGGAAATAATTGCGAACATCCATTATTTTTCTTTGGCCCCGGTTGGGATATTTAGACCCGCGGCTCGGCTAAACAATTGGAGACGTCGCCGCACAATCATTGCCGTACGCGTGTGTAAATTTTTTTTAAAACAACATGAAAAAACATTAAAAAAATATATATCACATTCTGAATGAACACATTTCCTGTCGAGTCCCATTTGATAAATCTCTGCACGGCAACTGCCTCCAAGATTCTTATTATTTTCATAAATTTTCTCCTTTGTATTCTTTGGGTCTTTCGGTAAAGTCACGTAGATAGGTTATGAATTCCTGCAGTCACGAAAGCTTTCAGGCAAGATGTTTTCCTTTCGTCAAACTCGAAGGCTGCTGGCGAGCTATCCGGACGCCCTGCCACCACCACCACCACCACGCATCATCTCCTGTTGCACCCTCAACAACAACAAAAAAACAACAAAGCCCGTTTGTTGCTGTTTCTCTGAGCCCTTTCCTCGAGCCACTCAGGAGGCCAGAAGTGGTCTGCCTGCGCCGCCCCCTCCCTCACCAGCCTACAGAGGCTCCACGCACCCCGCACGGACGCTCGGCTCGTGAAGACGACTCGCGCAACTGTTCGTCATTTGTTGGACACCGCTGATGCGAACGGTGACGACCGGAGTCCACGTGACCATGGTTTACGCTCCTTGAAGGGATCAGCCAAGTCGTTCACTTGTGGACGGGCCCTTTGTGTGTAATGAGTGCGACCTCATCACGTATTCGCGGTGGCGAGGCGGGGGGTTATGGATTTGAGAAACGTGCGCCCTTCTTTCGCCTACTGCGCTGGGAGGCAAAAATCAATTTTAACTATATTTTATTTTACCAGGTAAGGCCCACTGAGCTGTACAGCTCTTTGTCAGAAGCGGCCTGTCCTATCACAAATGATAGTTCGATGAAGCGGCTTAACATCATGTGGACATTTATAGCAGACAAATATTGTGTAACGCACAATTTTTGTCTGCACGCACAATTTGTCTGCACACAAATATTTATTTTGGGGGGGGGGGAGACCGGAGGACCCGGAGAAAAATCCACAGGGAGAGAGCCACGCAGATTCCAAATAATATACGAGCAGACGTCAGGGTCGGGATCGAACCCATGACCCTGTATAGCAGCCAAGGTAGTTAACATCTCCTAGCCACCGTGATGATGATGAGAGAGAGAGAGAGAGACACGCAAACTCCAAATATACAGCAGGCGTCAGGGTCTGGATCGAACCCACGACCTCCTGCATACCAGGCGAGGTAGTTAACATCTCCTAGCCACCGCGATGATGATGAGAGAGCGAGAGAGACATGCAAACTCAAAATACAGCAGCAGGTGTCAGGTTCGGGAACGAACCCACGACCTCCTGCACACCAGGCGAGGTGGTTAACGTCTCACCACCGCGGAGACGTCTATCGTGCAGAAGCGTGTGGCGTGCACAGAGAGAAAAAAAAACAAACACATCATGGGCTTAGAGACAAACAGGCTGACAGCAGGCGAACTAAAGTGTGGACTGATGGGTGGAAAAAAATCAAATTCCTCCCCACCTCCCGCACTATGAAGGCGGCTATGGCACTCCACACGACGGGGTGGGTGGCCAATATGACCACGCCCGACCCGCCTTTGTCTCCCCAGTGGCCATGTTTACACATCGACCTACGGGAGGGCCCAGGGCCGGTTCAAAGTCATCGTCACTGCTGTTGGTCGTGAGCGGGGATTTAACTCGGGGTTTGAGTCTACCCACAGCTCATTACACTGCTACCACACTCTGCTTCCGTGAACCGCATGAAAATGCCCTGGCAGCGATGTGAATCCTTTCGGCTTCACGATTTATCTCTTGCCCGTTCTATTCCATTGACAGATGCAGATAATGCAACCTTGAAATTCGCCAGACCACTTTGCGGCAAGCGCCGCCTATCTTCCGCACAAGTTGCACGACTCTCGGTTTGCGTGCGAAAGTGATTAAATTAAACAACTCAAAGTATGGCATTCGTCTTCTTGGTTCTTTCGGTAAAGTCACGTAAGATAGGGAAATAATAAAATGATAAAAATAAAACATCATGAAATTACGTGAAATTCTCACGACGTTTCGGCCACCAACGCAAGCAGCCGTCCTCAGGTGAAGAAACAGAGCTGTCGGAAAGACAGTGCTCCAGTGAACACTGCTAAGCTTGGCAGCGTATTTTAAGCTGGGTGGGAGGAGAGAGCGCCTTGACGAAGGAGTTTACATATCAAGGCTCTCTCCTCCCTCCCACCAGGCTTAAAATACGCTGCCAAGCTTAGCAGTGTTCATTAAGACGCTGTCTTTCCGACAACTCTGTTTCTTCACCTGAGCAAGGCCCGCTTGCGTTGTGGCCGAAACGTCGTGAGAATTTTACTTTATTATGTTTAATTTGTATTATTTTATTATTTCCCTATCTACGTGACTTTACCGAAAGAACCAAGCAGATGAATCCCTGCAGTCACGAAAGCTTTAAGTCGAAATTAATGGCATTCGTCTCCACGTCTTGCTTCAGTCAATGATGGTCTGTCTTAGAGATCTGGAGTTTTTTTTTTTCCCATACTAAACAAAAATGTAGGACTCCAGCCATTAAATTTTCTTGCTCTGCTTTGCTTTCATCCCACAAGCAGGGTACACTTTTGCTTTGAAATTAAACCATTTTATTTTATTTTACCAAGCAAGGCTCACTGCTGAGCTATGCATAGCTCTTTTGAGAAGCGACCTGGCCACAAATGATCGCTCGACGAAATGGGCTTATCACGTGGAGATAGTATAGCAGTGAAATACTCGAAACGCATGTTTCTAATTGTGGAGGGAAAAAAAAAACTGAATGACCTGGAGAAAAATCCATGCAACCACGGGGAGAACATGCAAACTCCAAATATACAGCAGGCGTCGTCAGGGTCGGGATCGAACCCACGACCTCCTGTATACCAGGCGAGGTAGTTAACATCTCCTAGCCACCGTGGTGATGATGATGAGAGAGAGAGAGACACGCAAACTCCAAATATACAGCAGGCGTCGTCAGGGTCGGGATCGAACCCACGACCTCCTGTATACCAAGCTAGGTAGTTAACATCTCATAGCCACCGTGGTGATGATAATGAGAGAGAGAGAGAGAGACACGCAAACTCCAAATATACAGCAGGCGTCGTCAGGGTCGGGATCGAACCCACGACCTCCTGTACACCAGGCGAGGCAGTTAACATCTCGGCATCGTGGCGCCCGTAGACCTACATATTACCGTGACGTTGACGCTTGTTTACGCAGGAAACTCTCGCCGAGTATCAATGCTCGTTTTCAGGAGGGTCCTGCCAAGCTTTCGCAGTAGAGGCCGGTGAGTTGGGGGTGTTGCTGCTGCTGCTGCTGTGCGCGTGTTCCCAATTAAGTAATTTGCGGGGATTTTTTTAAGCAATGGGATGCTTTTTGGCCAATGGCAGTCCCATTGCATGGGTTTCTTTTGTTGTTCTAAGGCAGAGCTGGGAGAGAACATGCAAACTCCTCAGATAAAGTTGGGAATCGATCACAGGTTCATCTCACTGTGAGGCTGCTAGCGTCAACGCCGATGCAAAAGTGGGCGTTGTATTTTTAGTATGGAAGCACGTTTGGCTGCATATGGTGAAAAAGAAGTTCAACATACTACGTTAAGTGGTACGCCGGTTGAAGTTATGCGGCTTCGGGCATTCCATGCACTCAGCCGAATCTTGAATCAGCGACCTTTTAGCTCGGTTTGTAAAACTTCTAACTCCACACATTAAATTCCATGTTTTAGTGCTGTTTATTCCTCTTCCACATTAAAAGCCCCCCCCCCACCACCCCCCCCCCCCCCCCCACCATGTCGTGCCTTGGCATAATGCCTCTTTTCGTCCGATTTATTTTGCCAACAAATAAAAATGGGGCCACGTGTCTCCACCATTGCAAGTATATGGCCGCGTCATCAAGGGCGCGATGAGCGTCGGCCATTTTGTCCGCGTGTCAAGTCGAATAAGAGTCGCGTCGTTATGGAATGTATACAGAATATTCTAGATACGTTCAGGGATTGGTTTGTTTTTGTTACTTGCGAGCTACAACAAAGAAACTCACGCACGGGTCATGAATGACATGTCTCACAGTCGAGGCAATGTAACAATAAACCATATTGAGAATGACATCAGGCATTTGGAATGAGGTCAGCCATGAGCTGAGCGATATACGGGCTGAACTCGGTACGGTGTCGCTTTCATCCACCCACCGCACGTGTTTGTAATGCTGCTGCAATGATTCATGCTTACTTATAATTGGACTTTTGACAGGTGACGTGATGGCAATAGACAAGCGGGTACGCGGCGTCTGATAAATTCATAGTGTTTCGTTATTCTTTGGGGAGAGATTACGTCCACGCCATAGCAATGTGGAAATCCCAGCACTGGCTGCCAGTGGAAATGAGCGTTGCTCAAAAAAAAATTTGTAAACGTGAAAGGGGAGACAATGGTCTTCCGCTATTTTCCTTATACGTGACCATCAATGAAGATTTTGATTTAAAGCTTTCGTGACTGCAGTGATTCATATTCTTGGTTCTTTCGGTAAAGTCACGTTGAAGGGAAACAATACAATAATAATAATACATATAAAACAATAAAATTCTCACGACGTTTCGACTGCAACGCAAACAGTCATCATCAGGTGTGAAAAACCAACGACAAGAAACAGTTCGTTTTTCACACCTGATGATGACTGTTTGCGTTACAGTCGAAACGTCGTGAGAATGTTATTGTTATATATATTATTATTTTATTGTTTCCCTTCAACGTGACTTTACCGAAAGAACCAAGCACATCAATGAAGAGTCATAGATGAATGTGGACGCTGTCACACAGATCACTGGCACTCACTTCCAAGCTCTCACTGCAGGTCTTCTCCGTGGCTTTCATTCCTGCGTCCTTGCGTGGTTGAGCCGTATCATCAGGAGCAGCGCCACGGTGGCTAGGAGATGTTAACTACCTCGCGTGCTATGCAGGAGGTCGTGGGTTCAATCCCGACCCTGACGCCTTGCTGCTGCTGTATATTTGGAGTTTGCGTGTCTCTCTCCCCGTGGTCACGTGGATTTTTCTCGGGGTCCTCCGGATTTTTCCCCTCCACGTTTAGAAACAACATCGCGCGTTTCGAGGAAATGGCTGCTATAAATTTCCACGCGATACGCCACTTCGTCGAGGAATCATTTGTGATAGCCAGGTCGCTTGTAAAAAAGAGCTATATAGCTCAGTGGGGCCTTACCTGGTTAAATAAAACAATAGTTTAGTTGGTACTGCGATGTCTCCTTCGCACTTGTGAATCGGGCATTTATTCGTTCATACGATCCATGGTTTTGGCATACGCTTTTAAATTGTATTACCGCACGTAAAATCTGTACAGCGCTCAGTAATCTAAATACACCACACAGCTGATTGGGTGACACAGTTGCTTTTGCTCTGGCTTCTGTTATGCGTCATTGTTTTAACGTTTTATATATTGTTTTTTCTTTGTATTGCCTTTCTAGATTTGGCTATCCCTCGGTCTCCCTTGCGGATTGCGAATCTATCCCGGTCTCTGAGTTCTCATCTGGTTAATCAAAACAAACTTGATCACTATGGACGGATAAAAATATATATACATTGTTCATGTTTCTACGTGGAGCATTCTGCCTCATACAATACACCAACCGGAACGTTGTATCCATGTCTTCACGTAAAAAAAATACAATATTACAACGAAACCAAAAATATCTCTTATCCTATTGACATTCTAGCCTTTTGTTAAGCGGCAGGATTTGTCCGAGCAAAGCAAAACACTTGACTGGTATCGACATTCTGGGTCTCATCAGCAGAGTCGGACTTTGGCTGAACAAGCACTGTCAGTTTTGGCCAGATGTTTTTGGGAAGATAAACTCCTTGTAAATGATTAGGCCCTGTCAGTGTAAAAAAAAAATACAACATTTTATTATTCTCAATTATGTAAGCTCATTAATGCACCGTTCCGTAGCAATGCCGACACAATAAAATCACAAAACGGACCCCCGTTCTGTATCGCCGCATAAAGATAACAGAGTACTCGCTTGAAATCGCACCAAGTCTAATTAAGGGCATTGGTCATAAAATGTGTAAAAGTGCAGATTAAATATAAATATATTACCATTATGCAAATGAGCGTATGCATTATTTTATCGCCTCATTATGCCCTGTTTGGCGCAGCATTGATCCGCGGATGAATAAATTTGAATTAACTTGCATGCGCAGTGCGCATTGGCATGAGAGGCACGACGTACTGCACACGTACGCACGTGTACGTACGCACGTGCACGTACGCACGTGCTTACTCGCGCGAACATACGTGGGGAGCGGTGCTGGGGAGCGGTGCTGGGGAGCGGTGGTGCAGCGGTTAGCGCCACGCTGCGCGCCGAACCCAGCGATCGGAGTTCGACTCCCGCTCGCTACGAACACCGACGACGATTACCTGAGCCGGTCCTGGGCCTCTCTCTTGGTCGACTCAGCCTCAAATGAGTACCTGGGTGCGGTGTGTAAACGCGGCCACTGGGGGAGGCAAAGGCGGCCGGGCGTGGTTGCCGGCCACCCACCCCCTCGTGCGCTGTTGCCGTCCTTCATAGGTGCCGGGCAGCGGTCGTGCAGAACCGGGCCAGCGACCCGAGCTCGATTTCCGCTCGCGGCCACCAACATCGGCGACGATTATCTGAACCGGTCCTGGGCCGAACCTGTGGTCGACTCAGCCTTAAAAAACGAGGACCGGGCGCGGTGTGTAAAAAATCAGCATCGGGGCACGCACGGGGTTATTCTATACGGTCCTGGGCCACACCCAATGTGTGTGCTCTTAGAAGCACACTTGCCTCAAATAGTCTGTTAGAGGCTATACGGGTGGGGGGGGGGGGTCTTTGTCTTTGTACATACGTGCCTGCTGAGTTTCCGAAGCCCCCCCCCGCCCCCCACCGCAGAGTGAGATCACTACGAATGTTCTTAACAACTCCCACCCCCCACCCCCCTCCCTTTTTCACTTGCTCCGCTGTCCTTGACCCCTGACCGGGCACACATCAAGGTCAACTGCGCTGCAACCCCGCAACTAAACGTTGGTCGCAATCACTGGCTTTTTATTTTTTAACCGCTCCAATATGTGAGAAGTTAAATGGTGCTCCCTTCAAAGCAATTAAGGGGCTTACATTTGGAGGCGCGGGGTGGTGGTGGAGGGGGGGTGGTGGATTTTGGGGGGGTCGGTAGATGTCGGGGTCTTTTTTTGGGGTTTCGCGGGAAGCTCACAACTCTTAGCGAGAGGGCCCTCAAGCGTGCAGGGCATGTTGGCCCGCAGTGCGCACGTGTGTGTGTGTGGTGTGTAGTGTAGTGTGTGTGTGGTGTGTAGTGTAGTGTGTGTGTGTAGTGTGTGTGGTGTGTGTGGTGTGTGTGGTGTGTGTGTAGTGTAGTGTGTGTGTAGTGTGTGTGTGGTGTGTGGGTGGTGTGTGTGTAGTGTAGTGTGTAGTGTAGTGTGTGTGTGGTGTGTGTGGTGTGTGTGTGTGTGGTGTGTGTGTGTGGTGTGTGTGGTGTGTGGTGTGTGTGGTGTGTGTAGTGTGTGTGTGTAGTGTGTGTGTGTGTGGTGTGTGTGGTGTGTGTAGTGTGTGTGTGTAGTGTGTGTGTGTGGTGTGTGTGGTGTGTGTGGTGTGTGTGGTGTGTGTGTAGTGTAGTGTGTGTAGTGTGTGTGTGTGTGGTGTGTGTGTGTGGTGTGTGTGTAGTGTGTGTGTAGTGTGTGTGTGGTGTGTGTGGTGTGTGTGTGTGTGTAGTGTGTGCTGTGTGTGGTGTGTGTAGTGTGTGTGTGTAGTGTGTGTGGTGTGTGTGGTGTGTGTGGTGTGTGTGGTGTGTGTCTAGTGTGTGTGGTGTGTCTGGTGTGTGTGGTGTGTGTGTGTAGTGTGTGTGTGGTGTGTGTGTAGTGTGTGTGTGTGTAGTGTGTGTGTGGTGTGTGTGTAGTGTGTGGTATGTGTAGTGTGTGTGTGGTGTGTGTGGTGTGTGTGGGCGTGGTGTGTGTGGTGTGTGTGTAGTGTGTGTAGTGTGTGTAGTGTGTGTGTGGTATGTGTGGGTGTGGTGTGCGTGTGTGTGGTATGTCTGGTGTGCGTGTGTAAAGGTGTGTGTGGTGTGTTGTGTGTGTGTGGTGTGCGCGTGGGTGTGGTGTGTTGTGTGTGTGTGGTGTGTGTGTGTGGTGTGTGTGTAGTGTATGGGTGGTGTGTGTGTGTGTGGTGTGTGTGGTGTGTGTGTGTAATATGTGTGGTGTGTGTGTAGTGTGTGTGTAGTGTGGGTGGTGTGTGTGTAGTGTGTGTGTGTGGTGTGTGTGTGTGTGGTGTGCGTGTGTGTGGTATGTGTGGGTGTGGTGTGCGTGTGTGTGGTATGTCTGGTGTGCGTGTGTAAGGTGTGTGTGGTTTTTGTGTGGTGTGTGTATGTGCAGTGTGTGGTGTGGTGTGATTGTATGGTCTGTGTGGTGTGTGTGGTGTGTATGTGGTGTGCGGTGTGTGTGGTTTTTGTGTGGTGTGTGTGTGCAGTGTGTGGTATGTGTGTAATGTGTGTAGTGTGTCTGTGTGGTTTTTGTGTGGTGTGTGTGTGCAGTGTGTGGTATGTGTGTGTGTGGGTGTTTCAAAGAGAAAGATTCCCCGTATAGTCTTACCAGACTGTCGGGGCAAGTGTTGTTAGCGAGCACCTATGGAGGCCGGAACGGTACACGAGGGGGTGGGTGGCCAACACCACGCCCGGCCGCATTTGTCTCCCCAGTTGCGATGTTCACACATCGCACTAGGTACTCATTTGAGGCTGAGTCGACCTAGGGGAGGTCCAGGACAACGGTTCAAATAATGGTCATCGGTGTTGGCTGTGAGCGGGAATCGAACTCGGGTCACCAGGTTCGTAGCGAAGCGTGTAACCGCTATACTATCGCTCCGGCAATAAACAACCCTCTACCTCCTCATTGGTGCCGGACGGCAATGCTGTGGTGGGCAGTGCCGTGGGGGGAGGGCCAATTTAGGTTGGCATTTCCCCTCATGGCGTTTGTAACCACCACAGCGGCCAAATGGGGGCTCTGGATGGGTGCGAGGGGCTGGTGGTAATTAATTGCCACAAAACCACGACTGAAAAATGTAATTAAAAAGCTTATGCCGGAGGCCCGGGGGGGCAGGCGTCTATGACGTCTCCTGGCCAAACCCCATTTGGTGGAGCCAGGAGACTGAATCCTTGCCCTCGGGGCTCCTCCAGAAACAACAACAAAAACACTACGGGTGGCCACGTGGAATGTTCTAACGCTCACTGCGGAGGAGAGGCTGCCACTCCTCTGTCGGGAGCTGGACTGGTACTGCCTGGATCTCTGTGGTATTCAAGAGGTACGGTGGACCGGCTCTGTCTACTGCCACCATGAAGGGTGGACAGTCCTCTACTTGGGGCAGGAGACTGACAGACAACAGGGAGTGGCTTTTCTTCAGAACAACTGAATGAAGGGGGTGTGGGAGCGTGGCGGAGTGGTGTTGGAAGCTGTAAGCCCCAGGCTACTTTGGGCTCACCTTCCCATCAACCAGAGGCGAGGAGTGGTGGTCGTGGTTACTTATGTCCCCACAAAAGACGAACATCCATGGAGGGATGCAGGCAATGCCGATGAGTCAGATGCCTTCTATGACCTCCTGTCACAGGTGCTAGCTAAAGTGGCCCCTCGGGATAGAGTCATCTTGTTTGGTGACTTCAATGCCCGAGTTGGTCATGATGCTGGCACCTGGTCTGGAGTGATCAGCAGGCATGGGCCAGATCAGCTCTTTAACAACGGCAGGAGGCTGCTAGATTTTTGTGCAGCCCATGGGCTTGTAATTACCAACACGCTGTTCCGGCATCGGCGCATCCACACATCATGGACGCATACCGGGTCCAAGCAAGAACATCTGCTGGACTACATAGTGAGGGAACAGCGGATTCGGGCCCATGTCCTTGACACCAGGACCTACCGTGGAGCTGATCTGCCCACTGACCAACGACTAGTCATCTGTAAGATGCGCCTGCCATTCTTCCACTCCGGTGGTGGGTGAACACCCAGGACCCCATTCAAACCCATAGTGGCCTGGTCTTAGATAGCTGATGAAAGTTGCAAGCGAGAATTTTATCATCGCTTGCGGATGGGGTTGGCATCATCCCCCACTCCTCCTGATGTCGAGGGGAAATGGGCGAGGTTTAGGACTGTGGCTCATGCAGCTGCAATGGCTGCTTTGGGTACACGGTCCAGACCTCCTCAGAGCCCCTGGCTGACAGAGGAGGTGTTCAGGCTGCTAAGAAAAAGCGACAGGCCCACTCTCACCGTCTACAGCATCCCACGTCAGAGAATGAGGAGGCTTACTGCAGCCATCGCTCAGAGGTTCGGAGCGCCATGCGGCGCTGCAAGGATGGGTGGTGGTCACGGGTTGGTGAGGAGATGGAGTTTGCTTCAATGGTCCGTGATCAGAAATCTCTCTTTAACTCCATCAAAAAAGTAGTTTGCAGTGCCACACCTATTAACATCATTAGGGGAAAGAACGGTGATCCAATCTCTGACCCCCAGGAACAGGTTTGCAGATTTGCTGAGCATTTCTGTGAGGTCCTCGGGGAGAGGAAATCCCTCAGCCTAGAAAACATCATGGGACAAAGTGGGGATGACCCTGCTGAGCTGCGGTGCCTCAAATATTGTAAGTAGAAGGCTGCGGTGCCTCAAATATTGGAAGAAGAAGTCACCCCCTGTGAGTGGCTGGTTGAGGTGCCATCTGTTGAGGAAGTACTGAAGGCGATCCGGAGTCTAAGACCAGGAAAGGCACCGGGCAGAGATGATCTCCCAAGTGAAATGCTGAGGGAGGGTGGCGTTTGTGCACAGACTGCCCTAAATGACATAATAACAACAGTCTGGACCAATGGTTGGGTTCCGCAGATTTGGAATCGATGCCCTGGTGGTTCCCCTCTTTAAGAAGGGGGACCGCACAGACTAACAACTACAGGGGCATCTCACTCCTCAGTGTGCTGGGAAAGGTCCTAGCAAGGATTATTCAACATCGGCTTGCCAGGCATGCTGAGGAGAGGCTTGCGGAGCCCCAATGCGGTTTCAGGAAAGGATGGTCCTGCACAGATGCAATATTTTCTGTCCGTCTGCTACAGCAGAGGTGTAGCGAATTCCAACAAGACCTACATCTCTACTCTTTGGTTCTATTCAGTAAAGTCACGTGACTTTACCGAATAGAACCAAAGAGTATGGATCCTTGCAGTCACGAAAGCTTTAAATCTAGAACCTACATCTCTGCTTTATTGACTTGGTCAAGGCCTAGGATACCATCAGTAGGCCTGGGCTCTGGGTTGTTCTTCGTGTTTTCGGAGTCCCTGACCCTCTGCTCACGATCATTAAGGACCTTCATGATGGTGAGCGGGCCCGGGTAATATTACGTAGCCGGGAGTCGCAGATATTCCCTGTTCACCTTGGGGTGCGACAGGGATGTCCTCTGGCTCCCACATTATTTAACATCTATTTCAACCATGTAGTTTATGAAGCCTTCAATAGCTGTAAGGGAGGAATTTCCATCTGGTACAGATACAATGGGAGGCTGATCGATGCCCGGGTGAGCTAAAGAGATTGCTCCCTATTGCTCAACCATGTTATGTATGCCGTTGATCTGGTAATTGCTGCTCACTCAGAGAAGGAGTTGGAGACGCTGCTGCTGAGACTGGAGCGTGCCACTAAGAGCTGGGGCCTTACAATCAGCCCCACCAAAACTAAGCACCTGCCTGGTTATTTTGTACCATCGGACACTCCACCCCCACAACTCCCAATTGGTGATAGGGCAGTTGTGTTGAGAGTGGAGAGTTTCCCATACCTGAGCAGTGTGCTCATGACCAGCTCCGGTTTGACAGCAGAGGTCTCACTCCGAATCAGTCGAGCGGAATTATCTTTTCATTGGTTGCATAACGCTGTTTGGAAGCTACCTGGTCTGTCGCTCCGCACGAAGCTTCAGGTCTTCTCGGCCACAGTAATTCCCTCTCTTCTCTATGCTTGCGAAACGTGGACCCCCCGAACGGAACATCTTCGCCGGTTAGAAACATTTAGGATGGCCTGCCTACGATCCATCCTGGGTTTAACCAGGCTGGATTGTTTGAGGAGCTCATAAATCCTTGAAAGATCTGGACAAAGTCCCATTGGTGAGCTCCTCCGACAGGCAAGGCTGCGTTGGCTGGGTAACATAGCCCACATGCCCAGCCACCGCGTGCCCAAACAGCTTTTGTTCGGCCGAATCGAGGGGGCTTAACGGGCGCGGCATGGGCTAGAGAAGAAATGGAGTGATGTGGTACAGGAGGATGTGGAGCTGAGTGGACTTGCCGATGACTGGTACCAGCGATGTCAAGATCGGCCGCTGTGGAGGAGACTCGTGAAGGACGTTGCTGGGCAGTTGGAGGCAGTCGCCCTCCAGCAACAATGGAGAGTGGAGGAGCGACGCTCACAACAACGAGTGGAGTGCCGGGTAGCTACAGCACAGCAAGTTGGCACAGTAGGGGGCACAGGTGGTGCATCAGCCAGTCATCTGAGTCATCTCAGTCAGTCGACCTGTGGCACCTGGGTCTGCCCCGTGACCTCCTGCCAGCGGGCGTTCGACACTTCACGTGGCTGCAACGTGGACATAGCCTGGCACAAGCGTCGTGGTAACGTCACTGCCACTTAGTGGCGAATGGCGGTTGTTGATGTTGTTATGTGGGGGAGCGGTGGTGTAGCGGTTAGTGCGCTGCGCTATGAACCCAGCCACCTGAGTTTGATTCCCACCCACGGCCCCCAATGCGGATTACGATTATTTGAAACTGTCCTGAGCCTCCCCTAGGTCGACTCAGCACCAAATGAGTACCTGGTGTGGTGTGTAAACATCGCCACTGGGGAGACAAAGGCGGCTGGACGTGGTGTTGGCCACCCCACCCCTTCGTGTGCCGTGCCGGCCTTCATAGGTGCTGCTCGCTAACATCACTTGCGCCAACAGTCTGTTACAGGGTATACAGGGGATCTTTGTCTTTATTGCACGGCTCGGCGTATTTATTAAACATCTATAATCTACGGCCGGATTTAGCTCCGAGGTGACCCGTGCACATGGAGTATTAAACAAAAGCTGCAGTCCATCGCTTTGGTGTGACGCAAATCCCGGGTAGTTAATGTCGTTCTGGTAAACAATGCTCATTTTTCACGTTGATTTAACCGATCGAATGGACCAGCTGAGATTCGCAATGTGCCTTTTTTTTCATTACAAGGCGATAGCGAAGGTAACCGCATTAAAATTTTGACATAAAACTTTTGTGAGTGCAGGAATTCATATTCTTTGGTTCTTTCGGTAAAGTCACGTAGATAGAAAATAAAAAATATATATAAAAAAGTGGTGAGTTTTTGGTTTTTTTAGATTTTCTTTTTTTACGATTTTTATTTTATTTTCTATCTACGTGACTTTACCGAAAGAACCAAGGAAAATGAACCGCAGTTAAGTTTAACGAATGTGACAGCTGTATTTGAAGCCAAAGTCCAGACCTCAACATGTGTATCAGTTAAGAAAATTCGAGATGACTATGGCAAGAGCAAGTCTATCCCCGGGACAATTGCCGTTGATTTCCCACAAAGCTGTCTTAACTTTAAACTACATACCGTATCTTTTATTTTCAAGTCTATTCCAATTGAGGCAAAGATTTGTCCACGTTTGATTCTCACAGCCAGCAGTGCATCACCACGGAAGATGACATCACGCAATTGCTTCGCACGTTTCTGCAGAACTCTCTTTCACACTTCAATCGAACAAGCCTTTATATATATAAAAAATATCGTCAGAGCTGGAATTTAGCCAAATGAAGTGAAAAGAACTGTTTTTTAAAAAAACGACAACAAATCTACAGTGATGTATATATATTTTTTTGCTCTGCATGGTCATTCCTGATTGTACTTAGACCAGCGGTTCTTAACCTTAACTGCAGCTTTGCACCCGCTTGGTTCTCAATCGTTAGAAAATGTACGATGTTGATAAATACATCGGGTTTGATGAAACAAAGTCAGTTGTTGTTCTTACGTGCCCCGTGCTTAATTTGCGTTTCGACGATTTGCCTTCTAAAACAAACCTGTCCGTATCTCGCAACTCCACCCGAAAAGGCATTTCGCACCCCAGGTTAAGAAGAACCACTGCCTTAGACCATCAACTCGGTGCACGTGAGTACGCAATGTTAATCACCGGAAACTGGAAGCCGGATTCAAACCCAAGCTTTCAGCAGCGGCGGCTCAGCGTCCGATCGCTGGAGATCCTGGCAGGATAATGGACACCAGGTCAACGCCCCAACTGGGAATTGAACTCGCAAAGCTTCAGATCGTGTGAGTCAAGCTCTCCGATAGAGGACTTTAACTCAATCTCTCCGGCCTCTCTATTTGTGTGCTATGGAACTAAAACTAAACTATTTCTTATTTGACCAGGTACAGAGGCCCAACTCAGCTATATCGCTATTTTGCTGAGGCAACCTGGTCAGAAATGATAGCTCAACCAAGTGGCTTATCACGTGGACATTTATAGCGGTAACCAAATACTCCAATCGCACATTTGCAAATGAAGGACCATTGCCCGAAACGTCGCCGTTCAAATATATATTTTTTTACTTTTAAGGCCACAGCGTTGTTGACGAGCGTGTTGGGTTTGTTGTTTCTCCGGCAAAGGCGTCGCCTGATTCACGTGCAGTTGTCAAAGGACAATTATTTATTCACTCACAATCGCCGAGCTCGTCGCTGAGGTGTCTCGCGCTGCGTTAGAGGTGTAATGACGACCTCGACGCACTTGTCTCGAGATGGTTTCTTTATTGTAGCGACACGTTCACTCGAACAGGCGGAGACCCCCCATTGCAACAGACCCAAGTCTCCCGCGCTTCTCCCCCTTATATACGGTCCGAGGCCACGCCCCCATTCCAGAACCTTCTCGCTGGCTCTAGACACTCGCTCCACCAGCAGACTCCACCGTCCTCTTTCGTCACCTGGCCACGATTCTATTCTCGATTATTCCCGTAGCCGCCAGTCCCTTCGTACTGCAAGCTGACACCCCTGTCATTACCTCCCATGGCCACTTGTCAATTCGCACTGTAGGCTGACTCCCTTGTCATTACCTCCCGTGGCCACTAGTCCATTCGCACTGTAAGTTGACTCCCGTCATTACCTCCCTTGGCAACTAGTCCATTTGCACTGCTGTAGTAGGCCTCGGCAAGGTAAGGTAATTTACCTTTTTTACCGGGTAAAAGGGTGAAGGTAAAGGATAAAGGTGTCGACATGCCAAGGGGTAAGGTAAAGGGTAGGGTAAAGGTAGCTTGGAAGAATTACCCGGTAGGGTAAAGGTAGCGCGAAGTATTACCCGGTAAATACGGTACCTTGTTTACTGCTAAAAGCTCCATGGCGCAGTCCGTTGCCTCCATTTAATAAGTAATATATTTTTTAAAACTTAAAAAAAAACACTCTTTAATGAAATGTACGAGTAATGGCAGAACTCCACGACTCCAGGAAGTGGCCCCGAAGCTTGCCACAACGTAATTACAGCAAGCGTCAGTTGACAGTGGACAATTAGACCCAAGCCGAAACATAACATAAAAAAGAATGTTTAAAAATATTTTTTATTTTCTTTTTAATGATAGAATATAATATTGTCATAAGTATGACATAAGTATACCAAGCTTTCAGTCGAAACCACATTGGGAAGTGGGTTAAAATTGAGTTACAAGATTTGAGGATACAACGCTAACAACGACAACAACAGAGTGAGTTTAAAGAAAGCGTGTAAAATTGGAATAATCGAGAGTATTCTATAGATGAATAAAGCACTCTACCTAGCATTTACCTGTTATAAACCTTTTTCACGTGTAGTACCCCAGTAATTACCCTGTAATCGGGTAATTTGTATGGGGTAAGGGTAAAAGGTAGGGTAAAGGTAGGCTCGTTTTTAACATTTTACCTTACCTGCTGAAGGGTAAAAGGTAGGGTAGAGTGATTGTATTGTGGTAAGGTAAAAGGTAGGGTAAAGGTAGGCTCGTTGTTTTTACCTTTTACCTTACCTTGCCGAGGTCTAGCTGTAGGCTGACTCCGCTTGTCATTACCTCCCGTGGTCACTAGTCCACTGATACCGCAGGTTGACTCGGTTGCCATTACAGAGGTATAGAAAATGCCATGGCAATACCTAGGTGATCTCGTCAAGGAGAAAAAAACATCATCACGCAAAACTCCAATCATCCTCGAAGCAGCCGCGGCTTTCAACAAAGACGGTGGTCACCACATCGCGCGCTTTCAGATGCGCTTCCGCGGCCGTCTGGAACGCTCTTCCTTCCTTCCGATATTAGGAAGCCACTGAGAGCTACGCACTTTTAAATCTACGTTGAAAACTCATTTCTTTTTTAGATGCTTTTTGTGTTTAGTTTGTTTCCCTTCCCGTGCACCCCCATAGATGGGAGCTGGAATTATGAGCGATAACATTTTTGTATTTAGAGAAACAGATATCAACTGCGACATATGCGTGGATCTATAATATTTTTAAGGATGTAATAAAGTGGCATCCGATCGTTACGTGTACGGTTGATTCGTTAGGAAAAGCCTCGGATTTCAAATCAAGGTACAAAAATGCGGAAAGTGCACGCGGCCCATTTTTTTGTGCTTAATTCGTAAGTAAAACCATCGGCAGTTCCTGAAGAACTGCACTGTGGTCTCGCTTGCCTTAGGTCACGATCAAGATTATTTTGAGCCAATGTGACCGACTGACAGCAGCAGCAGCAGCGATGCAACAACGGAGACAAACTGTGCACCGGTTTTGTCCAAAGTAGGGCTCATCGGTACAGTAGAGCCACCAATGGCCACTGCTGCAAAATCTGCCTCTGGGAACCGTATATGGGGGAGCAAAAGTTAAAGCAAAACACTTTAGATGCCACATTCACTTATTTTATTGTACGTGACCCCAAGTGTCCCAGAGCTGAATAGGACCATTTTATTTCATACTGACATGTGGATAAGATGGCTGGAGAGAGAAGCAGTGACGTAGTGGTTCACACATGGCTATCATCAGTGGCAAGTGATAAATGTGAGCAGCCTTCGACCCACTTTCCCTTCACTGCGCTACACATATCAGGGTGGAGAAGCATGCTTCTAAAAAGATAACGCTGTTTCACACAACCGCATGATGCTACACGTACCGGGGTGGTCAAGTATGCTGAGAAAACGATACCACTAATTCGCACACGGCATCATGCTGCACTTATCAGCGTGGCGAAGTATGCTCAAATGATATCTCTGCTCGGACGAAACCGCTGATTCGCACGCCATCGCGGTGATTTGGATTTCACTGAGCGCTGCGTTACTCCAACAAGGGAAGAAGCGGCCTGGGTGTTGAACTCTGACCCCCCAACCCCCACATCCCCCACCGTGGCCGATTGGTGCAATTTCGGAGCGCGTAGCCCGGCGTCACCTCTGTGGGCAAATTTGACCTCGCCATAAACGGTAACACTCCCAGGCGCACGGTGGTCGAGGCTTGACGGGGTGCCGTGGGGGAATGGGACGCTTTCCCGAGTTCGATTCCCGCTCACGGTCAACGCCAGCGACGATTATCGTCGGAACCGGTCGACTAGGGCCTCGAACGCATGAGGGAGACGAAGGCGGCCGGGCGCGGTGCTGGCCAGCCGCTCTCACTCCGTGTGCCGTGTGGGCCTTCACAGGGCGCCACTCGCTAACAGCGCTTGCTCCAAGAGTCCGCAAAGGCTATCCCTGGGGGGGGGGGGGTGGTTGTGGATATCTTTGTCTTTGCACCGCCTCATTGCAGCTGCCAGAGTCCACGGCGGTAATCCTGCTGTGTAACTCCACCGATTGCACCACCCCCCCTCCCCCCCCCCGCCGAGTGTGGTCCGTACATGGTGAGAGGAGAAGAAGGGGCTGCCTCTAATTGCAACGTGGGGGTTGGGGGGGGGGTCAGAGTCATCTCCTTCATCGGAAGGTGCAGCACGAAGTGGTTCTGGCAAGGATTATCCCACACCGTCAATGCTGCACTCCGACGGAAGGGCCCACGACCTCAACGCCAAGTGTGGGTTCATGCAGGTGCAACCCTCACAAGAGCTGCTCCGTTTCTTGGTCACGTGTGCGCGTGCGCGTGCGTGTGCTTTGCCCGATGTTGGGTTTTTTTTCTTAATTCTTACGAAACGCGCCTCCGCTGTCATTGATCTCGGGGAGGAGGCTGCGTGACCTCTTTATCTTATTGGCAGCCAAGGGCACCGGCTTTCCAGACCCCCTCCAACCCCCACCGCTTTTGGCCCGTAATTGAGACACCGTTGACTATTTGTGGGAAAGAGTAATTAGGGGAATCCATTTGAGATGGACACAAATAATAATAATAAAAAAATTCTTACTTGAATCGAGCGCATATCCGTACTGTAATCGTGCTTGGAAGAATATTATTATATTATCATCAACTATTGTAACATTCACAACACTGTGTTTTTAGCTTCAGCCAACATACTAATGGTATCGTGCTACGGCCTACTATGTTATATTAAAGTATTACATTTTACTAGGTAAGGCCCACTGAGCTATGTAGCTCTTTTTCACAAATGACCTGGCCACAAATGATAGCCCAACGAAAGTGGCTTAACGCGTGGAAATTTATAGCAGCCAAATTATTTACACAAACGTTGATTGTAAATGGGGAGGGGAAAACCGGAGGACCCAGAGAAAAATCCATGCGACCACGGGCAGAGAGACACGCGAACTCCAAATATTCAGCAGGCGTCAGGGTCGGGATCGAACCCACGACCTCCTGTATACCAGGCGAGGTAGTTAACATCTCCTAGCCACCGTGGCACCCGAATAAATGATAATAATATCATAATAAATACATTTGTAATGTTAACATTTAGTTTATAAGCCATTTATTGACCTTGAGCCAAGAGTTGAAATGCCACATTCCACTTTCCACAGGGACATCTGTGGCGCTTTGAGAATGGCATGACACAAATTCTCTGCAGAGACCCGGCATAAAAGGTTTCACATTTTATAAAAAAGTGACCTTTGACATTTTAAGCTCATATCTTACAAGTACCGTGAGTAAATAAATATGTAGACTTAGCATAAACGTAACACCATTTCGCGTGTCTTGAATCTCCTTTAAAAATACATTTTTGTAAAGGTATTTATTCTACAGAACTGCAAATGACAATGGAATTGTGGAAAACGTTTGCAATGTTACCGTATATAAATTATTTAAGATTTTGATTGACAGGCCATACTATTCTTCACACAGTGCATATTTTTTCATTTATATATAAACAATGAAAGGCTGCAGTGGCCCCCTATACATTCCAGACTTTTTTTAACAGCTTACAAATGTAAGGTGGTCGGGTTTGTTTGAATTCAAATGCTAATTTAATTGTTAATGCAGAGAAAGCCACACCACGTCACAGTGCTCATTTTCAGGAGGGGCCTGCGTTGGGTTTTTTCTTTAGAAGTTGTTATCAGCCAATTAATGAACGTTCATACGTGTTGAAGGAAGAGCCAGATATTAAAAAAAACACACACACACGCACGAAGGTGGTAACACACCATCCCCGTACAGATGGAAACGGATGGCGATCGGTCCGTTTGCTGTGGTGCCTCATCCTGGCGGGCCAAGGTTTAGGGGCACCCCGTATGAATGCGATGAATGTTGAACTTTTTCCGTTGCTAATCGGAGGTGCGGGGTTAGAGGAGAACAAACGAGACGCAATAAAGGGGTTTGAAACAAATACATTTTCAAGCTCGATTTCAAAAAGTGCATCGTAGCTCCGGCGGCTTCCTAATGTCGGATAGGAAGAGCGTTCCAGACGGCCGCAGGCAGGGGCGGAGCCAGGGGGGGGGGGTGACAGGGGTGGTGACATTCTGCGTGTAAGTGTACGACACTCGGTCTGGCGGACTCCGTGCAACTGCATTGTCAGAGCGTGTCCGCCAACCGATGGTTGTCTAGCTCAACAGCCTGACTCTCTCTAAATCATTCTTGAAATTAACATTTGTTGAATGTCACCCCGGGCTGAAAATCCTGGCTCCGCCCCATGGCCGCAGGAGCGCATCCGGAAACGCCGCGCGATGCCGTGACCGACGTCTCTGTGCGATGGTTTAGCGTGGCGGTGGTGTGCGTGCATCCTTTGACGAGATCGGCGAAGGGTTATTTTATCTATCGTGGCCTCATCTGCGGCGCGCGTTTTGTGTGCGCGCAAACGAGTCGGTGACCCCGCGACCAACGCAGCTCGGTTGATGACAGGCATTTTTTTAAGTCCCATCGCTTCATCGGCTTGTTTGCTTTCGATGGCACCGTCCGTGGTTGTGGGGCGAGGCAAGTGAGTTTTAACCGTGGGGTGGACACGCGCGTGCAGGGAAATCAAGCGCGGGATTATCGTAGTAGCACAAGTAGCCACATAATGCCACGTGCCCCGCACCGCACTTTCAAGGGCCCCCACCCCCGCGCGCTAAATGCTTCCAAGCTATCGATTCCGATCTTGACTTAAAGCTTTTGTGACTGCAGGAATTTATATTATTGGGTCTTGTGGTAAAGTCACGTAGATAGGTTCAAAGAAAATGACAAAAAAAAAACTACCATAAATTCCGGTTCAGTGATTCTGCACTTGCTCTATTACCATAGTACTACACCGCCTTTAACTTTTACGAACGAATGAGTGTTCAAAGTTAGCGATTCGTCGTATTATCTGGCCGTATAGCAAATTGAAAAAAAATACAATTACTTTACTGTGCAAGTAAAAAATGTGTTTAAATGTATTTTGTATTTATTTAGGGGCCCTTTATATCATACGCTACAGGCCCCACACTAGCTTAACCCTGCACTGAGAGCAACTGCTATGATTTGACATCGAGGTATATCTGATGAGCGGGATGATTGCGGCCAGGATTTGGCGTGGTGGTGAATCATCGCTGTGCCGATGCCCTCCGAAAATTTTTTCCGAGGTCGTGGGCCAGTGAGCTTCGTCGAAGGTCCAAGACGGGGGGGGGTTGGGGGGGAGAATCTCCGTCGGGGTCTTTGATGGGCATGTGCCGCTTAATGGTGACGCGGTGTTGATGGTGAAGCGGTGTTGATGGTGTTGATGGCGATGCTGTGTTGATGGCGATGCTGTGTTTATGGTGATGCTGTGTTTATGGTGATGCTGTGTTGATGCTGTGTTGATGGTGATGCTGTGTTGATGATGTGTTGATGGTGTTGATGCTGTGTTGATGGTGTTGATGCTGTGTTGATGCTGTGTTGATGGTGTTGATGGTGATGCTGTGTTGATGGTGTTGATGCTGTGTTGGTGGTGATGCTGTGTTGATGGTGATGCTGTGTTGATGCTGTGTTGATGCTGTGTTGATGGTGTTGATGGTGATGCTGTGTTGATGGTGTTGATGGTGATGCTGTGTTGATGGTGTTGATGGTGATGCTGTGTTGATGGTGATGATGGTGATGATGGTGATGCTGTGTTGATGGTGATGCTGTGTTGATGGTGATGATGGTGTTGATGGTGATGCTGTGTTGATGCTGTGTTGATGGTGTTGATGGTGTTGATGGTGATGCTGTGTTGATGGTGTTGAGGTTGTTGATGGTGATGCTGTGTTGATGGTGTTGATTGTGATGCTGTGTTGATGGTGTTGATGGTGATGCTGTGTTGATGGTGATGCTGTGTTGATGGTGTTGATGGTGTTGATGGTGATGCTGTGTTGATGGTGTTGATGGTGTTGATGGTGATGCTGTGTCGATGGTGATGCTGTGTTGATGGTGTTGATGGTGATGCTGTGTTGATGGTGTTGATGGTGATGCTGTGTTGATGGTGATGCTGTGTTGATGGTGATGCTGTGTTGATGGTGTTGATTGTGTTGATGGTGATGCTGTGTTGATGGTGTTGATAGTGATGCTGTGTTGATGGTGATGCTGTGTTGATGGTGATGCTGTGATGATGGTGTTGATGGTGATGCTGTGTTGATGGTGATGCTCTGTTGATGGTGATTATGGTGATGCTGTGTTGATGGTGTTGATGGTGATGCTGTGTTCATGGTGATGCTATGTTGATGGTGATGCAGTGATGATGGTGTTGATGGTGATGCTGTGTTGATGGTGATGCTGTGTTGATGGTGTTCATGGTGATGCTGTGTTGATGGTGATGCTGTCTGTGTTGATGGTGTTGATGGTGTTCATGGTGATGCTGTGTTGATGGTGTTGATTGTGTTGATGGTAATGCTGTGATGATGGTGTTGATGGTGATGCTGTGTTGATGGTGATGCTGTCTGTGTTGATGGTGTTGATGGTGTTGATGGTGATGATGGTGTTGATGGTGATGCTGTGTTGATGGTGATGCTCTGTTGATGGTGATGATGGTGATGCTGTGTTGATGGTGTTGATGGTGATGCTGTGTTGATGGTGATGCTCTGTTGATGGTGATGATGGTGATGCTGTGTTGATGGTGATGCTGTGATGATGGTGTTGATGGTGAAGCGGTGTTGATTTTGATGCTGTGTTGATGGTGATGCTGTCTGTGTTGATGGTGTTGATGGTGATGCTGTGTTGATGGTGATGCTGTCTGTGTTGATGGTGTTGATGGTGTTCATGGTGATGCTGTGTTGATGGTGTTGATGGTGATGCTGTCTGTGTTGATGGTGTTGATGGTGATGCTGTCTGTGTTGATGGTGTTGATGGTGTTCATGGTGATGCTGTGTTGATGGTGTTGATGGTGATGCTGTCTGTGTTTATGGTGTTGATGGTGATGCTGTCTGTGTTGATGGTGTTGATGGTGTTCATGGTGATGCTGTGTTGATGGTGTTGATGGTGATGCTGTCTGTATTGATGGTGTTGATGGTGATGCTGTCTGTGTTGATGGTGTTGATGGTGTTCATGGTGATGCTGTGTTGATGGTGTTGATGGTGATGCTGTCTGTGTTGATTGTGTTGATGGTGATGCTGTGTTGATGGTGTTCATGGTGATGCTGTGTTGATGGTGATGCTGTGATGATGGTGTTGATGGTGATGCTGTGTTGATGGTGATGCTGTGTTGATGGTGATGCTGTGTTGATGGTGTTCATGGTGATGCTGTCTGTGTTGATGGTGTTGATGGTGTTCATGGTGATGCTGTCTGTGTTGATGGTGATGCTGTGTTGATGGTGTTGATGGTGTTGATGGTGATGCTGTGTTGATGGTGTTGATGGTGTTCATGGTGATGCTGTCTGTGTTGATGGTGTTCATGGTGATGCTGTGTTGATGGTGATGCTGTCTGTGTTGATGGTGTTGATGGTGTTGATGGTGTTGATGGTGTTGATGGTGATGCTGTGTTGATGGTGTTGATGGTGATGCTGTGTTGATGGTGATGCTGTGTTGATTGTGTTGATGGTGTTGATGGTGTTGATGGTGTTGATGGTGATGCTGTCTGTGTTGATGGTGTTGATGGTGTTGATGGTGTTGATGGTGTTCATGGTGATGCTGTCTGTGTTGATGGTGTTGATGGTGTTGATGGTGTTGATGGTGTTGATGGTGATGCTGTCTGTGTTGATGGTGTTGATGGTGTTGATGGTGATGCTGTGTTGATTGTGTTGATTGTGTTGATTGTGTTGATGGTGATGCTGTGTTGATTGTGTTGATTGTGTTGATTGTGTTGATGGTGTTGATGGTGTTCATGGTGTTGATGGTGATGCTGCATCTGTGCTCGCGAAGGCCGCGGCGACAGCGGCGGACCTCATGGAGGAGCTGGAGCGGAAGGGTTCCTTCACGTTGCTGGCGCCCACCAACGAGGCCTTCGAGAGGCTCCCCAAGGACGTCCTCACGCGCATCTTGGGGGACCCCGAGGCCCTGAAGGGTACGCGGAGTGGGGGTGGTGGGGGTGGGTGGGGTGGTGGTTTGGGTGGGTGGGTGTGGGTGTGGTGGTGTGGGTGGGTGGGTGGGTGTGGGTGTGGTGGTGTGGGTGGGAGTGGTTGTGTGGGTCTGGTGGTGTGGGTGTGGTGGTGGTGTGGGTGGGAGTGGTGGTGGTTTGGGTGGGTGGGAGTGGTGGTGGTTTTGGGTGGGTGGGAGTGGTGCTGGTTTGGGTGGGTGGGTGGGAGTGGTGGTGGTTTGGGTGGGTGGGAGTGGTGGTGGTTTGGGTGGGTGGGAGTGGTGCTGGTTTGGGTGGGTGGGAGTGGTGGTGGTTTGGGTGGGTGGGAGTGGTGGTGGTTTGGGTGGGTGGGAGTGGTGCTGGTTTGGGTGGGTGGGAGTGGTGGTGGTTTGGGTGGGTGGGAGTGGTGGTGGTTTGGGTGGGTGGGTGGGTGTAGTGGTGTGGGAGTGGTGGTGTGGGTGTGGTGGTGTGGGAGTGGTGGTGTGGGTGTCGTGGTGTGGGAGTGGTGGTGTGGGTGTGGTGGTGTGGGAGTGGTGGTGTGGGTGTGGTGGTGTGGGTGTGGGTGTGGGTGTGGTGGTGGTGTGGGTGGGTTTCGAGGTTTGGGTGTGGTAGTGGTGTGGGTGGGAGTGGTGGTGTGTGTGGGTGTGGTGGTGGTGGTGGTGCGGTTTCACGAAAGGGCGGTCCTGCACAGATGCCATATTTTCTGTCCGTCTGCTACAGCAGAGGTGTTGGGAATTCCAGCAAGACCTACACCTCTGCTTTATTGACCTGGTCAAGGCCTATGATACCATCAGTAGGCCTGGGCTCTGGGTTGTTCTTCGTGCTTTTGGAGTCCCTGACCCTCTGCTCACGATCATTAAGGACCTTCATGATGGTGAGCGGGCCCGGGTAAAACTACATGGCCGGGAGTCATAGCCATTCCCTGTACACCTTGGGGTGCGACAGGGATGTAGTTCGTGAAGCCTTCAATAGCTGTACCGGGGGCATCTCCATATGGTACAGATATAATGGGAGGCTGATCGATGCCCGGGTGCGGTCAAGGAATGGCTCCCTATTGGTCAACCACGTTATGTATGCCGATGATTTGGTAATAGCCGCTCATTCAGAGGAGGAGTTGGAGACGCTGCTGCTGAGACTGGAGCGTGCCACTAAGAGGTGGGGCCTTACCATCAGCCCCACCAAAACTAAGCACCTGCCTGGGTATTTTGTACCATCGGACACTCTACCCCCACAACTCCCAATCGGTGATGGGGCAGTTGTGGAGAGAGTGGAGAGTTTCCCATACCTGGGCAGTGTGCTTATGACTGGCTCCAGTTTAACAGCAGAGGTCTCACTCCGAATCAGTCGAGCGGCAATATCTTTTCATCGGTTGCGTAACGCTGTGTGGAAGCTACCTGGTCTGTCACTCCGCACTAAGCTTCAGGTTTTCTCGGCCACGGTCATTCCCTCCCTTCTCTCCGCTTGCGAAACATGGACCCCCCTAATGGAACACCTTCGCCGGTAAGAAACATTTAGGCTGGCCTGCCTACGATCCATCCTGGGTTTAACCAGGCTGGATTGTGTGAGGAGCTCACAAATCCTTGAAAGATCTGGGCACGGTCCCATCGGTGAGCTCCTCCGCAGGCAAGGCTGCGTTGGCTGGGTCATGTAGCCCGCATGCCCAGCCACCGCATGCCGAAACAGCTTTTGTTCGGCCGGATCAAGGGGGCTAAACGGGCGCGGCACGGGCTAGAGAAGAGATGGAGTGACGTGGTACAGGAGGACGTGGAGCTGATGACTGGTACCAGCGGTGTCAAGATCGGCCTCTGTGGAGGAGGCTCGTGAAGGACGCTGCTGGGCAGTTGGAGGCAGTCGCCCTCCAACAACAACGGAGAGCATTGGAGTGATGCTCACAACAACGAGCGGAGCGCCGGGTGGCTAAAGCACAGCAGGTTGGCACAGTAGGGGGCACAGGTGGTGCATCAGCCAGTCATCTCAGTCAGTCGACCCGTGGCACCTGGGTCTGCCCCGTGACCTCCTGCCAGCGGGCGTTCGACACTTCACGTGGTAGCCTCAAGGTGCACATGGGCTGGCACGAGCGTCGTGGTGACGTCACCGCCACTTAGTGGCGAATGGCGGTTGCTGTTGTTGGTGGTTGTGGCAGCCTCGAACCCCCTTTCGCCGGTGCGACTGGGGCTGATACAAAGCGGCAGCGCCTGGGATGAGCGGGAAGGACCCTCAACTTCTTTCGCGCCGTACGAAGCCGCCGGCGCTAATCGGAGGCGTGGGCGTCAAGTTGCCGTTCTCAGAGGGATTTTGATGGTCGTCAACGAAGCCCGCCCCCTCTCTCCTGCCCCGACTGTCACCGCTACCCGATGCTGCTGCTGCTGCTGCTGTCCACAATCGCACACTCCACTCCCCTGCCATAACCTCCACCCGCTACCAAAACTCGCCCAAGTCGCATGTCTGGGTGGAGGGGCGAGGCCTAAACAGAAAGAGGTGGGGGGGGGGGGCGATGAAAGAAGGGGCGGGGCTTAACAAAAGGTATAGTTGCAAGGTGTGGAAAAGGAGGAGACGATTGGGGCACACTCAGGAAGGGGTGGGGCCTAAAGAGAATGAGGCGGGGCCTAAATAGGAAGAAGTTCATAGTTCCATTTATTTTGGTATAGCCCTGTGAGCCATTCGGCTCTTGAATCGTGTGCAACCGCAACAAACAATAAAACAAAAACATGGACAAGAAAACAAGAAGCCCGGGCCTACAGAGGTTGAACTTTCCTGTTGATTTGAGGTAATTGAAGCGAATAATTAAATAGGCAGCAGCATAGCTTCAGTGTTACAGATGTAGCCACAGGCGAACCAGTTAATTGTATTGATCCACAAAGGTTGAGAGGCAAAGTCGGCTTCATAACCAGGATTTGAGCTCTCAGCCTCCCGATTGTGAATCAAGCGCTCAAACCATATGGGGCCACTTGGGCCAGTTGTGATTTTACACCCTCTTAGATCCTCGAATGGCAATGTGGAATTTACACACTAGTCTCAGGGCTCCCTAATGGATGTGATTGCGAGGAGACTCTGGTGGCCTGGACTTTTAACGTTCGAATGTTCATTGATTGCACAGGTCGTGCATTGATGAACGCACCCTGCAAAACAACGGCTTGCGAATCACACGGAGACGATAAAAAAAATCTACGATGAGCATCAGCCACTCGCCTGCAGAGTTTGAACTTGTTTCCACTCTGCATGAACGGATGTTTATGAGTTTTTGTGCTTCTGGAATTCTTAAACAATGACTGAGCTTTTGAAACAATTTCAAGCCAACCAAATTGCTCACTTTTGGGCCAGATTGAAGGTAAAACAAATTGAGAAAGGGAAGTGTCGCAATTTTAATTGATAAATAAACACTCCCGCCTAATGTTTTCCGCATTCCTGGCCATCACATCGCACATGTGGTAAAAGTCAGTGCAAATAACAAGTGCAATGACCTCCCATTGGGAAACTATAAGACCAGCTCAATACGACGACAGCCAGCAACAGAATTACTCATGCAGAATGCAGGGTGCGTACTGCTACGTGTCCTTCACAACACACGCCCAAGAACACACGAGCATCTGGACGCGATCAACGTCAAGAGATATAAGGGAGGGTCAAAGTGGTCGTTGCTTTGCGCTCATTTCCTGACCCACCGGTGGGAATTCCAAATGTCATTGGTGGTAATTCCACATGTCGTTGGTTGGAATTCCACTTTCCGTTGGTGGGAATTCCACTTCACATTGGTGGTAATTCTACATGTCATTGGTGGGAATTTCACATGTCATTGGTGGGAATTCCACGTGCTATTGGGGGGAATTTCACGTCATTGGTGGGAATTCCACATGTCATTGGTGGGAATTCCACTTTCCGTTGGTGGGAATTCCACTTGCCATTGGTGGTAATTCTACATGTCATTGGTGGGAATTTCACATGTCATTGGTGGGAATTCCACTTTCCATTGGTTGGAATTCCACATGACATTGGGGGGAATTCCACATGTCATTGGTGGGAATTCCACATGCCATTGGGGGGAATTTCACGTCATTGGTGGGAATTCCACGTGCCATTGGGGGGAATTCCACTTGCCATTGGTGGTAATTCCACATGTCATTGGTGGGAATTTCACATGTCATTGGTGGGAATTCCACTTTCCATTGGTTGGAATTCCACATGACATTGGGGGGAATTCCACATGTCATTGGTGGGAATTCCACATGCCATTGGGGGGAATTTCACGTCATTGGTGGGAATTCCACGTGCCATTGGGGGGAATTTCACGTCATTGGTGGGAATTCCACTTTCCGTTGGTGGGAATTCCACTTGCCATTGGTGGGAATTCCACATGCCATTGGTGAGAATTCCACATGCCATTGGGGGGAATTCCACATGCTATTGGGGGGAATTCCACATGTCATTGGTGGGAATTCCACTTTCCGTTGGTGGGAATTCCACTTGCCATTGGTGGTAATTCCACATGTCATTGGTGGGAATTCCACATGTCATTGGTGGGAATTTCACATGTCATTGGTGGGAATTCCACTTTCCGTTGGTTGGAATTCCACATGTCATTGGTGGGAATTCCACTTGCCATTGGTGGGAATTCCACTTTCCGTTGGTGGGAATTCCACTTGCCATTGGTGGGAATTCGACGTGCCATTGGTGGGAATTCCACTTGCCACCGGTGGGAATTCGACGTGCTATTGGTGGGAATTCCACTTTCCGTTGGTGGGAATTCCACTTGCCATTGGTGGGAATTCCACTTGTCATTGGTGGGAATTCCACTTGCCACCGGTGGGAATTCGACGTGCTATTGGTGGGAATTCCACTTTCCGTTGGTGGGAATTCCACTTGCCATTGGTGGGAATTCCACATGTCATTGGGGGGAATTCGACATGTCATTGGTGGGAATTCCACTTGTCATTGGGGGGAATTCCACTTGCCACCGGTGGGAATTCCACATGCCATTGGGGGGAATTCCACATGTCATTGGTGGGAATTCCACGTGCCATTGGGGGGAATTTCACGTCATTGGTGGGAATTCCACATGTCATTGGTAGGAATTCCACGTGCCATTGGGGGGAATTCCACATGTCATTGGTGGGAATTCCACATGTCATTGGGGGGAATTCCACGTGCCACTGGTGGGAATTCCACATGCCATTGGTGGGAATTCCACTTGCCATTGGGGGAAATTCCACATGTCATTGGTGGGAATTCCACATGCCATTGGGGGGAATTACACATGTCATTGGTGGGAATTCCACATGCCACTGGTGGGAATTCCACGTGCCGATGACAAGATATTCACTATTCACCTTTGAGACAATCTCATTTAATCACTGCACTTAAACTCTAACTTTTTTTCATCACGGAGGTTGATCGGTTCTACCGGTGATTTAAACAGTGGCCCGGTTCGATATTTAAATAGCTTACCAGAAGGTTTTTTTAAAATTTCTTATTAGTTGTATTTTTTTATATTGTGCATTATTAAATGTGTCTCATGGTTGTTGTAGATAAAAGTCAATAAATAGCTGGGCCTGTGCTCCATTAACTCAATTGACAAGCGATAAAAAAAGCGTTGACCTCCAATGAAGTGACGCTCTCCTAGGATGGAGGGGGCCCGAGTCGTGCACCCGAATGGAATTTGAACTCTGATTTTGAAGTGGGGACCCCGTGAGTGGCCTTGGCGGACTATTTCGGATGACACCGATTGCTGGATGGCGAAATAACATTGAGGGCGCTTGAGCTACCGGATGTTTGCGAAGTTAGTTCAACACGTGGTAAGGGTTTTCGTGATAAATATTATCCATAATAGAGGTTTTTTTGGATTAGATCGCGTAAATATAAATCTGTCGTTATACCCACCACCACCCGACACAGCCAAATTAGTGAGGTTTGTCACGTAGACAAAACACGCCAATTCGTTTCAACGGTAATTACAACCAGCATCATCAGGCAACAGACAGAGTTGTGGCGAAATCCTCCTATGTCGGCCTCAAATAGAGGGATACATGCGATGTCGTCACTTGTGGTGCCAATCAGGTACGAAGGCCAGAGGGGGGGGGGGGGGGATTGAGTGAGCGAGGTCTATGTGTGCGTTGTGACGTTGCCGTAAATCTGAGTCACACCCGTTCCCGTCGCCCGTTCGCAACCGTGGTGCCCCCCCCTCCCCCACCTCTCCGCCCACCTCTCCGCCCAACCGTCCCGCTCGCAGCTGTGATCAACAACCACATCTTGGACTCGGTGCAGTGCTCGGAGGCCGTGCTGGGCAACAGCGTGGTGGACTCGCGCGAGGGCAGCCTCACGACGCTCGGCTGCGAGGGCGGCGAGTTCCGCATCAACGGCCTGAGCAGCGTGGCCCAGCGGGACCTGGCCGCCACCAACGGCGTGGTGCACACCATCGGCGATGTGCTCATCCCCGACTCCGGTGCGAACGCTCGCGCGTGTGTGCGTGTGTGTGTGCGCGTGCGTGTGCGTGTGTGTGTGCGTGCGTGTGTGCGTGCGTGTGTGCGTGTGTGTGCGTGTGTGTGCACGTGTGTGTGTGCGTGTGTGTGAGCAGGGGAAACTTACGTTTGTTGGGAGTGAGGTGGAAGATGAAAAGGAGGGAGAGGTTCAAGTCGCGAGATGTGGTTTTTTTTTGTTTTTAGTTTCGCGTGAAGCTCACAGCTCTTCGCGAGAGAGCCACCAACGTGGAGGGAATGTTGGCCGTGGTGCGCTTGTGTGTGCGCGTGTGTGCGTGTGTGTGCGTGGAGCGATAGTGTAGCGGTTAGCGCTACGCTGCGCTATGAACCTGGCGACCCGGGTTCGATTCCCGCTCACGGCCAACACCGGTGACGATTATCTGAACCGGTCCCGGGCCTCCTCTAGGTCGACTCAGCCTTAAATGAGTACCTGGTGCAGTGTGTAAACATTGCCACTAGGGAGACAAAGGCGGCCGGGCGTGGTGTTGACCACCCACCCCCTCGTGTGCCGTGCCGGCCTTCATTTTACCAGATAAAGTCCACTGAGCTACGTAGCTCTTTTTCATAAGAGACCTGGCCACAAATGATAGCTCAACGAAGCGGCTTATCATCACGTGGAACATTCGCAGCAGCCAAATTACTCTTAAACGCACAATGCTGATTCTAAATGTGGAGGGGAAAACCAAAGGGCCCGGTGAAAAATCCACGCGACCACGTGGAGAGAGACATGCATACTCAAATATACAGCAGCAGGCATCGTCAGGGTCGGGATCGAACCCACGACCTCCTGCATACCAGGCGAGGTAGTTAATGTCTCCTAGCCACCGTGATGATGAGACAGAGAGAGAGACATGCATACTCAAATATACAGCAGGCATCGTCAGGGTCGGGATCGAACCCGCGACCTCCTGCACACCGGGCGAGGTAGTTAACATCTCGCCGCGGTGATTTTGATGAATGACCACGCCGCGTGTTCACGCACGCGCATTGGGAGCGCTCCTGTAGTGGTGCTTGCACCTCGCTGTGATTTCCGTCGCAACCTGCGTTGCATTCAGGACCTTGTACGGTTCCACCGGCCAAGCGGGAGCTCAGATGATCCTCTGCCCTGCTGGTCAATTCGCCCCAATGGAGCAGATGCGTTACAGCGGTGTCATTATCCGCCACTTGGCCTCATCAGCGTGCCCACGAGCCCTGACCGTCGTTGCCGTCCACGGACGATGATCACACTCGACTTCGAGGCATCCCAGGTGACGATTCACGTCCGCCGCTGGAATGACAGGCCAGCCAGCGATAGTTTGTTGCAAAGCAGGGCAACGCCGCTGTCCCGCGTGGGGGCCGAACGCGATCGCTGATTCCCTCAGCGGTGACGATAAGGGAATTTTCACGAGTTTGAAAAGGCGGCAGGCACATCGGGTATGGAGGCATGTGTAATGGAATTCATATCTAGCTCTGAATATCGCATGCGCACCAAGCGCCGACCGACGCTCCAAGAGAAAAGCACTTAACGCAACCGCCCCTTTTATTTATTATTTCTCTCAGGTGTGTGTGTTTTATCTTTGTTGTTACTTTTTTTTATTTTCCCAGCCGTGTCATTGCTTTTGGTTTGTACCGCTTTGACACCGACTACGCTGTCGGCGTCGCGTCGCGAGACGCGTTAGTGTCAGCCCCCGGGGGTCTCTTGCGGTGTGCGGGGTATGGCTGAACGATGAATCGATTTCAAATCGGTATTGCAATTTTGAGCAACGCGATTAGCAAATTGCAAAGGCTGCGATCTTTTTTGCGATTTGAAAGGTCATATTTCTTTCTTTTTGGGATTGCTTATTTTTTTGTATTATTATAACTTAATTTATTTAACTTAATTGTTCTATGCTTGATTGGTCTATCTCAATTAAAATGCTTTCATAAATACACGTCGGAAGCAATTCATGTATTTTAAGTTCTCATCCTCGCATTGGAATATATAGAGCAGTTCGCATTATGATGGTATCACGTGGTAATGCCCCATCACGTGTTTAAAATCTATGACACAGTGGATATTGAGCTGAAGCTTGACTTAAAAAAATGTAATCGCAAATCAAATCGCAATCGCAATATCTGTCAGAAACATCGCAATTAGATACCGTCCCCAAATCGTTCAGCCCTAGGGCGGGAGGCGGGGGCGCGGGGGGGGGTGGTGGAGGGATCCCCCTGCCACCTTCGTGTCTGAGAGAGAACGGCCCGCGGAAGCGAATTTAGCAGAGCTGCCTCTGAGGCGCCTCCTTAAAGCGAACCTCTGGCTCACGCCACAACGGGTGCGGTACTCTCTCAGGCCATTCCGCGTGGTGGGGTGAGGTTTTGCCGCAAGGGCCATCGAGACGACGTTTGATTTTTTTTCAGGACTGGAGGAATGGAGCCAAGGCGAGTGCAGAGCACAAACATTTGACGCGGTTATTGTGTTGGCTCGTGCGTTCAGTGGTGATGGGGGCTGCTGAACATGAATTCCCTAGACGCGAAAACCAATTTTAATCATCATTTATTTGGCGATACTGCATTGGCAGCGATGCACGAGCAGCAGCAGCAGCAGCAACGACGACGAACAACAGCAGTAGAACTCAACACATCTATCAATAACACTGTGGTCTCGGCAGTAAAAAAAAAAAGTATATGACAGGTGACGTTTCGGGTAATTAGCCTCCTTGAGAGCACGTAAAGGACTCTCACCCGTTGGCCTCTCTATGCGCAGTGAAGAAGAGCCATTGCCCAAAACGTCACCCGTTGTAAACGTTTGCACGTACGTGTGTTGAACTTCTTTCGCGCCGTACATAGCCAACCGTCGCTAAATCCGAGGTGTGGCAAGGGGGTGGCTGGAATGTGCATCTAAACAAACTGTCAAATCGCTATCCGTGGTGCTAACGCAAATAAATAAATAAATAGATACAAACCGCCACTTCTTTCAAATGTTCTTGCCGTTGGTTTTCACACCTGATGACGACTGCTTGTGTTGCAGTCGAAACGTCGTGATAATTTTAATTGTTTTTTTATATGTATTTTATTATTTTATTGTTTCCCTTCAACGTGACTTTACTAATAATAATATATTATTTTATATATTATTATTTTATTGTAAAGTCACGTTGAAGGGAAACAACAAAATATTAATATATATATAATTATATATATAATTATATATATTATATATATTAATATTTTATTGTTTCCCTTCAACGTGACTTTACCGAATGAACCAAGAATACGAATCACTGCGGTCACGAAAGCTTTAAATCAAAATTTTAGTTGTAAAGAAATTCGTTTTCAATCCAGACGCTTTTAAAGAGCATGGCTCCAGAAACACGAATGTGTTGAGTTTTTATCTTCAACGGTTTCACTTAACTTGACTCCTACGTCTGTCGTGGTTCAAATCTTGGAATCAAAAGCTTGTCTACTTCCTGTTCTCCAATCAATTCCACATTTTGCACACGTGCTCAGATCCGGTGACAATAATACATTAATTCGCTACTTTAAAGCAATTTACATGTTGTACGGACGGATTATTATTTGTAGATATATTTGTGTAGGTCGAAAAACGCCGTGGCCCCCCTAAACTTCCGAACCGCCTGCTCCGTGCGAACGAGTTTTACGTAAGTTATCAATCAATTAAAGTAAGCATTGATGTTGGGGGGAGCAGGCGCCGCATCATTGACGCACTTCTCGCGTTGAACGAAGTTGTTAATTAAAGCGTTGTTTAAAAAAAAAAAACTTTTTTCAAGGAGTTTATTTTGGTTTTAGTTCGGCTTCATTCAAAGCCCTGGATTTGAATGCGGGGGTCTTCAGCGTTGCCAGTTCAGAACTCTGACCCCCCCCACTCCCCCCAGCCGGGCGTTCTTACTCTGAGCCAATTAGAGTAACGACTCCCTGCCAAGGTGGATGAGTCATTCGAACAATGAAGCGCTTGAGCAAAGGGGTATATATATACACGCGTATCGCGTGTCCGCGTTTTAACGCAAGCGTAATCGAATACAAGTTATGCGCCACCGGGGATTAAATGTGACATTTTCGAGAAATTGCTGTGAAAATATTTTCACTGGCAAATCATTTTTTTTTTGCAGCTGTGGATTTTAATTTTTCCCCTTCTTCATTTGTCAAGATGTTGGAGTTCTCTACAGCACGTCAGCCTGGTGATGGTCACGGGGGGGGGGGGGGGTATGAGTTTGGGACTTGGTGGTGAACTGGTCATTAAAAGGTCTGTTACATCACATGGAGGCTCCGATGTGAACCCATTTGTTCTCCACAGGCGAGATGTTAACTACCTCTCCTAGTACACAGGAGGTTCGAGAGTTCGATCCCGTTCCAGACACCTGCGTATTTGGAATTTGCTGTCTTTCTCTCTTTCTCTCTCTCTCTCTCCCCGTGGTCGCGTTGATTTTTTACCGGCTTTTCTGTTTTTTCCCCCTCCACACATTTGTAAGCACGCGTTCAGAGTGTTTGGCTGCTGTAAGTTGCCACGTGTTAAGCCACTTCGTTGGGCTATCATTTGTGGCCAGGTCATTCGTGAAATAGAGCTACAGGGCTCAGTGGTAAAATATATATATCGTTTTAGTCAACTTTGATTTATATTCTTGGTTCTTTCGGTAAAGTCACGTAGAAGGGAAACAATAAAATAATAAAAATATAAAACAATAAAATTCTCACAACGTTGCGACTGCAACACAAGCAATCATCATCAGGTGTGAAAACTACAACATGGTGCTAACGTTAAAAAATAACCGCCACTTTTTTCAAATGTTCTTGCTCTGGTTTTCACACCTGATCATGATTGCTTGTGTTGCAGTCGAAACGTCGTGATAATTTTATTGTTTTATATTTTTATTATTTTATTGTTTCCCTTCTACGCGGTGACTTTACCGAAATAACCAAGAATATGAATCCCTGCAGTCACGAAAGCTTTAAGTCAAAATGTAACTTTGATTTGTTTTATTTGTACCAAGTGTCAATAATTATATCAATCAATGAATCAATAATAATACCCGTGTCAAACGCTGCCGAGTGTCGTGGAAGTGTCTTGGCTAGACAGAGGCTTCTAGCCACAGATGGCGAACAAGGAAGCGCCTCTTTCGCGCTGTATTGTAACTGAACGAGCAACGAGAAGCATCACGTTCATAGCGGAATGCGGCCGCTGTTTTTACTCGTTCACGTGGAATGTTTCACGTGGAATGTTAAACGCAGGGGGCTGTGATCGCAATGCCACTGACCATTGCAATGACGTCACCGACCATCGTAATGTCACTTGACCGTTACAATGACGTCACCGACCATCGTGATGTCACCGACCATTACGATGACGCGACCGACCATTGTGATGTCACTGACCATTACAATGACGTCACCGACCATTGTGATGTCACTGACCATTACAATGACGTCACCGACCATCGTGATGCCACTGACCGTTACAATGACGTCACAGACCATCGTGATGTCACTGACCATTACGATGACGCGACCGACCATCGTGATGTCACTAACCATTACAATGACGTCACCGACCATTGTGATGTCACTGACCATCACAATGACGTCACCGACCGTCACGACGACGTTGGAGCCGGTCGTTGACGCCGCCCCATGCCCTCTGTCCCCCGCCCCCTTTCCCCCCCCCTCCCCCAGCCAAGACGGTGATGGAGCTGGCCGACTCGGCGGGAGTCACCAACTTCGTGGACATGTTTGCCGAGGCGGGCCTCATGAAGAGCCTGAAGCCCGGGGCCGACTACACGCTGCTGGCGCCCACCAACGAGGCGACGGACGGTACGGAGCCGCGCGAGCTCACCCCCTCCCATCTCCACCCTCGCGGAAAAGAAAAAACAAACACAGAGCTGCACCGCACACTCTCCGCATCGCACACACTCGCTGTACCACACACTCGCCACACCGCACACTCGCTACACCGCACACTCGCTACACCGCACACACTCGCTGTACCACACACTCGCCACACCGCACACACTCGCTACACCGCACACACTCGCTGCACCGCACACACTCGCTGTACCACACACTCGCTACACCGCACACACTCGCTGTACCACACACTCGCCACACCGCACACACTCGCTACACCGCACACACTCGCTGCATCGCACACACTCGCTGTACCACACACTCGCTACACCGCACACACTCGCTGTACCACAGACTCGCTACACCGCACACACTCGCTGTACCACACACTCGCTACACCGCACACACTCGCCACACCGCACACACTCGCCACACCGCACACACTCGCCACACCGCACACACTCGCCGCACCGCTCACCACACCACACACGTGCGCCACGACCACCTGACAAAACACCGCCGTGCTACCGAATTGGTTCTTCGGTTTGTGTTGTGCGCGCGAGAGTCGGAGACAGAGGCGGAGTGAAACAAAAAAACCACGATTGTACGCCACTTAAATGCACACCGATTGTTTACCTCTCGCCGTCACCATCCCGAACTGACCGGTCGGGTGAAGTGTGGCCAAACAACCCCCAGAAACGGTATGGCACAGGGAGGCCTTCGCTGTTGGATTGACAGAGGACTGTTAATTATAATCGATATCATTATTTGGGCACAGTGGACATTCTCAGATGCCCCCAAATTTGAATCGCCGCATTTCGCGCAGAATGCCCCTTAGTCGATAGGGCAACTGTGGACGTTCACATTGCACTGGTAGGGAAGGCGTCGTGCGTAAGCATGGAACTCCTCCAACTGTTCATCCTGAATAATGAGATTCCAGCACCGTCAGGAGTGGGGACCAGAACAAGTCCACCCGGACGAAGCTCACGAACAAAAACCCGTAAATATGCGCGCGCGGATCCTGGTAAGTGTCACCATTTCTACGCGCGCTCTCGTTATGGGATGCCAGCTTTATAACATCCGGCCAGTGATCCGCATAGGTTGGTTGCTGTATTGAAGCCCCGGTACAGGACTCTGTGTGCATCGCGCGGTGTACGGGGACTTGTGGAGGCGTGTGCTTTCTGCGTCCTTTTTCACGTTCTGTGCGAGATCGCGCGGTGCGCTTTCAAATCTGGATTGAACACTCGTGACTTTTGGAACCGATTTGGTGTGTTTGGTTCGTTGTGCTTCCCACGTACGGTGCGAAAGAAGTTCAACGTACATACATACCGCCCACAGATTTACACTACCCATATATACAACACTGCACACAGACTAACACTGCCCATAGACTCAACACTGCCCATAGATTCAACACTGCCCATAGACTCAACACACCCATAGACTCAACGCTGCCCGCAGACTTACACTACCCACAGACTCAACACTGCCCACAGACTAACACTACCCATTGACTAACACGACCCACAGACTAACACTGCCCATAGACTCAACACTGCCCATAGACTAACACTACCCATAGACTCAACACTGCCCATAGACTAATACTACCCATAGACTCAAGACTGCACCCCCGATTAGCACGGTTAGCTATGTATTGTGCGAAAGAAGTTCAACATACATACTGCTCATAGACTCAATACTGCCTATAGATTCAACACTGCCCATAGTCTCAACACTGCACCTCCGATTGGCACGGTTGGCCATGTACAGTGACGAAAGAAGTTCAACACGCGTACAACACTCTCATGAAATATATACAGTGAGGGAAAAAAGTATTTGATCCCCTGCTGGTTTTGTACGTTTGCCCACTGACAAAGAAATGATCAGTCAATAATTTTAATGGTAGGTTTATATGAACAGTGAGATACAGAATAACAACAACAAAATCCAGAAAAAACGCATGTCAAAAATGTTATAAATTGATTTGCATTTTAATAAGGGAAATAAATATTTGACCCCCTCTCAATCAGAAAGATTTCTGGCTCCCAGTTGTCTTTTATGCAGGTAATGCGCTGAGATTAGGAGCACACTCTTAAAGAAGCAATCGATCAATCAGATTCCAAACTCTCCACCATGGCCAAGACCAAAGAGCTCTCCAAGGATGGCAGGGACAATATTGTAGACCTACACAAGGCTGGAATGGGCTACAAGACCATTGCCAAGCAGCTTGGTGAGAAGGTGACAATAGTTGGTGCGATTATTCGCAAAGGGAAGAAACACAAAAGAACTGTCAATCTCCCTCGGCCTGGAGCTCCATGCAAGATCTCACCTCGTGGAGTTGCAATGATCATGAGAACGGTGAGGAATCAGCCCAGAACTACACGGGAGGATCTTGTCAATGATCTCAAGGCAGCTGGGACCATAGTCACCAAAAAAACAATTGGTAACACACTACGCCGTGAAGGACTGAAATCCTGCGGCGCCCGCAAGGTCCCCCTGCTCAAGAAAACACATATACATGCCCGTCTGAAGCTTGCCAATGAACATCTGAATGATTCAGAGGACAACTGGGTGAAATTTTTGTGGTCAGATGAGACCAAAATGGAGCTCTTTGGCATCAATTCAACTCGCCGTGTTTGGAGGAGGAGGAATGCTGCCTATGACCCCAAGAACACCATCCCCACCGTCAAACATGGAGGTGAAAACATTATGTTTTGGGGGTGTTTTTCTGCTAAGGGGACAGGACAACATCAACGAATCAGAGAGACGATGGACGGGGCAATGTACCGTCAAATCTTGGGTGAGAACCTCCTTTCCTCAGCCAGGGCATTGAAAATGGGTCATGGATGGGTATTCCAGCATGACAATGACCCAAAACACACGGCCAAGGCAACAAAGGAGTAGCTCAAGAAGAAGCACATAAAGGTCCTGGAGTGGCCTAGCCAGTCTCCAGACCTTAATCCCATAGATCTGTGGAGGGAGCTGAAGGTTCGAGTTGCCAAACGTCAGCCTCGAAACCTTAATGACTTGGAGAAGATCTGAAAAGAGGAGTGGGACAAAATCCCTCCTGAGATGTGTGTAAACCTGGTGGCCAACTACAAGAAACGTCTGACCTCTGTGATTGCCAACAAGGGTTTTGCCACCAAGTACTAAGTCATGTTTTGCAGAGTGGTCAAATACTTATTTCCCTCATAAAAATGCTAATCAATTTATAACATTTTTGACATGCGTCTTTCCGGATTTTGTTGATGTTATTCTGTCTCTCACTGTTCAACTAAACCTACCATTAAAATTATAGACTGATAATTTCTTTGTCAGTGGGCAAACGTACAAAATCAGCAGGGGATCAAATACTTTTTTTCCCTCACTGTATGCAAACTCTGCACTTACGGATAATGCGTGTGTGCATCACACACGCTCTCAAACACATTTGCGTGGCTAAGCAGAGTTTTTCGTGAACCGAGTTCACTTCACACACACAGCGCGCGTACTCATTGCACACTCGAACACAAAGTACACCGGCACAGCATCTGCCCTCCGTGCAAGTGCTTGTTAGCCAGCGCGTTATTAATGTGCTCAAGGCACAGGCGTACGGGTTGCTCTGTGCTGTAAGCCCGGCATCCCGAGCTCAATTCCCAAAGTCCCGTGAATTATAAACAAACGCAGTGCTGCACGTGGCTGCCACTGGACAGCGAGGAGCGATCGACTTACAGCGCTCCTTTGTTCTGAACTCGCAAACGCTAATTGAGGTGCATGGGATACGAACCACACGGGATTACCCTGCACCGAAACACAACGCGCCGTGCCAGCGTCGCACCGAGCCAAACAAAATTTGCGCTGGATTAACTTGAACATTAATATCATTGTACAACGTTCCCACACAGCTGAAAGGGAGGAATGGCTACATTTTATTTTTATATATATAAGTGTAGGCTATCGCGAGCAATGTTTTCATTAATAATTTGAACACTTACGGGGTCTTTTCTCCGCGTGAGTCCACTGCCAATATTGTGTCGTACGCCCTTCTTCACCCGGCACAGCCAAATAAGTAAAGCTGTCACGTGACAAACGAACGTTGCCGATTTATCGCCGCGTCAATGCCACCGGTAATGCCAGTGAGCGATCCGGCACGCGTTCTGACACTTGGGGACGGACGTGTCGCCGCTAGTTAGAGGCCGTCCATAAATGACGTCACGCACCTGGGGGCGGGGGGGGGGGGTCAGACATTTGTGACGATGTGTGACGAGGTGGGGGGGGGGGGGGTTGAGAAATGTGACGTCACCTAAAAATTACCAAACTTTCAATAAATATAGAATTATATTCTTGGTTCTTTCGGTAAAGTCACGTTGAAGGGAAACAATAAAATAATAATATATTATTTTATATATCATTATTTTATTGTAAAGTCACGTTGAAGGGAAACAATGCAATAATAATATATATAAACAATAAAATAATAATATATAATTTTATATATATTATTATTTTATTGTTTCCCTTCAACGTGACTTTACCGAAAGAACCAAGAATATGAATCACTGCAGTCACGAAAGCTTTAAATCAAAATATAGAATTGTTATAACAACACTAATTGTTATAACAACACTCCTACAACATCAGAGTGCAGCGCCACATTAAATACGCACTACTACAATGACAATAGTTTAAAGCGATTTGAAGCATCTTTTATTTTCAAAATGGAAATATGGTTTTGGGGGGGGGGTGGGGGGCAGAGCTTTGTGACGTCATATTTGAGGGGGGTCTGACTTTTTGTGACGCCGTGTGACGAGGGAGGTGGGGTTAAAAAATCGTCCAAAATCGCGTGACGTCATATATGGACGGTCCCTTATGACCAGCATCGCCGTCGTCATCGTCAATCAGGCGATCGCCACAATTGTTCGCACCGAAATTGTTAAACGTGCGTGGTTCGCTCGCCAACGATCACCGGTGACGCATTTGTGGCAAATCGGTGCGTTTGTCCGTCACGTGACAACTGTGTTGACATGGCTGTGTGTCGGCATTGGCGGAGGGCTTAACCGCACAGCGTTCAAGAACCGGAAACTGGAAGACTCATTCACAATTCTGGCGAATCGCCTGATGAAGCTTGGTTGTTGTAATCGCCCGGCGAAACGCCGCGGTGCATGAATTGTTAAACGTTGCTGTGGGTTCATTCTGGCACACACAACCGGCGAGCTGACGTGGTAACCGATTGGCACGTTTTGTTTAGGTGGCAAACCTCAATAATTTGCTGTGTCGGGTGGCTGCGGTGGGTTTTGCGACACTGTAATTTTTACGCGGTCTTACCCCCCCCAAAAAAAAAACCCATTTACGATTCATATTCGCCACGAAAGCCTACTGCGTGTTAAAACAACATTGGCTTTTTTACTCACGCGGCCAGTCTGACCCGAAAATTGATTGTGGACGAGTGGCTGCGTCACAGAGCACTGAATCCAGCGCGGTTGGCATCCTCCAGCCACATCGCAGCATCGAACCAAACCGGGTAAGAGCGTGCGGCCGGTTTGACGCTCACAAGCCCCCGCGGTTGTCGGCGACACTGGCGTGTGATCACCCTCCGCGTCGCTTGAGAAGACGGAGTATCGGAGATGAAGAAGCCCGCGTCACTCGTGCGTGCGTGGGGGTCTACGCTGGAATTCCTTCGCACCGTACGGAGCGAACGCCGCGCGAATCAGCGGCGCCGGCGTGGGGGGAAGGACGACAAACCAAAAGACAAAAAGCTGTTCCCAACCGCAGCTTCAATTAAGCAACGGTCGGCTTTCGCACGGTGCGAAAGAAAAGTTCACCAAGCACACGCACGAAGAAGAAAACGCTTCTCCAATCCGGCGGATTTGAGAGTGCGTAGCCCCGAGCGGCATCCTAACGTCGCAGAAGGAAGAGCGCTTCCAGACGGTCGCGGGTGACCCCCCACTCAACATCTTGGGTGCCGCCCCCCCCCTCCCATACCCCCGCAGGTCACGCCATGAGCTCCCTGCCCATGGAGCTTCCCGAGCTGCTGCTCAACCACATCATCAAGGGGCAGGTGTCCCCCTTCCAGCTCTACAATGGGCAGGTGCTGGAGACCTTGGGCGGCCGTAAAGTTCGCGTCTTCGTCTATCGCACGGTGAGCGCTGCACGGGCCTTCGGTTGCCGTGGGTGGGGGGTGGAGGCGGAGTGGGTGGGTGTGGGGGAGGTGGAGTGGGTGGGGGTGGAGGTGGAGTGGGTGGGGGTGGAGGTGGAGTGGGTGTGGGGGAGGCGGAGTGGGTGGGTGGGGGGGAGGTGGAGTGGGTGGGGGGGAGGCGGAGTGGACGGGGGGGGAGGTGGAGTGGGTGGGGGGGAGGCGGAGTGGGTGGGGGGGAGGCGGAGTGGGTGGGGGGGAGGTGGAGTGGGTGGGGGGGAGGTGGAGTGGGTTGGGGGGAGGCGGAGTGGGTGGGGATGGAGGTGGAGTGGGTGGAGGGGAGACGGAGTGGGTGGGGGGTAGACGGAGTGGGTGGGGGGGAGACGGAGTGGGTGGGGGGTAGACGGAGTGGGTGGGGGGGAGACGGAGTGGGTGGGGGGTAGACGGAGTGGGTGGGGGGGAGACGGAGTGGGTGGGGGGGAGACGGAGTGGGTGGGGGGGGACGGAGTGGGGGGGGAGACGGAGCGGCCCAAGGTGGTTAGGGGGAGAGACTTAACATCGTCCATAGACTTAACATCGGCCATAGACTTAACATTGTACATAGACTTACATCGTCCATAGACTTAACATCGTCCATAGACTAAACATTGTCCATAGACTTACATCGTCCATAGACTTAACATCGGCCATAGACTTAACATCGTCCATAGACTTAACATCGTCCATAGACTTAACATTGTCCATAGACTTTACATTGTCCATAGACTTAACATTGTCCATAGACTTAACATTGTATATAGAAGAGAAACAACAAAATAACAAAATATATATATATTTTGTTATTTTGTTGTTTCTCTTCAACGTGACTTTACCGAAAAAACTAAGAATATGAATTACTGCAGTCACGAAAGCTTTAAATCAAAATTGTATATAGACTTAACATTTTCCATAGACTTACATCGTCCATAGACTTAACATTGTCCATAGACTTAACATTGTCCATAGACTTAACATTGTGCATAGACTTAACATTGTCCACAGACTTAACATTGTGCATAGACTTAACATTGTGCATAGACTTAACATTGTCCATAGACTTAACATCGTCCATAGACTTTACATCGTCCATAGACTTAACATTGTCCATTGACTTAACATCGTCCATAGACTTAACATTGTCCATAGACTTTACATTGTCCATAGACTTAACATTATCCATAGACTTAGCATTGTGCATAGACTTAACATTGTCCATAGACTTAACATTGTCCATATACTTAACATCGTCCATAGACTTAACATTGTCCATAGACTTAACATTGTGCATAGATATTCTTAGTTTTTTCGGTAAAGTCACGTTGAAGAGAAACAAAAAAATAACAAAATATATATAAAACAATAAAAAATTCTCACGACGTTTCGACCATAACTCAAACGGTCATCATCAGGTGAGTTATGGTCGAAACGTCGTGAGAATTTTTTATTGTTTTATATATATTTTGTTATTTTTTTGTTTCTCTTCAACGTGACTTTACCGAAAAAACTAAGAATATGAATTACTGCAGTCACGAAAGCTTTAAATCAAAAAATAACATCGTCCATAGACTTAACATTGTCCATAGACTTCACATTGTCCATAGACTTAACATTGTCCATAGACTTCACATTGTCGATAGACTTAACATCGTCCATAGACTTAACATCGTCCACAGACTTCACATTGTCCGTAGACTTAACATTGTCCATAGACTTAACATTGTCCATAGACTTAACATTGTCCATAGACTTAACATTGTCCATAGATTTACATTGTCCATAGACTTAACATTGTCCATAGACTTAACATCGTCCATAGACTTAACATTGTGCATAGACTTAACATTGTCCATAGACTTAACATTGTCCATAGACTTAACAATGTCCATAGTGGAGCCACGTACATCGCAGCCTTTTCAATCCTGCGGTGGGCCAGTTGAAGATCGTTGCCGTACCCACCCAGGAACCGTGAGCTCAGTCGCACGTTCCACCCTCGTCAATTTAGGCTTTTACCGAAGACAACAAATGAATGTCCATTGACGGATCCATACCTTAGCCCCTTGGTGTTCGTACCTTTAGTATAGTTAGACTTGTATACCACTTATTTTAGATTTCGATTTAAAGCTTTCGTGACTGCAAGGATTCATCTTCTTTGGTGTTTTCGGTAAAGTCACGTAGAATGAGAATAAAATAATAAATTGATTTAAAAAAATAACACAAAAAATAACAGAATATTATTGTGTTATTTTATTTTATCAATTTATTATTTTATTCTCATTCTACGTGACTTTACCGAAAGAACAAAAGAACACTTATTTTAGGCTTAAGATTACTCTATGCTGAATGTTTGCACCTTCCTGCCAAAGTGAATTCCTTGTATGCGCGAACTTTCACGGCGAATAAAACCCTTTCTGATTCTGATACTTAGCGTACAAGTTTCAAGTCCATAAATGACGTCACGAACCTGGGGGGGTGTCAGACAATTGTGACGATGTGTGACGAGGAGGGGTGGGGGGGGGGTGAGAAATGTGACGTCACACCAAAAAGCGCAACTTTAAATAAATGTAGAATTGTTATAACAACGCTCCTACGTCATCAGAAGTGCAGCGCCACATTAAACACGCACCACAATGACAATAGTTGAAAGCGAAATAAAAGCATGTTTTATTTTCAGAATGGAAACATGTGATATGACGTCATATCTGACTTTTTGTGACGTAGCGTGACGAGGCGGGGAGAGGGGGGAGGTCAACAATCGTCCAAAATCGCGTGACGTCATTTATGGACGGCCCCTGGGTCCCTCCGCCAAGTATTTAATGTTGCACTTGGGACAAAAGCCATCGATCCTCTCCCCATCGCCAGGCTGTTAATCGGCCGTGCAGCTTCACCGAGTAATATATTTTATATATATATTTATAAACTTGTTTTTTAATTCCCCACCGAGCGAGCGCGTGTCTGTCCCGCGCGGCTTCAGCCCGAGCGCTTAGGTTCTTATACTCCTTGGTTCTTCTTACGGTAAAGTCGCGGAGGTAGCAAAAATAAATAAATAAAACACACGAATTCTTCATCACGTCGTTTCCATGGCTACTCAAGCGGTCGTACACACGCGGGAAATAAAACCCAATCACTTCGGGCGCCCCCCCACCCCCACCCCCCATCGTCCCCCCCACCACCGTCCCCCCACCACCGTCCCCCCCACCACCGTCCCCCCACCACCGTCCCCCCCCCATCGTCCCCCACCACCACCGTCCCCCCACCACCGTCCCCCCCACCACCGTCCCCCCACCACCGTCCCCCCCCATCGTCCCCCACCACCACCGTCCCCCACCCACCGTCCCACCCCCCCACCGTCCCACCAACCACCGTCCCCCCACCGTCCCCCCCACCACCGTCCCCCCCCCACCGTCGTCCCCCCCCCACTGTCCCCCCACCACGGTGCCCCCCCACCACCATAGCATAGAATTTAGCATTGAAATGGCTGAGTGATTAGCTTGTGACTGGTCACAGAAATGGCTATGTTAAAGTGAAAGCATACACATCCACAGAGGCACCTAGTACAAATCAAACAGGAGAATTTAGCATTGAAATAACTGAGGTATTAGCTTGTGACTGGTCACAGAAATGGCTGTGTTAAAGTCAAAGCCTACACATCTACAGAGGCACCTAGTACAAATCAAACAGGAGAATTTAGCATTGAAATAACTGAGTGATTAGCTTGTGACTGGTCACAGAAATGGCTATGTTAAAGTCAAAGCCTACACATCCGCAGAGGCACCCTTTGTCAAGGGATGATAATTCCTTTGTCAAGGCGCTTTGTTTCTTCTCACACAGCTTAAAGGTCGTGATCTGAGCGTGGCTTTTTCACTCCAGCGCTGTCCTACCAGACAGTCTCGTCCCTTCACCTGATGAAGGCCGCTTGTGTTGTGGCCGAAACGTCGTGAGAATATTATTGTGTTATTTTATTTTATCAATTTATTATTTTATTCTCATTCTACGTGGTGACTTCACCGAAAGAACCAAAGAAGATGAATCCTTGCAGTCACGAAAGCTTTAAATCGAAAAATCCCCTCTATTATGGATATTCGCAAGTGTCACGGGTCACGAGTGGGAATCCAAGTCGGGTCGCCGGGTGTCGTACCGCAGTGCGCGAGCCGCTAGGCACCTGACCCCTCCGCATGGGCTGCCATTGTAAGGTCACGCTCACACGCTCATTACACACACAAAGCGCTTGCCACGAATGAGCCACAATGCCTCTTCAAGGAGCATGAACCGCCATCGCGAAAACTCCGGTCATCCCCGCAGTAGCGGCGACTTTTTTGGCTTACCGTCGAAACAAAGGCGTTCACCGCATCGCGGCGCTTTCACGCGCGCTTCTGCGGCCGTCTGGAACGCTCTTCCTTCCGACATTAGGAGGCCCCTGGAGCAATGATGCACTTTAAAATACTCTAATAAAAAAAATCATTTCCTTAGAACTGCTTTTTCTTCTTTGGTTCTTTCGGTAAAGTCACGTAGAATGAGAATAAGATAATAAAATAAAATAACACAATAAAATTCTCACTACGTTTCGGCCGCAACACAAGTGGCCTTCTTCAGGTGAAAGGAACAAACCTGTCGGGACGACAGAGCTTAAATGAACGCTGTTAAGATTCGCAGCGTCTTTTAAGCTGGTTGAGAGAAGTGAGGCACCTTGACAAAGGGGTTTACAAATCAAACATGAGAATTTAGCATTGAAATAGCTGAGGGATTAGCTTGTGACTGGTCACAGAAATGGCTATGTTAAAGTCAAAGCCTACACATCCACAGAGGCACCTAGTACAAATCAAACAGGAGAATTTAGCATTGAAATAGCTGAGGGATTAGCTTGTGACTGGTCACAGAAATGGCTATGTTAAAGTCAAAGCCTACACATCCACAGAGGCACCTAGTACAAATCAAACAGGAGAATTTAGCATTGAAATAGCTGAGGGATTAGCTTGTGACTGGTCACGGAAATGGCTATGTTAAAGTCAAAGCCTACACATCTACAGAGGCACCTAGTACAAATCAAAGAGGAGAATTTAGCATTGAAATAGCTGAGGGATTAGCTTGTGACTGGTCACAGAAATGGCTATGTTAAAGTCAAAGCCTACACATCCACAGAGGCACCTGGTACAAATCAAACAGGATAATTTAGCATTGAAATAGCTGAGGGATTAGCTTGTGACTGGTCACAGAAATGGCTATGTTAAAGTCAAAGCCTACACATCCACAGAGGCACCTGGTACAAATCAAACAGGAGAATTTAGCATTGAAATAGCTGAGGGATTAGCTTGTGACTGGTCACAGAAATGGCTACGTTAAAGTCAAAGCCTACACATCCACAGAGGCACCTGGTACAAATCAAACAGGAGAATTTAGCATTGAAATAGCTGAGGGATTAGCTTGTGACTGGTCACAGAAATGGCTATGTTAAAGTCAAAGCCTACACATCCACAGAGGCACCTGGTACAAATCAAACGGGAGAATTTAGCATTGAAATAGCTGAGGGATTAGCTTGTGACTGGTCACAGAAATGGCTATGTTAAAGTCAAAGCCTACACATCCACAGAGGCACCTGGTACAAATCAAACGGGAGAATTTAGCATTGAAATAGCTGAGGGATTAGCTTGTGACTGGTCACAGAAATGGCTATGTTAAAGTCAAAGCCTACACATCCACAGAGGCACCTGGTACAAATCAAACGTGAGAATTTAGCATTGAAATAGCTGAGGGATTAGCTTGTGACTGGTCACAGAAATGGCTATGTTTTATTCTCATTCTACGTGGTGACTTTACCGAAAGAACCAAAGAAGATGAATCCTTGCAGTCACGAAAACTTTAAATCGAAACTGCTTTTTCTGTTTGGTTTGTTGCCCTTTCCGCTGCACCTCCGATTAGCACGATTGGCTACGTACGGTGTGAAAGAAGTCCAACGTACACTCCAGAGAAGCTTATAGAACGTGCTCAGTCTTCACGGGGCCTGGGATCGTCGGCCCAACGTTGGCCTCACGTCAGCCCAACGTCGGCACATCACAGTGGAGGCTGTCACTTTGCCGTGCGGCGCATTAAAAGCCACCGGAACGTTTGGGTAGAGTTGACACATTGACTGATTTACGGACGACGGTGACATTCCCCCGAAACAAAAGCTCTCACGTGGCACGCCATCAGAGGCCTCGGACTTTCTCGTGGCTCTCGTCTTCTCATTCATACATGTATACAATGACAACGACGGCAACCGCCATTCGCCACTTAGTGGCGGTGACGTCACCACGTCGCTTGTGCCAGGCTATGTGCGCGTCGAGGCCACGTGAAGTGTCGAACGCCCGCTGGCAGGAGGTCACCGGGCAGACCCAGGTGCCACGGGTCTACTGACTGAGATGACTGAGATGACTGAGATGACTGGCCGATGCACCACCTGTGCCCCCTATTGTGCCAACGTACATATATACAGAGACAAATATCCCCCGTGTAGCCTTAACAGACTGTAGGGGCAAGTGCTGTTCGCGAGCACCTATGAAGGCCGGGACGGTACACGAGGGGGTGGGTGGCCAGCACCACGCCCGACCGCCTTTGTCTCCCCAGTGGAGATGTTTACACACCGCACCGGGTACTCACTTGATGCAGAGTCGACCTAGGGGATCGCCCAGGACCGGTTCAAACAATCGTCACCAGTGTTAGCCGTGAACGGGAATCGAACCCGGGTCGCCAGGTCCATAGGGCAGCGCGCTGACCGCTACACCACCGCTCACCAGCAAATGCGTACAATCACACACACACGCACACGCACTTGCTTTTAATGAAGGCTGCAAATTCAATTATAACGACCCCGCATGCATTCCCGGCTTTCCTTTGCCTGGCTTTGTCTATGTCTCCCTCCCTGCACTTAACCCACACTGCTTTTCCCTGAAGTCCTCTTCTGTCTCGCTTGTTTTGGTTCCATTCATCAAAACTCTGGCAAAACATCTCCCAGGAATGCCCAGTAAATGCGTCCCTCTGGAGTTACCAAAGACTCTCCTTACGTAATGCTATGATGGTCCTTTTTTTCCCCGTAGGCCCGTGGCAACTGTTGCCTCTGTCCGCGTACTCCTGATGTGAAACTATTCATCAAACTCTGTAACTATTTCTTTTATGTTAGCAGGTGTAAGGCCCACTGAGCTATGGAGCTCTCTTTTGATTTAAAGCTTTCGTGACTGCAGTGATTCATATTCTTGGTTCTTTCGGTAAAGTCACGTTGAAGGGAAACAATAAAATAATAAAATATATATAAAACAATAAAATTCTCACGACGTTTCGACTGCAACACAAGGAGTCATCAACAGGTGTGAAAACGAACGGCAAGAACATTTGAAAGAAGTGACTTCTTTCAAATGTTCTTGCCGTTGCTTTTCAAATGTTCTTGCCGTTGGTTTTCACACTCGATGATGACTGCTTGTGTTGCGGTCGAAACGTCGTGAGAATTTTATTGTTTTATATATATTTTATTCTTTGATTGTTTCCCTTCAACGTGACTTTACCGAAAGAACCAAGAATATGTAGCTCTCTTTCAGAAGCGACCTGGCCATCACAAATGATAGTTTCAACGAGGTGTCTTATAATCGTGTGGATATTTTTTGCAGCCAAATACGCTAAACGCGTGACGTTGATAATAAACGTGGAGGTAAGAACCGGAGGGCCCAGAGAAAAATCCACACTACCACGGGGAGAGAGAGACACGCAAACTCCTAAATATACAGCAGCAGGCGTCAGGGTCTGGGTCGAACCCACTACCTCCGACATACCAGGCGAGGTAGTTAACATCTCCTAGCCACCGTGATGATGATGAGAGAGAGAGAGACACGCAAACTCCAAATATACAGCAGGCATCAGGGTCGGGATGGAACCCACGACCTCCTGCATACCAGGCGAGGTAGTTACCATCTCCTAGCCACCGTGATGATGATGAGAGAGAAAGAGAGATACGTAAACTCCAAATATACAGCTGGCATCAGGGTCGGGATGGAACCCACGACCTCCTGTATACCAGGTGAGGTAGTTAACATCTCCTAGCCACCGTGATGATGATGAGAGAGAGACACGCAAACTCCAAATATACAGCAGCAGGCATCAGGGTCGGGATGGAAGCCACGACCTCCTGTATACCGGGCGAGGTAGTTAACATCTCGCCAGACCCCGCCTCTCAACATTTCGACAGCGATACAAGCCTCCCCTGCCCTCTGCCACCTTGCCGGGTTTCAGATGTCTTCATAGCCGTTTCAAACTCTTCCAAGGTCACGTTTTAAGACCCCGGTCTTGAGAATAGATATTGAGTTTATTTTTTGTTACTTTTACGAGCTGAGCTTGAATCTGGGTCATCGTGTCGATTTGTCTTCATAGACAACAGCGTAGCTGACCCGAGATGCATGCACGCACGCATAGCGGGACGACAGCGAATTGACCGAGCACAGCGCAGCGTTAGTGACAAAGCCGATTTTAAATCATCTAGATTGAAAGAAACATTTTTTTTTTACAACTGCTTGTTCTGGTGTTTCGTTTTTTTTTTTCCTTCCACCGCACCTCCAATTAGCGCGGTTGGGCTACATACGGTGTGAAAGACGTTCAACATACATACATACATAGCGAAGTCTTCGTTTACAATAAAGTATTGTAACATTTTATTCATTCGTGAATAACGCAGGAAAGCCTCGATGAGTTTCACAGCTGCTTCAGGCCGATGCCGCATGATGCCCGAAGGTCAATCGATCATGAGAATAGGTTGTCCCCCTTTTATCTGGCAACAAAACAGCCGCGTTAAGTTGTTCAAGCACCAAACTTAAACCTTTTACGAGGAATCGTGTCTGCATTAACTACAATACTTGTGGTCAAAATGCAAACAAACAAACAAAAAACATACCCTGACAATATATGGTGCATTGTCTTTGAAACTGATTGGTTCACACCAGAGACAGCTTTCTTTTGAGCCTCGTCTCAAACGGTGTTAGACCAGAGGACGCCAAAAGGCGTACATTGTGACCACAAGCATCGTGGTTAATGCAGACATGATTCCTTTGTAAAAGGTTTCAGTTTGGTGTTTTAACAACTTAACACAGCCGTTTTGTTGCCAGATAAAAGGGGAAAAACGTATTCTCATACTTTGATACTGGCACAGGAGGTTCCACGATTTCAATCGATCCATCGACCTTTTTTTCTTACGTGCCAATATCACCCTCAATAAAGTGGGGATCGGGGCACACTACAGCGGAGCAGGAACGGTACGGTACGGGATGGGGGGCATGGAGCAACCGCGCTGAAGACGGAGACTCCGTCACACGACCGCGGCGGCCTAATAACCGACCATGCAGAGTAAATTGCAACTGCGCGGCGATAATAAACGTGCAACCGCGTGCAATGAATAGCACAAGGGAGGTAAGGTAGCAAATACGAATAAATAAAGTCGATGGCAAGGTAAAGAGGAAGTCCTTTTTTTTTTGAACGTGTAAAAATAAAAAAGAAATGCTGTCGTATGGGAAGGCGAGTCCGAGCAGGCGCGTCGTCTTTGCGCGGACCGCGGAACCAAGAGGCGCTCGGCGCGTTCAGGACGTCCGGTGCGCAGGCAGGCAGCGCGGTGGAGTTCCAGATTGTTGGCGATGCGCTCGAGAAGGCTTCGTTCTGTCGTCGTCGTCCCCCCCGCCGCCCCCGCCCGCTCCCACCACCAGCGTCGGGTGAACGGCCCTGGGGCCGGGCAAAAAAAATATCCTCGCCGTTCCCCAACGGGCTCTTTGTATCGAGAGGATTGTGAACTTCCCGGACGCAGCTGCGTGCGTCGCACACAAACTCTGAATTGTTGACGACGGTGGGCGGCGCGCGGCGCGTCTGGGCGGCGCGATCCGCGCGGAGGACGCGCGGTGACGGCGCTGGTGGCGTTTGATATTTTTGTTGATCGCGGTGAGCGTGCGTGCGCGTGTCCGGGCAGGCCATCTGCGTGGAGAACTCGTGCATCGCCTCCGTGGGCAAGGACGGCCGCAACGGGCTGGTCCACGTCATGTCCAAGATCCTCATGGTCCCCGACAAGAGCACGTGGCAGACGCTGCAGGAAGACGCTGACCTCAGGTGAAGACGGCGACCGGCGGCAACGACGATCATCGCGGCGACGATGATGATTGCGACCGCAGCTGCGCATATTTGCGCGGCTGGAAATTCTGGGCCGGTGGGCGGAGTGGCTGGGGGGGGTGGGGGGTTCTCGCGTCTTGCCGGAATACGATGGAACTGGAGCCGGCACACCGATGTGCTTTGCGATTTGATCCGACGACTCACTCGTCTGGGCAGAACGCCGGGAGGCAGGGGGGGGGGGTGGGGAGAGGATGGGAGGGGAAGTCTAATTGGGGGTTTTTTTGTGGGGTTTTTTTTATGGATTTTTTGTGGGTTTTTCCTTTCCCTCCCCGCGTGCGTTCGGACTGCGCCCAGAAAACGCCGTGGAAGTCATTGCCCAGGGTCTTGCGTGGGAAGCGTTGCCACATGTAGGTAAAGTGCGCTTCCAAGGTACGCTCGCACGCTAGGTAGGCATTCCTGCAGAGGTGCGTTTTACCTTCCAACGCTCAGTCAATGAACTCCCACCCACCCACCCACCCCCCCCCCCCCACCCCCATTTTTTATGCCGGTATTTTTTGTTCCGGTAAATTCTACGGGAAGTGGGCTTCAACCGGGCTAGTCCAGCATCTCGCGGCCGTTCCCGAGTCTCGCCAAGGAGGTTTGGGGGCGGTGGCGCCGAACCGAATCAGAATCGGAGTCTTTATTTTGGACAGCTGGAGGAATCTAATGAGCTAAGAAGCTCTTTTTCGACAAATGTCCAGTATGAGGAAGAGGGGTGGGGGGTGGGGGGGGGGGGAAGGTGGGTCAGCAAGTTACGATTTTATGTACGCATGGTGAACTTTTTTCGCACGGTACGTAGCCAAACGTGGTAACCGGAGGTGATGGCTTTGCCATGTTAAAGGCCACGAGTGTTATTGACAAATGCGCTGAGTTTGTTTGTGCTGTTTATGCTTTGTGCACCAGCAACCAATGCGGCAGCAGCATCGCTGATTAATATTTTATTAGCAGGCATGGTTAAGGGTGATGACTTTGCCATGTTGTAGTTCTAACATTCTCAACTACAACATTTAAATGATAAAAAAAATAGATTTTTGTTTTCCACATTCTGGATTTTGTCACATCTAAAAGCTTCTGCCCCGCTGGGAGTCGTTGTGCTAAAAATTTAAAACCATCAGCCTGCGTTCACGACTGGCGACAACCGAACCAAAGTTGATGTTTAACGAGACGCAATAGGCACGACTCCCACACGGCACGTTTGTACGTACGTGCGTACGTATGTTTGTACGTACGTACGTATGTTTGTACGTACGTGCGTATGTATGTTTGTACGTACGCACGTACATACGTTTGTACGTACGTGCGTACGTATGTTTGTACGTACGTACGTATGTTTGTACGTACGTGCGTATGTATGTTTGTACGTACGCACGTACATACGTTTGTACGTACGTGCGTATGTATGTTTGCACGTACGTGCGCACGTATGTTTGTACGTGCGTACGTATGTTTGTACGTACGTTTGTACGTATGTTTGTACGTACGTGCGTACGTATGTTTGTACTGCGTACGTAGGTATGCACGTACGTGCGTACGCATGTTTGTACGTACGTTGAACTTCTTTTGCACCGTGCATAGTCAACCGTGCTAATCGGAGGTGCTGCGGAAGGACAACAAGCTAAGCACAAAAAATTCAGTTCGAAAGAAATTCGTCGTCAATGCAGATGATTTAAAAATTGCATAGCTCCAGTGGCATCCTAATATCGGAAGGAAGAGCGTTCCAGACGGCCATAGAAGCGCGTCTTGAAAGCGGCCCGATGATTCGGTTAGCGCCGTCTGCGTTCGACGGCCGAGCCAAAAGCCAAAAGCCAAAAGCCGCCGCCGCTGCGAGGATGTCAACCGGAGTTCGCGTGGCGATGGCTTCATGCCCCTCGACGAGATCGGCAAGCAATTGCGGTTGACGTGCAGCTAGCGCTTTGTGCGTGGGTGCGTGCGGTGAGCCAAGGTGCTACGGAGTTCAGCGATTCGGAAACGACGGAGGAGCGGCGATTCATGTCAAGGCTGCTGGAAAGATAAAAAAAAAGAAAGGGCATTACCACGCTGCGGCGTTGGGGAATTACTTGGACACGAGTGGTCCGGACCCGTCCTGAATATGATCAGCGAGCAGAGAGCAGTGGCACTTTGATGGGGAGATCAAAGTGTACTCACACGAGGGGAGGGTTGCAGCGTTTGAACATTCGGTTCGGGCCAAAACACAAGGGCTTAGAATATTTTTTTTGGATTCTTTCGGTAAAGTCACCGCGTAGAAGGGAAACAGTAAAATAATAAAAATATTTAAAAAAATAAAATTCTCACGACGTTTCGACTGCAACACAAGCAATCATCATCATCAGGTGTGAGAACCACAGCAAGAAAAAAATTCAAATTTTTCAAAATTTTCTTACTGTGGTTTTTACACCTGATGATGATTGCTTGTTCATAATAAAGGTTTTTGGGTTAGATCGCGTTATTTATAAATGTGTCGTAACCCTCCACCACCCGACACGGCCAGTCAGCAAAAAAAGTGTCACGTTGACAAAAGACAAATAATTCACTACTTTAGCCCACCGGTATTTGCCCGATGATGCTGGATGTAATTACCAGCGAAACGTCACAGTACTCAAACTGTAAATGTTGTGGATTCACTCTTCAACACACCGGTGGGCTAAAGTAGTGAATTATTTGTCTTTTGTCAACGTGACACTTTTTTTGCTGATTGGCCGTGTCGGGTGGTGGAGGGTTACGACACATTTATAAATAACGCGATCTAACCCAAAAACCTTTATTATGAATAATATTGGTCGCGAAAACCTACGTGTTAAACTGATGATTGCTTGTGTTGCAGTCGAAACGTCGTGAGAATCTTACTGTTTTATATTTTTATTATTTTACTGTTTCCCTTCTACGCGGTGACTTTTACCGAAAGAACCAAGAATATGAATCCCTGCAGTCACGAAAGCTTTAAATAAAAAAAAATGTTTTCGACTTAAAACTTTCGTGACTGCAGGAATTCATATTCTTGGCTGTTTCGGTAAAGTCACGTAGAGAGAAAAACAAAAACGAGAAGAGGATCTTTGGATTGGCGTTGTAGGCTCTGAGCAGCTCCGTGGATGTTTCTACTAAGGGATGTCACATTTGCACACGTGTTGCAAGCGAGACGGCACACGTTCAATCGCGGTTCATGAACATCACGCAAGCGCGTCAAAACATCTGGCACGGACGCCGAGACCATCTTCGCGATTAATTCAGGCGCCATTCGACTTACGGCAGGAGGCAGGATCATATAATAAGTCCAATAAGGAGTAAGTCATATTCTTAGTTATTTCGGTAAAGTCACGTTGAAGGGAAACAACAAAATAATAAAATATATATAAAAATTCTCACGACGTTTCGACCACACCTGAAGACGACCGTTTGTGTTATGGTCGAAACGTCGTGAGAATTTTTATTGTTTTATATATTTTATTATTTTGTTGTTTCCCTTCAACGTGACTTTACCGAAAGAACTAAGATTATAAATTACTGCAGTCACGAAAGCTTTAAATCAAAATTTAAGGAGTAAGTCAGTTTCGAGTTCACTGTTTCGCTACAGTTTATCTTGTGTATCTTTATATCTTGGACTCAGACTCTAAACTAAACTACCAAACAATTTGTTATTTCACCAGGTAAGGCCCCCACTGAGCTATGCAGCTCTTTTCAGAAGCGACCTGGCCACCACAAATGATCGCTCAACAAAGTGGCTTACCATCATTTGTAAATTAATAGCAGCCAAATACTCTAAAAGCGTGACGTTGATTCTAAATGTGGAGGTGGGGGGGGGGGGGGGGCGGGGCGGATACCGGTGGACCCGGAGAAAAATCCACGAGACCACGGGGAGAGAGAGGGAGAGAGACGCAGAATCCAAATATACAACAGCGGGTGTCAGGATCGGGACCGAACATTTTTCCACCATTGCATCTCAGCCGGCAAGGCCCCATTGAGCCCAGCGGCTTCGTCGCAAGGACGACCGCACCCCAAGACCATCGGCAGTTGCGGCAGCCACAGGACATCGCAGTTACGTAGAGTTACACAGAGACGCACAGGGTTACATGGACACTCAACGGGTCAGATTCAGACTCGGGCTTTATTTCAGCTGGTAAGGACCCATTGAGATCAGCGGCTCCGTCGCAAGGACGACCGCACCACAAGACCATCGGCAGTTAAGGCAGCCACAGGACATCGCAGTTACGTAGAGTTACACAGAGACGCACAGGGTTACATGGACACTCAACGGGTCAGATTCAGACTCGGGCTTTATTTCAGCTGGTAAGGAGCCATTGAGATCAGCGGCTCCGTCGCAAGGGCGACCACAGCCCGAGAGAAACGTCGGCAGTGGGTGGCCGTCGCAGGGCATCGCAGGGTGAGGGGAAAGTGCAAACTAACCGGAGCTAAAAACCGAAACAAATTACTTGCGCGAAGCCCAACAAAAGCAATGTATAAATTCTTCGCACGGATCTCAGGGAGCTGAAATTATGGACGTTTTAGAGGCCAGCCAAGCGTGAGCGATCAAGCAGGGCTCAGGGAAGGCTTTGTCATCCATTGGCCACGTGACACGCTATCAGTCAAATCCAAGACAAGACAAATTCATCTCGAATGCCATTACGCTTGGCGTTTGAGTATCGATTGTGAGCATTCATTTGATTCAGCGGGCACCGAAACGGACATCCAAGCCCTCGCGTATGAAGGCATTGACAAACAAGGACCAACGATAATGCATATGTACCGCTTCGGTAATGCCGTCCAACTGATATCTCTCCTCGGAAGTGTTATTTTTTTATATACACAGATACGGAATTCACAAAATTGTAAAGAAAAAAAAGTACTTGCATTGAAACATTTCCGGTTTTCCGAAGACAAAATCAAATGGCACAATTGCCCACGTGGCTGGCTGACACTCGATTTGTTTGGCCGCGACCGGCGGCGGAGGGATAATCGACGTTGTACCGACGCGATCTTAGCCCGCAACAAAAACCCCAATTAGCGATCGGGCCGCAAGCGAATTTTTAAAGACCCCGTGTTGACTGGAAAGAATAATTAAGTGGGAGGCTTGGGGGGACCCCCCCCCCTATCGCTTTGTACTGTTACCGGTGTTTTGTTAGGGGGCTCGTGTCGAAATTAAAACGAAATAATTGGTTGCTTGACCCGAACGACGTCACTTGGAGGGTTGATGGATGACTTCATTCGTTCAATCATCACGCACAGCCTCTGTTGTTCCGCCCGTATATGCTACCGCTTGGCCGCGTTTTTCGTCGTCACGGCTTACATTGGCAATCTTATGCCGACGACTCGCAGATTGACCTCGAGACCGTGACTGATGCCAAGGTTTCAGTCTGCTTACTATGTACGTCGTCTTGAATTAAATTGTGATGAGACCAGGGGATCGTGTTGTTGGCCTCTCCACATCGAGCACATAAATTGGATGGCCTTAACACGTAGGTATTTCGCGACGAATATCATTCATAATTGAGGTTTTTGGGGTTAACTCTGCTTGTCGCCTAATGATGCTGGTTGTAATTACCAGCAAGATGTTGTCAATTTACTCTCCACCACACCGGTGTGCTGAACTAGTCACGAATTGACACATTTGCGATTGTGGAATCTCCTTCCTCGGTCCATTCACGATTATTCCGAGCCTGTGCCATTTTGTTAGATCGCTGTCTTTAAAACTCACCGATTTATACTCGTGGGCTTTCCGTGTAACTTAAAACAATATATTATCCTGTTGTCTGAGTGTATTTACTCTGCAATTAGTATTTGCGTTTTTATCATAGTTCGTAAATTTCTTGGAATGTCGAGAGTCGTCAGTGATATTGTTACTATCAGAGTTTTCAGTGTCGCTTAGATTTGACCTATATTTGTGAGTGCAGTTTTACTTTCATGTACAGCGCTTTGAGATACTGTGCATTGAACAATTTAACCCCAGGGTTGTACATTGAACAATTTAACCACAGGGGTTGTACATTGAACAATTTAACCACAGGGGTTGTGCATTGAACAATTTAATTTCAGGACTGCATTGAACAATTTAAACACAGGGGTTGTGCGTTGAACAATTTAACCACAGGGGTTGTACATTGAACAATTTAACCCCCGGGTTGTACACTGAACAATTTAACCACAGGGGTTGTACATTGAACAATTTAAACCCAGGGTTGTACATTGAACAATTTAACCACAGGGGTTGTACATTGAACAATATAACCACAGGGGTTGTGCATTGAACAATTTAACCACAGGGGTTGTACATTGAAAAATTTAACCACAGGGGTTGTACATTGAACAATTTAAACCCAGGGTTGTACATTGAACAATTTAACCACAGGGGTTGTACATTGAACAATTTAACCACAGGGGTTGTACATTGAACAATTTAAACCCAGGATTGTACATTGAACAATTTAACCACAGGGGTTGTACATTGAACAATTCAAACCCAGAGGTTGTACACTGAACAATTTAAACCCAGGGGTTGTACATTGAACAATTCAAACCCAGGGGTTGTACACTGAACAATTTAAACCCAGGGGTTGTGCATTGAACTCAACGTATGAGGGCCGTGCGTCCCTGCTCTTGTCCGCAGCATCCTGGTGGAGCTGATCAAGCGAGCGGACATGGGGGACCTGTTCAGTAAGCCCGGCGAGTACACCATCTTCGCCCCCACCAACAAGGCCTTCGCCGCTGTGCCCCAGCGGCACCTCGACCGGATGAAAGGTGCGGCCACCTCGCTTTTGCACGCACGCCTATACACGCACAAAGACGAAGATCCCCCCCCCCCCTCCCATGGTACGGCCTGGACAGGCTGTTGGGGCAAGTTGCCGTTAGCGAATAGCAGCACCTGCGAAGGCCGGCACTGTGGCACGAGAGGGGGTGGGTGGCCAGCAACTACTCCCGGCCGCCTTTGTCTCCCCAGTGGCGATGTTTACACACCGCAACAGGTGCTCATTTGAGGCTGAGTCGGCCTAGGGGATGCCCAGGACCGGTTCAGATATTCGTCACTGATGTTTGCAGTGTGCGGGAATCGAACTCGGTTTTGCCGGGTTCGTAGCGAACGTATACGGCAAGAGCACAGTCGCCATTCGTCATTAAGTAGCGGTGACATCACCGCGGCGCTTGTGCCAGGCTATGTGCACTTTCAGCCCACGTGAGGTGTCGAACGCCCACTGGCAGGAGAGACTATGTGTCTCTGTGTGTCTATGTTGTGCGTCTCTCTCTCTGTGTCTCTGTGTTGTCTCTCTCTGTGTGTCTATGTTGTGTGTCTGTCTGTGTGTCTCTGTGTGTGTGTCTCTCTCTGTGTGTCTATGTTGTGTGTCTTTCTGTGTGTCTCTGTGTGTGTCTCTCTCTGCTTGTGTGTCTCTGTGTGTCTATGTTGTGCGTCTCTCTCTGTGTGTCTCTGTGTTGTCTCTCTCTGTGTGTCTATGTTGTGTGTCTGTCTGTGTCTCTGTGTGTGTCTCTCTCTCTCTGTGTGTCTATGTTGTGTGTCTGTCTGTGTGTCTCTGTGTGTGTCTCTCTCTGCTTGTGTGTCTCTGTGTGTCTATGTTGTGCGTCTCTCTCTGTGTGTCTCTGTGTTGTCTCTCTCTGTGTGTCTATGTTGTGTGTCTGTCTGTGTGTCTCTGTGTGTGTGTCTCTCTCTGTGTGTCTATGTTGTATGTCTGTCTGTGTGTCTCTGTGTGTGTCTCTCTCTGCTTGTGTGTCTCTGTGTGTCTATGTTGTGCGTCTCTCTCTCTGTGTGTCTCTGTGTTGTCTCTCTCTGCTTGTGTGTCTGTCTGTGTGTCTATGTTGTGCGTCTCTCTCTGTGTGTCTCTGTGTGTGTCTCTTTCTCTGCTTGTGTCTCTCTCTGTGTGTGTCTCTCTGTGTGTCTATGTTGTGTGTCTCTCTCTGTGTGTCTCTGTGTGTCTCTCTCTCTCTGCTTGTGTCTCTCTCTGCTTGTGTCTCTCTCTGTGTGTCTATGTTGTGCGTCTCTCTCTGTGTGTCTGTGTGTCTCTCTCTGCTTGTGTGTCTATGTTGTGCGTCTCTCTCTGTGTGTCTCTGTGTTGTCTCTCTCTCTGCTTGTGTGTCTGTCTGTGTGTCTCCGTGTCTGCGTTTCGTCTCCCTCTCTCAAATGTAGTTCTACCTGATGACGACTGCTTGTGTTGAAATCGAAACGTCGTATCCTCTCATTTATTTTTTTCATTTGCCGTAACTTTACCGAAATAACCGAAATAACCACCAATCCACTCTTCGTTGCCCGGCAAACTGGTGGACCTTGGGTGCAGTTGCACCGCCTACACACTCAGTACCCACGCCACTGGGTGCCCTGTTGAAGCCCTGAGCTTCAACAGGGGGCATGTCGGATGCTTCCATGTGTGATTTCACCAGTCAATGCGATGGGCGTCCGTTGCCCTCACACATGGTTCCTGTCTTCAATGAATGGCTTCGGACAAGCAAAGAGGGTGGATGGATGGGTGGGTGGGGGGGGGGATAATTCAGCGGGCAAGATGATTACCAGACTACTTCTAATTACAATAAAAACAGTCTGGAGGTTGTGTAAGACCGATCATTAAAGATTATTAAGGCGGTGATATCATGAAATGGTCATTCGCCCACGTTGCGATAAATTAGCGTACTTGGGTTTTCTGGAACGAATGCAATGAACCCCGCGTGCAAGGAGATGTCTTTCTTCTTTTAGAAGTAATTTTTGGACGCGGTAAAATGCGACCAGTTAAACGGCTGTGGAAACGCGGTTGTGGAAACTTTGGACGACCGGCGGATGCATCATAGATGTTTTTTTTTTGGGTTAGATCACGTAAGTATATAAACGTGTCCTTAAACCCGCCACCACCCGACACAGCCAACTAGTAAGGTTTGTCACGCCAACAAAACGTGCCAATTCGTTACCGATACAGCACAACCGGTCTGCTGGAGAGCAAACACATTGATATTTAACGCGATCTAACCCAAAACCCTCTATTATGGATAATATTGGTCAGCGGCCCGAATGGCTTTGTCCCAGGCTCAACTGCAAGTGAGCAGTGACGGAGCCAGTGGGGGGGGGGGGGGGGGGGTGGGTGGGGTGGCACATGCCCCCCCCCCCCAATGATCCAATCGAAATCCCTAATTTCGATCGGATCATTGGGGTTTATTTATTATAAATCGGCATTTTGCGACCCCCACTGCCACTGTGTAGCATATTATTATTACGTGCCAGGGACTCTATGAGATGATAGGACAATAGTCTGAGTCCATAATTAGCAATAAGTAACGGCAAAGCAGCTATAAGCGACTCGCAGAATTGTGCACAGTTGCGTCTACAGAGTCCACGACTTCCCTGAAGGCATCAACACCTTCAGCGAGCGCGATGGCGATCACACAACGCGGTTCGAATTCGACCCTCGATCGATGGCTGCTCCATCGCCGCACACGCGTCGGATAAAAAAGCAAGGGACAAGTCCTTACTTACTAACAACAACTATAATTTTTAATTGCTGGAGGGGTTGCCCCCCTCCATACCTGAAAATCCTGGCTCCGCCACGGCAAGCGAGTGTCACCACGAAGCCCCTTTCACTCGCCGAGGCATTTTCATTACGAGGAAGTTGTACAAAAACACAAAAAAGTGCATTTTTTGTTCATGCGAGGCGGGGAAGTTTTTGTGCCGCTCAGGGCTTCCTGGCGCTCCGTGGAGCCTCGCGGCCCTGCTCGAGGCTGCGCGAGCGCGTTGGATTCGACCGGCGGTCACGGTGGCGTGCGTAGAAGCGTTGCATCGACGAGGCTCGATTATTGCGACTCGCTGCTCTACGGGACGTCTGGCAAAAACACGACCGGGCTGCGGCATGGAGAGCGTGCATCGGTGATGACAATGACGACGACGGTGATGATGGCAATGATGATGATGATGGTAGAGATGACAATGATGGCATTGGTGATGACAATGATGATGATGACAATGATGATGATGATGGTAGCGATGATAATGATGATGATGGTGATGACAATGATGATGATGATGGCAATGATGATGATGATGGTAGAGATGACAATGATGGCAATGGTGATGACAATGATGATGATGATGACAATGATGATGATGATGGTAGCGATGACAATTATGATGATGGTGATGACAATGATGATGATAGTGATGACAATGATGGCAATGGTGATGACAATGATGATGATGGTGATGATGACAATGATGATGGTAGCAATGACAATGATGATGGTGGTGGTGATGACAATGATGATGATGGTAGCGATGACAATGATGATGATGGTAGCGATGACAATGATGATGATAGTGATGACAATGATGATGACAATGATGATGATGGTGATGACAATGATGATTACAATGATGATAATAGTAGCGATGACAATGATGATGATGGTAGCGATGACAATGATGATGATGATGGTAGCGATGACAATGATGATGACAATGGTGATGACAGTGGTGATGACAATGGTGATGACAATGGTGATGACAAAGGTGATGATGGTAGCGATGACAATGATGATGATGGTAGCGATGACAATGATAATGATGGTAGCGATGACAATGCTGATTACAATGGTGATGACAATGGTGATGACAATGATGATGATGACAACGATGATGACAATGATGATGATGGTAGCGATGACAATGATGATGATGGTAGCGATGACAATGATGATGACAATGGTTATGACAGTGGTGATGACAATGGTGATGACAATGATGATGACAACGATGATGACAATGATGATGATGGTAGCGATGACAATGATGATGATGATGGTAGCGATGACAATGATGATGACAATGGTGATGACAGTGGTGATGACAATGATGATGACAATGGTGATGACAATGAGGATGACAATGGTGATGACAATGGTGATGACAATGATGATGACAATGGTGATGACAATGGTGATGACAGTGGTGATGACAATGGTGATGACAATGGTGATGACAATGAGGATGACAATGGTGATGACAATGATGATGATGATGACAATGATGGGTTACTGCAAGATCTGACTGTGCCCGCCCAGTGCCTGCCGGGTTGCGTTGGCTTCCGGTTGCCGAACGTACACGTTAATAAGGTCGCACTCATTACGCACACAGACACACAAAGCGCTTGCCACAATTGAACTGCAATACCTCGCTGATCTCGTAAACGAAGCATAAACCGTCATCACGCAAACTCCGGTCGTCATCCTCGCAGCGGCTTTTGGCGAACCGTCAGACAGAAACGGTCACTGCTTTCAGATGCGCTTCTGCGGCCGTCTGGAACGCTCTCCCTTCCGACATTAGGAAGCCACTGGAGCTATGCATTTTTTTTAATCGTCTAGATTGACGAACTCATTTCTCTAGAAGCTGCTTTTTGTGTTTAGCTTGTTGTCCTTCCGCAGCACCTCCGATTAGCACGGTTGGCTATGCACGGTGCAAAAGAAGTTCAACATACGTAACAACATACGTACATACAAACGTGCCACGTGGGAGTCCTGCCTATCGCGTCTCGTTAGCCGGAAATTTTGGTTCAGTTTTCTCTCTTTAATTTCCTTCCGCCGGTCGTGAACGCAGGCTGATGGTTTTAAATCTTTAGCACAACGACTCCCAGCGGGGCAGAAGCTTTTAGATGTGACAAAATCCAGAATGTAGAAAACAGAAAAAAAGATTTTCTTTTAATAACTTACACGGTGTAGTTGAGAATGTTATAACTGTAACATGACAAAGTCATCACTATTAGCCTGCCTGCTAATAAAATATTGATAACCGATGCTGCTGCTGCTGCATTGGTAATTGGTACACAAAGCACAACACAAAAAAACTCAGCACATTTGTCAGTACACTGTGGCGTTAAACAGAAATATATCTGATAGGTAATGTGTCAGGCAGTTGACCTTCACAGCACGCAGATATAATCTACCTCTCTGTCCTCTTTATGTGCCATGAAGAAGGGCCATTGCCCAAAACGTCGCCTATTACATTTAACGTTTTCCTTGAATTTATGTGCGTTAAACTTATTTCACATCATGCGTAGCCAACCGCACTAATCGGAGGTGCGGGGGGGGGGGAGTTGAAGGACAACAAACTATGGGCCTCTGTGTGAGTCTATGGGCCTCAGTGTGAGTCTATGGGCCTCTGTGTGAGTCTATGGGTCTCTGTGTGAGTCTATGGGTCTCTGTGTGAGTCTATGGGCCTCTGTGTGAGTCTATGGGCCTCTGTGTGAGTCTATGGGTCTCTGTGTGAGTCTATGGGTCTCTGTGTGAGTCTATGGGTCTCTGTGTGAGTCTATGGGTCTCTGTGTGAGTCTATGGGTCTCTGTGTGGGTCTATGGGTCTCTGTGTGAGTCTAGGGTCTCTGTGTGAGTCTATGGGTGCCTGTGTGAGTCTATGGGTCTCTGTGTGAGTCTGTGGGCCTCTGTGTGAGTCTATGGGTCTCTACATTAGTATATCGTCCTCTGTGTGAGTCTATGGGTCTCTGTGTGAGTCTATGAGTCTCTACGTGAGTCTAAGGGCCTCTATAAGTGTCTATGGGTTTCTGTGTGAGTCTATGGGTCTCTGTGTGAGTCTATGGGTCTCTGTGTGAGTCTATGGGTCTCTGTGTGAGTCTGTGGGCCTCTGTGTGAGTGTATGGGTCTCTACATTAGTATATCGTCCTCTGTGTGAGTCTATGGGTCTCTGTGTGAGTCTATGGGTGCCTGTGTGAGTCTATGGGTCGCTGTGTGAGTGTATGGGTCTCTGTGTGAGTATATGGGTCTCTGTGTGAGTCTATGGGTCTCTGTGTGAGTCTATGGGTGCCTGTGTGAGTCTATGGGTCTCTGTATGAGTCTATGGGTCTCTGTGTGAGTCTGGGTCTCCGTGTGAGTCTATCGGTGCCTGTGTGAGTCTATGGGTCTCTGTGTGAGTCTATGGGTTTCTACGTGAGTTTATGGGTCTCTGTGTGAGCCTATGGGTGCCTGTGTGAGCCTAGGTCTCTCTGTGAGTCTATGGGTCTCTGTGTGAGGTATGGGTCTCTGTGTGAGTCTATGGGTCTCTGTGTGAGTCTATGGGTTTCTACGTGAGTTTATGGGTCTCTGTGTGAGCCTATGGGTGCCTGTGTGAGCCTATGGGTGCCTGTGTGAGTCTATGGATCTCTCTGTGAGTCTACGGGCCCCTGTGTGAGTCTATGGGTGCCTGTGTGAGTCTATGGGTCTCTGTGTGAGTGTATGGGTCTCTGTGTGAGTATATGGGTCTCTGTTTGGGTCTATGGGTCTCTGTGTGAGTCTATCGGTGCCTGTGTGAGTCTATTTGTCTCTGTGTGAGTCTATGGGTTTCTACGTGAGTTTATGGGTCTCTGTGTGAGCCTATGCGTGCCTGTGTGAGTCTATGGATCTCTCTGTGAGTCTATGGGTCTCTGTGTGAGGTATGGGTCTCTGTGTGAGTCTATGGGACTCTATGTGAGTGTATGGGTCTCTGTGTGAGTATATGGGTCTCTGTTTGAGTCTATGGGTCTCTGTGTGAGTCTTTGGGTGCCTGTGTGAGTCTATGGGTCTCTGTGTGTGTGTATGGGTCTCTGCGTGAGTTTATGGGTCTCTGTGTGAGTCTATGGGTCTCTGTGTGAGTCTATCGGTGCCTGTGTGAGTCTATGGGTCTCTGTGTGAGTCTATGGGTTTCTACGTGAGTTTATGGGTCTCTGTGTGAGCCTATGGGTGCCTGTATGAGTCTATGGATCTCTCTGTGAGTTTATGGGTCTCTGTGTGAGGTATGGGTCTCTGTGTGAGTCTATGGGTCTCTGTGTGAGTCTATGGGTTTCTACGTGAGTTTATGGGTCTCTGTGTGAGCCTATGGGTGCCTGTGTGAGCCTATGGTTGCCTGTGTGAGTCTATGGATCTCTCTGTGAGTCTACGGGCCCCTGTGTGAGTCTATGGGTCTCTGTGTGAGTCTATGGGTGCCTGTGTGAGTCTATGGGTCTCTGTGTGAGTGTATGGGTCTCTGTGTGAGTATATGGGTCTCTGTTTGAGTCTATGGGTCTCTGTGTGAGTCTTTGGGTGCCTGTGTGAGTCTATGGGTCACTGTATGAGTGTATGGGTCTCTGTGTGAGTATATGGGTCTCTGTTTGAGTCTATGGGTCTCTGTGTGAGTCTTTGGGTGCCTGTGTGAGTCTATGGGTCTCTGTGTGTGTGTATGGGTATCTGCGTGAGTTTATGGGTCTCTGTGTGAGTCTATGGGTCTCTGTGAATCTATTCGTCTCTGCAAGAGTCTGGGTCTCTGTGTCAGTCTGTGGGTCTCTGCGTGAGTCTATGGGCCTCTGTGTTAGTCTATGGATCTCTGTGTAAGAATATGGGCCTCTGTGTAAGTCTGTGTGTCCCCGTGGGAGTCGATGTATGTACTGTACGTATGTTGAACAGCATTTTCAAGGCCACAGTGTTATCGACAAATGTGTCGAGTTTCTTCGCCTTTTTAACAGAGAGGCTAAAGGTGGACAAATAAAACATGGGGTGGGCGCTCCGAACCGCTGGGTCATTTTTACAAATCATTTGATTGATTTCTGCCACCCAGCCGTTCATCTCCGCGGCGAATTGCCCGGTTAGTTTCTCCGTCTATGGCAAAAGGGTGCCGGCAGCGACAGCGGTCACGGGCTTGAAGTCACGTGCGCCGCTGGTTTTCCACATACGTAAAAACAACAAAAATTCCACCGTTTAGAAGTGCGTAAATGATTGCGTGCCGATGACATGCGTGCATATATATGAAACCGGTCCCCGTGTATCTCCAGGCGCCCTATTGATTCCTCGACGACGACAACAAAAAAAAATTAGAAAAAGGTGCCGTCGATACCGAGCGAATTTTAAATAACGAGAAGCAATTCATGGAAGGAAGCATTTTGATTGCCCAGTCGAACGTAAAGCATTGAGCGCATGGAGGTGGAAAAGCGGAGTGGCCTTCGATTTTTTAAACATCTGAACTTCATGGTGGTACCCCGGGGTGCCGTAGTTACCCCGGGGTACCGTAGTTTCCCCGGGGTACCGTAGTTACCCCGGCTCATGCATAATGTCCGTGATGAAGTCATTGTTAGTCTGTGTTGATGGTCGGCGATGCGGCAATCGACTCGTCTCGACGAGCTGTACTCACGATGAACTATTAAAAGTTTTGATTGGCAGCCCCGAGTCGCGGAGTGAAGTACACCCCTGGAGAAAAGTTGCGTCCCAGAAATAAAAAAAAATATTTAATTGCCTCGGCCAGTTTGTATTATTTGGTCATTAAGATCATTTGACGTGGGCCGACATTGGAACGCACAAAGAGAGAGAGAGGAGAATTCCCCCGTTGCAGTCGAACGCGCGCATCAATTCGGAAGCGCACCCTCGGTTTGTGAGATGCTGCCGCTGTTGCGGCGGCTCTTGGGCTCGGCCATCGAACAAAGGCGGCGGTCACCGCGTCGTCGCGCGGCGCTTTCAGACGCGCTTCTGCGGCCGTCTGGAACGCTCTTCCGTCCCCGATATTGCGAAGTTACTGGGAGGTGTGCACTTGTAAATCGTCGAGATTGACGAACTAATTTCTTTAGAGCTGCGTTTTTGCATTTGGTTTCGTGTCCTTACCACCGCAAGCCCCGATGAGCACGGGTGGCTGGGTACGGTGCGAAAGAAGCTCAGCATACGGCACGTTTCGTCGAGATGAGCCCACCGCATTTTCATGAGCCCGCATTACCGCATGTGCCATTCATCAGCAAGCACAGCGGGTGCAACCTCTGCTAATTGCTCGCGTGGCAGTCGGCGCATTACTTAATTGGAGCTCGTTCCCGGGGACTTGCTGTGCCGAGTTCAACGCGCGAGTCCCAGATTCATCTCCTCTCTCTCATTACGTGGCCTCGGGGAGCAGGGCGGCGCGCAATGCAGCCAAACACACACGCCAGGAGTCGGCACGGCGAATTAATCTACCCCACCACCACAACCACCACCACCTCCCTCCCCTCCCCGGGCACTTTCACGTCGCCGGTAAATTTTAACGATCCCTCGGAAAAAGAGCGCTGCTGAGGAGGGCCACCCGTCCACCGCCCAGCCGGGCGGGGAGAGAGCGCTGTGCGGGAGCTCGCGTGCGGCCCACCGGTCGCGTTTTCACTCGAGGCAGAGCCACCGATTTATTTTATTGTCATGTCATCGTGCAGGGGATCATCGATCGTCCGGCGGCTTCTGGGGGTGGAAGGGAGCGCCGGATTTTCGACAACGCCGCTTGATCACGGCATCGTCATGATTATTGTGAAACAGCTTTTTTTTTTTTGCACATTCTTGCATGACATTACGTTCTCTGGGTGTTGTGTATACGTTTTTTTATTTTTGTGCGTGTGTTTTAAATGTGTTCACGGTATGAAATCGTCATGAAGAAACATACAAATAGGCACAAATGAATTTCCTACTGTGAAAAAAGTGACTCTCTTTGCCGTACTCGCCACTTCAATCTCGAAGACATCGCGTGGGATGATGTGCGTAGCGCTAACTACGCTCTTGTTTTAACAACACGATTGCTTTTCATGATCGCCGGACTGGGTTGCAGCCTTTGTAGCGGTTTTGCCGGATCGGCCCGGTACCGCTGGACAATGTTGGAAGAAGCTGGAGAATTATCGATGATCAACCGAATATACAGCGCGCTTCAAAAAGACGTTGACACTTACATGGGACTTTCGTTTTTAATGGGAAATGAACGGATAATACTACACTGTAACATGATAACAAGTGTCATGTTGATAGCTTCAAAAAGTCAAAGAGTCTCCCACTTATATTCTTGGTTCTTTCGGTAAAGTCACGTAGAAGGGAAACAATAAAATAATAAAATATATAAAACAATACAATTCTCACGACGTTTCGACTGCAACACAAGCAATCATCATCAGGTGTGAAAACCACAGCAAGAAATTTTGAAAAAAAGTGGCGGTTATTTTTTTCAAATGTTCTTGCTGTGGTTTTCACACCTGACGGTGATTGCTTGGTGTTGCAGTCGAAACGTCGTGAGAATTTTATCGTTTTATATTTTTATTATTTTCTTGTTTCCCTTCTAACGTGGTGACTTTACCGAAAGAACCAAGAATATGAATCCCTGCAGTCACGAAAGCTTTAAATCAAAATGTAGTCTCCCACTTGTTCGCCATCGTTGTCAAAACACATTGCCTGGAATCTTCTCCAGGTGGTTACTGGAGGCACATTTCTCCTCTGAGAAGCGTAAAACATTTTTTTAAGCACCCTATAAATATATATATTTTTTATCACTTTCTACGTATTTAAACAAGAGCCTAGGAAAAAGGCACGAACCGTGACAAGGAAAGGGGGGTGGATGGAGACATACATTTATGAACTCGGTGCTCCTGGGTTCTGCGAAGGAGATGCGCCGCAAACAGCGGGAAGTGGTCGGATTTATTTTTATATCCGGTGAAGGGAATGCAATAGGAAGAAAAGTAAAGTGGGGAAATGGGTGAGGTAGGGGGGGGGGGCATAACTAAATACAGGAAAACGTTGCATTGCGAGCATAATTCGTTCCGGAAACGTGTTTGTAATCCGAATCACTCGTACATCAAAGCACTCGTACGTCAGTTGTGATCACGTGACGCTCGGCAGTACAAAGCGCGTACACGTACGCTGCTCGTATTGCAAGACCCCTCGCTCGTTTATCAAATTAATATTGAATTAACAATTTTGCTCGTCTTGCAAAGCACTCGCAGACCAAGTTGCTCGCAATCCAAGGTTTTACTGTATAGCAAACAGAAAAACCCACGGGCGCCAATGTGCCGACGTACGTTGGGCTTCTTTCGCACCCGCACGTAGCCGACCGTGCCGATCGGAGGTGCGAAGGACGAGAACGAGGGCCGTGTGAGCTCATCGTCAGTGGAAGTCCCCGCCGAGAAGCGATCAACTCCTTTCCGCCCCAGGGTGAGCAGGGTGGCGGGGGTGGATACCCCGAGAGCCAGCGGTAATTGTAGTCTGCCCGGAGTGAGCCGCAATCCGTCTACCTGGTAAGCGCGCCGTGTCGATTTTTCCGCGGCATTGGATGGTAGCTACGTAATGCTACGGGGCCCCGCACTTTCAAGGGGCCCCGCGCTAAACGCTTTTCGAGCTATCATTTTCGGGTTCAGTGATTCTGCACTTGCTCTATCACCATAGTACTATGCCGCCTTCAACTTTTACGAACGACTGGGTGTTTAAGGTCAGCGATTTGTCGTATTATCCGGCTGTATAGCAAATGAAAAAATACAATTACTTTACTGTGCAAGTAAAAAAATAGTTTTTTTTTTTATATTTTTAATATTTAATATTTAAGTGTTTTTTTTGTTAATTTAGGGCCCCTATGTAACATACGCTACAGGTCCCGCACTTAGCTTCATCCGGCACTGGCTAAAACCACGCCCCGGCTACGCACCTACGGGAACTGCTGATGTTTTTTTTTGCATAATGCACAAAGGCTTGAGTGCTCTTGTGTGTGTGTGTGTTATGTGCACACACGTTATCTCGAGGTGTTGTTTGGAACTGCAACGCAAGCGCGAGTGTGTAACCGGCAATTGGAATGCGGAGCGAATGCACCGTTATGCACACATGCACGCCAGACTACAGGTACGCCAATTCCTCTGGGACGCTGCAGAGATGTTAAATGAATGTCCCTTTATCCAGAGGAAAGCCTCGCTAAAGCCTCGAGACTTTGTTGGGTTTTGTTTTTTTCCTTTCCCAGGACAGGTCCTACATTGGGATGTTTGGCCAATTCCCTATTGAGTGAGCATATTAGCATCCTGCGATAGATACCAGAATACCTTGCAAGAAAGCCATACATATGAGAGAATTAAATGATTAAAAAAACACGTGTACACAAGATGATCCACCAACCCCTTCATCCACGGCATTCGATAATTGAATGTCAAGACCAGAATGGAATGGGGAACACAAGAAAGGGTTAGCTGCCACGATTGGCGAGATGTCGACTACCTCGCCTGGTATACGTGAGGTTCGTGGGTTCGATCCCGACCCTGACGCCTGCTGTATATTTTGGAGTTTGCGTGTCTCCCTCCGTGGTCGCGTGGATTTTTCTCCGGGTCCTCCGGTATTTGGCTGCTTTAAAATAAGGAAGTGTTGAGCCGCTTCGTTGTGCTATCATGTGTGATAGCCGGCTCGCTTCTGACAAAAGAGCTATATAGCTCACTTGGGCTTTTTGCCTGGTAAAATAAAAATTAAAAAAACTAGTTTAGTCTTAGTTTAGAATGTGGAATTTCCACTTCTGGCTCTTAGCCACCCGTATGAGACGAGCGGGACGCTCCGATGTTCGCTTAAGCTGGAAGATGCAAGGGGCTCTGTTGAGTCTGCGAGAATTTCAGTGACGGCCGTTGATGAGCTTACACCGCGTGCAGTTTCTGTAAATTATACGAATGGCCAGGCGTCACCATTTGCATGTAAAGCGCATTCAAATCGTAGGGTTTTTTTGTTGCTTAAAATCCGTTATTGTTGAATGGAGGTTATTATGCAGCGTTATGAAGATGTAAATTCATGATTTGTGGTAATTGATGCGCTGCCCGGTTAGTAAAGTCGGGGGGGGGGGGGGGGGCGGGGCGGATGATCGCACGTCTAGGGGAGCGTGTGCTCGAAATGCGCAAATCTGCAGATGTTGATGCCCCAGAAGAGAGGCAACGGGGGAATATGCAAAGCGCTGAACCTGCGTTTTGTGGAAACATAAACATTACCATAAAACAAAAGGGGGCCTTTGGCATTAACACATGTATGCGCGTGATTTCTTTTTTTTATTTTTACCGGAGAGGTTTTTTGTTTTGTTTAGCAAGTCCAGCCTTCCATCAGACATCACACAGTGGGAGGCTGCGTGTCTCGTCGGCCGCTCTCACGATCCGGAAAATAAAATAAAAGATTGTTCCGCCTAAAAGGCCCTCCGTATTTGCTGGCCTCTCTCCTTAAATAATGGCCTGCAATCTTCATCTTTACTTTCTTTGACTGTGATCGTTTTCTTCTTTTCCTGCTCGAGCGTCCGTAAAGCCGCAGCTGTTGGCACGTTTGCGCTTTCTCGCATTAGTGCGGCTCCTTTGTTCATTTCTTACCTCCTTCGGCCAGCGCTGAGCATTGTCTTGTCCAGTGGTTCTTCTTCTTCTTTATCTTCTTCTTCTTCCTCTTCTTCATCTTCTTCTTCTTCTTCCTAACCTGGGCTGCACGCATCCTCTGCGGGGTGCGAGACGCCCTTTCTGGGGGTGCGAGACAAGGCCACCATTCTTTTTTAGAAGGTCAATTCATCGAAACACGTTAAGCACGGGGCACGTCAGTACAACAGCTTATTTGTTTCGTCAAACCCCGATGTATTTATTGACGTGTTTCGTTGTTTAACGATTGACAAACCAAAGGGGTGCAAGGCTGCAGGAAAGGTTAAGAACGACCGCTCTTGTCGGTCCTCCAGCGTCGCGTCTGCGCGTGCGGTTAGCGTTCTGATTTTTTTTATTCTTTTTTTTTTATAAAAGATGCAATCAAAAGCAACTGGCATCGCGCAATTTATTTCGAGCAGCGGTACCCAGGAAAAAAAAAATTGTTTAAAGTCGTTCGGCGCGGCCGTTCAGGCAGGCCCTCGGGGAGAAACTTTCCGACTCTGGGACACTCTCCCACAACGCGGGGGAGTATAATGCACACGGAAAAAAAATAATACGGCAGCAAGAGCGGTCAATGAAGGTGCGTTGTTTACATCCTCTACGAAGGCGATGGCAGTGTACAGCACCGCCGGCGTTTACAATCCAGGCTTCAGACGTCTCGTGAAAAGGACGACCGTGATATAGAGCTTCGTAGCTCAAAGGATTCGTCCAGTCGAAGCGAAGATTCTGATCCCGACTCCTCTGCGGCTTCTCAAGGGAGCGGCGCAGCGTCTGTGAGCACGCGGCTCTTGACTAAATTGCACTTCGACGCCGCCGAATTAAAGATTTACGAAAAAAAATTACACAATTATGCCATTTGGTTTAACACATAGGCTTTCGCGACCAATGTCATCCATAAATAAGGTTTTTTTTGGGGTTCGACCGCGTAAATATATAAATGTTTCGTTGAGCCCACCACCACCCAACACAGCCAACTGGTAAGGGTTGTCACGTAAACAGAACGTGCCAAATCGTCACTAGTACAGCACTAGTGTATAATGTAGTGTATAGTAGTGTGTAGTGTATAGTGTAGTGTATAGTGTAGTGTATAGTGTAGTGTATAGTGTAGTATACTAGTACTGCACACCGGTGTGCTGAATAGCAAATTCACAACATTTACAATCTGAGTAACGACGTTTCGCCAGTAAATTACAACCGGCTTCATCAGGCGACAGCCAGACTTGTGGCGAAATCCTCCAATTGTTGCCTGATGTAAATAATGCTGCGGCTTCGCACGACAACGCACCGGTGCGCTGGACTGGCAACGAATTGGCCGCGTTCTGTTCGCGCGACAAACCTTGCTAATTGGCCGTGTAACGTATGATATTTGGATGGCGTGTTTTTTTTTCTTCTTCTTTTGTTTCTGGTGCGCACGCTGGAAAATTGCCTCCGCCGTCGGCGCCGTAGCCGAGACTCGCCCGCTGTGAAGCGATGAGCAGCGGCGGCAAATTGCGGCTTAACGGGCGCGGTTGGAATTCATTCTCGGCGGTACGTAGCCAACCGTCGCCCTTGGCAACGGGGCCTGTTTTTTGGCGCGGAATTTTGGCCCGCCCGTGGAATTGAACCTCACGGCGGTACCCCGGGGTACCATAGTACCATAGTACCCCGGGGTACCATAGTACCATAGTACCCCGGGGCACCATAGTACCCCGGCTCTCGCGTAAAGTCGGCGACGCGGTAATTTTGTCTAGTCTGTTGATGGTCGGCGACGCGGCAATGGGCTCATCTCGACGAGCTGTGCACCCCGACGCACCGCTACCTCGGCGCGTACCGCGCGGCCGTTCGGGGGTTTCCGGCGCTACCGTCGTCCTCGCTGCGTTTCGACATGGCGGAGCGGCAACACCGATTTTCGGGATCGATCGGTAGCCCCGTCGCGGAGTTGAAGTGCACCCCTGGACAAAAAAAAAACGTGTCCCAGATATAAAACTTTTAATTGCCTCGGTCATTTTTGTATGATATCGGTACCCCGGGGGTTCGGCCGTAAGGATCAATTGAAAATTGCGGAATGAGTGTTTGGGGGGTGGGGGGTGTGGGGGGCAGTGGGTGGTGAGGGGGTGGGTTCCTCTCTCAGCCAGGACGGTCGTCCTTTGACTAAAATGGCGGTGCAGTGATGGACAAAAGATCCGTCGTGAATCGGCCTCCTAAACGTCCGCGGTGTAATAACTCTCCACCCGAGGTGGTTCCTCTTACATCCTGCAAAAAAAAAAAAGACGACGTTCGATTCCTGAAGATTGTCAATTTTAGAATCCCTCTCCTCGTTTCGTTCCCTCAGTGACGAACAAAAAATGAGGGTCATCATCGTCGTCGTCATCGTTAATGGCCATGAGCAATGAATCCACTGCTGGCGTTCAAGGCCACCGGTAAACGTTAATGGAGTTCATATTCCTGCTTCTTTCGGTAAAGTCACGTAGAAGGGAAACAATAAAATGACACAAATATAAAACAATAAAATTCTCACGACGTTTCGACTGCGAAACACGAGCAATCGTCATCAGGTCTAAATCAAAACGCTAATGGAGTTCTCTCGCGTCACACCGAGTCCACCTACGTCCCAATGTATTTCCTCCGCGCGTTCAATCCAGAGGGCACCGCCGGGGTGCTGTCGTTCCCAGCGATCCTCGGCACGGACTACAAGACAGTGGCGAGGCACTTTTGTGAGCGACAACGTTACCTCCGCACCGGTCGCCGGCGCCTCCTTCGCAACCCGCGCCGACGGCCTGCGGAGGATTTCATCCAGCGGCGGATCAACAAAAGGCCCGTTGATTATCATTTCATGGCCATTTTTGTTATCCGCAACACTATTTGCCTGGGGGGTTGGTGGCTAAGCGGCCAGGGTCGGTGGATCACCGCGCGAATGTTCGCGAAATTCCCTTCCCGTGAGCGTCGAGGAGGTACCCGTCCGCTGGCTCGCCGGGGGAAGGCGGCACTGCAAAGTGCGCGGCTAATATCACCACCCGTACATACGTGCGTACGTTGGACTTATTTCTTACCGTGCGTAGCCAACCGTGCTAATCGGAGGTGCAGTGTTGAGTCTATGGGTAGCGTTGAGTCTACGGGCAGTGTTGAGTCTATGGGCAGTGTTGAGTCTATGGGCAGTGTTGAGTCTAAGGGGAGTGTTGAGTCTATGGGCAGTGTTAAGTCTATGGGGAGTGTTGAGTCTAGGTGCCGTGTTGAGTCTATGGGCATTGCTGAGTTTATGGGTAGTGTTGAGTCTATGGGCAGTGTTGAGTCTATGGGCAGTGTTGAGTCTATGGGCAGTGTTGAGTCTATGGGCAGTGTTGGGTCTATGGGTAGTGTTGAGTCTATGGGTAGTGTTGAGTCTATGGGTAGTTTTAGTCTATGGGTAGTGTTGAGTCTATGAGTAGTGTTGAGTTTATGGGCAGTGTTGAGTCTATGAGTAGTGTTGAGTTTATGGGCAGTGTTGAGTCTATGGGTAGTGTTGAGTCTATGGGTAGTGTTGAGTCTATGGGTAGTGTTGAGTTTATGGTTAGTGCTGAGTCTATGGATAGTGTTGAGTCTATGGGTAGTGTTGAGTCTACGGGCAGTGTTAGTCTATGGGCAGTGTTGAGTCTATAGGTAGTGTTGAGACTATGGGCAGTGTTGAGTCGATGGGCAGTGTTGAGTCTATGGGCAGTGTTAGTCTATGGGTAGTGTTGAGTCTACGGGCAGTGTTGAGTCTATGGTGCAATGTTGAGTCGATGGGCAGTGTTGAGTCTATGGGCAGTGTTAGTCTAGGGGTAGTGTTGAGTCTATGGGTAGTGTTGAGTTTATGGGTAGTGTTGAGTCTATGGGTAGTGTTGAATCTATGGGTAGTGTTGAGTCTACGGGCAGTGTTGAGTCGATGGGTAGTGTTGAGTCTATGGGCAGTGTTGAGTCGATGGGCAGTGTTGAGTCTATGGGCAGTGTTAGTCTATGGGTAGTGTTGAGTCTACGGGCAGTGTTGAGTCTATGGTGCAGTGTTGAGTCGATGGGCAGTGTTGAGTCTATGGGCAGTGTTAGTCTAGGGGTAGTGTTGAGTCTATGGGTAGTGTTGAGTTTATGGGTAGTGTTGAGTCTATGGGTAGTGTTGAATCTATGGGTAGTGTTGAGTCTACGGGCAGTGTTGAGTCGATGGGTAGTGTTGAGTCTATGGGCAGTGTTGAGTCTATGAGTAGTGCTGAGTCTATGGGTAGCGTTGAGTCTAAGGGTAGTGTTAGTCTATGGGCACCTCCAACGGGCGTGGTTGGCTACGTACGGTGCGACATAAGTTTCGCACCGTACGTGCGCACGACGTACATCCGTGTGTACGTCCAGACGTTCCGCGCTGGATTCCTGCCCGTCGCGTCTCGTTAGCCAGACGGTTTGGTTCCACCGGTCGTGAACGCAGGCGGATGGTTTTGAATCTTTAGCACCACGACTCCCAGTGAGGCAGAAGCTTTTAGATGTGACAAAATCCAGAATGTGGAAAACAATAATGGATTTTTTTTTATTTTTAAATAATTTCAATGGTTCAGTTGAGAATATTATAACTTTAACACGGCAAAAAGTCGCCACCGTTGACCCGACCCGCTAATCGAATATCATCCAGCGATGCTGCTGCCGCTGCTGCATTGGTAGTTGATGCACAAAGCACACCACAGACAATCTCAGCGCATTTGTCAGCAACGCTGTGGCCTTAAATAGAACGATATCTGATAGGCGACGTTTCGGGCAGTCGCCCTTCTTCACAGCTGCTTGTCTGTGTTTAGTTTGTTCATCCCCCCCCTGCCTCCCCACGACACTCCGCACCTCCGACGAGCGCGGTTGGCTACGTACGGTGCAAAAGAAGTTCAATGTGCGTGCGCACACAAGTTTCAACGTTGATTATAGCCACCAGCCCCCCCCCCCCCCAATGTGGCTTTTGAAACAACAGCAAAAAAATAACGCGGGGCTGATGGAGCAACGTGGCAACTGCGTTACCAATTTTAGGGCAGTGCCGGATGATCCTATAGTATCACAAGTAGCTACATATGTGGCTACGGGCCACCGCACTTTCAAGGGCCCCCCACTTTCAAGGGGCCCCCCACTTTCAAGGGCCCCCCGCTTTCAAGGGCCCCCACTTTCAAGGCCCCCCCGCTTTCAAGGGCCCCGCGCTAAATGCTTTTCAAGCTATCAATTCCGGTTCAGTGACTCTGCACTTGCTCTGTGACTGTAGTACTTTACCACCTTCAACTTTTACGAACGACTGGGTGTTTAAGGTTAGCGATTTGTCGTATCATCCGGCCGTATAGCAATTGGGAAAAATACAATTACTTTACTGTGCAAGTAAAAAAAATTGTGTTTTAATATTTACGTGTTTTATTTATTTATTTTATTCAGGGCCCCTTCATAACGTACGCTACAGGCCCCGCACTTCGCTTGATCCGGCACTGTTTTTAGGGGGGCTTCTGATGGGGGAGGGGGGGGGGGACAAAGCTGCAGCTCCTCCTCCTCCGACGGCGCGCGCGTGCGTGTGTGGACTTCGCGGTGGTGGTGGTGGTGGCATCGTTAGCGAGGGGATGGCTTGAATCATTCCGCTTGAGCTCGCTCGCTTTCAGCAGCGGTCGCCCTCAAGCTAGAAGCAACAACCGACTCACGTGGGGTTCTTTCGTTGTCTTCCCTTACACAATCGCTTCGTTTGGGTAATTGGGTGTGGGGAGAAAGAAAATCCACACAGCAGCAACATCCCCCACCCCCTCCTCCCTTCCCCCTCCTCCCTTCCCTCCCCCTCCCTTCCTTCCCCCTCCTCCCCCCACGCCGCCCCACCCCGCCTCCCCCTCTTCCCCGCCCCCCCACCTCCCCGCCCCCCACTCAATATACTCTCCAATCAGCCGAGCTGCTAACAAGAAGTCGTTATGCATTACAATTCTGTGTCGAAAAAAAGGTGGCGGTTTTTATTTCATTTTCAACGTTAGCACCACGGACAGCGACGAGCTTTGTTCAGACGGACGAGTCCATCTCTGCTCGGAACGGAGGAGGGGGGGTGGGAGAAACAGCCACGATGCGCTACTCCGTCCTGTGTTGCGTTACAACTATGTTATAAACTAGACTACTATACATTACAATGTTATACCTTCCAATCTAAACTACATTGTATAATATCGTATACACATGGGCAGTGTTGAGTCTATGGGCAGTGTGAGTCTATGGGGCAGTGTTGAGTCTATGGGTAGTGTTGAGGCTATGGGCAGTGTTGAGTCTATGGGCAGTGTTGAGTCTATGGGCAGTGTTGAGTCTATGGGTAGTGTTGAGTCTATGGGCAGTGTTGAGTCTATGGGTAGTGTTGAGTCTATGGGCAGTGTTGAGTCTATGGGCAGTGTTGAGTCTATGGGCAGTGTGTATGCATGCTGAACTTATTTCGCTCCGTACGTAGCCAAACCGTGCTGATCGGACCTTTAACATCGAGATGTCACATTCGGGAATGTGAATAATTTGGTGACTTGTCCTGGAGGGAGGGCTAATTTGCCGAGGCAGGCAATAAGCCCTTCCACGCAGCAGCAGCAGCAGCAGCAGAGGCAGCAGCAGGATATGGCGGAGGGGAGGACACCGTCGGCATCGACATTTTCGGCCGTGCCGACATCCCCGATCGTGACCTGTTCTTTGCACCCGCCACCGCTCGTTCCGTGCGATCGGTTTTTCGCACCGCCACCACCGCCCCCCCCCCCTTCTCCCCGCGTCGAGACGAGCGGCGCGTGACGGGTTCCAGGGACCCCCCCCCTCCCTCCCCGCACGCGATTAATAAACACCCGCATCGGGCAGGTGATAAATAACCATTGTAACCGGCCGGCGTCGCGAGCCGAAATTGTCGTCGGCCCATTAATGTTTAATTGTTTTGCCAAGGTCAGCGAGCAATTTGTTTTCACATTGAGTCTGTACGTGGCGGACGGGAGCATTGTGTTTGTGTCTTCACCCACCCACCCCCCCGAGGCGAGACTTACGTTGATGATGATGATGATGGAGCCGCAGAAATAGCGGGAGGGTTGGTGGTGGTGGTGGTGGAGCGGTGGTGGAGCGGTGGTGTAGCGGTCAGTGCGTTGCGCTATGAAACCCAGCGACCCGAGTTCGATTCCCGCTCACGGACACCAACACCAGTGACGATTATCTGAACCGGTCCTGGGCCTCCCCTAAGGCGACTCAGCCTCAAATGAGCATACCTGGTGCGGTGTGTAAACATCGCTACTGGGGAGACAAAGGCGGCCGGGCGTGGTGCTGGCGACCCACCCCGTCGTGTGCCGTTTTGGCCTTCATACAGTAGGCGCTCGCTAACACCACTCGCTCCAACAGTCTGTTAAGGCGACACGGGCTTTTGTGTAATTTCGCCAAAAACCAAAACAACTTCTCCTCTGGCCATCGCATCTCATTAATCGAGGCGGTTGTCCGCGCCGATCACACCGCGGAGAGGATGTGGCGGTTTACACCACGGTAAAAAAAAAGATATATGTACAGGGTGCTTTAAAAAAATGTTAACGCTCGCATGGGACTATTGTATTTTTAATGGGAAAAAAGAACGGTTAATAATAAACCGTAGCATGATAACAAATGTAACGTTAATAGCTTCAAACAGTTTTAAAAAAAGTCTCCACTTGTTCGCCATCGTTGTCAACGCACACCGTGGCATCTTCTGCAAGTGTACTCCAGAGCCCCGACGGGACATTTATCGCGGCACTGTTGCAAATTCTCAGAAGTGTTAACATTTTTTTTATGAAGCACCCTATATATTTTTCGATTTAAAGCTATTTCAATGATACATTCTCCTGTTTGATATGTAAACTCCCTTTGTCAAGGTGCCTCTCTTCTCTCAACCAGCTTAATAGACGCTACGAATCTTAGCAGCGTTCATTGGAGCTCTGTCGTCCCGACAGTTTTTTTTGTTCCTTCACCTGAAGAAGGCCGCTTGTGTTGTGGCCGAAACGTCGTGAGAATTTTATTGTTTTGTTTTATAATTGTATTCTCATTCTACGTGACTTTACCGAAAGAGCCAAAGAAGATGCACCCTATCTATCTTAAACGAATAAATAAAGATGCTGTGGGCGATCAGCTGTACGCTGGCCGGGGGTGGGGGGGGGGATGGGGGGGGCGGGTGATTTAAGCGCTCAGTCATTGCAACTGTCCAAGGGGGGTTACGTCGCTACGAAAATTAATCCTGCGCACTTCGGGAATGTGGGTTTCCCTGGACCGCCGTGATGAAAATTTGTTGGCCTGCTGTGATGTTGCTTGCCGTGCTCTGAAGATGTATTTTTTATTTCTTAATTGTTCAAACTAGATTCAAAGCTTTCGTGACTGCAGGGATTACTCTTTGGTGCTTTCGGTAAAGTCACGTAGAAATACATTTAATTGAATAATGATAGAATACGACGTTTCGATTGCGACACAGGCAACCATCATCAGGTACAAATGAATGAGAACACAAACATAGTAAACTTGGAAATATAATGCAATGCAACACAAAGAGTCGGCCAACAAAACAGTCAACACCCCCCACCTGGTTGATTAACGTTCTTCCAAAGATTGCTAAATTTGAGAGCGAGACCAAACATAGACACGGAGTCACACAGAGACACACAAGCAGAGAGAGAAACACACAGAGACACACAGAGAGAGACACACAGAGAGACACACAAGCAGAGCGAGACTCACACAGAGACAAACAGAGAGAGACACACACATAGAGTTCTTAATTGTTGTTGTTTTTTTTTTTAATTCGCAGCAGATTAAGAGTCAAATGTCTCAGGGAGACAGGTCATTGGAAACACTTGCACGGCAATTCTCTTCGTATGTACGCCAACCGTGTGTTGAACCGCTTTCCCACCGGACGTAGCCAACCATGTGCTGCTACTGCATGGTGGCAGCAGCAAAACATTCAGGGGCCAAGTAAGAATGTCGAGGTCTGCTCGATGCGGCGAGCGGTCTTCAGCAGAGAGTATTTCGTGTAGTTTGGCTATCCCTCCTCCGTCCCCACACCTCCGATTAGCGCGGCTGGCTACATACGTTCAAGGACCTACAGACTAAAGTGGTTTGCTATATTGTTTAAACGTCGTACTCTGGAGGGAGAGCCTAGTGCCGATTTGCAGGAATTGGAGTGGGCTCCATGAGCCCGCGATCCAAGGTGGCAGATGTAAGGGGGGCAGGATGGTGTGAAACCACCGCGTGCCTCCTGTGCAGTTGCTTCGCGATAGGGGGTGACAAAAACATCCCCCGTTTTTTAAAACATTCACCATCATTTTTACGCCGATTGCATCCGGCTCCACCAAAACTACTTCCCGTTTGCATCCTTAAAACCTTACCAATTCTCCCCCTTCCCCCTTCCTAACCTCGCCAGCCCTCCCAATCCCTGTCATCAATCTCCCTCGCCATCCTTCCCAAATCTCTCACCTCCAAACTCCACATGATCCGGCGGGCCGCTGCCAGGCATCTCGCTCCGTACGAGACTAATTGTTTTTGCGAGGCCAAGATGAACATTTGACATTTTCCCTGGCTAAACAGTGCAAATTGTATTCCTGATCCATTTGGGCTACAAGTCTAAGGTAAAACTATGATACGTTTTTGTTATATTTTACCAGGTAATGCCCCACTGATCAACTTACCTCTTTTTCAGAAGCGATCTAGCCACAAATGATAGCTTAACGAAGTGGCTTATGTGTAAATTTATAGCAGCCATATGCTCTAAACGCACGTTGATTCTAAAAGTGGAGGGAAAAACCAGAGGACCCGGAGAAAAATCTACGAAACCACGGGGAGAGAGAGATATAGAGACATGCACACTCCAAATATACAGCAGGTGTCAAGGGTCGGGATCGAACCCACGACCTCCTGCATACCAGGCAAGGTAGTTAACATCTCCTAGCCACCGCAGCATCCTATTAGTCGATTCACAAACACGGTGCCGAAATGTTAACTACCTCACCTGGTATACAGGAGGTCTTGGGTTTGATCCCGATCCTGACGCCTGCTTTACATTTGGAGTTTGCGTAATCTCCCTACGGTCGCGTGGAATTCTTCTCCACGTCTTGAACCACTTTGTTGAGCGATCATTTGTGACAGCCAGCTCGCTTCTGCCAAAGAGCTATGTAGGCTCAGTGGGTCCTCACCTGGCAAAATAAAAATTAGTTTACGTTCTTTTTTAACTTTTACATAGTTTACAGAAGACGTGAGCAACCTCGCATTTCGTTTGGCCGGACCGCAGCTCGACGCTCCCGCAACCCCTCCAGCGGAGCGCCGCTTGGGTGTTGGTGTCGCTTCGCTGGGAGGCGTCCTGATAAAAAAACAGACAACAGTTTAACACGTAGCAGTAGTAGTGAGTGAGGAGTCCTCCGCGACCACCTTTGTCCATAGTAGAGGTTTTGTGGGTTAGATCACGTAAAAAAATATAAGTGTGTCGTTAAGCCCACGACCGTCCCGACAGCCAATTAGTAAGGTTTGTCACGGAAACAAAATATTGTTTTCTTTCCAGGGCGCTTTACAATGCAGTTATAATGTTGTTGCATGCATTAACCCCCGCCCTCTCGCCTTCGCGCCTGATTGGCTCACGAGTGGTGACGTCACATTCACCCCGCCCTCTATTTAAGACCGAAACAGGAGGGTTTCTCCACAACTCCGGCTGTCCCCTGATGATGCTGGTTGTTGCTGTTGCTGTTGTTGTAATTACCGGCGAAACGTTACGGCACTCGATTTTGTAAACGTTGCCGTGGGTTTACTCTCCAACACACAACCGGTGAGTGCCGAACTGGTAACGAATCGGCACGTTCTCTTTTTACGTTACAAACCTCTTACTAATTGGCCGTGTCGGGTGGTGACTGGTTTTAACCCCCCAACCCCCCCCCCCCGGCATGCGTTACGTGGAGTGCTAAGGGCCCCCCCGCAGCACGCACATTCCTCCGGAGCGAGTTCGCCGCCCTGTTCCAGGGAAGGAGCCAGTTGGGGGCCTGCCTGACGGGCCTGTCGAGTTGATTTGCGCCTACCTCTTCCAACCGCGCGTTTTTTTGTTGTCGCTTTGCCCCCCTCGCGCAACGAGCCGCGGAAATGTTCTGGAGCCGTTTTTCCTCCTCCCGCGAGTTCGGTCGTCCGCCAACCCTCGCTAACCTCCGCACGGCCGGCAGAGCTGGACTGCCGGGCCACGTGCGTAGCCACCGCTGCCCGGCGAAATCACGGCGGTGACCGTAGAACTTGTCTTGAAATCAAGCCGACTGACCTCGTCCCGCTCGACGTAATTCACCTCTGCGTGATTTGTTACGTTTATTTAATTTAATGGCTTAGCTTAACTATAGCCGGCTTCGCCCGGGACTTGGATTCACCACGCCCGGCCGCCTTTGTCCCCCCAGTGGCGATGTTCACACAGCAGACCAGTTACTCGTTTGAGGCCGAGTCGACCTAGGGGAGGCCCAGGACCGGTTAAAATAATCGCCACCGGTGGTGGCCGTGAGCGGGAATCGAACTCGGGTCGCCGGGTTCGTAGCGCGGCGTAGCGCTAACCACTACACCACAATGCGTTACGCTTCCACGTGCGCGGGTCACGTGACAGATTTGACGTCACAGCTCATTTTTCGTGCAAAACTACCTTGCCTGGTATACAAAAAAAAAGTGTATTTTTAGAATTTTTGCATGGTGTACAGTCTGGAAAGTTTGTTGCGTGTCGGGAAGTACGCTAAACATTTTGAACAGACACACATAATCACAACTTTGCCTTTCATATATATGGAGATTACACTGAAAAAAAAAAAACATCTTCACCCCAGTGCACGCGTCAGGATCGGGGATCGAAGACACCCACCAGAGCGAAAAACAATGTACGACTTGCCTCACATTGTGCGTGTAAACGAGGCTGCGGATTGGTGCCCCTAATCTGTGAGAGACCACGTGGGGAGAGAGAGAGAGAGAGAGGCCTGGAAGGGGATTGGCTGGAGACTTGAGAATTTGAAGGCGATTGGAGGGAAAAAGGGCGGGAAACGACGGGCTTCGACTGACAGGAGGGCGGCTGAGAACCGTTGGGGAAGGGTGGGCGTGGATTGGCTGCGGAAAGTCGAGCGAGGGGACCTTCGAGAAAAGGAGGGGGGGTGGGAGGGGGCGCTCCAGGGATGTAAGAAGGGGGGGAAGCGCGAGGCGAGGGCACGCTTGGAGAGAAGACTTGGGCTGCGCTTGAGGGGAGTGTCCACGTTCACGACGATAGCTCGTGCGCCTGTCATTCACGCCGGGCGGAAAGATCCTCGGTGGCTCTGCCGCGATAAGTCGACATATTTTGTTGTTGTTGGTGGTGGTTTTTCTTCCCACCCCCCCCCCCCCCCCCCCCACCAATGATGCCGCATGCTGTTAGCGTGATTAAATACTTTGACGGTTGCTAATTGGGAGTTGGTACGGGGGAAAACATCGGGCATCCATCGGACTCGTATGCTGGCCTCTTAACAGCTGATCGTGAGACGTGCATCGTTGGTCTCCGGGTGTCGAATCAAAGTGAGCTTGCAAGGGACGCCGGGCACGTCTCCAGCGTCGCCGTGAGGCTCGCAAACGCTCAACGCCGCACAGCTGTTCCGAGCCCCCCTTCGCAATCTGTCGACGTGTGTGTGTGTGTGTTTTTGTGCGCAAACGTATAGGACACGTGGGTGTCTGCGTCACAAAGGTCGTGTGTGTGTGTTTGTGCCCAGACGTATGGACACGTGCGTGTCTGCGTCACAAGGGTCGTGTGTGTTTGTGCCCAGACGTATAGGACACGTGGGTGTCTGCGTCACAAAGGTCATGTGTGTTTGTGCCCAGACGTATAGGACACGTGGGTGTCTGCGTCACAAGGGTCGGGTGTGTGTGTGTGTGCGTGCGTGTGGCGTGTCTTTGTGTAGCGTTGCGGTCAGCGCTACGCTGCGCTACGAAACCCGGCGACCCGAGTTCGATCCGCGCTCACGGCCAACACCGGTGACGATTATCTGAACTGGTCCTGGGCCTCCCCTAGGTCGACTCAGCCTCAAATGAGTACCTGGTGCGGTGCGAAAACATTACCAAAGGCGGCCGGGCGTGGTGTTGGACACCCACCCCCTTGTGTGCCGTGCTGGCCTTCATAGGTGCCAACCGCTAACAGCACTTGCCCCAGCAATCCGTTGAGGCTACACGGGGGTCTTTGTATTCGTTTTGTGTTTAGTGAAGAGGCTAGCACGCTGCTCTACGAACACGGCGACACGACCTTCGATTCCCGCTCACGGCCTACGCCAGTGACGATTTTTATCCTAACCGGTCCTGGGCCTTCCCTAGGTCGACTCGGCATCAAACGAGCACCCCGGTCCAGTAAACCTCGCCACCGGGCAGACAAAGGCGGCCCGAGGCGTGGCGTCGGACACCCACATCGCCCCCCCCCCTCCCACCGTCCCGGCCGTCACATGTTCCGCCACTCGCCCCCAAGCAGTCTGCCGGAAGGGCTTGACGCGAGCGATTCCTCGGTCTCTTCGCAGCGTCGCCCACGGAGGCGGAGGCCTTTGTGGATGCGCACGTCCTCGACAAGGTGCTGGTGAGCGGCGGCGTCGTGCGCGGAGTCAACAACCAGCAGACCTCCCTGCTGGGACTCAAGCTCGACATCAACCAGGTGAGGCCGGCACTGGCGGGGGTGGGGGGGGTGGCACGGGATCGAACCCACGACCTCCTGCGTACCAGGCGAGGTAGTTAACATCTCCTAGCCACCGTGATGATGATGAGAGAGAGAGACACGCAAAATCCAAATGTACAGCAGGCATCGTCAGGGTCGGGATCAAACTCACGACTTCCTGTATACCAGACGAGGTAGTTAACATCTCCTAGCCACCGTGATGATGATGAGAGAGAGACACACACAAACTCCAAATATACAGCAGGCATCAGGGTTGGGATCGAACCCACGACCTCCTGCATACCAGGCACGACAGCTGAGCCTTCCCAGCTCGTTCCGGTAAGTTTCTGTAGCAGGGCGTTACTCTTGATTTAGTCTTTTCGCAGACGTCTCTTTTTACGTGGGGCTTTTGAAGGTCCGGCTCCTGTCCACGATAACCCCTTGGACATCTGTGAGTGGGGGGTCATCTCGCGCTTTGGCCTAGCGCCGTGTTAAGAGACGTGGAGGGCGAGTAAACCCACCAGGGCAGTCGGTGCGGTCACACAGAGCGACGTTGGAGACGGGGAGGGAGGATGGAGGGAGGGAGGAGGGATGGAGGATGGAGGGCGGGAGGGAGGAGGGAGGGAGGGAGAGAGGCAGGGAGGGAGGGAGAGATGGAGGAGGGAGGAAGGGAGGGAGAGAGGGATTGAGGAGGGAAGTAGGGAGGGAAGGAGGGATGGAGGGAGGGAGGGATGGAGGGAGGGAGGGATGGAGGAGGAATGGAGGGAGGGAGGGATGGAGGGAGGGAGGAGGGAGGGATGGAGGAGGGAGGGATGATGGAGGGAGGCGGCAACTCAGTTCCGGACCCGTCTCAGCCCACCTGCAGCTGCAAAGGGGAAGGCCGTCGCGCGTGACGGAGCCTCCCCCCCCCCCGCCAGCGTGGGAGACGCCAGAGATGGATGAATCAATAAGCGGTTAATCTACCATTGTCTAATTTATGAAGTCTATAAAGGGGTGGGAAAATTACGTCTCGGGGTGTCTGCTCGGTGGTTGGAGCCCCTGGCTCTCTCCCTGTGTGTGTGTGTGTCCCAGGCACCCAGGTTCAATTCCTGCACGTGTTCACGTCCCGATAACAAGTCCCGAATACCAAGTGGAAATTCGCATCGTGACTTGGCTTGCACCATCCCCCCTTAATCTAGTATTGAAAATCCCATTTCTTCACAACTACTTTTTCGTCTTGATTTGAAGCTTTCGTGACTGCATGAATCCATACTCGTTGGTTCTTTTGGTAAAGTCACGTAGTTGCTCTCTCTCTCTCTCTCCCCCCTTGCTCCTCCCGCTTTTCTTACATATATAGCCTCTTGCCACGGCAACCCTCTCGCCCACTGCAGCTATTCGTTTCTTGCTGTGGTTGTCCCACCTGATGACGGGCGCTTGTTGTGTTGCGCCCGAAACGTCGTGATTTGTTTTATCTTCATTTCTAACTACGTGACTTTACCGAAAGAACCAAATAGTACATTTCTGTCCACAACAAAGGCATCTGGGTTCGATCGCTGTAAGTATAAATGCGTCGTAAAACCTCCAGAACCCCGACGCAGCCAGTGAGGTTCGTCACGTTAACAACGCGCCAATTAGTTACTCGTATAGTGTGTGTATATATAGTGTAGTGTGTAATGTAGTGTATAGTGTAATGTGTAATGTAGTGTATAGTGTAGTGTAGTGTGTAATGCAGTGTGTTGTGTAGTGCATAGTGTAGTGTAATGTAGTGTATAGTGTAGTGTGTAGTGTGTAATGTAGTGTGTTGTGTATAGTGTAGTGTATAATGTAGTGTATAGTGTAGTGTGTAATGCAGTGTGTTGTGTAGTCTATAGTGTAGTGTATAATGTAGTGTATAGTCTAGTGTGTAATGCAGTGTGTTGTGTAGTGTATAGTGTAGTGTATAATGTAGTGTATAGTGTAGTGTAGTGTGTAATGCAGTGTGTTGTGTAGTGTATAGTGTAGTGTATAATGTAGTGTATAGTGTAGTGTAGTGTGTAATGCAGTGTGTTGTGTAGTGTATAATGTAGTGTATAGTGTAGTGTAGTGTGTAATGCAGTGTGTTGTGTTGTGTATAGTAGTGTATAGTGTAGTGTAGAGTGTATAGTAGTGTATAGTGTAATATACTAGTACAGCACACCGGTGTGTTGAAGAGTGAATCCACAACATTTACAATCTGAGTAGTACGACGTTTCGCTGGTAATTACATCCGGCATCATCGGGCGATTTGCCAGAATAGTGTTTTTGTGTTTAGGGGTCGTCCATAAATGACGTCACGCACCTTGGGGGGGGGGGGGTCAGACATTTGTGACGATGTGTGACGAGGGGGAACGGGGGGGGTTGAGAAATGTGACGTCACGTAAAAATGCGCAACTTTAAATAAATATAGAATTGTTATAACAGGTACAGGAACTTTGGTGAATAAGGAAACCACCTCAAAACTAACAAGCAGGTCGTCAGGGGACAGGGACATACCCTTGATTGTCGATACCAGGTGAGTAGAGTTTAGTACCGCAGAGGTGTTTTTTTCCAGTGAAAGACCGCAGGATTTCAGACAAAGACAATGCCACTATCAGAGTAATGAGAGCTCGGGGTGAGCATCTACTGTACATCATGTGACCTCCTTTGCCAGCACCAAAATATGATAAAAGGTTTTTCCCCTTTTTTCTGGCAACAAAATTGTCTTTGTGCTGTGTACGCCTTTTGGCGTCCTCTGGTCTAACACCGTTTGAGACGAGGCTCAAAAGAAAGCTGTCTCTGGTGTGAACCAATCAGTTTCAAAGACAATGCACCATATATTGTCAGAGTATGTTTTTTTAATTGCATTCTGACCACAAGTATTGTGGTTAATGCAGACATGATTCCTTGTAAAAGGTTTCAGTTTGGTATTTTAACATCATAACACAACTGTTTTATTGCCATAGAAAAAGGGGAAAAGCCTATTATCATATTTTGGTACTAGCAAAGGAGGTCCCATGACACATATATATATTTTTTTAAGTGATGTGTTTACCTTGCCTATACTTCACACTCCTATCGTGCTTTTGTATTATTTGTCGTAACCTCGTGACCCCGTACCCCACCACCGAACACCTCTGAGAAAAGAGCTTGACAGCTCATCGGATTCCTCCTCCAGTGTCAGCACAAGCGCCGCTGAGGGTCGTTGTTTGACGTCGGCGTTGTCTTGGCAGAAAAACGGAGAGGTCTTCGTCGACGGGCAGAAGATCCTCGACGCCGACAAGATGACAACCAACGGGGTCGTTCACAAGCTGGACGTGCTGCTGCCCTCCGGTGAGTCGCGCTGCCGCGGTGCCACGCGGCCCGGGAACGCCGGCGTGCCGTGCGTGTCTTACGGGGGAACGCCGGCGTGCCGTGCGTGTCTTACGGGGGAACGCCGGCGTGCCGTGCGTGTCTTACGGGGGAACGCCGGCGTGCCGTGCGTGTCTTACGGGGGAACGCCGGCGTGCCGTGCGTGTCTTACGGGGGAACGCCGGCGTGCCGTGCGTGTCTTACGGGGGAACGCCGGCGTGCCGTGCGTGTCTTACGGGGGAACGCCGGCGTGCCGTGCGTGTCTTACGGGGGAACGCCGGCGTGCCGTGCGTGTCTTACGGGGGAACGCCGGCGTGCCGTGCGTGTCTTACGGGGGAACGCCGGCGTGCCGTGCGTGTCTTACGGGGGAACGCCGGCGTGCCGTGCGTGTCTTACGGGGGAACGCCGGCGTGCCGTGCGTGTCTTACGGGGGAACGCCGGCGTGCCGTGCGTGTCTTACGGGGGAACGCCGGCGTGCCGTGCGTGTCTTACGGGGGAACGCCGGCGTGCCGTGCGTGTCTTACGGGGGAACGCCGGCGTGCCGTGCGTGTCTTACGGGGGAACGCCGGCGTGCCGTGCGTGTCTTACGGGGGAACGCCGGCGCGCCGTGCGTGTCTTACGGGGGAACGCCGGCGTGCCGTGCGTGTCTTACGGGGACGCCGGCGTGCCGTGCGTGTCTTACAGGAACGCCGGCGTGCCGTGCGTGTCTTACGGGGGAACTGAGTTGATGTTCCCCCGCACAAAGTGGTACTCGTTTTATCGACCCCCCCCCCCCCCCCGAGGCATGATTAGTTGGGTCAACCTCCCAAGCAAGTTGATCCGTAAGGCAACCACTGTTGATCTTCCCCCGCACAAAGTGGTACTCGTTTTATCGACCCCCCCCGAGACATGATGAGTTGGGTCAACCGCTCCAACATGGAATTGAACTCGCAACCTTTCCCAGAACGAGCCGCTCGCTCGTTAAGCAGTAAAAAATGAGACCATACATATTTTATTAATAAATATATGCGCACATGTACACACACGTATAATTGGCATTCTGTGCTCTGATCAATGATACCCATGAATGATTTTACCCATTTACATTATTATTATTATTAGAAGCTGGCGTCTGAACCTGCACTGCTATCCAAACCTTGGAGCTTCCCGAGTGCAACTTGGCCTTAATTGAGAAACGCATCGCAGCGTGCGATCATCATCATCATCATCCCTCGTGTTGGCAACACCCCCCCCCCCCAGCTCCCTGCCACCGCCACCACCACTCCCGCTGTGCCGCTCTTAATAGGTGCTCACCAACAAGGCGTTCTACAGGAGTCTTTGGGGATGCCATTGATTAGTTTCGTGTTGGCCTGTGATGCATGCCGTGGATGGTAATGGCATTACGAGTCCTCGGAGTGCCGTTGAGCGCTTGCAACGCTCCTTAAGTCCCCTCTTGTGCCTGCTGCCTTCAATTCGGCGCGTGGTGACGCACGCGTTGGGAGAGTCCGCCGTGGACGCCAAACGCTGCACGTGCCGAACGCGTGCCAAAAAAATGTTTTGCCGTGCAGGTTGGTCCAGATATCCTGTGACCCCCCCCCCCCCCCACCACCACCACCACCCCCTCAAAATTAAATTGACCCCAATTTATTTTTCCCTCTTTTTGCATGTGTTTAATCATTTATATTTTAAATATAAATGAGAGACATCTGGACCATCGTGTAGACCAGGGGTGGGGATCGTCCGGCCCACGGGTCGTATGAGGCCCCCCGAAATAATTTGATCTCTGGGCCTGCCAAGGCAACCGCAGGCGGGACTCGAAACTCAACAAATTTTGGAGAGCAAAACCTGGAGAAGCAGTTGCGAGTAGAAGCAACATCGTCAACACCGGCTAACATCGTCACCATGCCTCGCCAAAGAGAAGCGGTTCCAGCCCCATCGCATTAGGGGCGAGTTCATGAAACGTTTGGCCAAGTAAAACGGAGCTAATTTTTAAGTTGATAATTTTGTATGGCCCGCGAATGATGTTACATAAATATCCACATGGCCCTTGGTAGAAGAAAGGTTCCCCATGCCTGGTGTAGACCGTGGTGTGTGTGTGTGTGTCGCAGCCTGTATTTGGAGCGGTGGTGCAGCGATTAGGGGCACTGCGCTACGAACCCGACCTGCCCGAGTTCGATTCCCGCTTACAGCCACCGACACAGGTCCTGGGCCTCCCCCTAGGTCGACTGGGCCTCAAATGAGGTTCCTGGTGCGGTGTGTTAAAATATTGTCACGAGGGAGACAAAGGCGGCCGGGCGTGGTGTTGCCCACCCAACCCCCCTTCGTGTGCCGTTCCGGCCTTCATAGGTGCTCGCTAACATCACTTCCCCCTACAGTCTGTTAAGGTTTTTACGGGGGGGACCTTCGTCTTTGTATGTACGTGACATTGCTGAACTTCTTTCGCACCATATGTGGCCGACCGTGGTAATCGTCGTGCAGGGATGTATGTTTGTATCATCATGGTACCTCCCTTGCCAGTATCAAAAAATAAGAAGTAGCTGCTCACCACCAGCTCTCAATGTCCTGATAGTGGCAATTGTCCTGGCGCTGTTCGCCTTTTGGCGTTGTCCTCTGGTCTAGCATTGTTCGAGACTAGACTCTAAAGCAGGGGTTCCCAAACCCCGGGCCGCGGACCGGTAACCGGTCCGTGGCCCGTTAGGAACCGGGCCGCACAGCAGGAGGTGAGAGCTGTGAGTCCACGCGTGGCCCGCCCATTGTTTTATTGTTGACCACTTCCATCCGCGCCTCTTTCCCGCACTGTGCAACTCGTCTCAGTCACGTGGTGTTGGTAAAAGCCCACAAGCTCTAACCCCCTAGTAGCCACAATGAGTTAAAAAACAAACGTGGCAGGAGAGCTTCTTGGGAAAGGGGGAAAGACCCAATGATGAACCTTCCCCCCCCCCTTCACCGGGTCCGTGAAAAAAATGTCTTCCACGAAACCGGTCCCTACTCTAAAGAAAGCCGTCTCTGGTGTGGACCACTCAGTTTCAAAGACAATGCATCCATCATACATTACCAGCGCGATGTTTTTGGTTTGCACGATCACCACGAGTGTATGCGGTTAACGCAGACAGGATTCCATGAAAAAAGGTTCCCGTTTGGTGTTTTAACATCACAACACAACCGTTTCATTGCCAGAAAGAGCAACGCCTATTCTTGGGTTGCATGTGTGTATGTCTGTACGGTCTACATGCGGAAAAAAAGGAACGCGTTGCGTGTGAGCACGGAGAGACATCACTTTGACTGTCAAGAAAAGTCGGCGGGGCCCCGGGAAAGCATCGGCGCTGCTTGGAGGAGTGACGGCTCATTGGCGAACAGAGCGGATTGTTCCATCGCGTGGCTTGCGGTGGATTGTACGCGCGGTGGGGAAGGACGAGAAGCTAAACGCAAGCAGCTGACCATCGAGCAAAGGCGGCGGTCACCGCGTCGTCGCGCGGCGCTTCGAGATGCCCTTCCGCGGCCGTCTGGAACGCTCTTCCTTCCCGATATCGGGAAGCCCCCGGGAGCGATGCACTTTTCAATCGTCGTCGAGATTGCAATCTCACTGCCTGTTTGTGCGTTTGTTTCGCTGCGCTCCCACCGCCGCCCGCGCGCCTCCGATTAGCACGGTCGGCTACGCACGGTGGCGGAAGATGTTCAACGCGCGGTACAGGGAAACCCCAGGAGTGGGATAGTCATCCGTCCCCTTGGTCACTTCCTCGAGGGAGAAGGTCAGAGGTATCCGCGATCGCGGTTGAGAGTGGGGGAAGGTCGGTGCAGAATGCCTCCAATTAAGATGTTTGTTGTTGTTGTTGTTCCTGCTGCTGCTGCTGTTGCTGCTGCACAGAGCAAACTGTTTGTCACAATTCGACACGCACAAGCGCAGGGCTCAGTCGGGGAATGCACACGCGCGGATCCACATGCGTGTGCATGTGTGTTCGCGCTTGTGCACGTATCTGCATACGCGCGCATGCGTGTGTGCGTGTACTCGCGGATCCGCATGCGTGTGCATGTGTACCCGCGCGCGCGCGTATGCAGATGCATGCGTGCGCGCGTGCCTGTGCACTTGCCCCAAACAGTTGGTTGCAAAAACCAAGGCTACTTGGGGGATCTTTGTCTTTGTCCGTGCGCCAGGAGCCGCCGTGCTCAGTGGAAGCGAGCCGCTGCCTGCTGCTTGGAAGCCAACGCCTCCCAGGCCCGGGAAACACAAGAAGCCTGCACCACCCGTAGGTTTGGGGGGTGGGTGGGGTGGGTGGGTTGGGTGGCTGGGTGGGTGGGTGGGGTGGGTGTTGTGGATGGGTGGGGTGGGTGGGGGGGTGGGTGGGGTGGGTGAGTTGGGTGGGCTGGGTGGGTGGTGTGGGTGAGGTGGGTGGGGTGGGTGTTGTGGATGGGTGGGGTGGGTAGGTGGGTGGGTGGGGTGGGAGGGAGTGTGGGTGGGAGTGTGGGTGGGAGTGTGGGTGGGGTGGGTGGGGTAGGTGGGTGTGGTGGGAGTGTGGGTGTGTGGGGTGGGTGGAGTAGGTGGGTGTGTGGGGTAGGTGGGTGGGTGGAGTAGGTGGGTGTGTGGGGTAGGTGGGTGGGTGGAGTAGGTGGGTGTGTGGGGTAGGTGGTTGGGTGGAGTAGGTGGGTGTGTGGGGTAGGTGGGTGGGTGGAGTAGGTGGGTGTGTGGGGTATGTGGGGTGTGTGGAGGCCTTCCATACACAGGCGGACCTCTCTGACTGTAACCGCATTCAGCATCCACAGGCCAGGCCTAGAATGCGAGTGGGGGGCAGCTTGGCATAATGACTTATTAACGTTTGGGGGTTTGTGGATTATTATATTTTTTGTTTTTCTCTATCTCTCTGTATCTTGCTCGTTCTTTCTTCCGTTGAAGTTGGTTCACAATCAAGAGGGTCAGAATCAGTAGGATCGATGCTTTCGCACTGGAATATAAAACTTCAGCAGACAGAGATGATGGGTTTTTTTTTGGGGGGGGGGGTAAGAAGAGGAATCTTAAAATCGATTCTGTCGCACTGTTACCGTGAAAGCCAATGCGGGGGGAGACGGAGCGATACGGTCACACGATGTGGAAAGGTCGAAGCGGCGACACTTTGACCTTTTCACCTTTGCCTTGCAAGGGTGATGCATCTCAAAGTGCCCTTCACCGCGTGGAAACGGTGAGCGTCAAAACATCAAAAAAATCAAAAATCAACGGAGCGTTTCATTTAAACATCGCACGTCTTCGCCAGCAGCCTCGTCGTCGTCTTTATCCGCAAATAATTGCCGGGCGTTTGTTTCTCCTGCGGATTTATTGGAGTCCTCTAATCGCCCCACGATCGTGGTGCCTTTTGCACGTTGCGAGGCGGTACCAAGGGAATGCCTTTTGCCTGTTAGAGAGAAAAAAACACTCAAAAAATCAATACGGATAAATGACGTCACGCACCTGGGGGTGGGAGTGGCGGTAAGACATTTGTGACGAAGTGTGATGACGGGGGGGGGGGGTGTTTGAGAAATGTGACGTCACACCGGTCTCGTCTTAACCGCAGTGCATCGCGCGGCTCTGTAAATATTCCACGTTAAAATAAATAAATAAATACGCGTCTGTGCCAGATTCGACAAAAATTAGCCCTCTTATTAACGTGGTTTTGCCGGCCCCCCCCCCCTCCCCCCGTTGCACGAGCCATCAGTGAGCCATCACCGTGCCACTGAGTTCATGAAAGGTTGAAGGGGGTGACGTAAACTCCGGCTCTCTTTTGTTACTCTAAGGCGGGGATGGGGAACGTCCGGCCCCGCGGGCCGTATGAGGCCCCCGCGAAATAATTTGGTCTCTGGGCCCTGCCAAGGCCACCGCAGGCGGGATTCGAAATTCAACAAATCTAGGAGAGCAAAAACCTGGAGAAGCAGTTGCGAGTAGCGGCAAACATCGTCAACACCGGCTAACATCGTCACCAGGCCTCGCCAAAGAGAAGCGGTTCCAGCCCCATCGCATTAGGGGGCGAGTTCATGAACGTTTGGCCAAGTATAACGGGGCTAATCTTTAAGTTGATAATTTTGTACGGCCCGCGAATGATGTTACATAAATATCCAAATGGCCCTTGGCAGAACAAAAAGGTTGCCCACCCCTGCTCTAAGGCATTTCAATCTGCTGCTGAGAGTTCACCACCCACAAACTCCGATCAGCACGGTTGGCCAACACACGGTGCGACATAAGTTCAACATCCATGCGCAGACCGGATTCCAAAAAGTAGACTCGACGCATCCGCCGTGAACACCGCACGCGGCCTTGAATGGTCGAGCGATACAATAGGCGACGTTCAGGGCAACGGGCCTTCTTCCGAGCGCAAATAAGACCAGATCACCTGCCGCCATAGATTTTTTTCTTTTAGTTGACGTACAATTTTTTTTTTTTTGGGGGGGGGGGGGGAATCTACCTGCCGCAGCGGTTACAGTTTTGCCCTCCCTCCGGCGATGTTGAAAGTGCAGCGGGTATCGCGTCGCCTCTCCAATTCGCTCCCCCTTGTTGAATTTTGTCGAGGCACAGAGACAGGCGTCACCGGTGATCAGCAGTCGACGGGAATCGGGTCAATAATCATCCATAATTTTCGCCGTTTGGGGCTAACTCCGCTCCCGCACAAAACGAGCGAGCATAACAACCGGCGGTAATTCAGCCGGGAGGCTGCGTACGGTATTTATGTCGGTGCCTTTGAAACGCATCGGCGTTAATTCCGATGTAATGACCTTGTTTTTGAATATGCATTCGAAAATAATATTGGGGAAAGTTTAAATAACGTTTGCAATGCATTTTTTTATTGGGCATTACTTATTCACGTCACGTGGGAGATTATACGGCGAGCTTGGCGCCGTGTATTTTTCATGTTATTTTACAGCGACATAAAATATATAATCGCAATGCGATGTTCATTCCATCTCGAAATCAATCATCAAGAAAACTGTCGGCTACAAACTCGGATGCTTTCACATTTAACCTCCGCAGAGATTCTTAGTGAAACATATTGGCACGTCACGTGCCTTAAAAACAGATATCGCTCGCCACTGATATTAGCCGGTGCCGGGAAGATAATCGGCTCCAATTGGCACAGTTGGCTAAGTACGGTGTCAAAAGAAATCCAACGTACGCACATATATTGACTCACGCAGAGACCCATAGACTCCCACAGATACCCATAAATTCACACAGAGGACCCGTAGACTCACGCAGAGGCCCATAAACTCACACAGAGACCCAAAGACTCACACAGAGACCCATAGACTCACACAGAGACACATAGACTCACACAGAGACCCATAGACTCACACAGAGACACATAGACTCACACAGAGACACATAGACTCACACAGAGACCCATACACTCACACAGAGACCCATAGACTCACACAGAGACCCACAGCCTCACACAGAGACCCATAGACCCACACAGAGACCCACAGCCTCACACAGAGACCCGTAGACTCACACAGAGACCCATAGCCTCACACAGAGACCCAGAGTCTCACACAGAGACCCATAGACTCACAAAGAGACCCACAGCCTCACACAGAGACCCAGAGTCTCACACAGAGACGCATAGACTCACAAAGAGACACATAGTTTGCTGTCCTTCCCCCACACCTACGATTAGCAGGGTTGGCTACGTACGGTGCGAACGAAGTTCAGCGTACACGCGCAAACGTTGCAAATTAAAAAAAAACCCAACAATGCAAGACAAAATTCCAACGGCCTCCTCCGCTCCAACACTGACCGGCTTCGTATAAATATTCCTCGGCCTGACGTGCCGCTCGTAAATTGCGTAAAAAAGCGATCGCGTGGACGCGGCAGCGCCGGGCGGACGCGCAAGACGCCTCCAGCCCACTTCAACACAAAGACAAAGATCCCCCATATAGCCTGTAACAGACTGTAGGGGCAAGTGCTGTTAGCGAGCACCTATGAAGGCCGGAACGGTACACGAGGGGGCGGGTGGCCAGCACCACGCCCGACCGCCTTTGTCTCCCTAGTGGCGATGTTTTACACACCGCAGCAGTTACTCATTTTGAGGCTGAGTCGACCTAGGCGAGGCCCGGGACCGGTTCAGATAATCGTCACTGGTGTTGGCCGTGAGCGGGAATCGAACCCGGGTCGCCAGGTTCGTAGCGCAGCGTAGCGCTAACCGCTACACTACCGCTCCTCAACACACGACGCCCGGCACGTGCACATGCGGAAACTCGCCACTCGGGATGCCACCCGTTCCGTATTTCTGCCGGACGCGTCAAGGGGCCGGTCCATACATGACGTCACGCACCTGGGGGGGGGGGCGGGGTCAGAGATTTGTGACGATGTGTGACGAGGGGCGGGGGAGGGGGGTTTGAGAAATGTGACGTCACATCAAAATGCGCAACTCTAAATAAATATAGACACAACACGTTCTACTTAATTAAATAGACTTTTTAATAAATGTTTTCTCCTACAACATCAGAGTGCAGCGCCACATTAAATACGCACTACTACAATGACAATAAATTTTGATTTCAAATTTTCTTGCTGTGGTTTTCACACCTGATGATGATTGCTTGTGTTTCAGTCGAAACGTCGTGAGAATTTTATTGTTTTATGTTTTTATTATTTTATTGTTTCCCTTCTACGTGACTTTACCGAAAGAACCAAGAATACAATGAACAATAGTTTAAAGCTATTTGAAGCATGCTTTATTTTCAAATTGGAAATGTTTTTTTTGGGGGGGTGAGTGGGCAGATCTTTGTGACCTCATATTTGAGGAGGGGTCTGACTTTTTGTGACGATGTGTGACGAGGGGCAGGGGGGGGGGAGAAACGTGACGTCACATCAAAATGCGCAACTTTAAATAAATATAGACACAACACGTTCTACTTAATTAAATAGACTTTTTAATAAATGTTTTCTCCTACAACATCAGAGTGTAGCGCCACATTAAATACGCACTACAATGACAATAGTTTAAAGCGATTTGAATATGACGTCATATTTGAGGGGGTGGGGGGGTCTGACTTTTTGTGACGCCGTGTGACAAAAAATCGCGTGACGTCATCATTTACGGACGGCCCCTGAGGGGGGGGGGGGTGGTGGGGGGATTGGGAAAATAAATTTGGTGCAAGCCGCACGCACGGAAAACCGCTTCGGTGTTGGCCGGTGACTCGAGCGCAGGCAGCGGACAGCTGTGTCATACAGCAGGCAGACGTGTAGCTGTGACAGCACCACCTGGCGGACAGCTGTGTCATACAGCAGGCAGATGTGTAGCTGTGACAGTACTACCTGGCGGACAGCTGTGTCATACAGCAGGCAGATGTGTAGCTGTGACAGCACTAGCTGGCGGACAGCTGTGTCATACAGCAGGCAGATGTGTAGCTGTGACAGCACCACCTGGCGGACAGCTGTGTCATACAGCAGGCAGACGTGTAGCTGTGACAGCACTACCTGGCGGACAGCTGTGTCAGACAGCAGCAGATATGTAGCTGTGACAGTACTACCTGGCGGACAGCTGTGTCATACAGCAGGCAGATGTGTAGCTGTGACAGCACTAGCTGGCGAACAGCTGTGTCATACAGCAGGCAGATGTGTAGCTGTGACAGCACTACCTGGCGGACAGCTGTGTCAGACAGCAGCAGATATGTAGCTGTGACAGCACTCCCTGGCGAACAGCTGTGTCAGACAGCAGGCAGATGTGTAGCTGTGACAGCACTCCCTGGCGAACAGCTGTGTCATACAGCAGGCAGATGTGTAGCTGTGACAGCACTAGCTGGCGAACAGCTGTGTCAGACAGCAGGCAGATGTGTAGCTGTGACAGCACTCCCTGGCGGACAGCTGTGTCATACAGCAGGCAGATGTGTAGCTGTGACAGCACTAGCTGGCGGACAGCTGTGTCAGACAGCAGGCAGATGTGTAGCTGTGACAGCACTCCCTGGCGGACAGCTGTGCCAGACAGCAGGCAGATGTGTAGCTGTGACAGCACTCCCTGGCGAACAGCTGTGTCATACAGCAGGCAGATGTGTAGCTGTGACAGCACTAGCTGGCGAACAGCTGTGTCAGACAGCAGGCAGATGTGTAGCTGTGACAGCACTCCCTGGCGGACAGCTGTGTCATACAGCAGGCAGATGTGTAGCTGTGACAGCACTACCTGACGGACAGCTGTGTCATACAGCAGGCAGATGTGTAGCTGTGACAGCACTAGCTGGCGGACAGCTGTGTCAGACAGCAGGCAGATGTGTAGCTGTGACAGCACTAGCTGGCGGACAGCTGTGCCAGACAGCAGGCAGATGTGTAGCTGTGATCACAGCTACACATCTGCAGACAGCCGACTGCGTCAGAGCGGCGGCAGTCGTGGAGCGGGCCAGCAATCTACGGCGCTTGCACCGAATGGAATCTCGTGGTGCGCTTCCCGCTTGTGATTTTACGTTGGGCATGACCTGATCGTGAACGCTCTCCCTCTCGGTCTGCCGTGCGTTGTAGCCACCCACAGTTGCGCACGCGCGCATTTTCGAAGTGCGCTCGAAAAATAATATTTAAAAAATAAAATAAAAATTTAAACACGCTTCATTGAAATGTACCGTGCTAGTAATGGAAGAACTTCACGACTCTAGGAAGTGGCCCCCGAAGCTTCGCCACAACGTAAGGGGACCGTGGGCAATTACAGCCAACGTCAGTTGAGCGTGGACAACTAGACCCAAGCCGAAGCATAACATGTACAAAATGAATGTTTTAAAATATGTTTATTTTTTATTATTTACGGTATAATATAGTATTGTCATCAGTATGACATGAGTATACCAAGTTTGCAGTCGATACCACATTGTCAAGTGGGTAAAATTTGAGTTACAAGATTTGAGCATTCAACAACCGGGTAAGTTCATAAAAAAGCGTGTTGTATTAATAATAATAATGACAAGGGAAGCAGCTCGTTGCTGGACATTATTCTCGCGTTCTGAGAAGAGGGAATGCTGTTCACTGGGCATCCCTTTTTTGTCCGTTAGTTAATAAGTTTTCAGACTTTTTGCCGAACGACTCCCTACAATGCCCATACGTCAGCGCGAGCCATTGTTATTGGGTTGGTGAACGGGGGGCGGAGGGAAACCCAGGACCGGATCAGATGTCGCTCGCCACTGATGTTAGCCGGGGCCCGACATTGAACTAATAATAGGCGCAAATGCGCCACCCGCCGTCACTTCACCGCTGAGGTTACGGGTGCGGTGACGATGATGATCACAGATGCAACGTGTGTTCATTCCGCCATGAATAATCAGAAGCAGAATGCCTTGCCTATCCCTCTGCTGCCTCCTGTCCGCATCCTTTAAACCTTTTCCGTCCTCTCTCTTTCCCTTCCTAGCCTCACCTCCCCCCCCCCTCCCTCTCACTAAGATCACCCTCCCTCACCATCCTCACCCTAACCTCACCCCCCCCTCCCTACCATCACCCTCCCTCACCATCCTCACCCTAACCTCACCCCCCCCCCTCTCCCTACCATCACCCTCCCTCACCATCCTCACCCTAACCTCACCCCCCCCTCTCCCTACCATCACCCTCCCTCACAATTCTCACCCTAACCCCACCCCTCCCTCTCCCTACCATCACCCTCCCTCACCATCCTCACCCTTCCACTCACCTAACATCACCCCTCCATCTCCCTACCATCACCCTCCCTCACCATCCTCACCCTTCCACTCACCTAACATCACCCCTCCCTCTCCCTACCATCACTTCCCCGTGCCATCCCTTCCCCTACCCCCAACACTCAAACCCCTTCCCTTTCCTCCCCATCAGCCAATAACTGACGCACCATTAATAATTCTTGTGAAGCGCTTTGACAAAAGTGCTACGCAAAATCCTCGCTAAGACAAGAAATCCGATGAGCTATGAAGCTCTTTTCTTCACACACGTCTAGCAGTGGCATAGGGGTTCAGAAAGTTACAACGAGAAACAAAAAAAAAAAACACACGACTGGTGTGCACATTATAGGGAATGGTAAGCAGATGAATTAAAAAAAGTAAATATATGCATACAAATTTATAAAGTATATGAGTTCAACTTGCATAATTACATCAATTCCCAAGCTCGGACGAGGCTGGAAAACAACAGCAGCAGCAACAACAACAACAGTCCCAGACCACACCGAGGCAAACACCACGCAAGCCCCTCAATGAAATTTCACGTTAAAATAAAATAATCGAAACCAGTTAATTTCATTTTAAAGCCTTTCACGGCCGAATGCCACCATTCGCAATTCGTTCGTTTTGGGTTAGATCGCGTGGGTATAATGTAACCAAAAAAAAAATACAAAAGCAGCGTTCGCCGCTGCTAGGCCCGCGGGCCACTGAGCTGTTCCCCGATGGCCTTTAGTGCGGGCACCATGTCAATACACAAACGGTGAAACCACCGCCCAAAGCGTCTATCATCATCATCGTCGTCGTGCTAGTGTCCAAACCCCCATGGTGTCAAACGGCGCGGCTGGAACCCGCGCTGACTGTTGTCTTGTCGGCAGAAGTTCTCCCCCCACCAACCCCCCCCCCCTTCCCTTTCTTGAAAATTAGTGAGGTTCGCTAGACTCACATAGAGATACATAGACTCACATCGAGACACATAGACTCACACGCAGACGCATAGACTCACATAGAGACACATAGACTCACACGCAGACGCATAGACGCAATTAGAGACCCATAGACTCACAAAGAGACCCATAGACTCACGCAGAGACCCATAGACTCACACAGAGACCCGTAGACTCACATAGAGACCCCTTAGACTCACATAGAGACACATGTATTCATATGCAGACCCATAGACTCACATAGAGACACATAGACTTACGTAGAGACCCATAGACTCACGTAGAGACCCATAGACTCACAAAGAGACCCCATAGACTCACATAGAGACCCATAGACTCACGCAGGGACCCATAGACTCACATAGAGACCCAAAGACTCACAAATAGACCCCATAGACTCACATAGAGACCCATAGACTCAAACACAGACCCATGACTCACACACAGACCCATAGACTCACATAGAGAGACATAGACTCACATAGATACCCCATATACTCACATAGAGACCCATGAACTCACATAGAGACGCATAGACTCATACGCACACCCATAGACTCGCATAGAGACCCATAGACTCACAAAGAGACCCCATAGATTCACACAGAGACCCAACGACTCACGCAAAGACCCACAGACTCACACAGAGACCATAGACTCACGCAGAGACCCATGGACTCACGCACAGACCCATAGACTCACACAGAGACCCATAGACTCACGCAGAGACCCATATACTCACGCAGAGACCCATAGACTCACACAGAGACCCATAGACTCACACAGAGACCCATAGACTCACACAGAGACTCATAGACTCACACAGAGACTGATAGACTCACACAGCGACCCATTGACTCACGCAGACACCCATAGACTCACGCAGAGACCCATAGACTCACACAGAGACTCATAGACTTACACAGAGACTCATAGACTCACACAGCGACCCATTGACTCACGCAGACACCCATAGACTCACGCAGAGACACATAGCCTCACACAGAGATCCACAGACTCACAAAGAGAACCATAGACTCACGCAGAGACCCATGGACTCACGCAGAGACCAATAGACTCACACAGAGAACCATAGACTCACGCAGAGACCCATGGACTCACGCAGAGACCCATAGATTTACACATAGACTCATGGACTCACATACAGACCCATAGACTCACACAGATACCCATAGACTCACACACATACCCATAGACTCACACAGAGAACCATAGACTCACACAGAGACCCATAGACTCACACAGAGACCCATAGACTCACACAGAGACCCATAGACTCACGCAGAGACCCATAGACTCACACAGAGACCCATGGACTCACACAGAGACCCATAGACTCGCACAGAGACCCATAGACTCACGCAGAGACCCATAGACTCACACAGAGACCCATGGACTCACACAGAGACCCATAGACTCACACAGAGACCCATGGACTCACACAGAGACCCATAGACTCACACAGAGACCCATAGACTCACGCAGAGACCCATAGACTCACACAGAGACTCATAGACTCACACAGAGACTCATAGACTCACACAGCGACCCATTGACTCACGCAGACACCCATAGACTCACGCAGAGACCCATAGACTCACACAGAGACTCATAGACTTACACAGAGACTCATAGACTCACACAGCGACCCATTGACTCACACAGACACCCATAGACTCACGCAGAGACACATAGACTCACACAGAGATCCACAGACTCACAAAGAGAACCATAGACTCACACAGAGACCGATAGACTCACACAGAGACCCATATCTTGTCGTCCTTCCCCAGCACCTCTGATTAACATGGTTGGCTACGTACACTGCGAAAGAGTTCAACACGCGTACGTACATACAACGTAATGCAAAAAAGAGTTGGTTTCTGAGTCAAACCCCGGTCCTAGATTGTGGCGGCAGTTCATGGTGGTGAATTGTGACCCCCACTGCGTGCCCCCATCACTGCGTTTCCTTGTGAAATCTGGATGCATCACGACACCACTAATGCACCACGGCGCACTACCCCACCGCCAGACCACGGTGTACCGCTTACACGCCACAAGACTCTACGACACACCGCAGTGCACCACGCCGCACTACCACACCAGCCGCACCACATTGGACCACAATGCACCACTTCCGAAAGTGTGTTTGAGTGTATACAAAGGATTCTGAAAAGAGATGCCAATCCGTGGGAAAATCTTCATTGAGCCGATCGCTGTCGCCAGATCCGGGGACATTGGCTCAGTCACTGGGAAAAGGCGCGGGAAGCGAACGCGTTGAAATCACGATCTCCCCCGTCAACGTTGACCTCGGCGCAGCGTGACGCAGCGAGGGCCCCCCACACCCACACCGTACTCTTTGCTTTTATTCGGTAAAGTCACGTAGATAAAATAAAACCAAAATAAAACAATTAAATCACGACGTTTTCGGAGGCAACACAAGCTTCCGTCTTCAGGTGGAAAAGTCAACGCAGAATATCTGTGTCAGGAGCACAGTTCAGAGACGACCTTGGATTATATACAGCCCTTTGATTTGAGCTCGCACCGGGGGACCCTTTGATGTGAGCCCACATCGAGGGGCCCTTTGATGTGAGCTTTGAGAAGTGGGTGTTACCCGCAGCATTCTATCAAAAGGCTGCTTAGCCCAGCCCTCCCACCCAGCCACGCCCCCTTACTGACTCCTCCCCCCTCCCTTAACCTGTACATAATCCAAGGTCGTCTCTGAACTGTGCTCCTAACACGGATATTCTGCGTTGACTTTTCCACCTGAAGACGGGAGCTTGTGTTGCCTCCGAAAACGTCGTGATTTAATTGTTTTATTTTTGCTTTATTTTATCTACGTGACTTTTACCGAATAAAACCAAAGAGTATGAATCCTTGCAGTCACGAAAGCTTCACCCCCACCGTGCTCCGCGCACGGCGCTTGCGGTGCGAGGCACCTTGCCGCCTCCTGGGAGCGTGCATGCCGGATTCCATTAAAACACTTTTGGACCCGCGCGTTGTTTCGTCCTCGCCAAACAACGAAAAATTAATCATGAAGCTCGTTTCAAATTCCACGGTAGCCGAGCAGCGCAGAGGTCAGAAACGCTGAGCTTTGCTTGCTTGTTGTTGTTGTTGTTCGAGCCAAGACCTTTTTCACGGGTGTCCCTGCCGCCAACGTGTTCACAGTCAGGGGGCGGTGTCGGGGCGATGTTGATCCGCGTTCATCCATAAATGAGCGACGATTTGCGGGTGATGTTTGGCCAATAAGCAGCTGGGAAAACTGCTTGAGATCTTGAGCTTGGATCCAGGCAGATGTGCCTGTGATTAAAACCGTGTTCTCAAGCATCGTGAGTTGATGGTCTCGGCCCAGTCACCATTTACCGCATGAAGAAAGAAATAAACATGCAAATTTTTTTTAAAAAGACGTGAAATTTGCCTCCGCACTTTATTAGGCTAAATTCCAGCTGTGGGAATTCGAAAAAATATATATATCGATCACTTTTGTCGTGCGATTAAAACTCGGCTCGAAGAAGAGATCTCAGAGGTAGCTCTGCGGTGTCCGTTTCCGTGGGTCCGTTCTTTAACACAAAGGGGTGGGGTGGGAGGGGGGGGGGGGGTGGGGGTTGGCGCAGCCTCCGGCGATGAAATCCGAAGGGATCCTCTGTCGTCTCGTGTCCGACGGAGAAATCGCGATAACTTTTTTGGGGCAAGAGGCGGGTGAGAAAGCCACGGAAGCGTCATTTGTTTATTTCTCTCTTCTGTAAAAGCTCGCGTGAAAATTCACGCTCGGAACGCTCCCCAAAAAACTAGCCGCCGCGACGTTGACGAAGTAGGACTTCAGGTCGAGAGTTCAATGCCGGGCGCCCCCCTCATTGCACGGTGACCTACGCGTAACTTGAGCGGGGCCGTGATGTCCGGTTGCGAGCGCTTCGGCATTAGCCCCCCCGGCCTTCTCCAACCCTCCCTTCGCCGGGGCAAAAAACAGCGCCCAGAGCCCCCGACAAAAAAAAAACAACGCTTCTTCATGCGTACGCATCGCTGGCACCGACAAGGCGGACGCCGTGACAACCCCCCCCCCCCCAAAAAAAATATATATATATAAACCGCACACTTCGGGACCTCCAGGAAAGAAAGTCTAACCCGGTCTCCAGAAATAGCGCAAAGCCTTTGCGTTGTTGGGGGGGGGGGGGCGGGCAGGAGACCAAAGCCCCACTTTCATGGGAATTAAGCGTCGCTCCAAGCGACGTCGCGGTACGTTCAGAATAAGATTCTTTGTTTTTATTCCAGCATATTTAATTGTGCTGGAGGAATCCGATGAGCTGCGAAGCTCTTTTTTTCACCGACCGATGTCCGGTCGGTCGGGGCATAAAGAGAAGCCCTGCTTGATGGGTAAAACGGGACAAGGCGTTTTGTTTAGCGCGTCGCGTTTATTAAAATAAAATTTTTAAAAAAAGATGAAAAATAAGTAAACATTTATTGAACCAACGTAGCTCGCGGCCCGTTTGTCGGGGAGCAGGGCTTGTCAGAGCGGGTGTTGATGGTAATGCAGCGCAATCGGGAGTCGACGATTGGTCGATGATCGGAGAGCGACCGGCAGGTTTTGTTGTTTGGAGAAAAAAGGCGAAATATTCGGTCATTTTAATTGGGCGGGCGGCTGCCAGTAGCCTCTCACCGTGCGCATAGTTCCCCGCGGTAGCGCGCGCTGACATCAATTAATGGCTGCGTAGATGTATTCTTATTATGATGTACTCCTTTGAGAAGATAGGGCTAGTGTCTCGTAAGAATCTCCCTGTGTTAATGTTAACCCATTGTTCGTGCTAAAGGTTTTTGGGTTATTTTGTGTAAGGTATTAAATGTGCCGTAACCCTTCCACCACCCGACACAGCCAATAAGGTTTGTCACGTAAACTAAACGTGCCAATTAGTTTACTACTTCAGCCCACCGGTGTGTTGGATAGTCAATCCACAACATTTACAATTGTACATTGTAAATGTTGTATTTTAGTAACTAATTGGCACGTTTTGTTTACGCGACGAACCTTGCTTGCTGTGTCGGGTGGTGGAGGGTCACGACACATTTAGACTTCCGCAATTTAACCCAAAAACCTTTATCATGAATAATATTTTTGATTTAAAGCTTTCGTGACTGCAGGGATTCATATTCTTGGTTCTTTCGGTAAAGTCACCACGTAGAAGGGAAACAATAACATGTTCTTGCTGTGGTTTCACACCTGATGATGATTGCTTGTGTTGCAGTCGAAACGTCGTGACAATTTTATCGTTTTATATTTTTTTATTTTATTGTTTCCCTTCTACGTGACTTTACCGAAAGAACCAAGAATATGAATAATATTGGTCGCGGGAGCCTACGTATTAAACTAACCCATTATTATTCTTAGCTCTTTCGGTAAAGTCACGTTGAAGGGAAACAATAAAATAATACCGAAAGAGCTAAGAATATGAATGACTGCAGTCACGAAAGCTTTAAATCAAAATTTAACCCATTATTCTTTGCATTTATTTTTTCACTGACTAGGCAAACTTAACACTTTACAATGCGTGTGTGTGTGTGTGTGTTCGTGAGAGAGCGACTTTAACATCCGTTACCGTAAACACACACCGGCCACCGATCTAAATGTTCTACGCCCCGGAACGCGTGGGAATTTCCTCTCCACCAATCTCCTTTATAAATGAAACATTCCTAAGCAATTATAGTGAAGCGATTACAATGCCCCATCTCCTTTATTAGTATCGGTAATATGCGATCGGCGTGGAATACCACGGCCCCATTGGGAATATTAACTTCATTGTTCATGACACGGGAGGGGGTAACTTCATTGTTCATGACACGGGAGGGGGTAACTTCATTGTTCATGACACAGGGGGGTAACTTCATTGTTCATGACACGGGAGGGGGTAACTTCATTGTTCATGACACAGGGGGGTAACTTCATTGTTCATGACACGGGGGGGGGGGGGTAACTGCATTGTTCATGACACAGGGGGGGTAACTTCATTGTTCATGACACAGGGGGGGGGTAACTTCATTGTTCATGACACAGGAGGGGGTAACTGCATTGTTCATGACACGGGGGGGGGGGGTAACTTCATTGTTCATGACGCAGGGGGGGGGGTAACTGTATTGTTCATGACACGGGGGGGGGGGGGTAACTGCATTGTTCATGACACGGGAGAGGGTAACTTCATTGTTCATGACAGGGGGGGGGTAACTTCATTGTTCATGACACAGGGGGGGGGGGTAACTTCATTGTTCATGACACGGGAGAGGGTAACTTCATTGTTCATGACAGGGGGGGGGTAACTTCATTGTTCATGACACAGGGGGGGGGGGGTAACTTCATTGTTCATGACACGGGGGGGGGGTAACTTCATTGTTCATGACACGGGGGGGGGGTAACTTCATTGTTCATGACACGGGGGGGGGGGTAACTTCATTGTTCATGACACAGAGGGGGGGTAACTGCATTGTTCATGAGACAGGGGGGGGTAACTTCATTGTTCATGACACAGGGGGGGGGTAACTTCATTGTTCATGACACGGGGGGGGGTAACTTCATTGTTCATGACACAGGGGGGTAACTGCATTGTTCATGACACAGGGGGGGGGGTAACTGCATTGTTCATGACACAGGGGGGGGGGTAACTTCATTGTTCATGACACAGGAGGGGGGTAACTTCATTGTTCATGACACAGGGGGGGTAACTTCATTGTTCATGACACAGGGGGGGTAACTTCATTGTTCATGACACAGGGGGGGGGTAACTTCATTGTTCATGACACAGGGGGGTAACTGTATTGTTCATGACACAGGGGGGTAACTGCATTGTTCATGACACAGGGGGGGGGTAACTTCATTGTTCATGACACAGAGGGGGGGTAACTGCATTGTTCATGAGACAGGGGGGGGTAACTTCATTGTTCATGACACAGGGGGGAGTAACTTCATTGTTCATGACACAGGGGGTAACTGTATTGTTCATGACACAGGGGGGGGTAACTTCATTGTTCATGACACAGGGGGGGTAACTGCATTGTTCATGACACAGGGGGGGGGTAACTTCATTGTTCATGACACAGGGGGGGTAACTGTATTGTTCATGACACGGTATATATATTTTTTACCAACAGCAGATTCGCCAGCTCGTAATAATAACAACAAATGATCATCTTCGTGGCAACATCCCGCTTTGAATGTTTTTGCCAACTCCTTTATTTTGCACCGCTGTGATTTTATTATTCCGCTCGTTCCCTCCGGCAGAGTGTCGCGGAGTCTCAGCGCTCTTTTTCAGGAGGGTCCTGCCAAGTTTATATCTTTTTTGCGGTGCAGGAGGTCATGGGGTTGATCCCGACGCCCCGATGCCTGCTGTATATTTGGACTTTGATTGCCTCTTCCCGTGGCCGCGTGGATTTTTCTCCGTGTCCTCCGGTTTTCCACAACCTCACATTGACAATCGGAGTTGGCTGCCCGTACGTCTCCACGCGGTGGCGATAAGCCACACTCCTTGGTTTTATTCGGTAAAGTCACGTAGATAAAATAAAACAAAATAAAAGAAAGTGATTAAATCACGACGTCGATTTGATTATTTTTTTCTATCTACGCGACTTCACCGAATGAAACCAAAGAGTATGAATCCTTGCAGTTTACGAAAGCTTCAAATCTGGACGATAGGCCACTTCGCTGAGCTATCGTTTATCAGCGGGCCTTCACCTGCTGGAGGGAAAAACCCCGAGGCCCTGGATACAAATCCATCCGGGCACGCGGAGCGAGACACGCAAACTCCAGACGTATACGTGCGCCGGGGTCCGGGATCGGGATGGAACCCACGACCTCCCGCACACCAGGCGAGGTAGTCAACATCTCGGCACGGCGAGACGTTCCGTTGTGTTTTTTTGCCACCGCGGGCGCGTGGCCTGCCTGCGCCGCCAATCAAACACGCGGGGAGCCACCGACGACCGCCGCCCGTCTGTCCGTGTCTGTCGATGAGGACAGAAACTGGAGGCCAAGGAGGACGGATCCGCTGTGATCGAGACCGAGGGCGACATCACGGAGGCCATCATCGACCAGATAATACGGGGTGAGTTGGACGCTGCTGCCCCATTGCAGACCCCTCCCTCCATCTCTCCCTCCCTCACCCCCTCCCTCTCTTGCCACGATCCCCTTGCGCAGGGGGTGGGGGGGGGGGGGCGGCAACCTGCAGCTGCGGAGCCACGTGCCACTCTTTGGCTGCCCCCCCTTGGGGCTGTTTGGCTGCCCCCCCCTTGCGACTCTTTAGCTGCCCCCCTTGTGACTCTGGCTGCCCCCCCTTGCCACTCTTCAGCTGCCCCCCCCTTGCGACTCTTTAGCTGCCCCCCCCTTGTGACTCTTCAGCTGCCCCCCCCTTGCCACTCTTTAGCTGCCCCCAACCTTGCGTTTTTTTTTCCTTAAACAAAAAATGAAACTCGGTTCACTTCATGCGGTCCTTCACGCTCTAAATTGAAGTTAGGGGCGGTCCCCGCTTTTACGACGTCACAATGAGGCTTGCGGAAACCCCCCCCCCACCCCCCCCGCCCCCCCCCCGGCCATCGATCGGAGCCCTGTTTCCCCATCGATGCGACCGCCCTCTTGGTGGCGACGACAACAAAACATGCGGTCAGACTGCGACGCGGCTCTCGAAATGTTTTTTTTTGGGTCGAAGGCCAAAAAAAACAAAAGAATTTGGTGGGTGGGTGGGTGGGTCCCTGGGTCCCCTCTTCTTTGAAAGGATGGCGACCCCTGCCCAAAGTTGAACCCCATCCGCGCGGCAAGGAGTATGGACGCCTTGCAGGACAGACCACGCAGCTGCCCGAGCATCCCGCTCTATCCGCCGAATTGAAACGGAACTGCCTCGAGTAAACGAGAGAGCCCTCATTAAACGCGAAATACAAACCGTAGCAACGTACACGCGCGCCGCACGCGCGCCGCGCGACGCCACGGCACGGCACGGCACGGCACCGCGAGAAAACAACCCGGCCGTGCCAACGCGAGCGATGCAAGCGCGACGGCGTCCGTGACGGTGACGGCGAGCGTCACGTGCCTGGGGCTGTAATTGCCCCCCCCGCGTTATCTCAGCGGCTGCGCCGGAGACCGCGGCCAACCGCGACGTTGCCGTCGGCTCGGCCTGCACGTCCGAGCCACTTCGCGCCTTTAGGGCGACACGCGCGCCCGAGCATGCGTCCGGCTGTCCGACTGCCACCTCGCTCGGCGAACCCGGAACCCGTGTGCGCCGAGAACCCACCGGGAGCTGCTCGCGCGTGCCGGTGCACGACCTTAATACCTGGGGGGGGGTTGCAGCGATTAAATCCGAGCCTCGGCCTTGATTGCCGAGGCAGCGCAGGCCGGACAGCGAGCCCGGGGATACGTTTCACATCGGCAGTTGCCGCGTCGTGCCCCTGAGCAGCTTTCCCTAACACCCCCCCCCCCCCCCCCCGCCCGCCCACCCGCCCCGGAATAAAACATCGCTTGAGCCGTGGGAATTCTAAAATGTGGTTGGGGTGAATGGCCAATCACAATGCAGGGAAAGCTTTGCTTGGGTTTTCTGAACTGACAACTCTGCTACTGACGGGTCGTGCCGTGACCTTGCGGCCACCTGACCCTAACTGCCGCAGTGCCCTGCCGTCCTTGAACATGCGTCTGTGTGCCGAACTTCTTCCGCACCATACGTAGCCAACCGCACTAATCGGGAGGTTAATGATGCCGATCTCGTCAAGGAGCGTAAACCACCATGGCGCGAACTCCGGTCGTCATCCTCGCAGGCTTTCGGCTCAGCCGTCGAACAAAGACATCGCGCGGCACTTCCAGATGCGTTTCCGCGGCCGTCTGGAACGCTCTTCCTTCCGATATTAGGAAGCCACTGGACCTATGCACTTTTAAATCATCTCGGTTTAAAAACTATTTTTTTTTTTAGAACCGCTTTTTGTGTTCAGTTTATTGTCCCTCCGTACCTCCGATCAGCGGCACTGCCGGCTACGTACGGTGCGAAAGAAGTTGTACACATGTAGTGGGTTCTATGGAGGCAGACAACTTGCGCTTTGGAGGCAACGCGTTTATTGCACACCCCAACAGGGCAAGCTACATAAACCACATAAACACTCGGGATTGACTAACCAGGTGGTAACTGCCACGGAGCTAGACCTCGACAAGGTCACGATATAAACGGGTCAGGTCAGTGAAGCACTGACTGACCCACAATGTCGAATGTGACGACCGAAGCCCGAAGAGTTAAGACCGAAGAGCGTAGCACGGCCGGTTGATTCCAGAAGACAGCCAAGAATTCTCCCGGGGCTGCCCCTTTTATCCTCCTGGGCGTGGCCTCGCTCTGCCCTCGGCCACGCCCGCTTCGGTCGCCGGCGCAACGCCATGGTGACTCAATATACGTCAACAACCGCCATTCGCCACTAAGTGGCGGTGACGTCACCACAACGCTTGTGCCAGGCTATGTGCACCTTGAGGCCACGTGAAGTGTCGGTCGCCCGCTGGCAAGAGGTCACGGGGCAGACCCAGACGCCACAGGTCGACTGAGACGACTTGATGATACACCACCTATGCCCCCTACTGTGCCTACACATACACACACACACGATGAGTGGGTGGTGGATTTTCGCGAATTCGTGCGATCAGGGACACCTGCATTAGGCTGTTCAACACCAGGGTTCATTCCCGTCTCTGGCATGTCCTCTTATCTGGAGCCGAGTGTACTTATTGCCCTGTCTCACCATGCGGGGAAAGCCAAATGGGGTGTCCCAAACGTCTTCGTGTCTGTCCGGTATCGAAAGCACAATGCCTCGCTGATCCTCGTGCGCCTCCCCCACCCGCTCCTTCCACCGCCGAGCACAAATACGCCGCTCACCGTGTCGGCCTCTTAAAAGCACACGCTTTCCGATGACAGGAAAATGTCAGTGGCGAAATGCGAAGCGGTAGTAATTTCAATTTGCCGAGCGCCGTGTGTGCACGTTAGTGGATTTGGTTTGCGTTTGCTACACCCGACCGCCAAATGTAGGTCCCTTGGTGTTCATTTGTCAACCTTTTCCTCTGCCTGCAACCGAACCGCCCAGGAATGCTCCCAATCTCGTGGCATCTCGAGAGCTCGGCGGGCTTTGAGCCCGGATATAGTGTTTGGATGGGTGCAGTGTCAACGATTCGGAGACAAGACTCCTCCTTTGTTCAACACAACTTCCACGCTTTTCGTCCGTGCACTCCCCGCGGTAGCTCAGCCGAGCCGGTACACAGCACTGGCCGTCTAACGCTGACGGCGCTGACCGAGATAGCCAGCCACGATCTTCCGTAAGCGCAACATCTATGGGAGTCGAGCCAGCCGAGAGCGGTTCACGCGGACGCCGTCGCGAGAGGTCACACACGCTTGGCGCCAACGCTCCTTCCGTCGGCTGCGCATGCCGGAAAATTTTGCCCAAATTATTGAAATGTGCACCGCAAATTACTAAATTTTTTGGGAATATTGCAGGGCAGTCGACGCTCCCGACTGGCAGCAGACCAATGTCACCCCCCTCCACCCCCCCCCTGGTCACTCACTGACGTATCTCCCCGGTCACACAACAACAGCAACAACAACGCACGCGCTAAAAACGCTTCTCTCTGTCCGCCCCGAGAGCCTCTCTCCGTCAGACATTCCGCGTCCGCCCGTCCGTCCGTCTGTCTCGCTCACTCTCACTCCTCTCCCCCCCCCCCCCTCTGCGCGACCTTGCCCATGCGATCGGGGGGGGGGGTTGGAGCGGTAGAGACAGCGGTGTGATGAACGCTCCCCGTGAGGCTTTGATGAACTGGCAGTGGCATGCCGTGTGATCGCTGCATCTCCGTGTCCTCATCGCTTGCCACGGGAGCCGGTGATACCCTTGCTGAGCGCGACCCACCCCCCCACACGCCCATGTTTAAATTGGGGCTGAGATGTTAACTACCTCGCCTGGTATACAGGAGGGCGCGTGGGTTCGATCCCGACCCTGACGCCTGCTGTATATTTGGAGTTTGCGTGTCTCTCTCTCTGTCCCCATGGTGAGATGTTAACTACCTCGCCTGGTATACAGGAGGGTCGTGGGTTCGATCCCGACCCTGACGCCTGCTGTATATTTGGAGTTTGTGTATCTCTCTCTCTCTGTCCCAAAGGTGAGATGTTAACTACCTCGCCTGGTATACAGGAGTTCGTGGGTTCGATCCCTACCCTGACGCCTGCTGCTGTATATTTGGAGTTTGCGTGTCTCTCTCTCTCTGTCCCCATGGTGAGATGTTAACTACCTCGCCTGGTACACAGGAGGTCGTGGGTTCGATCCCGACCCTGACGCCTGCTGCTGTATATTTGGAGTTTGCGTGTCTCTCTCTCTCTCTCTCCCCTTGGTCGCGTGGATTTTTCCTCCGGGTCCTCCGTTTTGTTTTCTTGCCCCTCCGCATTGAGAGTCGACGTCACACGTTCGGAGGCTGCTCTAAATGTCCACATGGTGGTGATGAGCCGATTCGTTGAGCGATCGTTCGCGATGGCCAGGCCCCTTTTGGAAGAAACATAAAAGAGCTATATAGTAGCTGAGCGGGGCCTTAGCCGGAAAAATAAAAAAAATAAAAACATAGTTTAAAAAAAATATATATGTCCTTTAAATAAAGGCAGTGGCGTTATGGCCGATATTCAATAGCTCTCTGTCTAAATGAAGTACTCTTGTGTCCGCACGCGTGCGAAGCGTACAAATGCGCGGCGTCTTCATAACGCACGTGACGTGATATTGCGCGGCTGTGTTCTTCTGCCGTTCGCGGAGGGAGGGGGAGGGGAGGGGGAGGGGGTGAGAGAGGGAAGGGGTGAGGGAGGGGGTGAGGGAGGGGGCGAGGGAGGGGGTGAGGGAGGGGGCGAGGGAGGGGAGGGGGAGAGAGAGGGGGTGAGGGAGGGGGCGAGGGAGGGGGAGAGGGAGGGGGCGAGGGAGGGGGGGGGCGAGTGAGGGAGGGGGCGAGGGAGGGGGAGAGGGGGGGGGCGAGTGAGGGAGGAGGAGGGAGGGAGGGAGGGGGGTAGGGAGAGAGGGGAGGGGGCGAGGGGGCAATGGATGCGGGGGATTCAACCCTGGGGGCTCCTTTTGCCGTTTCGCTCGCACTGCGCTCACCTCTCTTCTTTCCGTGCACTCACCCTCACCTCGTCTAACCTCACCTCGTCTAACCTCACCTCGTCTAACCTCACCTCGTCTAACCTCACCTCGTCTAACCTCACATTGCTCCCCCGTCCCGTGTCCCGCAGTCCTGGCCCTGTGACGGTGATTGACTTGCCTTAAATTAACGAACAAACGGAAATAAAATAAAAATCTCAACTTTGGCCGTCACTCACGACGGCCGTGGCCTCCAGGGTGAAACTCTACAACGACAGGTGACGTTTCAGGCGATGGCCCCAAAGGGCGTTCTTCACCGAGAGAGACCCAGAAACTCACACAGAGACCCGTAGACTCACACAGAGACCCATAGGCTCACGTAGATACCCATATAGTCACGTAGAGACCCATAGACTCACATAGAGACCCATAGACTCACACAGAGAAACATAGACTCGCACAGAGACCCACAGACTCACACAGAGATCCATAGACTCACGTAGAGACCCATAGACTCACGTAGAGACCCATAGACTCGCACAGAGACCCATAGACTCACACAGAGAAACATAGACTCGCACAGAGACCCACAGACTCACACAGAGATCCATAGACTCACGTAGAGACCCATAGACTCACGTAGAGACCCATAGACTCACACAGAGACCCATAGACTCACGTAGAGACCTATAGACTCACACAGAGACCCATAGGCTCACGCAGAGACCCACAGACTCACACAGAGACCCATAGACTCACGTAGAGACCCATAGACTCACACAGAGACCCATAGGCTCACGTAGAGACCCATAGACTCACACAGAGACCCACAGACTCACACAGAGACCCACAGACTCACACAGAGACCCATAGACTCACGTAGAGACCCATAGACTCACACAGAGACCCATAGACTCACACAGAGACCCACAGACTCACACAGAGGCCCCCAGGCTCACACAGAGACCCATAGACTCACGTAGAGACCAATAGACTCACACAGAGACCCATAGGCTCACGTAGAGATCCACAGACTCACACAGAGACCCACAGCCTCACACAGAGACCCATAGACTCACACATAGACCCACAGACTCACGTAGAGACCTAGTTTGTTGTCCTTTCCCCGCACCTCCGATGAGCACGGTTGGCTACGCACGGTGCGACCGAAGTTCAACGCGAATGTACTCCGCCTGCCCATCGCATGATGATGAAGCCTGCGGAGGACAGTAGAATTTTCCCTGCGCGCTGGCAGGGGGGAAATGCTGCCGATGTTTGCCGCGCACCGCGTCGGGTACTCATTTGAGGCTGAGTCTACCTAGGGGAGGCCCGGGGCCGGTCCGGACAGTCGCCACCGGTGTTGGCCGCGAGCGGGGAATCGAACTCGGGCCGCCGGGTTCGTAGCGCGGCGTAGCGCTGACCGCAGCGCCACCCCTCCCCACGCAGGATGCGACGCACGTGCACGCTCCGTCTACAGGGTGGCCCAGATGTCCCGTGACCGCCCCCCCCCCCCCCCCATTTAAATCTCTAAAACATCGAATATTATTTTTTCACGCGCAGGTTTTATTTCTCACGTAAATTACTGTTGCAAAGGAAAAACGAAAACAACAAAACCGCTCACTGCCGCACTGCCGCCGCACAAAAGACAAAGATCCCCCGTGTAGCCTTAACAGACTGTAGGGGCAAGTGCTGTTAGCGAGCAGCTGTGAAGGCCGGCACGGCGCACGAAGGGGGTGGGTGGCCAGCGCCACGCCCGGCCGCCTTTGTCTCCCTCACTGGCAATGCTCACACATCGCACCAGGTAACTCATTTGAGGCCGAGTCGACCTAGGGGAGGCCCGGGCGATCGGTTCAGATAATCGTCACCGGTGTTGGCCGCGAGCGGGGAATCGAACCCGGGCCGTCAGGTTCGTAGCGCAGCGTGGCTAGCGCTGACCGCTACACCGCGGCTCCCTACCGCCTCACGTACACACGCGCACACACGCGCACACACGCACGCCACGTAGCGCGGTCCCTCCATTTAGCCCGGGGTTCGGGAGGGGTCGCCGCCGACGTCCGTGCCGCCGTGACCCCTCGCGAGCGGCCTGCAGTGTGCGCTTCTCTGCCGCGGGCTGCAGGCGGCTTCAGGAGGCTGACCATCCGCCGGATCGTCACCAACGCCGACGGCTCCACGTCCATCGACGTCTACCCCCTCGAGGGCGACGACCTCGACGCCAAGCTCCGTCGCATCATGCTCGAAGGTCAGCCCCCGCCCCTCCCTCTCGCCCCGCCTACTTTGCGCGCGCCCCTTACCCAGCACCCCCCCCCCCCCCCGGTCTCAGCGCCCCGCCCCCTCCGTGCACGCCCCGCCCCATCCGAGCAAGCCCCGCCCCCTCCGCAGCAACGTCACAAAGACGGAGGTCGACACGTGTAGCGGCTGACGGGGGGGGGGTTCGCAACGGTTGACTACGTAGGGTGCCAAAGAGGTTCAACAAACGGTGCAGACGTACGGCCACCACTGCCACCGCTGCCACTACAACCATGACCACCACCACCACCACAACCACTGTCACCATCACACAAAGACAGATCACCCAGTGTAGTCGCTGATGGATGTACAACCACCACAACAACCACTACAACCATGACCACCACCACCACAACCACTATCACCATCACACAAAGGCAGATCACCCAGTGTAGTCGCTGATGGATGTACAACCACCACAACAACCACTACAACCATGACCACAACCACTATCACCATCACACAAAGACAGATCACCCAGTGTAGTCGCTGATGGATGTACAACCACCACAACAACCACTACAACCATGACCACCACCACCACAACCACTATCACCATCACACAAAGACAAAGACAGATCACCCAGTGTAGTCGCTGATGGATATACAACCACCACAACAACCACTACAACCATGACCACCACCACAACCACTGTCACCATCACACAAAGACAGATCACCCAGTGTAGTCGCTGATGGATGTACAACCACCACAACAACCACTACAACCATGACCACAACCACTATCACCATCACACAAAGACAAAGACAGATCACCCAGTGTAGTCGCTGATGGATATACAACCACCACAACAACCACTACAACCATGACCACCACCACAACCACTATCACCATCACACAAAGACAGATCACCCAGTGTAGTCGCTGATGGATGTACAACCACCACAACAACCACTACAACCATGACCACCACCACAACCACTATCACCATCACACAAAGACAGATCACCCAGTGTAGTCGCTGATGGATGTACAACCACCACAACAACCACTACAACCATGACCACCACCACAACCACTATCACCATCACACAAAGACAGATCACCCAGTGTAGTCGCTGATGGATATACAACCACCACAACAACCACTACAACCATGACCACCACCACAACCACTATCACCATCACACAAAGACAGATCACCCAGTGTAGTCGCTGATGGATGTACAACCACCACAACAACCACTACAACCATGACCACCACCACAACCACTATCACCATCACACAAAGACAGATCACCCAGTGTAGTCGCTGATGGATGTACAACCACCACAACAACCACTACAACCATGACCACCACCACAACCACTGTCACCATCACACAAAGACAGATCACCCAGTGTAGTCGCTGATGGATATAAAACCACCACAACAACCACTACAACCATGACCACCACCACAACCACTATCACCATCACACAAAGACAGATCACCCAGTGTAGTCGCTGATGGATGTACAACCACCACAACAACCACTACAACCATGACCACCACCACAACCACTATCACCATCACACAAAGACAGATCACCCAGTGTAGTCGCTGATGGATGTACAACCACCACAACAACCACTACAACCATGACCACCACCACAACCACTGTCACCATCACACAAAGACAGATCACCCAGTGTAGTCGCTGATGGATATAAAACCACCACAACAACCACTACAACCATGACCACCACCACAACCACTATCACCATCACACAAAGACAGATCACCCAGTGTAGTCGCTGATGGATGTACAACCACCACAACAACCACTACAACCATGACCACCACCACTATCACCATCACACAAAGACAGATCACCCAGTGTAGTCGCTGATGGATATACAACCACCACAACAACCACTACAACCATGACCACCACCACTATCACCATCACACAAAGACAGATCACCCAGTGTAGTCGCTGATGGATGTACAACCACCACAACAACGACTATCACCATCACACAAAGACAGATCACCCAGTGTAGTCGCTGATGGATGTACAACCACCACAACAACCACTACAACCATGACCACCACCACAACCACTATCACCATCACACAAAGACAGATCACCCAGTGTAGTCGCTGATGGATGTACAACCACCACAACAACCACTACAACCATGACCACCACCACAACCACTATCACCATCACACAAAGACAGATCACCCAGTGTAGTCGCTGATGGATGTACAACCACCACAACAACCACTACAACCATGACCACCACCACTATCACCATCACACAAAGACAGATCACCCAGTGTAGTCGCTGATGGATATACAACCACCACAACAACCACTACAACCATGACCACCACCACAACCACTATCACCATCACACAAAGACAGATCACCCAGTGTAGTCGCTGATGGATGTACAACCACCACAACAACCACTACAACCATGACCACAACCACTATCACCATCACACAAAGACAGATCACCCAGTGTAGTCGCTGATGGATGTACAACCACCACAACAACCACTACAACCATGACCACAACCACTATCACCATCACACAAAGACAGATCACCCAGTGTAGTCGCTGATGGATATACAACCACCACACCAACCACTATCACCATCACACAAAGACAGATCACCCAGTGTAGTCGCTGATGGATATAAAACCACCACAACAACCACTACAACCATGACCACCACCACAACCACTATCACAATCACACAAAGACAGATCACCCAGTGTAGTCGCTGATGGATGTACAACCACCACAACAACCACTACAACCATGACCACCACCACAACCACTATCACCATCACACAAAGACAGATCACCCAGTGTAGTCGCTGATGGATATACAACCACCACAACAACCACTACAACCATGACCACCACCACAACCACTATCACCATCACACAAAGACAGATCACCCAGTGTAGTCGCTGATGGATGTACAACCACCACAACAACCACTACAACCATGACCACAACCACTATCACCATCACACAAAGACAGATCACCCAGTGTAGTCGCTGATGGATGTACAACCACCACAACAACCACTACAACCATGACCACCACCACAACCACTATCACCATCACACAAAGACAGATCACCCAGTGTAGTCGCTGATGGATATACAACCACCACACCAACCACTATCACCATCACACAAAGACAGATCACCCAGTGTAGTCGCTGATGGATATACAACCACCACAACAACCACTACAAAGACAGAGGTCACCCCCGTGTAGCCGCTCACGGATTCGCAACGGTTGGCTACGTTGCAGCGCCAAACAAGTTGAACATACACGCATCTGCAAACATACAACCCCAACCAGCACTACCGCGGCAAGCACTACGGCCACACAAACCCGTGTAGCCTGGACAGGCCGCAGGGGCAAGTGGCTGCTAGCGGGCAGCACCCACGAAGGCCGGAACGGCGCACGACGGGACGGGTTAGACAACGCCTTTGTCTCCCCCGGTGGCGATGTTTACTCCGCCACCGCGGCACGGCGCTCGTTTGCCGTGGGAATGCGATGAGCTGTGCAGCGGATTTATTTCTGATCCCCAGGAGGGGCCGGGTCATATTCTATGGGTGTTTCGGTAAAGTCACGTAGATAGGTTTCAAAGAAAATCAGCAAAAATCCACGACGTTTCGATCACAACACGAGCGGTGGTCACCAAGAAAAGGGGGGTTAGCCTCTAAAGGCAAACTGTCTATAAAGTAAACCCTACGGGCTACTTATTATTTTATTGTTTCCCTTCTTCGTGGTGACTTTACCGAAAGAACCAAGAATATGAATCCCTGCAGTCACGAAAGCTTTAAATCAAAATTCTTCGGGCAACTATCAAAGGTTTCTTCATGAAGCCATCCAGATATATAAACATAGACATAACTTCAACCGAGAAGATGAATACAAATTGAACAATCATTGGAAGGCTGTCATTAACCAGGTAATGCCTTAACTGGTTGTGGTTGTTTCCGACAGACCTGCTGGTTTTACTAGTACATGTTTTTCTATTCCCTCCATCCGTGTCCACACTCAGCTTCCCACTTCTAGCCCCCCCCCACTGCTCCCCCCCCCCCCAGCCTCACGTCCTCTCCCCCTAGCGCTCACGCAGCCCCCCCCCCCTTCCCCTACCCCCCCCCCTCTCTCTCCCCCCTTGCTCCTCCCCCTTTTCTCACCTATATAACCTCTTGCCACGGCAGCTCTCACGCCTACTTCAGCTATTTCCTTGCAGTGGCTGTTCCACCTGGCCGAAGATCGCTCGCGCTGCGATCGAAACGTCGTGATTTGTTTCATTCCATTTACATTTCTACCTACGCGACGTCACCGAAAGAAGCAAAGAGCATGGATCATTGCGGCAACCAAAGCTTCGAATCAAGGTTGTCTACAAAGGTTTAAAATGGGCGTATCCCAAGCGCGATGTCAGTGGTGGGTTTCCACCAATCAAAGGGCTGCCAGGTCATGTTCCCTTCTCCACCGTCCAATCAACTGTGATGAAGCCGACGGAACGTTCCGCCCGTGACTCTGCAGGGCTTCTGTGTGGGAGGCCTGCGCTCAGGAGTGGACTGACAACATAGGCAGTCCACTCTAACGAGCATCGTGGTTGTTGTTGTTGTTATTATTGTTATTATTGTTGTTGTTGTTTTTGCGTCCATGTGATTCTGACATCTATAATTTTGTTTTTTTTAATTAGTTTTATTCGCTTGATTTTTTTTGTTATTATTTTTTCTTTCTAAACGTGACTATACCAAAATAACCGAAGAATGTCAATGAAATGGACGACTGCGTCATTTCTGTAGCTAAGATTTAATGACGGGGCAGTACACGGACAGTGACGTGTGTGTGTACACCGTGTGTGTATGTGTGTGTACACTGTGTGTGTGTACACTGTGTGTGTACGTACACTGTGTGTGCGTACACTGTGTGTGTGTACACTGTGTGTGTGTGTGTACACTGTGTGTACACTGTGTGTGTGTGTACACTGTGTGTGTACACTGTGTGTGTGTACACTGTGTGTGTGTGTACACTGTGTGTGTACACTGTGTGTGTGTGTACACTGTGTGTGTACACTGTGTGTGTGTACACTGTGTGTGTGTGTACACTGTGTGTGTACACTGTGTGTGTGTACACTGTGTGTGTGTGCACTGTGTGTGTGTACACTGTGTGTGTGTGTACACTGTGTGTGTGTACACTGTGTGTGTACACTGTGTGTGTGTGTACACTGTGTGTGTACACTGTGTGTGTGTGTGCACTGTGTGTGTACACTGTGTGTGTGTGTACACTGTGTGTGTGTGTACACTGTGTGTGTGTACACTGTGTGTGTATACACTGTGTGTACACTGTGTGTGTGTGTGTACACTGTGTGTGTACACTGTGTGTGTGTACACTGTGTGTGTGTACACTGTGTGTGTACACTGTGTGTGTGTACACTGTGTGTGTGTGCACTGTGTGTGTACACTGTGTGTGTGTACACTGTGTGTGTGTGTGTACACTGTGTGTACACTGTGTGTGTGTGTGTACACTGTGTGTGTGTGTACACTGTGTGTGTGTGTACACTGTGTGTGTGTACACTGTGTTTGTGTGTGTGTACACTGTGTGTGCCTTTTAAAAGTGGAGTGAAAGAGAGACATTTGAAGTTGGGGGGGGGGGGGCTTTCTACCGAATATCTTGCCTCCCTGCACCTCCCCATGCCTCCCTGCACCTCCTGCGAAGCGCGCAAGGCCTCCGCACGCATGGTTCCTCGGCACCGGATGAAGCTGTCCCCCCCCCCCCCACCGGTCAGGCAGGAAACCAGCCGGCAAATCTTTATTGTAAATTGTAAGGGGAAGAAGAGGGAAAGAAAAGCAACGGACCACAAAAAAAATAATCCACGTCAGGAGATAAATAAATAACAGGAGGGACGGGTGGAAGGAAAAAAAATGGTGTATCTTGAAAATTACAATTACCATTAATATGCATTTGATATCGGACACGTGGAATCGATGCCGGCAACTGGGGGGGGGGATACATTTATTTTGTTGAAAACAATTATCACGCAATCGATGTTGTATATCTCTGAAGGGCAGCGCTGTGCGAGTTAATAAATTATTGACGAGTCTCTGAAGATCTCGTCGAGAGTAACGCCCCGGAAAGCCACAGCGACTACCGTGTCCTCGTCCCGCCAGCAGCAATACAACGTCGTGGTGACGACGATGACGACGACGATGACGTCGACGATGATGATAATGACGACAACGATGACGATGATGATGACGACGATGATGATGATAGCGACTATGATGATGGTAATGATTACGACGATGATGACGATGATGATGACGATGACGATGATGATGACGACAATGACGATGATGATGATAATTACGACTATGATAATGATTACGACGATGACGACAATGTTGATGATGATAATGATTACGACGATGATGACGATGATGATGATGATGACGATGACAACAATGATGATGATGACAACAATGATGCCACGATGATGATGATGATGACGACGGCGATGACCATGATGACGATGACGGCAAAGATGATGATAATGATTACGATGATGATGACGACGACAATGATGATGACGATCATGATTACGACGATGATGACGATGGTGATGACGATGACAACAATGATGATGACGACAATGACGACGATGATGACGACGACGGCGATGACGATGATGACGACGATGATGATAATGATGACGACGATGATGACGACGACAATGATGATGATGACGATAATGATTACGACGATGATGACGATGGTGATGACGATGACAACAATGATGATGACAATGACGATGACGATGATGACGGTGACGACGATGATTACGATGATGACGACGACGATGATGACGGCGACGACGACGATGATGACGACGATGATGACGACGATGACGACGACGATAAGAACGATGACGACAATGACAGTGACGACGACGGTGACGGTGGCGATGATGAGCACAGTGGCTCGATTGACCGCGTGACGGTAACCGTGTTCACGGCGCAATTATAATTAATCAACCTCGAGCTGATCTTAACTTTTTAGAATTGCTGCGACTCTTGCCATGACGAATGCCCGATGTATTTTGCCGAGTTTCGGGTATTACCCTCGCTGCTGTAGAGATTCCACGCACACCGAATATGCCGTATCACGCTTAAGGCGAGCATCCGCTCACCGGCACCTAAGCCTGAATTCATCTAACTTGATGCTACGGTAATGCGATCGTAAGATACTTGAAATCCTTTCCCCGCGATTTCAGAAGTGCCTCGCCGCATGCTAAGCTCGCAGCCACAGCGTGAACACTTAAGCTATACTGCTGTGAAATTTAGCAATGACGAATTTTTTTTTTTTACGTATTTTTTTTTTTAAACACCGGCCCTTTTTCGAACCGCAGTTATATTCGTGACTGTCCCCGTGTAAGAGAAGATAACGGATCGCGATGATTTCGCATCTTGTTAGGCGGAGGTCTTCTGAAGTTCAGTCGCAGTTGTGGTTTTTGCGAGCGTATTCAGTTCTGCACACGTCCTCGGTTCTGAAGGCGTCTTCATTTCTGAAGACGAATTCAAGACGTCTTCATTTTTGAAGACGCATTCATTTTTAAAGACGTCTTCAGCTCCGAAGATATCTTCAATCCTGCAGACGTCTTCAATTCTGCAGACGTCTTAAATTCTGAAGACGAATTGAAGACGTCTTCACATTTAAAGACGTCTTCATTTTTAAAGACGTCTTCATTTATGAAGACGACTTTCGTTCTGAAGACGTCTTCATCTCTGAAGACGCCTTAATTTTTAAAGACGTCTTCACTTCTGAAGATATCTTCAATACTGCAGACGTCTTCATTTCTGAAGACGTCTGCAGGATTGAAGACGAATTGAAGACGTCTTCATATTTAAATACGTCTTCATTTTTAAAGGCGTCTTCATTTATGAAGACGACTTCAGTTCTGAAGACGTCTTCATTTCTGAAGACGCCTTAATTTTTACCGACGTCTTCATTTCTGAAGACGCCTTAATTTTTAAAGACGTCTTCACTTCTGAAGATATCTTCAATCCTGCAGACGTCCTCATTTCTGAAGACGAATTGAAGACGTCTTCATATTTAAAGACGTCTTCCTTTATGAAGACGACTTCAGTTCTGAAGACGTCTTCATTTCTGAAGACGCCTTAATTTTTACCGACGTCTTCATTTCTGAAGATTCATTTTCAGTTCTGAAGACGCCTTAATTTTTAAAGACGTCTTCACTTCTGAATATATCTTCAATATTGCAGACGCCTTCATTTCTGAAGACGAATTGAGGACGTCTTCATATTTAAAGACGTCTTCATTTTTAAAGACGTCTTCATTTATGAAGACGACTTCAGTTCTGAAGACGTCTTCATTTATGAAGACGCCTTAATTTTTAAAGACGTCTTCACTTCTGAATATATCTTCAATACTGCAGACGTCCTCATTTCTGAAGACGAATTGAAGACGTCTTCATTTTTAAAGACGTCTTCATTTTGAAAGACGTCTTCATTTATGAAGACGACTTTCGTTCTGAAGACGTCTTCATTTATGAAGACGCCTTAATTTTTATCGACGTCTTCATTTCTGAAGACGCCTTAATTTTTAAAGACGTCACTTCTGAAGATATCTTCAATCCTCCAGATGTCTTTATTTATGAAGACGTCTGCAGGATTGAAGACGAATTGAAGATGTCTTCATTTTTAAAGACGTCTTCATTTCTGAAGACGCCTTAATTTTTAAAGACGTCTTCATTTCTGAAGACGACTTCAGTTCTGAAGACGTCTTCATTTCTGAAGACGCCTTAATTTTTACCGACGTCTTCATTTCTGAAGACGCCTTAATTTTTAAAGACGTCTTCATTTATGAAGACGACCTCAGTTCTGAAGACGTCTTCATTTCTGAAGACGCCTTAATTTTTACCGACGTCTTCATTTCTGAAGACGCCTTAATTTTTAAAGACGTCTTCATTTCTGAAGACGACTTCAGTTCTGAAGACGTCTTCATTTCTGAAGACGCCTTAATTTTTACCGACGTCTTCATTTCTGAAGACGCCTTAATTTATCAAGACGTCTTCACTTCTGAAAACGCTCGTTGGCTACCCCCCCCCCCCCTCCCACCACCACCACCCACCCCGAAAAGTAAGAGAAAACGCGCAAAAATTTTGTGTTTGCGGGACTTCGCCAACCAAAGTGAACACGGTGGTCTTAATTTAAAAAAATATAAAAAATAAGGAAGCAGAAGACCCCCGCTCAGCCCTCCGTCGCACGAACTCTCACACGGCGGTACGCGTCGCGACTCGCGTGCGACAGCTTGCGAAACGCGACGAGGAGTTCGCGAGGTTTGTGCGTTTGTGCGTTTCGTTAAACGAAGTCGAGGTATTGCAAACGCGCATTTTCGATGCGCGGACCCTCCGGCAACCGCAGTCATAGAAATTGTTTTTTTTCCCCTTTTAGCTGGCACAAAAACTGACACCTTTATTCAAGGCATCGTGTTTGCAATAAGCACAACACAAGCGGTCAAAATGCAAACAAAAATAGACAACTCTGATAATAATAATATTGGCACTGTCCTTGAATTTGATTGGTCCACACCCGAGACGGTTTTTCTTAGAGCCTAGTCTCCACTGGTGTTGGACCAGAAGACGCCAAAAGGCGTGCAACTCAAAAACAGCGCACCATCAGAGTATTGAGGGCTCGGGGTGAGCATTTACATTATGAGACCTCCTTTGCCAGTAACAAGATATAGTAATAGGTTTTTACCCCTTTTAACTGGCACAAAAACTGACACCTTTATTCAAGGCATCATGTTTGCAATAACCACAACACAAGCAGTCAAGATGCAAACAAAAGAGACAACTCTGATAATAATATGAATATAATAAGAAAAGCCGTCTGGGGTGTGGACCAATCAAATTCAAGGACAGTGCATATTATTATTATAAGAGTTGTCTCTTTTTGTTTGCATTTTGACTGCTTGTGTTGTGGTTATTGCAAACATGATGCCTTGAATAAAGGTGTCAGTTTTTGTGCCAGTTAAAAGGGTAAAACCTATTTCTATATCTTGTTACTGGCAAAGAAGCTCTCATAATGTAAAAAAAACCGCAGTCATATTGTCGCCTGTGCGTTGCTATAAACTGTTAAAACTTCGTAACTATTTTATTTTACCGGGTGAGATTTATATATAGCTCTTTTTCAGAAGCGACCTGGCTATCACGAATGGTAGCTCAACGAAGTGGCTTATCGTCATCACTTTGAAATTTATAGCAGCTGAATACTATTGACTGCGTGATGTGGAGGTGAAAACTGGAGGACGCGGAGAAAAATGCCACGGGGAAAGAGAGATAGAGAGAGAGAGACACGCAAACTCAAAATATAGAGGCAGACGTCAGGGTCGGGATCGAACCCACGACCTCCTGCATACCAGGCGAGGTAGTTAACATCTCCTAGCCACCGTGATGATGATGAGAGAGAGAGAGACACGCAAACTCCAAATATACAGCAGCAGGCGTCAGGGTCAGGATTGAACCCACGACGTCCTGTATACTAGGCGAGGTAGTTAACATCTCCTAGCCACCGTGATGATGATGATGATGAGAGAGAGACACGCAAACTCAAAATATACAGCAGGCATCGTCAGGGTCGGGATCGAAGCCACGACCTCCTGCACACCAGGCGAGGTAGTTAACATCTCCTAGCCACCGTGATGATGATGATGATGAGAGAGAAAGAGAGATAGACACGCAAACTCAAAATATAGAGGCAGACGTCAGGGTCAGGATCGAACCCACGACCTCCTGTATACTAGGCGAGGTAGTTAACATCTCCTAGCCACCGTGATGATGATGATGAGAGAGAGAGACACGCAAACTCAAAATATACAGCAGGCATCGTCAGGGTCGGGATCGAAGCCACGACCTCCTGCATACCAGGCGAGGTAGTTAACATCTCCTAGCCACCGTGATGATGATGATGATGAGAGAGAGAGAGACACGCAAACTCAAAATATAGAAGCAGGCGTCAGGGTCGGGATCGAACCCACGACCTCCTGCACACCAGGCGAAGTAGTTAACATCTCCTAGCCACCGTGATGATGATGAGAGAGAGAGAGACACGTAAACTCAAAATATATCTCCTAGCCACCATTCTCCATGGACCTCACGACGGTTTCCCGTGAACAAATGTCACTCCTCAAATGCACGCGAACCTTGCAGTAGGAAAACAAAGCCCCGTTGACACTCCGCGGAGCGTTGTACATGTTCAACGGCACTTCGAACCATCTCGGATTGTGCAGAGTCGCACGCGCGCGTACACGCAGTAATCAATATTAGGCAGTGGAGCTAAAAATACCGGAACAAGAAAACAAAATAAGAGAAAAATCGATGCAAGCCTCACTGAAGGGCACGGCTGTCCCGTCCAATGAACGCTTGACAACACTTTATTAAACATAATAGCGACTTCACACGGAAATTAAACACGGTGATGTGTGCATCGTTAAAAAACCCTCCGTTTGCTGTCCCTCATGAGCCACTAGCTGCTTCTAGATTTGAAGTTTTCGTGACTGCAATGATCCATACTCTTTGGTTCTTTCGGTAAAGTCACGTGGGTAGAAATAATATATTTTTTGCTGTGCCAGTTACACTAGCTGCTTGTCGGCTATCCTACCACTGCTGCTGCTTGATGATGATGATATGAGAGATGTGTTAGGCGAATGTTAACGACCTCGCCCGGTATGCGGGAGGTCGTGGGTTCGAATGCTTGTCGCATCATCATGGCAACCACTCATTTCGGGCCGCCGGGCATTCGCGCGTGGGCAGGATGGGGCAGGACGTGGTAAATAATTCACGCTGTGCCAGGGCTCGGCAAGTCAGCTGTGCCAGCCAGAGTCTGCCAAGTAGCCAATCAGGAAGGGCGGCGGAGTTAAACGGTGAGCCCAGCCAAAGCAGTTGAACCCATGAAGGTGATTTAAGGCATTTAAGGTGGCGGGATTTTAACGACCTCGCCCCGTATACGGGGCCGTCCATAAATGACGTCACGCATCTAGGGGGGGGGGGGGGTGTCAGACATTTGTGACGATGTGTGACGAGGGGGGGGGGTTTGAGAAATGTGACGTCACATCAAAATGCGCAACTTTAACTAAATATAGACAACACGTTCTACTTAATTAAATAGACTTTTTAATAAATGTGTTCTCCTACAACATCACATTAAATACGCACTACAATAACAATAGTTTAAAGCGATTTGAAGCATGTTTTATTTTTTTGGGGGAGGGGGGGAGGGCAGAGCTTTGTGACGTCATATTTGAGGGGGGGTCTGACATTTTGTGACGTCGTGTGACAAAGGGGGGGGGGGGTAAAAAATCGTCCAAAATTGAGTGACGTCATTTATGGACGGCCCCTACGGGAGTTCGTGGGTTCGATCCCCGATCCTGACGATGCCTGCTGCTGTATATTTTGAGTTTGCGTGTCTCTCTCTCTCATCATCACGGTGGCTAGGAGATGTTAACTACCTCGCCTGGTATACAGGAAGTCGTGGGTTCGATCCCCGATCCTGACGATGCCTGCTGCTGTATATTTGGAGTTTGCGTGTCTCTCTCTCTCATCATCACGGTGGCTAGGAGATGTTAACTACCTCGCCTGGTATACAGGAAGTCGTGGGTTCGATCCCCGATCCTGACGATGCCTGCTGCTGTATATTTGGAGTTTGCGTGTCTCTCTCTCTCTCTCCGTGGCCGTGTAGATTTTTATCCGGGTCCTCCGTGTTCTTTTTTCCCTCCGCGTTTAGAATGAACATCACGCGTTCAAGAGTATTTGGCTGCTATTAATTTCTACACGATGATAGACCACTTCGTTGAGCTTTCATTTGTGATAGCCAGGTCGCTTCTGCAAAAAACGGCGATATAGCTCAGCGTGCCTTACCTGGTGAATTAAAAATAAAATAGTCAATAGCTCAGCAATTATGGGCGAGGAGAGATTTTACCGAGAAGATGTTTTTCCAACTCTCGTAACTTCACCCACGGATGTTTCTCGAGATTGGCTGGTGAAAATTCCGGAGGATGATGTGACTACGGTCAAAGAAGAATCGTCTTGAGACCTTCCCTTACCCACAGCTGAACGAACTATTTACGCAGTCTCTTTACGTTCTACCAGGTAAGGCAGCGCTGAGCTGCGTCGCTTTTTTTCAGAGGCGACCTAGCCACAAATGATAGCCCAACGAGAAGTGGCTTGTCACGTGGAAATTCCTAAATACTCTTAGCGCACGTCGATTATAAATGTGGAGGGAAAAACCGGAGGACCCGGAGAAAAATCCACGCGACCACGGGCAGAGAGACACACACAGACTCCAAATATACAGCAGGCGTCAGGGTCGGCATCGAACCGGCGACCTCCTGTATACCAGGCGAGGGAGTTAACATCTCCTAGCCACCGCGGCGCCACCAAATTGTTTAGATCTTGAGTCCGACTCTCCACGGCGGCAATGAACGCTTCTCAAAGCGATAGCAGCAGCAGCAGCATCGGCAGCACGGAGAATGGCCATCAAATCTGTTGACGTTCGCGATGCTTCTACGATGGTCGATGGTATCGACGATAACACCGCCGATGACGGAACTCTTTGGTGATGATGATGATGAAAATATTGAAAATAGTGACGATTATCTTCATTAGCCTCACGGGCAATGGTAATGATAATGGAAATATGAAAGATAAATTAATCTGAGTTGGCGGTCATCACTTTGTGATGAGTCATAACAATGGCCCGGACAGCAACAAAAACCATGGCAATTCGACAAACGTTCACGTTTGGTCCGCGAGAACCGCGGTTATAATTTAAAGCGGTGGGTGGCGTTGTTCGTGAATGCGACGCACAGCAGGGAGTACAATAGGCGTGCAAGGCAGGAGACAATGGATGTCTATTGTGAGGCTCTCGCCAGAGGCAGAAAATCTATCGCGCTGGGGAATGTGTGTGTGTGTGCGCGCGCCGACTGAAAAAAATATTGAGATTCGCCCAGATTTCATTGAGAAAGCTGCACACGCACGCAGTCTCTGCTAGTTTGCTACGACGATGATGGTGGTGGTAGTGGTGGCGATGAAGATTCTGGTGATTTCTTTCTAAATAAATGACCCTGCGTGGATTGTTTGGCCGGTCGCTTTAGTTTTATTTTTCGTAACTTTTTGTTGAGAATTCTTTAGTTAGTTTTTTTTGGTTAGTTTTTTTTCTGGCAAGTTTTTATTCGTGTAGTTTTTTTTCGTTAGCTTTTTTTTACGTAAAAACAAAATGACCCTTTGGCAATAGCTCACGGTAGCAGGAAAAAAAAAAAACCTCCCCACAGCCACTAAAAAAGAAACCTGAACACCCAAACTCCGCGCCGGAAGATCAGCAATCCCACTCGCTAGGCCCGCCTGCTGCAGGCGACTTCCTCGTCCGCGAGACGGGCGCTGTGTCACTCGATGACGATGGCGGATTTGACGACGTCGATGTCCGCCCCCGCCCTCGCCCCACCAGGCTGGGAGATCATCGCGACCGTCGTCAAGAAGGAGGTGCCGAGGTTCCCTTCCCAAGTGGTGACCGAGGGCGATCGGCTCGTCATCAGCGCTGACAGCGAGCTCCCCAGCGACATCCTCAGCACCATCCGATCGAGTGAGAGCGACCTGGAGCCCGGCTCACGTAGCCCGGCTCTAGCCCTGCCCACGTAGCCCGGCTCTAGCCCTGCTCTAGCCCTGCTCTAGCCCTGCTCACGTGGCCCGGCTCACGTAGCCCGGCTCACGTAGCCCGGCTCTAGCCCGGCTCTAGCCCTGCTCTAGCCCAGCTATAGCCCTGCTCACGTAGCCCGGCTCTAGCCCTGCTCTAGCCCTGCTCTAGCCCTGCTCTAGCCCGGCTATAGCCCTGCTGTAGCCCTGCTCTAGCCCTGCTCTAGCCCGGCTATAGCCCCGCTCACGTAGCCCGGCTCTAGCCCTGCTCTAACCCGGCTCTAGCCCTGCTCTAGCCCGGCTCTAGCCCTGCTCTAGCCCCGCTCACGTAGCCCGGCTCTAGCCCTGCTCTAGCCCTGCTCTAGCCCTGCTCTAGCCCCGCTCACGTAGCCCTGCTCTAGGCCTGCTTTAGCCCCGCTCACGTAGCCCGGCTCTAGCCCTGCCCACGTAGCCCGGCTCTAGCTCTGCTCTAGCCCCGCTCACCTCGCCTTGCTCTAGCCCTGCTCTAGCCCTGCCCACGTAGCCCTGCTTTAGCCCTGCTCTAGCCCCGCTCTAGCCCGGCTCTAGCCCTGCTCTAGCTCTGCTCTAGCCCTGCTCATGTAGCCCGGCTCTAGCCCTGCTCTAGCTCTGCTCTAGCCCTGCTCAAGTAGCCCGGCTCTAGCCCTGCTCTAGCTCTGCTCTAGCCCTGCTCATGTAGCCCGGCTCTAGCCCTGCTCTAGCCCTGCTCACGTAGCCCGGCTCTAGCTCTGCTCTAGCCCTGCTCTAGCCCCGCTCTAGCCCTGCTCTAGCCCTGCTCTGGCGTGGCCCTGCGCGAAAGAAGTTCAACTTACGTGACACCCAACAGGACAGGCAGGAGGATACTTTTATTATTTTTAAAAGACCCTGAGACTGCCCTTTCCTGGGCCGCGTTGTCGCTTGAGCCACGAGTGGCGAGGGCACCGGTCGCACCGATAGCACAGGTGACACAGGTGGCACAGGTGGCACAGGTGGCATCAGTGGCACAGGTAACACAGGTGGCACCGGTGACACAGGTGGCACAGGTGACACAGGTGGCACAGGTGGCACAGGTGGCATCGGTGGCACAGGTGGCACAGGTGGCACCGGTCACACCGATGGCATCGGTGGCACAGGTGGCACAGGTGGCACAGGTGGCACAGGTAACACAGGTGGCACAGGTGGCATCAGTGGCACAGGTGACACAGGTGGCACAGGTGGCATCGATGGCATAGGTGGCACAGGTGGCACAGGTGGCACAGGTGGCACACGTGGCACAGGTAACACAGGTGGCACCGGTGGCACAGGTGGCACAGGTGGCACAGGTGGCATCGATGGCACAGGTGGCACAGGTGGCACAGGTGGCATCGATGGCATAGGTGGCACAGGTGGCACAGGTGGCACAGGTGGCATCGGTGGCACAGGTAACACAGGTGACACATGTGGCACAGGTGGCACAGGTAACACAGGTGACACAGTTGGCACAGGTGACACAGGTGACACAGGTGGCACAGGTGGCACAGGTGACACAGGTGGCACAGGTGGCACAGGTGGCATAGGTGGCACAGGTGGCACAGGTGGCACAGGTGGCACAGGTGGCATCGGTGGCACAGGTGGCACAGGTGACACAGGTGGCACAGGTGGCACCGATGGCACAGGTGACACAGGTGGCACAGGTGACACAGGTGACACAGGTGGCACAGGTGGCACAGGTGACACAGGTGGCACAGGTGGCACAGGTCGCACCGATGGCACAGGTGGCACAGGTGGCACACGTGGCACAGGTGGCACAGGTGGCACAGGTGACACAGGTGGCACAGGTGGCATCGGTGGCACAGGTAACACAGGTGACACATGTGGCACAGGTGGCACAGGTAACACAGGTGACACAGTTGGCACAGGTGGCATCAGTGGCACAGGTGACACAGGTGGCACAGGTGACACAGGTGGTACAGGTAACACAGGTGGCACAGGTGGCACAGGTGGTACAGGTAACACAGGTAACACAGGTGGCACAGGTGGCACAGGTGGCACCGATGAAGGAAGGCGGCCGCCCCACCCCGTCCTGCTGCACCACCGCCACGTGGGCACGCTGACTTGCGCGTCTCCCACAGGTGGCATCACCAAGATCACGGTGCGCAAGTTGGTCATCAACCCGGACGGCACGCAGAGCACGCAGGTGTTTAACCTGGAGGGCGGCAACCTGGAGGAGCAGATCCGCCGCCTCATGGAGGACGGTAAGGAAATGGACGTGAACCAATCAAATCGACGTGAACCAATCAAATCGACGTGAACAAATTGACGTGAACCAATCAAATCGACGTGAACATATCGACGTGAACCAATCAAATCGACGTGAACGAATCAGATCGACGTGAACAAATCGACGTGAACAAATCAAATCGACGTGAACGAATCAAATCGACGTGAACAAATCGACGTGAATAAATCAAATCGACGTGAACATATCGACGTGAACAAATCGACGTGAACAAATCGACGTGAACAAATCAAATCGACGTGAACGAATCAGATCGACGTGAACAAATCGACGTGAACAAATCAAATCGACGTGAGCAAATCGACGTGAACAAATCAAATCGACGTGAACAAATCAAATCGATGTGAACAAATCAAAGCGACGTAAACAAATCGAATCGATGTGAACAAATCAAATCGTCGTGAACAAATCAAACCGACGTGAACAAATCAAATCGACGTGAACAAATCGACGTGAACAAAATCCGCGGAAGGCGGCACGCGCGACCCAACACACATTCACGATTGATCCATTTTAATTAAAAAAATGTGCCCAGAATTATTAACCCGCGGACCTAAGAAGCGGGCGGCACAATTAGGGGAATCGATGATGCAGATGTGTGAATTGATCCTCGATAGCAGTATTCCATAAAGGTGGCCGAAGCAATCGGCCACGTGAGTGCCTCTCGCCTTGATGGGGGAGGGCAACGCTTATCAGGCGAAAGCGTGGCGTTGACTAATAATCAGCGACAACACAAAAGGGATTGGGCACAAAAAAACACGAAGCTGTTTTTTGTTTGTTTTCAATGCACACACGTTTTTGTTAGCGCTCAAAAGTAGAAGATAAATGATTATGACCGGCAGAATTAATTAAAATTTTCATAGCTCAGCTCCACCAACGGAGGTCGCCAATTTGCATGTAAATTCTGATGTAAAGCTTTCGTGACTGCAGGGATTCATATTATTGGTTCTTTCGGTAAAGTCACCTAGAAGGGAAACAATATAATAATACAAAATATATAAAACATTTTCGATTTAAAGCTTTCGTGACTGCAAGGATTCATCTTCTTTGGTTCTTTCGGTAAAGTCACGTAGAATGAGAATAAAATAATAAATTGATAAAATAAAATAATACAATAAAATTCCCACGACGTTTCGGCCAGAACACAAGCGGCCTTCATCAGGTGAAGGGACGAGACTGTCTGGAGGACAGCGCTGGAGCGAACAAAGCCACGCTCAGATCGCGACCTTTAAGCTGTGTGAGAAGAAACAAAGCGCCTTGACAAAGGAATTAGCATAGAATTTAGCATTGAAATAGCTGAGTGATTAGCTTGTGACTGGTCACAGAAATGGCTATGTTAAAGTCAAAGCATACACATCCACAGAGGCACCCCTTGACAAAGGAAATTAGCATCGAATTTAGCATTGAAATAGCTGAGTGATTAGCTTGTGACTGGTCACAGAAATGGCTATGTTAAAGTATACACTACACTATATAATGAATACTACATAGTAAACCAATAAAAAACTAAAATATAAATTACCTCAATGTTATCAAGAAACTCTATATATTCTCCAATCAGCTAAGCTACCAACAATAAGTCGTTATATATCACAATGCTATATGGCGAAAAAATGGGTGAATTCTTACCCTCAACTTTAGCAACACGGATAGCTACGGGTCCCGTTCAGACAGACGAGTTCATCCATGGTCGGAACGGAGGAGGGGGAGAGAGACAGCTACGAGGCGCTGTTATACTCCATGTTGTAAACCATACCATTAACCGTGGTGTGAGAGGTATTAAGAGTCAATGCCAGCGAAAGAGCTGCGGTCTGAAGGTCATCGTAAAATACAATTAATTAAGAACGGAAATGGTTTAAAACATCTTTCCAATGGTTACTAAGCCAGAATCCATCTTCTCGGTTGAAATTGGTTTAAAACATCTTTCCAATGGTTACTAAGCCAGAATCCATCTTCTCGGTTGAAATTGTCTCTGTGCCTGTATATGTAAATGGCCTCATGAACGAATCTCTCATGGTAGCCGGTTGGTTTGCAAAGAACCTCCGTCTTGGATAAGTCAATGTCACCGAAAGAACCAAAGAAGAAATATAAAACAATAAAATTCTCACGACGTTTCGACTGCAACACAAGCAATGATCATCAGGTGTGAAAACCACAACAAGAAAATTATTATTTTATTGTTTGCCTTCTACGTGACTTTACCGAAAGAACCAAGAATATAATGTGCATGTAGGTACGTTGAACTTCTTTCGCACCGTACGTAGCCAACCGTGCTAATGGGAGGTGCACTGTTGAGTCTACGGGCAGTGTTAGTCTATGGGTAGTGTTGAGTCTGTGGGCAGTGTTGAGTCTATGGGTAGTGTTGAGTCTGTGGGCAGTGTTGAGTCTATGGGCAGTGTTGAGTCTATTGGCAGTGTTGAGTCTACGTGCAGCGTTGAGTCTATGGGTAGTGTTGAGTCTATGGTCAGTGTTGAGTCTATGGGTAGTGTTGAGTCTATGGGGTAGTGTTGAGTCTATGGTGCAGTGTTGAGTCTATGGGCAGTGTTGAGTCTATGGGTAGTGTTGAGTCTATGGGCAGTGTTGAGTCTACGGGTAGTGTTGAGTCTATGGGTAGTGTTGAGTCTATGGGTAGTGTTGAGTCTATGGGCAGTGTTGAGTCTATGGGTAATGTTAAGTCTATGGGCAGTGTTGAGTCTATGGGTAGTGTTGAGTCTATGGGCAGTGTTGAGTCTATGGACAGTGTTGAGTCTACGGGCAGTGTTGAGTCTATGGGCAGTGTTGAGTCTACGGGCAGTGTTGAGTCTACGGGCAGTGTTGAGTCTACGGGCAGTGTTGAGTCTATGGGCAGTGTTGAGTCTACGGGCAGTGTTGAGTCTATGGGCAGTGTTGAGTCTACGGGCAGTGTTGAGTCTACGGGCAGTGTTGAGTCTACGTGCAGCGTTGAGTCTATGGGTAGTGTTGAGTCTATGGTCAGTGTTGAGTCTATGGGTAGTGTTGAGTCTATGGGGTAGTGTTGAGTCTATGGTGCAGTGTTGAGTCTATGGGCAGTGTTGAGTCTATGGGTAGTGTTGAGTCTATGGGCAGTGTTGAGTCTACGGGTAGTGTTGAGTCTATGGGTAGTGTTGAGTCTATGGGTAGTGTTGAGTCTATGGGTAGTGTTGAGTCTATGGGGAGTGTTGAGTCTGTGGGCAGTGTTGAGTCTATGGGTAGTGTTGAGTCTATTGGCAGTGTTGAGTCTATGGGCAGTGTTGAGTCTATGGGTAGTGTTGAGTCTATGGGCAGTGTTGAGTCTATGGACAGTGTTGAGTCTACGGGCAGTGTTGAGTCTATGGGCAGTGTTGAGTCTACGGGCAGTGTTGAGTCTACGGGCAGTGTTGAGTCTACGGGCAGTGTTGAGTCTATGGGCAGTGTTGAGTCTACGGGCAGTGTTGAGTCTACGGGCAGTGTTGAGTCTATGGGCAGTGTTGAGTCTACGGGCAGTGTTGAGTCTATGGGCAGTGTTGAGTCTACGGGCAGTGTTGAGTCTACGGGCAGTGTTGAGTCTACGGGCAGTGTTGAGTCTATGGGCAGTGTTGAGTCTATGGGCAGTGTTGAGTCTATGGGCAGTGTTGAGTCTATGGGTAGTGTTGAGTCTACGGGCAGTGTTAGTCTATGGTCAGTGTTGAGTCTACGGGCAGTGTTGAGTCTATGGGCAGTGTTGAGTCTATGGGCAGTGTTGAGTCTATGGGCAGTGTTGAGTCTATGGGCAGTACGTACGTACGTCGGACTTCTTCCGCACCGTATACGTAGCCAACCGTACTGATCGGTAGTTTGCTTTCAGACCGTCTCACGCCTCGCCGACCCCGTGCCCCCCGCACCAGACGTGCGTGACACAGAAGCTCCCGTAGCTCATCGGATTCCCCGCCGCTACTGCTGCTGCTGCTGCCCGCTCCAAAGGTCCCGGCCTCTGACTCCGCCGTGTCGCCACCACCCCCCCCCCCCCGCCCCCCCCCCGCGGTCCAGGCTGGGAGATGTTCCTGAGGATCGTGAAGGTGAAGCCCAGGATCGTGACCATCCGCGTGATCACCGTGGGCGACCGCATGATCATCGAGGGCGACGGCTACATCACCGACGACATCCTGAAAGAGGTCAACACGGGTGAGCTTGGCGGATCGCGACGCAGGGCGGACGAACGCGGCGCACCGCACTGCTACTACTGCTACACAGCGGCACCCCCGTTGACGAGCACCCCTGTCCACGGCAAAAGCCGCTCAACGACGGGCCGAGCAAGGTTCGCTCTCGATGGCGTCGGAACGAACTACGCCTCGGACGTGTATTTCCTGGACTCGCTGCACGACCAAATCGCTCAACGGCCCGTTTCGCGGAACCGATCGCCGGCCGTCAAGGGGTGCTTCATGCTGTACGCAGCACATGGTCCGCGTTCGTACAGTGCAGCCACTGCACCCAGCCGCCTTTGTCTCCCTCGTGGCGATGTTTTTTTTTTTTTTTTTTTCCCAGCTCACTCACGTGAGGCTGAGTTTACCTAAAGGAGGCCCAGGGCCGTTTCAGTGAGCGGGATTCAAACTCGGTTTTTTGTCGGCGCTTGGCGCCGCTCGCCGACCACTGCCCTGCTACTCCCCACGGCAATGCACCGCCGTTTCCCACAGAGGTATACACACACACACACACTTGATGTACACAGTTGCAGGCAATCGTCACTTGGTGTTGGCCGCGAGCGGGAATCGAACTCGGGTCGCCGGGTTCGGAGCCACCACTTCCTACGCAGCCGCCACCACCACTTCTGCTCAGCTCCAGGGCAAATGTGACCTACGGAGATTGAGATTGTCAGGGCAAAGTTGAACAATTTCATTTGCGTGTGTGTGTGTGTGTACTTCATTCTGCCTCTTTAGGTGCAGCCAAGGTTGGTGATTTATTTGTTTGTTTCACATGAGACATTGTGTTCTTGCGGTTAATGGACTTGCACAGAGAATGTATCTCTCACGAACTCAAACTGGGCCCTCGGCAAACAGGCCCACTTCCAGATCACGTTTAAAAAAAGGTCTCGTTCGGGGGAAATGTCCGTGCCACTCTGCGCCGTTGACATTTCCCCGTGGCCGGCGACGGCGGCGATAACGCCTTGAAGTCGTTCGTGGAAGGCGCCTTACGAGTGAAAATGTAAATTGTTATCGTAACAGCTGCACACCCCTAATGAAGTGCACGCTTCATATTCTTAGCTCTTTCGGTAAAGTAAAGTACCGAAAGAGCCAAGAATATGAATTACTGCAGTCACGAAAGCTTTAAATCGAAATTTGAAGTGCACGCTGTGGAAATACGCGGCAGCGTCGCGTATACAAAGTCACAGACTTGCGGTCAGCGTTTCTTCGGAAGGGCGCGTCCAGAATTGCGACCAATTCCGGCGTCGTGCCCACAGCGTCTCAGACGTCGTTGCCTTGGCAAAAGGTGGCATGAGTTTTCCCGATTGCAACAAAAAAAATAAAAGTTCGATTCTGCCCCGAATTCGATATAGGGTGGTGGTCCCAGTTGCTCGGTTCTCGGGTTAACGTGGTCCGTTGTCATTTATACGAGTTCATTTTAACCGCTGGCTGGTCTTCACACCTGATAGGCTCACAGCGATGGCATCAACTTTAACCCCCTCCCCCCCCTCTATTTAAGACCAAACGGGCCGTCCATAAATGACGTCACGCACCTGGGGGGGGGGGGGGTCAGATATTGTGTGACGATGTGTGACGATGGGGGGGGGGGCGGGGGTGTTGAGAAATGTGACGTCACATCAAAATGCGCAACTTTAAATAAATATAGACACAACGCGTTCTACTTAATTAAATAGACTTTTTAGTAAATGTTTTCTCCTACAACATCAGAAGTGCAGCGCCACATTAAATACGCACTACTACAATGACAATAGTTTAAAAGCGATTTGAAGCATCTTTTATTTTTTTGGAGGGGGGGGGGGCAGAGCTTTGTGACGTCATATTTGAGGGGGGGTCTGACTTTTTGTGACCCCGTGTGACGATGGAGGGGGGGGGGTCAAAAATCGCGTGACGTCATTTATGGACGGCCCCAAAAACGGGAATTCTGGCAAATGGCCTGACGTAGCTGGCTGTTGTAATCACCAGCGAAACGACATAGCTGGTACCCGAATTGGGATATAATATTTCGATTTAAAGCTTTCGTGACTGCAATGATTCATCTTCTTTGGTTCTTTCGGTAAAGTCACGTAGAATGAGAATAAAATAATAGTTAACTAATTGTGCACGTTTTGTTCACGGCGACAAACCTAACTAATTGTCTGTGTCGGGTGGTGGTGGTGGTAGGATGGTGGTGGGTTAACGGCACATTTACATGAGCATCGGTTTCCCCCCTTTTTTCTGGTCAACAAAACAGCTGTGGTTAAGATGTTAAAACGCCAAAATGAAACCTTTTACGAGGAATCGCGTCCGCGTATTTGGCCTGCTGCTGTGCACAATGATCCAGCAGGATCATCTCAAGCTCCCGAATCTGGCGCTTAGCTTTTAGTCTTGTGTCAACGAGGAACCTCTTTCGCTGCCCCTTCGAGCGACGGTCTGGGGAGTCACATGGGGAGGAGAGAGCAGCACCACAAATGATTCGTTAATGGGTGTTTGAGTATTTCCTGTATGATAATAGGTTTTCCCATTTTTTTCTGGCAACAAAACAGGTGTTCAGGTGTTAAAACACCAAACTGAAACCTTTTACAAGGAATCACGTCTGCATTAACCACGATGCTTGTGGTCAGAATGCAAACAAAAAACACACTCTGATATTATCTGCGGCATTGTCCTTGAAACTGATTGGTCCACACCAGAGGCAGCTTTCTTTTGAGCCTCGTCTCAGACGGTGTTCGACCAGAGGACGCCTTTTGGCGTCTTTTGGCGGTGACGACGACGCTGACGACGGTGACGGTAGGGTACGCGAGCGGAGAGGAAGGGTGTTGCGTGCGTGTGAGTGAGTGTGGGGAGCGGTGGTGCAGTGGTTAGCGCTGCGCTGTGCTGCAAACCTGGCGACCCGGGTTCGATTCACGCTCACGGCCAACATCGGTGACGATTATCTGAACCGGTCCTGGGCCTTCCCTAGGTCGACTCGGCCTCAAATGAGTACCTGGTGCGGTGTGTCAACATCGCCACTGGGGAGTGTGGTGTGCTGGCCACCCACCCCCTCGTGTGCCGTGCCGGCCTTTTTAGGTGCTGCTCGCTAACGGCACTTGCCCCTACAGTCTGCTAAGGCTATACGGGGGATCTTTGTCTTTGTGTGCGCGGCCTATTTCAGCATTTCCACCGTGGTGGTCGGCAGAAGAAGGGCCAAGTGAAGGGGTTTACCCGCCCTTCTTCACATACACACACATACACACACATACATACACACATACATACACACATACACACAACAACAACCGCCATTCGCCACTAAGTGGCAGTGACGTCACCACGACGCTTGTGCCAGGAGATGTGCACCTTGAGGCCACGTGGAGTGTCGAACGCCCGCTGGCAGGAGGTCACGGGGCAGACCCAGGTGCCATGGGTCGACTGACTGAGATGACTGGCTGATGCACCACCTGTGCCCCCTACTGTGCCAACCTGCTGTGCTTTAGCCACCCGGCGCTCTGCTCGTTGTTCTGAGCGTCGCTCCTCCGCCCTCCGTTGTTGTTGGAGGGCGACTACCTCCAACTGCCCAGTAGCGTCCTTCACGAGCCTCCTCCACAGAGGCCGATCTTGACACCGCTGGTACCGGTCATTGGCAAGTCCACTCAGCTCCACGTCCTCCTGTACCACATCACTCCATCTCTTCTCTAGCCCGTGCCGCGCCCGTTTAGCCCCCTCGATCCGGCCGAACAAAAGCTATTTCGGCATGCGGTGGCTGGGCATGCGGGCTACATGACCCAGCCATCGCAGCCTTGCCCGCCGGAGGAGCTCACCGATGGGACCTTGCCCAGATCTTTCAAGGATTTGTGAGCTCCTCACACAATCCAGTCTGGTTAAACCCAGGATGGATCGTAGGCAGGCCAGCCTAAATGTTTCTAACCAGCGAAGATGTTCCATTAGGGGGGTCCACACACATACACACGCACATACACACATACACACACATACACACACACGCACGCACACACACGCACACACACACGCGCACAGACACACGCACATACACACATACACACGGACGCACACACACGCACATGCACACATACACATACACGCACGCACGCACACGCACGCACGCACACACACACACACGCACGCACACACGCGCACACACACACGCACATACATACACACACGCACACACACACACACGCATACACACACGCACACACGCGCACACGCACATACATACACATACGCACACATACACAAACACACGCACACACTAACCTGTCGGCCAGCCTTCGACACTTCACGTGGCCTCGAAGTGCACCTTGCCTGGCACAGGCGCCGTGCAGCGGTGGCCTCGCTTGACTCATCTCTCGCGCCCCGATGGTTTCCGTCGCACGCAGGAGATTACCGGACTGTGACGGTCCGCAAGACGGTGACGAACGCCGACGGCAGTGCGGAGGTGCAGACGTTCACTCTGGACGGGGACGACATCGAGGAGCAACTCCGGCGACTCATGGAGCAAGGTACGCGCGCGTGCGCGCGCGTGCGTGCGTGCGAGGACGTTGAACTTCTTTCGCACCGTACGTAGCCGCCAGCGCTAATCGGAGGTGCTGTGTTGCAGTGGGGTGAGTGGGTGAGTGGGTGAGTGAGTGAGAGAGCGGGTGCGTGAGTGGGTTGGTGAGTGCGTTGGTGGTGACCTGCGGCGTGACGAGTGCGTGGGCGAGAGGGCGAGTGGGCGAGGGTGGATGGGTGGGTGTGTGTGGGTTTTACGCACGTGAAACTTCTTTCTCACCGTACGTAGCCAACCGCACTAATCGTGGGGGGGGGGGGAAGAGGGGGAGGGAAAGTACAACAAACTGAAACACAAAAAGCAGTTCTAAAGAAACGACTTTGTCAATCTAGATGATGATTTCAAAGCGACACATCCCCGGTGGCTTCCAAATATCGCAAGGAAGAGCGTTCCAGACGACCACAGAAGCGCGAACCGGTGACCCTGTCCGCGGTTGGACGAATCGGCCGTTGCAGCCGACGTCATTCGCGATAAAGTTTCGTGGGATGATTTTTTAAAATATTTTTTTTGGAGCGAGATTGTTAACCCCGCCGCCTGCTGCCTGCCACGGCCAGCGAGGAAGGTTCACGACCCTGGCTGGTTGTTGTCATCGCCGGCGAGACGTCACGGGTGGGTTTGACTATCCAGCACACCGGCGTGCTGAAGCAGTAACTAATTGGCAATTTTGTTACACGTGACAAACATTACTAATTAGCTGCGTCAGGTGGTGGTGGGTTAATGACCCGTTAATATTTTACGAGATCTCACCCAATAAAAAAAAAATACACCCGTTTATTACGAACTCGCTGTCTTCGGTTGCCCTGAGCAACGTTATTCCTGGGGGCATCTTTATTCAAGCTCCAAAGACAAATTTCCCCCCCCCCCACCCGTATAGCCTTAACATACTTTGGGGGCAAGTGCGGTTAGCGATCAGCACCTATGAAGCCAGGAACGGCACACGAAGGGGGTGGGTGGACAGCACCACGCCCAGCCGCCTTTGCCTCCCCAGTGGCGATGTTTAGACAGCACACACCAGGTACTCATTTGAGGCTGAGTCGACCTAGGGGAGGCTCAGGACCGGTTCCGGGTGTTGAGCCGTGAGCGGGATTCGAACCCGGAGTCGCCGGGTTCGTAGCGCAGCGCAGCGCTAACTGCTGCGCCACCGCTCACACCGACATTCACGTCGAGAATATCAACAACAGTGAGCCCTGAGCGATGCCACCACTCTGCTCAGCCGCACGGTAAACTGGGACCTATGGCCCAGTAATAAGGAGTCTCTGTGTGTGTGTGTGTGTGCGCGTCTTTTTTTTCCGCCTGGAATATTACTCTCTCGCAATCAACTGGCAGGATGAAGCCCTAGCCACACCTTGTCGGCCGTGGAGGTTTGTTTGATGGTACGTCGGCCATGGTGCTCGACGCAGGCTGGTGGAGAGGGAGGTGCACCGGGTCGGTTTAGATATCGCTCGCTGCTGATGTTAGCGGTGGCCATCGGTCAGACGCAGGTGGCGGAGCTACACGGTGGTGAGGCGTGAACTACCTCGCCTGGAATATACAGGAGGGTCGTGGGTTCAATCCCGACCCTGATGTCTGCTGTACATTTGGAGTTTGCGTGTCTCTCTCATCATCATCAGGGTGGCTAGGAGATGTTAACTACCTCGCCTGGAATATACAGGAGGGTCGTGGGTTCAATCCCGACCCTGATGTCTGCTGTACATTTGGAGTTTGCGTGTCTCTCTCATCATCATCAGGGTGGCTATGAGATGTTAACTACCTCGCCTGGAATATACAGGAGGGTCGTGGGTTCAATCCCGACCCTGATGTCTGCTGTACATTTGGAGTTTGCGTGTCTCTCTCATCATCATCAGGGTGGCTAGGAGATGTTAACTACCTCGCCTGGTATGCAGGAGGTCGTGGGTTCAATCCCGACCCTGATGTCTGCTGTACATTTGGAGTTTGCGTGTCTCTCTCATCATCATCAGGGTGGCTATGAGATGTTAACTACCTCGCCTGGTTTGCAGGAGGTCGTGGGTTCAATCCCGACCCTGATGTCTGCTGTACATTTGGAGTTTGCGTGTCTCTCTCATCATCATCAGGGTGGCTAGGAGATGTTAACTACCTCGCCTGGTATGCAGGAGGTCGTGGCTTCGATCCCGACCCTGACGATGCCTGCTGTATATTTTGAGTTTGCGTGTCTCTCTCTCCGCGGCTGCGTGGATTTTTGAAAGAGCCCTGCGTTTTTTCCCTCCACATTGAGAATCAACGTCACGCGTTTAGAGTATTTGTCTGCTGTACATTTCCACGTGATAAGCCTACTTGGTTTGAGCTATCATTTGTGGCCAGGTCGCTAATGAAAGAGAGCTATACAGCGCAGTATGCCTTACCTGGTAAAATAAAATAAAAATTGTTTAAAGTGCAGTGCGCTGACCATACTGCATCACCACTCGGCCCTGCGTGAAATATATATAAGATAAAAATGTTGTTATAAAAAGCCATTTAATGACCCAAGGAGGCCAGTGTTTTTTTTTTATTCGGGCCTGTCATAACTCTGGCCAGGCCAATAAAACTGCGATAAAAAAAAAAACTCGCTTAACTACTCCTTGCTCTGCTCAGCGCGAACCGAATAGCACACTTGACATAAACACACACCGCCCTAAATCGACGCACGGGTGCAAGACGTGTCCGTGTGGTCCTCTGAACACGGCTTCTAAGCCTCTCTACCCCAGCCTCAATTGGAGTCTCGTCTACCTGCATGTCGGCCAGAGAAGAGCGCTCTTGGCATCTGCAGCGTCGTCCACAGACGCCAAGACTCGAGAGACTGCGGAATCGATAAACTATACGGGGAGAGAGAGAAAGAGAGACGAGCCAACTTAAAATATACTATTTTACGTAATAGAGTTTTTTTTTGGGGGGGGGGGGGGGTTAGATCGTATAAATATATAAATGTGTCGTTAAACCCGCCACCACCCGACACAGCCAGTAAGGATTGTCACGTAAACAGAACGTGGCCAATTTGTCACTAGTACAGCACTAGTGTAAAGTGTAGTGTATAGTGTAGTGTATAGTGTAGTGTATAGTAGTGTATAGTGTAGTATATAGTAGTGTATAGTGTAGTGTCTAGTAGTGTATAGTAGTATATAGTGTAGTGTATAGTGTAGTGTATAGTAGTGTATAGTGTAGTGTATAGTATTGTATAGTAGTATATAGTGTAGTAGTGTATAGTGTAGTGTATAGTAGTGTATAGTGTAGTATATAGTAGTGTATAGTGTAGTGTATAGTAGTGTATAGTGTAGTAGTGTATAGTGTAGTGTATAGTAGTGTATAGTAGTATATAGTGTAGAAGTGTAGTGTATAGTAGTGTATAGTGTAGTATATAGTGTAGTAGTGTATAGTGTAGTGAATTGTAGTGTATAGTAGTATATAGTGTAGTAGTGTAGTATATAGTAGTGTATAGTGTAGTGTATAGTAGTGTATAGTGTAGTTATAGTGTAGTGTATAGTGTAGTGTATAGTATAGTATACTAGTACAGCACACCGGTGCATTGGAGAGCCAAGCCACAACATTTACAAACTGAGTAACGACGTTTCGCCAGTAATTGCAACCAGCTTCTTCAGGAACGAAACAGGTGGACATCTCCACGAGTCTGGCTGTCGCCTGATGAAGCTGGTTGTAATTACTGGCGAAACGTCGTTACTCAGATTGTAAATGTTGTGGCTTGGCTCTCCAACACACCGATGTGCTGTACTAGTATACTACACTATACACTACACTATACACTACTATACTCTACACTATAACTACACTATACACTACTATGCACTACAATACACTACACTATACACTACTATACACTACACTATACACTACTATATACACTGCACTACACTACTATACACTACACTATACACTACTATACACTACACTATACACTACACTATACACTACTATACACTACACTATACACTACACTATACACTGCTATACACTACACTATACACTACTATACACTACACTATACACTACTATACACTGCTATACACTACACTATACACTACACTATACACTGCTATACACTACACTATACACTACTATACACTACACTATACACTACTATACACTACACTATACACTACACTATACACTACTATATACACTACACTACTATACACTACACTATACACTACATTATACACTAGTGCTGTAATAGTGACGAATTGGCCACGTTCTGTTTACGTGACAACTCCTCACTAGTTGGCTGTTTCGGGTGGTGGCGGGTTTTGACGACACAACATTTATACATTTACGTGATCTAACCCCCCCCCCCCCCAAAAAAAAACCCTCTATTATGGATGCTATTGGTCGCGAAGGCCCCCTACGTGTTAAAACGTTACTGTTTGTAACTTTCATACTATCGCCAGGTAAGGCCCCACTGAGCTGTATAGCTCTTTTCCTGGAGGCGACCTTGCCATCACAGGCGACAGCTCAAGCAAGCGCCTGGTCGTCACGCGGACATTCATGGCAGTGGCCAGATACTGTAAGAGCGCCACGTCGTTTCTATCCCTGGAGGGGGGTTTAAAAACAAAAAAGGGAGGACCCGCAGAAAAATCCACGCCGAACAAACGGGGAGAGAGACGTGCAAACTCCAAATGCATGGAATCAGAATCTGAATTCATGCTGGAGGAACCCGAAGAGCTGTGAAGCTCTTTTTTCGCAGATTTCCCGTAGGGGCACGGGGTGAGAACGTCGCAGCAATAAGCTACGCGAGCAAGACGACGGCGGTGCAAAACGTTGGGGGGAGGAGGAAGGTGAAAGCCAATCACGAAAAACAACAAACTCAAATCCGTGCTGTGTTTCACGTTACCGCTCGTAAGGTCCCACCGAGCTATCGAGCTCTTGTTCAGAAGCGACCCCCCCTCCGGCCCACCACGCGCGCAGAGAGAGAAAGTGGCCTGCCGCCTCTCGGCATCAATGTGCCCCCCACCACCACCATCACCACCACCCCCCCTTGCGGGAATGTCAGCGTGCCGCATCTCGCGAATCCCACGTGCGTGCGACCCCCGTCGCGCCACGGCCGATGTGCCTTTCGGCGTGCACGCGATGCAGCGGATGACCCACCCGCTGCATCGGCGTCTCGGGTTTACTCCCCCCCGCCCGCCTCCTCCTCCTCCTGCTCCTCCTCTTTGTCTTGTCGCGCCCACGCGTGCAGAGGTCAACCCCGCGAGTGCCACGTCTTCAACGGTGTCGCCGTGCGTCCGCACTGATGGCCGCGCGTTTTGAAGTTTTTATTTCTGGCGCGCGCGCTAAATGTGATTTTTCACCGTCCCTTCCCCCCTATCCCCCCCTCTCCCCGCACCAAGCCGCGGCTCTTCGCCAGCTGTGTCCTGAGTCGCCTTCGGCGGTAAAAAATGACAGCGAGTCAGCGGGAAGGTCACGTTGCTGGATGCTCACCGGGCGGGGGGGGGGCTCCTGACGATGCCGCCCCAGGGCCCTGCCTGACGCCGAGTGCGAAGGCCGCGACCTAAAACAACTGCCGCTGTCGTTCCCTCCGCTCGATCGGCGTGCGATGCGCGTACCGGGTACGGTGCACATCGTCGCGCGAACTCCGCTCACCCTCGCGGCGGCGGCGGCGGCGGTGGCGACGGTGGCGACGGCGGCGGCTTTCGGGCCGGGCCGTCGAACGAAGGCGGCGCGGGGGGAGTTGGGGAGCACGGTGCGGAAACGTAGCGAGGTAGTTGACATCTCCTAGCCACCGTGATGATGATGATGACGATGAGAGAGAGAGAGACACGCAGACTGTAAATACACAGCAGCAGGCATCGTCAGGGTCGGGATCGAACCCACGACCTCCTGTACACCAGGCGAGGTAGTTAACATCTCCTAGCCACCGTGATGATGATGAGAGAGAGAGGCACGCAAACTCCAAATACACAGCAGGCATCGTCAGGGTCGTGATTGAACCCACGACCTCCTGTACACTCAGCGAGGTAGTTAACATCTCCTAGCCACCGTGATGATGATGAGAGAGAGAGAGAGACACGCAGACTCCAAATATACAGCAGCAGGCATCGTCAGGGTCGGGATCGAACCCACGATCTCCTGTACACCAGGCGAGGTAGTTAACATCTTCTAGCCACCGTGATGATGATGAGAGAGAGAGAGACGCAGACTCTAAATACACAGCAGCAGGCATCGTCAGGGTCGGGATCGAACCCACGACCTCCTGTACACCAGGCTAGGTAGTTAACATCTCCTAGCCACCGTGATGATGATGAGAGAGAGACACGCAAACTCCAACTATACAGCAGGCGTCAGGGTCGGGATCGAACCCATGATCTCCTGTACACCATGCGAGGTAGTTAACATCTCCTGTGTACCAGGTGTTTGTGTGATTTGTTGACCTTTCTCGTACTTAGCACGACTATCGTGCTTTTGTACCGTTTGTTGTTGTGACGTTCCTACCCCGTGCCCCTACTGGACATCTGCGATAAAGAGCTTTGTAGCTCATCGGATTCCTCCAATATAAATTTTCCGATTCTGATCGCTGCCAAAAATCTGGGTGTGAGTTGACCTCGTTCCCCGTGCAATGAGAACATTTTTTTGCATGCGATAAAGGGGCCCTAAATGAACAAAGGCACATAAATATTAAAACACTATTTTTTTACTTGCACAGTAAAGTAATTTTACTTTTTCATTTAATACGACAAATCGCTCACGTTAAACACCCAGTCGTTCGTAAAAGTCGAAGGCGGTATAGTACTATAGTAGTAGAGCAAGTGCAGAGTCACCGAACCGGAATTGATAGCTTGAAAGCATTTAGCGCGGTGGGGGGGGGGGGCCTTGAAAGTGGGGGGCCCCGTAGCATTGTGTAGCTACTAGTGCTGCTAGGATCATCCAGCACTGCCGCATTCTCCCCCACCCCCACGTCCCCATGGCCATGAACGCTGCCAACTTTTACCGCATCTGAGGATCGTTGCATCCCGTACTCTTTGGTTCTTTCGGTAAAGTCACGTAGGTAGAAAAAATAATAATAAAATAATGTATCACGACGTTTCGATCGCAACACAAGCGGCCGTCCTCAGGCGGAAAAAAAATAATCCAGCAGTGGAAGCACGCCCTGTGAAGGCCGAGACTGTGGTACGTGGGTGGGTTGTCAGCACCACGTCGTGTGAAGGCCGGGACTGTGGTACACGAGCGGGTGGGTGGTCAGCACCACGCCGTGTGAAGGCCCGGGACTGTGGTACACGAGCGGGTGGGTGGTCAGCACCACGCCGTGTGAAGGCCCGGGACTGTGGTACCCGGGTGGGTGGGTGGCCAGCACCACGTCTGTGAAGGCCGGGACTGTGGTACCCGGGTGGGTGGGTGGCCAGCACCACGTCTGTGAAGGCCGGGACTGTGGTACCCGGGTGGGTGGGTGGTCAGCACCACGCCGTGTGAAGGCCCGGGACTGTGGTACCCGGGTGGGTGGGTGGTCAGCACCACGTCTGTGAAGGCCGGGACTGTGGTACCCGGGTGAGTGGGTGGTCAGCACCACGCTTGTGAAGGCCGGGACTGTGGTACGCGGGTGGGTGGGTGGGTGGCCAGCACCACGCCTGTGAAGGCCGGGACTGTGGTACACGAGCGGGTTGACAGCACCACGCCCGACCGCCTTTGTTCCCTTCTCAAGGTGTTGATGTTGATTCCACGTCTCACCGGCTACTCATTTTGAGGCCGAGTCGACCTAAGTGTGCAACAACAACAACCGCCGTCCGCCACTAAGTGGCGGTGACGCCACCACGACGCTTGTGCCAGGCTGGTTGCACGTTGAGGCCACGTGAAGTGTCGAGCGCCCGCCGGCAGAAGGCCACGGGGCAGACCCAGCGTGAGTCGACTGACTGAGATGAGTGGCCGATGCACCACCTGTGTCTCCTGCTGTGCCAACTTGCTGTGCTTTGGCACGGCCGGAGACAGACAGACTCTCTTGCACACGGATACAAAGATCCCCCGTGTAGCCTTAACAGACTGTAGGGGCAAGTGCTGTTAGCGAGCACCTATGAAGGCCGGAACGGTACACGAGGGGGTGGGTGGCCAGCACCACGCCCGACCGCCTTTGTCTCCCCAGTGGCGATGTTTACACACCGCACCGGGTACTCATTTGAGGCTGAGTTGACCTAGGGGAGGCCCAGGACCATTTCAGATAATTGTCATCGGTATTGGCCGTGAGCAAGAATCGAACCCCGGTTGCCGGGTGCATAGCGCAGCGTAGCGCTAACCACTACACTACCGCTTCTCACGCACACCCTCTCACACACTCACTCTCTCTCACACACTCAACAACAACAACCGCCATTCGCCACTAAGTGGCGGTGACGTCACCACGACGCTTGTGCCAGGCCATATGTACCTTGAGGCAACGTGAAGTGTCGAACGCCCGCCGGCAGGAGGTCACGGGGCAGACCCAGGTGCCACGGGTCGACTGACTGAGATGACTGGCTGGTGCACCACCTGTGCCCCCTACTGTGCCAACCTGCTGTGCTTTAGCCACCCGGTGCTCCGCTCATTGTTGTGAGCGTCGCTCCTCCGCCCTCCGTTGTTGTTGGAGGGCGACTGCCTCCAACTGCCCAATAGCGTCCTTAACGAGCCTCCTCCACAGAGGCCGATCTTGACACTGCTGGTACCAGTCATCGGCAAGTCCACTCAGCTCCACGTCCTCCTGTACCACATCACTCTATCTCTTCTCTAGCCCGTGCCGCGCCCGTTTAGCGCCCTCAATCCAGCCGAACAAAAGCTGTTTCGGCATGCGGTGGCTGGGCATGCGGGCTACATGACCCAGCCAACGCAGCCTTGCCTGCCGGAGGAGCTCACCGATGGGACCTTGCCCAGATCTTTCAAGGATTTGTGAGCTCCTCACACAATCCAGCCTTGTTAAACCCAGGATGGATCGTAGGCAGGACAGCCTAAATGTTTCCAACCGGCGAAGATGCTCCATTATGGGGGTCCACGTTTCGCAAGCGTAGAGAAGGGAGGGAATGACCGTGGCAGAGAAGACCTGAAGCTTAGTGCGGAGCGACAGACCAGGTAGCTTCCACACAGCGTTACGCAACCGATGAAAAGATATTGCCGCTCGACTGATTCGGAGTGAGACCTCTGCTGTTAAACTGGAGCCGGTCATAATCACACTGCACAGGTATGGGAAACTCTCCACTCTCTCCACAACTGCCCCATCACCGATTCGGAGTTGTGGGGGTGGAGTGTCCGATGGTACAAAATACCCAGGCAGGTGCTTAGTTTTGGTGGGGCTGATGGTAAGGCCCCATCTCTTAGTGGCACGTTCCAGTCTCAGCAGCAGCGTCTCCAACTCCTCCTTTGAATGAGCAGCTATTACCAAATCATCGGCATACATAACGTGGTTGAGCACCCAGGCATCGATCAGCCTCCCATTATATCTGTACCAAATGGAGGTTCCCCGGTACAGCTATTGAAGGCTTCACGAACTACGTGGTCAAAATAGATGTTAAATAATGTGGGAGCCAGAGGACATCCCTGTCGCACCCCAAGGTGTACAGGGAATGGCTGTGACTCCCGGCCACGTAGTTTTACCCGGGCCCGCTGACCATCATAAAGGTCCTTAATGATCGTGAGCAGAGGGTCAGGGACTCCAAAAGCATGAACAACAACCCAGAGCCCAGGCCTACTGATGGTATCATAGGCCTTGACCAGGTCAATAAAGCAGAGATGTAGGTCTTGTTGGAATTCCCTACACCTCTGCTGTAGCAGACGGACAGAAAATATGGCATCTGTGCAGCACCGCCCTTTCCTGAAACCACATTGGGGCTCCGCAAGCCTCTCCTCGGCATGCCTGGCGAGGCGATGTTGAATAATCCTTGCCAGGACCTTTCCCGGCACACTGAGGAGTGAGATGCCCCTGTAGTTGTTAGTCTGTGCGGTCCCCCTTCTTAAAGAGGGGGACCACCAGGGCATCCTTCCAATCCTGCGGAACCCGTCCAGTGGTCCAGACTGTTGTTATGATGTCATATAGGGCAGTCTGTGCACAAATGCCACCCTCCCTCAGCATTTCACTTGGGAGATCATCTCTGCCCAGTGCCTTTCCTGGTCTCAGACTCCGGATCGCCTTCAGTACTTCTTCAACAGATGGCACCTCAGCCAGCCACTCACAGGGGGTGTCTTCTTCCAATATTTGAGGCACCGCAGCCTCAGCAGGGTCATCCCCACTTTGTGCCAAGATGTTTCCTGGCTGAGGGATTTCCCCTCCCACAGGACCTCACAGAAATGCTCAGCAAATCTGCAAATCTGTTCATAGGGGTCGGAGATTGGATCACCGTTTTTTCCCCTAATGATGGTACTAGGTGTGGCGCTGCAGGTTACTTTTTTGTTGGAGTTAAATAGAGATTTGCGATCGCGGGCCACTGAGGCAGACTCCATCTCCTCAGCAACCCGCGACCACCACCCATTCTTGCAGCGCCTCACGGCTCTCCGAACCTCCGAGCGAAGGCTGCGGTAAGCCTCCTCATTCTTTGACGTGGGATTCTGTAGCCGATGACAGTGGGCCTGTCGCTTTTTCTCAACTATCCTGAACACCTACTCTGTCAGCCAGGGTCTCTGGGGAGGTCTGGACCGCGTACCCAAAGCAGCCATTGCAGCTGCATGAGTCACAGTCCTCTACTTCGCCCATTTACCCTCGACATCAGGAGGAGTGGGGGACGATGCCAACCCCAGCCGCAAGCGATGATGAAATTCTCTCTTGCAACTTTCATCAGATAACTGTGACCAGGCCACTTTAGGTTGGAATGGGGTCCTGGGTGTACACCCACCACCGGAGTGGAAGAATGGCAGGCACATCTTACAGATGACTAGTCGATGGTTAGAGGGCAGATCAGCTCCACGGTAGGTCCTGGTGTCAAGGACATTGACTCGCATCCGTTGGTCCATCACTATGTAGTCTAGCAGATGTTCTTTCTTGGACCCAGCATGCATCCATGATGTTGTGTGGATGCGCCGATGCCGGAACAGCGTGTTGGTAATTACAAGCCCATGGGCTGCACAAAAATCTAGCAGCCTCCTACCGTTGTTATTGAGCTGATCTGGCCCATGCCCTCCAATCGCTCCAGACCAGGTGCCAGCATCATGACCAACTCGGGCATTGAAGTCACCCAACAAGATGATTCTATCCCGAGGGGCCACTTTAGGAGGTCATAGAAGGCATCTGACTCATCGGCTTTGCCTGCATCCCTCCACGGATGTTCGTCTTCGGTGGGGGCATAAGTAACTACGACCACCACTCCTCGCCTCCGGTTGATGGGAAGGCGAGCCCAAAGTAGCCTGGGGCTTACAGCTTCCCACACCTCACCGCCACGCTCCCACGCCCCCTTTATTATTTTGTTCAAAAGAAGAGCCACACCCTGTTTTTTGGCAGTCTGCTGCCCCAAGTAGAGGACTGTCCACTCCTCATGGTGGCAGGAGCCAGAACCGGTCCACCGGACCTCCTGAATGCCACAGAAATCCAGGCAGTACCGGTCCAGCTCCCGACAGAGGAGTGGCAACCTCTTCTCCGCAGTGAGCGTTTGAACATTCCACGGGGCCACACGAAGTGGCTTTTCGTTGTTTCTGGAGGGGCCCCGAGGGTAGAGATTCAATCTCCTGGCTCCGCCAATTGGTGTTTGACCAGGAGACGTCATAGACTCCTGTCCCCCCGGGGCCTCCGGCACAAGCTTATTAGTTACATTTTTAATTCGTGGTAATTATTTGAAGGTGGAGGGGTTACCAGCCCTCGCACCCGTCCAGAGCTCCCGTTTAGCCACTGTGGTGGTCACAGACGCCATGAGGGGAGGGGCCAATTGGCCCTCCCCTCACAGCGCTGTCCACGACAGAGTTGCCCGTCCGGCACACACACTCACACACACACACTCTCACACACACACTCTCACACACACTCTCTCACACACATACTCTCTCACACACACACTCACACACACACTCTCTCACACACACGCACCGACACAGCCTCTGTCACCCCGCGTTTGTCTCCACGTCGTCCTCGTTACTCACGTGGCCGGTGGCACGGATTCATCTTTTTAAAAAAAAAACCTTCTTCACGGCCACGCTGTTCAGTGCAACGTTGACTTCTAACCCACAGCGGGCTGACAGCTTGCGTTAATATCAACACCCCCCCCCCCCCCCCACAGTGCCACGTTATTGTTGATCTGTAGCCTGGTTGTTGTTGTTGTTCAGGCAGAGAACGAGTGTTGATCCATGGGCCCCCCACCGTTTCTGAGGCCACCCCCCCCTCCCCCCGTTCTGACAGAAAATGCCTCGAGCTCGTAGCAGCAGCGCCCTCTGTTGGGGCAGCTTGTGTGTGGTGGTGAGTGTGGTGTGTGTGTTGGTGTGTGTGTTGGTGAGTGTGTTGGTGAGTGTGTGTGGTGTGTGTGTGGTGGTGTGTTGGTGAGTGTGTGTGTGTTGGTGAGTGGTGTGTGTGTGTTGGTGAGTGGTGTGTGTGTTGGTGAGTGTGGTGTGTGTGTGTGTGTGTGTTGGTGAGTGTGTGTTGGTGAGTGTGTGTTGGTGAATGTGTTGGTGAGTGAGTGGTGTGTGTGTGTGTGTGTTGGTGAGTGTGTGGTGTGTGTGTGGTGTGTGTGTGGTGTGTGTGGTGGTGTGTGTGCTGTGTGTGTTGGTGAGTGTGGTGTGTGTGTGTGTTGGTGAGTGTGGTGGTGTGTGTGGTGGTGTGTGTGGTGTGTGCGGTGGTGTGTGTGGTGTGTGTGCGTTGGTGAGTGTGGTGTGTGTGTGTGTTGGTGAGTGTGGTGTGTGTGTGTGTGTTGGTGTGTGTGTATGTGTTGGTGAGTGTGGTGTGTGTGGTGGTGTGTGTGCTGTGTGTGTTGGTGAGTGTGGTGTGTTTGTGGTGGTGTGTGTGTGTGTTGGTGAGTGTGTGTTGGTGAGTGTGTGTGTTGGTGAGTGTGATGTGTGTGTGTGGTGGTGTGTGTGGCGTGTGTGTTGGTGAGTGGTGTGTGGTATGTGCGTTGGTGAGTGTGGTGTGTGTGTGTTGGTGAGTGTGTGTTGGTGAGTGTGGTGTGTGTGTGTTGGTGAGTGTGTGTTGGTGAGTGTGTGTTGGGTATGTGTGTTGGCGAGTGTGGTGTGTGTGTTGGTGAGTGTGTGTTGGTGAGTGTGGTGTTTATGTGTGTTGGTGAGTGTGGTGTGTGTGTGTTGGTGAGTGTGTGGTGTGTATGAGTGATGGTTGTGTGTGCGTGGTTGCGTGCGTGGTGTGTGTGTACGTAAGTGCGACGCACGTGTGTACGTACACACGTGTGCGTACGTACGCGTCGCGTACGCACCTACACGCATGCGCACGTACGTGGCCGTCTTCTGTCTACAGAGAAGCCCTGTCGCACGTGGCCAGGACGGCAACAACAGCAGCAACAAAAGGGCTGGAGCGTTAAAAGATGTAAAATTCCGACGTTTCGGTTTTTTTTCGGGGGGGGCATTTGCGCAACCGTTTCCGGCGTGCGTGCCGATTGAGACGTCGCTCCCGATTTGACCCCGGGGACATCCGCGAGAGTTTCGCAGCTCGCCGGATTCCTCCCGGTACGGGCGAGGTTTCGGCCTCCACCCACCGTGACCCCGTCGCCTGTGACCCCGCGGCAGGCTGGGACGCGTTCACGCGCGTCGTGCGGCTCGGGACGACGCGGATGCGGCCCACGGGCGATGCCGTGGTCATCGAAGGTGACGGAGACATCACCGACGACCTGCTGAAGCTCATCCTCAACGGTGGGGGCCGCCCCCCCCCCTCTCCCCTCCATCTCCTCCCCCCTCCCTGCCCCGCCCACACCAGGATTTGTGTCAACCCTTTATCATTGCCCCCTAGCTTATTACAGAGTAATTCAGATCTTGTTGGTCACCCCGTGCCCCTTGTGAATCTCAACGTTCAACATACAAAGTCCCATCACAAGGGCAGAAACACTACTACACTCACCACTAGTACACTCACCATTACACTCACCACTACACTCACCACTAGTACACTCACCACTAATACACTCACCACTCGTACACTCACGACTAGTACACTCACCACTAATACACTCACCACTACTACACTCACCACTAGTACACTCACCACTCGTACACTCACCACTACTACACTCACCACTACACTCGCCACTACACTCACCATTACACTCAAAACTAGTGCACTCACCACTAGTACACTCACCACTAGTACACTCACCACCACATTCACCACTAGTACACTCACCACTCGTACACTCACCACTAGTACACTCACCACTAGTACACTTACCACTAGTACACTCACCATTACACTCACTAGTACACTCACCACTACACTCACCACTACACTCACCACTACACTTACCACTAGTACACTCACCACTATTACACCCAACACTGGTACACTCGCCACCACGCTCACCACTACACTCACCACTAGTACACTCACCACTAGTACACTCACCACCACACTCACCACTAGTACACTCACCGCTACACTCACGACTACACTTACCACTAGTACACTCACCACCACACTCACCACTAGTACACTCACCACAACACTCACCGCTACACTCACCACTAGTACACTCACCACTAGTACACTCACCACTACTATACCTGTCAACCTCTTATCAGTGCCCAACTTATTACAGACCAATTCAGACCTTGTTGGCCCCTTGTGAATCTCAACGTTCATCCTACAAAGTCCCATCACAAGGGCAGAAACACAAACAGGAAGACATTCATTTTTGCTCCCCGTATTGAAACGGCTGTAGCACCGTATGAACCTGTGAACTCCATTTCCTCGTGCAATAATGCTGGGTACAGCCGTGTGGGTTGACAGCTCTGTGACTTGCTTGTAATTACCAACAACTTCATGGCCATGTGCACGCAAGGGGACGACTCTCAAAACGTTTGCGTAAATTGGTAACGAGCCCACGTGCTCGAACTGCTATCATGAATTATTAGAGAGAGAGAGAAAAAAATTACCAAGATGTGTAAATCTCAATAAACTATCCGCCCACAAACTTCCCTGCCCACCACTTTACCAAATCAGCAACTCACCTGCCAATCCATAACCCCATCAAACCCATGTACGCATGCATGTACGTTGAACTTATTTTGCACCGTACATAACCGACCATGCTCATTGGAGATGCGGGGGGGGGGAAGAACAGCAAACTAAAAATGCCAAATGCAGTTCTAAAGAGCTCATCCCACCAGTCCACTGACTCATCTCCACACGGACTCCACCCACCCACCTTACCATCACGCTCTCTCGACAACCCGCTAACTCAGTTCGACACCTTAGCAGGCTTTCGCGACCGGTACTATTCAATCGGCACGAAATGTGTCGCGTTAACAAAACGCCAAGTAGTTACTCCTTCAGCCCACCGGTGTGTCTTTGAAGAGTGAATCCACAACATTGACAATTCGTGTACGACGTTTCGCTGGAAATTACGCAACCAGCACCTTCGGGCGACGATTTGCCATTTTCACAAACTCGCCCAACCTGCCGATTCCGAGTAAACTCGCACTCGTGCTGCCATGCCACCCGCCCCCCATGCCCCTCCCCCCCATTCCCCTGCCCCCCCTCCCCCTCCCCCCCCCCCCCCCCCAATGACGTGTAGGCGGCTACACGACCGTGACGATCCTCCAGACCGTCATCGGGCCCGACGGGAGCGTCGACACGCGGACCTTCGTCCTGGAAGGCGACGACATCGAGAATCAACTCCAGCGCATCATCATCGACGGTCAGTGTCCGTGGGCCCCGCTCCCAAGCACCCTCCCCGTGCAACAGCTGGCACGCGGCGGCGGAACGCGGCCCATGGCGCCTCGCGGCGGTCGCGAGCCGCAACGGGACTGCTAATTGAAGGGGGGGGAGGAGACATCGCACCCGAGGGGTGCGATGGAAGAGCCGCCGGGGTCTAGGCGCGCGTGCCGCGTCATACGGGGGAGACGCGCGTGGTCACGATCGCGGTGCCTCGCAAATCGTGGCGCGGCAATCGGCGCGATTTTGCCGGCGAATTCATTTCCGGAACAACGTTGAACTTTTTTCAGGTCGTTCTCTGCCGCGGTTTTCACACCTGATGACGGTTGCTTGGTGTTGCACTGGAAACGTCGTGAGCATTTTGTTGTTTTATATTTTTATTATTTTATTGTTTCCCTTCTACGTGGTGGTGGCTTTACCGAAAGAACCAAGAATATGAATGCCCCGCAGTCACGAAAGCTTTGAATCAAAATGTTGAACTCGTTACCGGGGGGGGGTCTCTTTGCACCGACTCGGGAGGGAGGAGGCCACGGTGGCTAGGAGATGTCAACTACCTCGCCCGCGATACAGGAGGTTGCGGGTTCGATCCTGATCCTGACGACCACTATATATTTGGAGTTTGCATGTTCTCCCCGTGGTCGCGTGGATATTTTTTTAATTTTATTTTACTAGGTAAGGCCCACTGAGCTACGTAACTCTATTTCAGAAGCGACCTGGCCACAAATGATAGCCCAACGAAGTGGCTTATCACGTGGACATTGAAAGCAGCCAAATACTCTAAAACGCGTGATGTTGATTCTAAATGTGGAGGGGAAAATCCGTGAGGACCCTGAGAAAAATCCACGCGACCACGGGGAGAACGTGGAAACTCCAAATACACAGGCAGCAAGGTCTGGATAAAACCCACGACATCCTGCATACCAGGCGAGATAGTTAACATCACACCACCATGGCCCTCCGAATGAACCCGGTGGCCCGAGTTTGATTCCCGCTCACGGCCAACACCAGAGACGATTATCTGAACAGTTCCCTGGGCCTCCCCTATGTTGACTCAAATGAGTACCTGCTGGTACGATGTGAAAACATCGCCACAGGGAGACAAAGGCAGCCGGGAGTGATACTGGCCACCCATCCCTCCTCGTGTGCCGTGCCGGGCCTGCATAGATAGGTGCTACTCGCTAACAGCACTTGCCCCAACAGTCTGTTGAGGCTATACGGTGTGGAGGGGGGGATCTGTGTCTTTATGTGTGACCACCCCCGCCCCCCTTGCTCCCCCTCCCCCCTCTCCCCTCCCCCCACGTAGGCTGGAACGTGCTGACGGAGAAGAAGGCCTCTGGAACCTTCTCGCTGGACGGAGACGGAATCTCAGAGGAGCTGCTCCGGCAGATCCGTGCCGGTGGGGAGGGGGGGTGGTTGATGCGACTGTCGCTGAAATGTCACCGTCGCCGCCACCGCTGCCGCTCTCGTTCACCTCGTCGTCCCGTCGTCGCACTCAACGTCGCTTCTGCCGTCCGATCCCCGGCCCCCCCCCCCCCACCCCCCCCCCCCCCCCCCATTTAAACTCCCCCAAAAAAATTTACGAAATTTTGTTTGACCAGGTAAGGCCCCACTGAGCCGTGTAGCTCTCTTTCAGAAGCGGCCTGGCCACGAGCGATGGCCCAACGAAGCGGCGAATCGTCGTGTGGACATTTATAGCAGCCAAATACTCTGGACGCGTGACGTTGATTCTAATATGTGGAGGGGAAAACCGGAGGAGCCTGGGAAAAATCCACGCGACCACGGGGAGAGACAGAGAGAGACACACACACGCAAGCTCCAAATTTACAGCAGGCGTCAGAGTCGGGATCGAACCCACGACCTCCTGCATACCAGGCGAGGTAGTTAACATCTCATAGCCACCGTGATGGCGATGATGAGAGAGAGAGAGAGAGACACGCAAACTTCATATATACAGCAGGCATCGTCAGAGTCGGGATCGAGCCCACGACATCCTACATACCAAGCGAGGGAATTAACATTTCGCCACCGCGATGCCCCAATGATTAAGCTACGACCGATCCAGTCCCAATAGGTAGGAGCGCCCAACTCGCTAAACGGAAGGCCACAAAAGTTCAGATCCCAAGTTTGGGTTGGACTCGGCCCATCGTCACGCAGAGGTTGGAATTGCGCGTGCCACTTTGTGCGAGGTCGCCGAAGTGGCACTCAACACTCAGCGATTGTGACCCTCTGGAGATTCTGTCGGAAGCTGTGAACTCGTTCCCACCGGGTGGAGGAGATTGGCACTGCCCGTGCGAGCATGGCGATACCTCGGTCTCATTCGTCCCGTCGTCATCGTCATTATCGTCATTCCTCTCATTGCTGTCAGCACCATGATTGCTGTGGCTCCACTAAGCGGCGGTCTGTGCCGTCTGCAGGCGCGTTCAGCAAGGTGACCCTGCGCAAGACGATTGTGGATGCGGACGGGAGCCGCAGCGTGAAGACCTTCAACCTGGAGGGGGACGACCTGGAGGGCCAGATCAGGCGGCTCGTCAGCGAAGGTACGGCGGGCCCGCGGCTCGTCAGCCCGGCCGGGTTCCGCCTGGCCGGGTTCCGCCTGGTTTGATGCGGCCGGGATCAACCATTCCGTTGCCGTCGGCAGAGGAGAATGGCGTTTAAAGTTTCGTCCGACGTCTGGGGCATTCCCGGAGCGGTGTTTGTCAGTGGCGTTTGTTTACGACAAGGCAAACCTTCGACTGAGTTATGGCTCGCCAAGGTGCTCATTGGGCCAAGATCACGTGCGTGATAAGTGCGCATACAAAGTCAATGAATGCAATAATGCATTTTTTTTTTACAAAAATATATACAACGTGTAAACGTTTCCTTATACTTCATTTTCAGGAGTCAGAACTTGTGATTCGATGCCAGCGCACAACGACTTGATCGTGTGAGTAATGATATAGGGCACCATGGTGGCGAGATGTTAACTACCTCGCCTGGTCTACAGGAGGCCTTGGATTCGATCCCGACCCTGATGACGCCTGTGTATTTGGAGTGTGCACGTTCTCCCCGTGGTCGCGTGGATTTTCCTCCACGTCCTCCGTTTATTTTTTTACCTCCACGTTTAGAAACGTGCATTTGGAGCGCGTTTGGCTGCTGCCATGCCGGACGATGACGATAAGCCACGCCGTGATGGCCAGGTCGCACTCTGAAAAACAGACAGGCAGTAGCTCAGTGGGGGCCTTACCTGGTCAATAAAAAAAAAACAGTTCACAGTTTTTTGGGGTTTTTATAGCTTCATAAGAGTGACGCCGTTTTTGGAGCGCATGGGACGGCGTGGTAAATTCCCCGCAGAAATTGCACGGGCGCTGGCGGTAGGTGGAATCGAGATCTGCGGTGTCGCTGTCGAGCCCGTCGAACGCCGGGCTTTCAGAATCGGAATCAGATGTATTCATACCGGAGGGTGAATCCGATGAGCTGTGAAGCTCTTCCGTCGCAGGTGTCCGGTAGCAGGGGCGCGGGGTCAGAAGGTCACGACGATCAAACGATACGAAAGGCACGACAGGAGTTCACGGTCTCCGATTTGAAGCTTTCGTGACTGCTGGAATCCACACTCTTTGGTTCTTTCAGTAAAGTCACGTGGGTAAAGTCACGTGACTCTACCGTAGTCACGTGACTTTACCGTAATAACCAAACGGTGAGGAGTGCAAAGTTTTGGGATGGTGAACAAATCACTTGAGAAGAAAATACACATACAGATCAAACTTTACTATTCCTTTTTTTATCTTACCAGGTTAAAAGCCCACCGAGCTATTCGCTTATTTTTCAGAGGCAACCTGGCCGCAACCTGATAGCTCAACGGAGTGGCTCATGGACATCGCGTGGTCATTCATGGCAGCAAAATCGTCCTGAAAACTAATGCCAAGCGCACGTTTGGTTTTTTGAGCGCTCGCGCGTTTTGACATTGTTTTGTATCCGTCACGACATCGGGGACAAAACTCCGGTCTGTGGAGGGCATGATTCCCACGGGTGGAAACGCGGCAGCGTCTCTGTCGTCATGGAGAGTGAGGGAAATGACGGAGACTGCAAATGTGGCTTCAGTCATCAGCATCGGAAGGATCAGAAGCGTATTTCCCGAGCACAGCTCACGGAGCTGCATGAAGTTATTTTTGAAGGGCCACTCGGCCGGGAGACCAACATCAGCAGCAAAAGCATTCCATCTTAACAAATACACAGGTTTTAAAACTATAAACTGAAACATTTTTTTATTTTTACCAGGTAAGGCCCCACTGAGCTACGTAGCTCTTTTTCAGAAGCGACCTGGCGATCACAAATGATAGCCGGACGGAGTGGCTTATCGTCGTCACGCGGAAATGTACAGCAGCCAAATACTCTAAAAGCACACATTTCGAAATGTGGAGGCAAAAACCAGAGGACGCGGAGAAGAATCCACGCGACCACAGGGAGAACATGCAGGCTCAGGCATCGTCAGGGTCGGGATTGAACCCACGCGATCTCCTGTACACCGGGCGAGGTAGCGAACATCTCCGCCACACGCTCAATGAAAGCAATTGTAACCGTACAATTTTCAGTCGCGCTTGGAACCTTTTGTGCGATCTTCGCCGAGTCCGTTCACGTGAGCACGGAGGTGGCAGGACGGGACCACGAATCGGAGCGGGAGAGTCGCTGTAGCGAGGGGATTCCCGTCATGATTTCCCACCAACCCGGCATCGGAGCCGAGCGGGTTGTGAACGCGTTGCGGCTGATGTGGGTCGGCACCGGCGAAGCGAAACGTTGAGCGCGGTCGCGAAAGCGACGGGCGCCGGTTTTTTTTTTTGTTTCTCTCTTTGGGACCCAGCCGTGTTTTGCACGGAATCATTCCGCTCGGGATCGTGCGATCCAAATGGCATTCTCCCCCTGCAAGGATGCGTGGTCCTCCACTGTTTGGCGAAGAGTAATAATGAGAGATGCGCGTGCGTGTGTGCGTGCGTGCGTGCGTGCGCGTGCGTGTGTAATATACAGTACTGTTTTTTTTTTTCCGTGAAATTGGCCATAAAAATCTTTGGGACGTATTATTATTATTATTGTAGATCATTTTTACGGCACTCTTCCAATACCTGCCACACATCCCATAATTCTTCCCAACACAGTCATTGCAGATAATGTAGCTATATAATATATATGTATTTGTGTGTGTGTGTGTGTTTGCGAGCATGCGGGGTTGTGTATGATATATAAATCCGAGCGGGGAACAGTTGTGCTTTTTTTTTCAATTGTATAATCTATAGGTTTTGAACATTTCGCTGTGCATGCTGTACATGCTGTGCTACATGCACACTGCGTACAGGGTTTGTGACGTTATTGTTCTCCGAGTCCTCTCTCCCTGATGCGCGCGTTTGGCGAGATCAACTGCTTTTTGCCTTTAAGTTTTGTCAATCTAGATGACGATTTCAAAGTGCCCTCGCTCCCATTGGCTTCCTGTCGGAAGGAAGAGCGTTCCAGACGGCCGGACCAGGAAAAGGGTTCACAGGCCATTAAGAGTTCATTGAAACACAAAGACAAGTTCAAAAATATTCAAAGTCGGCAGTAATCGTTGTGCTCGGCATTGTGGCTACACCGGTGTTAATCCGCATGCGTGCCCTCTCTTGCGTGCCCGAATCGTTCGTTCAATAAAACACTTTTTGAAAACGTGGAATAAGCAAAAAAAAAAGGCAAAGGTTTAATCAGCGGGGGTTTCACGACGAACGGGACTCATCAGCACAGCAGAGCCACCGACGTGGCATGCGACGTGAGGGTGTGGTTTGGTCGTCCCCTCTCTCGCCCGCTCTCCCAGGGGGCATCCTGCACACGTCGGTGAGGAAGACGGTGACGCAGCCTGACGGCACAACGAGCGTGGAGACGTTCAATGTCGACGGCAAGGACTTTGACGTCGAGGAGCAGATCCGGCGCATCACGGCAAGCGGTGAGAGCCCCTCGGCACGCGCGTGACACGGCCGACACAAAGCCTCGACTGACTGTTGGGGCAAGTGGCCCTGAGCGAGTAGCACCTACGAAGGCCGGCACGGAACACGAGATGGTGGGGGTGGCCAACACCACTCTCGGCCCCAGTGGTGATAGTTTACATACCGTACCAGTTACTCATTTGAGGCCGAGCAGACTTGGGGGCGGTCCAGGACCGGATCGGATGATCGTTGCTGGTGTTGATGACCGTGAGCAACAAATAAACTCGGGTCGCCGGGTTCGTAAGGCAGTCCAGCCAACACACACACAGCTGTGCAGAGCACACACACACAGTCCATCAGCGGCGTGTGTTTTTTTCTCCGGGTGCTCCAGTTTCTTTCCACAGCAGCCAAATTCTCTAAACGCATGACCTCGATTTATAAACGTGGAGGGAAAAACTGGAGTGCCCGGAGAAAAAAAAATCCACGCGGCCACAGGGAGAACACACAAACTCCAAATATACAGCAGCAGGTATCGTCAGGGTCGGGATCGAACCCACGACCTCCTGCATAACAAGCGAGGTAGTCAACATCTCCTAGCCACCGTGATGATGATGATTAGAGAGAGACACACGCAAACTCCAAATATACAGCAGGCATCGTCAGGGTCGGGATCGAACCCACGACCTCCTGTATACCAGGCGAGGTGGTCAACGTCACGCTAACTCGACTGATTGAGAGTCACCAATGTGCTAAGGGAGTCATGCAGTCACTTGGTGTGTGGCGATCCCTTGATTCATTGATTTGTAGTAGATTTTGATTATGATGATGATTGTACATACGTACCAACCTGTGCGTTGGAATCAATTGTAATCGATGTATCAATGCATCACTAAACGCCCAGTCTTTCACAAAACAAAACCTGAGCACGTTCATCAAACAACACTGTGGCCTTAAAAAGAAAAAAGTAAATATCGGGCGAGACGTTTCAGGTGATGGCCCTCCATCATAGGCCCTACTCCGACGTGTACATGTGTAGTGTGGTGTTTATTCACGTGGACACTTCGTCCTTTCTCCTTCGCCACTTTATTCACAGCATCCCACACGGATGGATGCTCCTCCTGTTCAACACCACACACTCCTTTCGCGAACTCTTCCACTGCTAGCCTGCTACTTCGAGCTTACTCCCTCTCACTCCGCTCTCTCTCTCTCTGTACACTCTGCTAGCTTCTGACGCCGCTAGCCTATCGCACTCAGACTAAAGAATCCGCTAGCCTCTCCACTGCTAGCCTGGTTACACCCGCACCTCCAACCTCGCCCGTGCCCCCAGCGGGGGTTCAGCCAACACCGCTGCGTTAGGACGAGGTGTGGGGGGGCGAGGTCCCGGACTTCTCTTCAATCACTTCACTGCTTCATCTCCAACCAACTCAAGCCAACTACCTCACACCTTCCCCATTTATCCCCCTCCTCATTAAGTGCCCCCCAGATGGCCCTCATTAAGCCTGCATCCTCCCCACGCCTCACGCACGTGTTCTCCCCCTTATCGCCACTATCTCTCGCCTCCGTGTCACCTACCCCGCGTTTGCATTTGCAGCCAGCCAATCACCGCCTCTTTCCCTAATTGCTGGCGTCTCCCTGTCTGCTGTTACCCAGGCCACCCGACTGCACCTGCTTATCCTGAGCTGACCTCACTGTTTGCGACCCCGCGCACGAATGCAACTGCTGTTTGCAAGCCCTGCGCGCGTTACGCCACTACATATGCCTTGCTGATATTTTAATTGGATCTCCCGTACGCCAGGCGAGGTAGTGAACATCTCGCGCAAAGCGAGGCCTTTTTTTACTTTCATAATAATAACACAAAACATGATGATGTTTTTATATTCTTGGTTCTTTCGGTGAAGTCACGTAGATAGAAAATAAAAATATATTGTTAAATTAAAATTTAAAAAATGTATTTAAATTTAAAATAAATGCAAAAAAACCACGACGTTTCGATCGCAACACAAGCTCAACACAAGCGCAACACAAGCGCCTGTGTTGCGATGGAAACGTCCTGGTTTTTTGTGCTTTAATTTTTAATTTTAATTATTTTTTTCATTTCAATTTTACTTTATTTTCTATCCTCGCGACTTTACCGAAAGAACCAAGAATATGAATTCCTGCAGTCACGAAAGTTTTAAGTCAAAATATAACATTTTATTTTTTTTTGCCGTGAACACGAACAAAGTGTCTGCTGCGTGAAGCGTTGCGCGATGACAGCAGCAGGCCGCACGAGAATATTTCCGCCGGGCCCCATCGTGTACCCGGCACGCCCTGCTTGACAAGAGAGGGATGGGGCAGACCGGAGTTTTGATTCTTAAGGAGGAGGCTTCGCCTGCATCTTCATCCATCACGCTTGCCGAACGTCCGCTTTTTATTCAAATGAAGCAATTGGCGGGACCCCCCCGGGGTCCCGTCACTGCCCCCGGGGTGGGGAAAACCCGCGTAGTGTCAATCGATTGGCCTCGTCGAGAGCTGCTCGGGGCAGCTAAGTTTCGTAAAAAGTTGAAAAATTACACAAACACGTTCAATTCACCGCCTGGCGGGGCGGCGGGCTCGCCTTGGCAAAGAGGCCGAGGGTCGACGGCTGACCGGAGGGGCGTTGTCGTCGCCGCGCGACCGCGGCGGACGACGCCCCCCCGGGGCTCGCGTTTGGCCGGTGGGGGTGGCGCCCGTCGTGTCGATCGCCGCCTGTTGCTGCTGGCGCTTGTTGGCGCGAGTCTGGGTGGGATCACGAGTGGGGCGGACTGAAAAATAATAATTATTATTGACCCCGGGGTCCCGCCAAATGATTCAAATGCCGACGCCTGCCGTAACAAAAACATAAAAACTAAGCCGCCGTGGCTAAGACACGGAAATAATTCTGCTTCTTATTTAACGAGTTGGGAATTTGGGAAGGAGCCAAAAATGTAAAAAAAAGAAATACCTTTTATCCCCATGTGTGTGGAAGCCGTTGCGAGCTTTAATGCATTTTAGTTTTACGGCCTTTGTTTGAAGTGACTCATTTCAACGTGGAGTTTAAGCATGCCCTCCCTGCTTTGGAGCCAGAGATCGTTATATAGTCTCGCGCTGTATTACAACATCAACAATGATAAATTATCCTTTTTGGTCTTAGGTTTTTGCCATTTTGACAATCCATAAAATTGCAAAAGCAACCCGGGCAAAGGCATCCACGGGGTTTAACAGACCCATCGCAACCGATCCATTGAGGGATAAATCATCTTTATTTTACAAAGCGCCTTTCTTGACTAGTCAACTCAAAGCCCTGCACGTGTTGAACTTCATTTGCACTGTATATAGCCAGACGTGCTAATGCTAATGTCTGTATGTTGAACTTCTTTCGCACCGTACGTAGCCAGCCGTGCTAATGCTAATATATGTATGTATGTTGAACTTATTTAAGACCGTACGTTGCCAACCATGCCAAGGCTCATGTATGTTGAACTTCTTTCTCGCCGTACTCAGCCAGCCGTGCTCATCAGGACAACGTAGCGACACGTGGCCAAAATAAACATGAAAAAATTTAAACGACGTGCGACTACGTCCGAACAAAACCGCTTTGTACGTCGATTTAAAAAAAAAGCCAGTGACAGCAAAAGTGATGAGGCCGAGATTTGAAAGGGGAAAAAATGGCACGTAAGTCAGAGCCTCTGATGTCCTTGTGAAGGGCGTTCATTCCACAACCTAGGGGCAGAGCAGCAGCAGCAGGGCCTGTCACCCAGAGTTCGCTGTCCGTGCTGACCAGGGGGTAAGTCAGACACCATCCTCAAAGCAGCGGCCGCTTCTGGCCGGCCGTCGAAAAAAAACGGTGGTCACCGCATCACGTGCTCTAGGATGCGCTTCCGCGGCCGCCTGGAATGCTCCACCGTTATTCGGAAGCCACTGAGAGCTACGCACTTTTGATTAACAAAGTAATTTCTTTCGTACTGCTTTTTGTGTTCGTTGCTGTTGACCCTTCCAAGCGCAACTCCGATTCGCACGGTCGGCTACGTACGGTGTGAAAAATGTTTTCGATTTAATGCTTATGTGACTGCAGGGATTCATAATCTTGGCTCTTTCGGTGAAGTCACCACGTAGAAGGGAAATAATAAAGTAATAAAAATAAAACATAATAAAAATTCTCACGACGTTTCGATTGCAACACAAGCAATCATCATCATCATCAGGTGTGAAAACTACAGCAAGAAAATTTTAGCTGAAGTGGGAGAGATGCTGTGGTAAGGGGTTATATAAGTTAGAGAGGGGGGAGGAGCAAGGGAGGGGGGAGTAGGGGAAGGGTAGCATTGCGTGGAATGCTACTGGACGGGGGGGGGGAGGTATAGGTGTGAAAGAAGTTCAACATGCATACGTACATGAGCCTTAGCACGGCTGGCTTACGTACGGTGCGAAATAAGTTTAACATGCATACATATATAGTTAAGTAGGAAGGAGTCAAGCCCTGTAAGGCCTTGATAGTAAGGGGCAACATTCAATTATAATTTATCAAGATGAGCATCAAGGATATGGACTTTGAGGGACATCCTACAGCCCATTGTGCCGTAGTTCTTCACCAGAGTCTCAACCAGCTCCACGTAGTTTTCGACCTTGTGATTGCCCAGGAAGCCACGAACCACTGCGACAAAGCTGTTCCAAGCCGCTTTCTCCTTACTAGTGAGCTTCTTGGGGAATTCATTGCACTCCGGGATCTTCTTTATCTGTGGTCCGACGAAGACACCGGCTTTGACCTTTGCCTCAGACAGCTTAGGGAAGAAGTCTTGAAGGTACTTGAAGGCTGCCAACTCCTTATCTACAGCTCTGACAAATTGTTTCACGAGGCCCAATTTGATGTGCAGTGGTGGCATCAGCACCTTCCGCGGGTCCACCAGTGGCTCCCACTTGACGTTGTTCCTGCCCACAGAGAACTCGGTCTGCTGTGGCCAGTCCCACCTGTGATAGTGCGCCTTGGTGTCTAAATCTTTTGTAATTTTTGTATTACTTTAGTATAAGTACATGTTAATCTTGATTCTTATGTTGTTGTTTTCTGACTTTATGTGAAGGAAAATAGGTAAATTTCAAAATATCATTATATTGGTCACAAAAGCAGTTTGTGGGGAATAATAGCCATTTTCTGTACATTTGAGGTTTCAGAAATTAGGAAATAACACTTACTACCCAGGAACAAAAATATATATGTTACACAGTGTTATCATTTAAACACCCTTCCACTGGAATTATTTTTTCAGAAGCGACCTGGCCACAAATGATAGCTCAGAGAAGTGGCTTCTCATCGTCACGTGGAAATTTTGGGCGCAGCCAAATACTCCTAAAAAACAAAACACGTGTGACGTTCATTTGAATTGTGGAAGGGGAAAAAATGCCGGAGCACCCAGGAGCAAAATCCAATCCTCTGCTTGCCAGCATGCCAAGTAAAACCTCCTGGAGATAAAGCCCTCGACTGGAGATGACGTTCATGGACAACCGGTGAGGTGCAAATGACCAAAATAGCGATGCCCGTCGCGCAACAGACGACGTTTCGGGCGATACCCGCCCCTTCTTCACGGCACGTGGAGAGTTTCAGTTTCTTTATTTTGATATAGCCCTGTGAGCCATTCGGCTCTTGAATCGGGTGCAACCGCAACAAACAAACAAAAACACGAACAAGAAAAACATCTTCAAGTGACTATGTAATGACTGTGCAAAGAGAAAAATCCACGAAAAAAAAAACAGCAAAAATATTCCTGAACACAAAAAAAAAACCAACCGTACACCACCAACGCTGCGTGCACCAAAAAAATCCCAGTGGGATGCAAGTCAAACAACAACAACAACCACAACAACCACAAGAAAACTTAGATCTAAGGCCAGAGGGGTGGAGGAGAGAGCCCGCGCGAGTTGTATTCACGACGCAGTGCGAGAGTTCACCTCTGCTTCACATCAATAGCTCCTCCGTGCAGCTGTTCGCGGTCTGAAAACGGCGGCGGCGGCGTCCTCGCCATCCGACAGAATTTACGGCCCTTGAAGCAGCTTAAACGTAAGCCACATGCTCCGTCCTTTTTTTTTTAATATATATTCATCTTGAGAATACCGTACGGATGCTGAGATGGCGCTCCGTGCTGCCGCCGTGATATCCATATTAATAATAACAACAACAACAACCTGGACGCCTTCTGGTTACTCAGGAAGGTCTCGCTCGCTGAGCCGTGCGACGCTGTTAAACGAAGGGGTTCTGAATCTGGGATCGCTATTTTTGTTTTTCTTTCACGTTCATTCTTGAGTGTTTTGCGTCTCGGGGAAGAGAGTCCCCCCCCCCCCCCATGGACCCAGAAAACCCCCAAATCACGCACGCGCGCGCGCATAAAAGACAAAGGTCTCCCGTGTAGCCTGAACAGACTGTCGGGGCAAGTGCTGTTTGCTGAAATAGCAACAATGAAGGCCGAAACGGCACACGAAAGGGGGGGGGGATGGGGTGGCCAGCACCGCATGCCCGGCCGCCTTTGTCTCCCAAGAAGTGATGTTTTAATTTTTTTTACATCCCACTCGGTACTCAATTGAGGCCGAGTCGACCTAGGGGAAGCCCCAGGAACCGGTTCAGATAATCATTCGCCGGTGTTGGCCGTGAGCGGGCTGCCGATGTGAAAAAGCACTTCCCCGAGTTCTGATACAGTGACGACGCGCTATGTGGCGCACATGATACACTGCATAGCGGATCACGTGACACATTACATCGTGTGTCACGTGACACTCGACACCGGCGACGATTATCATCTGAACCGGTCCATGGGCCCCTCCACAATTGAGTGTTTTTGGCATTTGGTAAGACACCGATGGACCCAGAAAACCCCACGCACCCGGGGGTGGGTGGGGGGGGGGGGGTTGGGGGGGTAGGAGAGGATATCGGCACCACGGATTGATCCAGCGACGCACTGTGCATATTTTCGAGACGCCCAATATTAGCCCAGTCACGAGCGTGCGGGCCGCTGATGACGGTAAAAGCGGGCAAATGCCATCATCCGGCGGCGTCTTTATAGTTTCACCGGGAATTGGTTTTCGAAGAAGACGGCCCTGCTTGTCGTCTTCGCGGTCTCTTCGTATTTTTGTGCGTGTGCGTGTCTGCTTTGGGGGGGGGGGGGGGTGGGGTGGGGTGGGGGACGGGAGAATGAGCGTTGATGCGGGGAGAGTTGCGACGCCGATGTGATTACTCGACGTTCCATGCGGAAACTGCCACGCGGAGGACCCAGCTTTTCAAGAAGCACAAAATGCTCGTGACCGCCGGTATGTCCGGAATTGCCGCGCCAGGGGGGGGGGGGGGGGGGGTTTGTCACGCTACACACACTACATGGCGTGCATGGTGCACTACGTAGTGGATCACGTGACACACCGCGTGGTGCGTCGCATGATACAACGATGGGCTTTGTCGTGTACCACGTGACATTGCGGCTCGTTGTGCGGTGGCGTCGCTGCTACGAAACCCCGGCTGACCCGAGTTCGCTTCCCGCTCACGGCCGACGCCGGTGACGATTATCTGAACCGGTCCTAGGGCCCTCCCCTAGGTCGACTCGGCCTCAAATGAGTAACTGGTACCGGTGTGTAAACATCGCCACTGGGGAGACAAAGGCGGTCGAGCGTGGTGCTGGCCACCCACCCCCTCGTGTGCCGTGCTGGCCTTCATAGGTGCTGCTACTGTCTAACAGCGCCTGCCCCAACAGTCGAGACTATATGTCGAAGCTATACGGAGGGGGGGGGGGGGGTGATATTTACACATCGCACCAGGTACTCATTTGAGGCTGAGTCAACCTAGGGGAGGCCCAGGACCGGTTCAGATAATCGTCACCGGCGTCGGCCGTGAGCGGGAATCGAACTCGGACCGCCGGGTTTCGTAGCGCAGCGTAGCGCTACCCGCTACACTACCGCTCCACGCACACGCACGCGCACACACCCGGGCACATTTCCATCAGAATCGCACTCTTCGTTGACGTCGAACATGGGCGCGAGCGAGCGAGCGGGCGGGCGGGCGGGCGGGTGTACGGTACGGGGCGACCATAGCCCACGACGCTCATCGCTACCCCCACCCACACCCCACACCTCTCTCTGTCTCTCTGCCCCCTTCCCGGTGCGGCCGTCGCGAAGAAACCATCGGGAGCCGGAAGAAGCCGCCGGCAGCACGCAAGCCGCCCAAGGCCAAGAAACCCAAGAAGAACAACAAGAGGTGGGAACCGGACGGGCTCACGAGCAGCGGAGAGCCGCGCGATGCTCGCGCGTTGCAGTGCGGGATGGCGCGCGTGTGAGCGGTAGTCCTGGGCCTTCCCCTAGGTCGACTCAGCCTCAAATTAGTACCTGGGTGCGGTGTGTAGTAAACATCGCCGCTGGGGAGACAAAGGCGGCCGGGCGTGGCGCCGGCCACCCACCCCCTCGTGCGCCGTGCCGGCCTTCGTAGGTGCTCGCTAACAGCACTTGCCACAACAGTCTGTTGAGGCTACACGGGGGGTCTTTGTCTTGATGGCACGCTTGCCGTTCGTTGGCTGGGTCATGTAGCCCACATGCCGAGCCACCACGTGGCCAAAGAGCTTCTGTTTGGCAGGATAGAGGGGGCTTAAAGGGCTCGGCACAGGCTGGAGAAGAGATGGGCTGATGCGGTATTGGAGGATATGGAGCTGAGTGGACTTGCCAATGACCGGTACCAGCGGTGTCAAGATCGGCCTCTGTGGAGGAGGTGGCTCGTGAAGGACGCTGCTGCTGCTGGGCACTTGGGAGGCAGTCACCCTCCGGCAACAACGGGGGGCGGAGGAGCGACGCTCAAAACAACGAGCGGAGCCCCGGTCGGCTAAAACGCAGTCACCCCATGGCACCTGGGCCTGTCCCGTGACCTCATGCCGGCGGGCGTTCGACACCTCACACGGGCCTCAGCGTGCACCTAGCCTGGCACAGACACCGTTAGTGGCGATTGGTGGCTGTTATTGTTGCCATCCGTGCAGCGGCGGCTTTGGCGCGGTTGTCGGCTCGCGTTGCCACGGCGTAGATTTCCGCCGTCGGTGTGCGTAACGCCCCCGGCGTGTCTTCCGGCACGGTGTGCCGACCTTTCGCTGCGCGTGCTGGGTGGAGGGGGGCATCGTTTTCGTCCGTATTCATTGAACTGAGTTAAACTATTAGATCTTTCTAATTTATTCATTTATTTATTTGCTTGTTTGTTGCACCAGATAAGGCCCTACTGAGCTACAGAAGCCACCCGGTCGTCACAAATCGTAGCCGAATTAAGTGGCTTTATCGTCATCACGTGCAAATGTCCAGCGGACAAACACTCTAAACACGTGACGTCGATTCTAAACGTGGGGTGGGGGGTGGGGAGGGAAAAAAACCTGGAGAACCCCGGAGGAAAAAAATCCACGGGCGAGGGAGCTAACATCTCCGGCCAACCGCGGCACCCTGAGACGCGATGGGAATTCAAATGGATTCGTCAAACGTGGACGCGCAAGGCAGCGCTGTGATCCCCGCGTGTTCTCTGTCTCTCCGCAGGAATGTGGATACCAGGAAGCCTGTTACCAAGGTCGTCAAAGCCAAGCCCAGGAGACAGCCTTAAGCCAACGCCAGCCAGAAGAAAGCTACAAGACCGATGATGCCATTACCTTTCTCAAAGCTTTTGGGCAACGCTCTCTTTGAATTCTCCCCATTCAACGCTCTCTCTCTCTCTCTGTCTCTCTCCCCCGCCCTCCCCGCGCTCCAGATGATTAACTTACCACAGCAGCAATAGTGCACCACACCGGAATGCAAATGAGCGGTTGCCGGAGTAGCTTAGGGACTACCCCCGCATCGATTTTTTTTTTCAATTTACGGCCCTATTGTTTGTTTGTTCCAAGGCGTGCTGGACAAGGGGTTTATGGGGCCGTGCCGAAGGAGCGGCATAAAGCATCGAAGAGCCACTGCGGGACCCATTCTCCGTCCACGTGGCCTCGCCAGCCAAGGACAAACAACCTGCATCGGCCCCTAACCCCGCGCGGTCGCACCATTCCGACGGAGGAGAAAAACCGCAGCCCCGCGGATATTCTACACACCCACACCCACCAATTATAAATTCCGCGTCGAAATCGTTCGGATAAATCATTCGCCCCGAAAGCCGCTGACCTAACCCAATCCGTGGGTTGTATCTCGGGGGTGGGGGGAGCGGGATGGGGCGGGCGGAGGGGACGGACGGCCCGAGGGGTGGTTTTCGTTTGTCGCGGTGCCGGGGAGCCCGCGGCTGCGACCCGCGGAAGGATGCCACTGCACCGCGTCCGCCCGCGTCCGGCGGGCATCTTTCTCCGTCAAGGCCCCCCACCCACCCCCCCCCCCCCCCCCACCAACCTCCACCCGCTCGTTATTTGTCCTCCTCCGATGACGGAAGCCGTTCGGTCTCGACGCTCGGCGGGGGGAAATTAAAAGAAAGTGTTGCCACTTCATTTGGTGCTCCGCCTCTTGACTCGATGTATTGTGCGTTGTTGTTTTTATTGAGAAGCCTCACTCTGTAGTGATAGATATATTAGGCATTTCTATATATATATACGTTAGGACGTCACGGGATTCGCTTGGCTCAGTTGTATATAACTGATAGCGGTCGAGTCGCATATTTCAACATTTCTGTTCTTGGAGGACAATGCGGAGAGGGAAGGGGGCTAACCACATCGCTCAGCCTACCCCAACCCCTGAGACAATGGGCGCATCGTTGACGGGAGTTGTGAGTTCGTCACGCTTTTCCCATCCCACCCTTTGATCTTTCCCAAACGGTTTAGACGCATTGCTGGGAGAACTGAGCAAAAAAAGAGCATTTTTAGAGGAAAATTGTTTATGGGAATATATTTCTCCCCCTGCTGCTGTTGCTGCTGATTTTCTTATTACAGGCAGCTTTGATCGTCTCTGGGGCTCACCTCACGTTTCCTACTGCCGGGCAGCAGCCTTCCACAGCACGAATTAGCCGCGCAGATTTCGGAGCCCGATTCGCGCGGTGCCGAATATCCTGGCAGAAACCTCCCCAAGTTCTCCCTGGCCACCAACGCGGCTATCGTTCTTCTTCTTCTTCCTCTTCTTCTTCCTCCTATTCGTCTTCTTCTTCTTCCTCTTCGTCTTCTTCTTCCTCTTCATCTTCTTCTTCCTCTTCTTCTTCTTCCTCTTCTTCTTCATCTTCTTCCTCTTCTTCTTCCTAGTCTTCTTCTTCCTCTTCGTCTTCTTCTTCCTCTTCGTCTTCTTCTTCTTCCTCTTCTTCTTCCTTCTTCTTCGTCTTCTTCTTCCTCGTCTTCTTCTTCCTCTTCTTCTTCCTCGTCTTCTTCTTCCTCTTCTTCTTCCTCTTCTTCTTCCTCTTCTTCTTCCTCGTCTTCTTCTTCCTCTTCTTCTTCTTCCTCTTCTTCTTCTTCTTCCTCTTCTTCTTCTTCCTCTTCTTCTTCCTCTTCTTCTTCCTCGTCTTCTTCTTCCTCTTCTTTCTCGTCTTCTTCCTCTTCTTCCTCTTCTTCCTCTTCTTCTTCCTCTTCTTCTTCCTCCTCTTCCTCTTCTTCCTCTTCTTCTTCTTCTTGCTCTTTCTCTTCTTCTTCGTTCAGCAGATTTGATGATGAGGATGACGAAAAATCTGGCCTTGGAAGTGTTTGGTGCTGGCCGGGGAGCGAAATTGTGTGCAGGCTACAGGCTACAGGCGGCAAGCGGCATGGAATCGATTCACGTTCATGGGGGGGGGGGGGAGGTTTGGGGGGGGGGGAGGTTTGGGGGGGGGGGGTAGCTCGCCAGCGCCATTCGGATCATCCTCGCGGCTTTTACAGCTCCTCCGAGTCACCGATCCTCTCTCTTTTGTGCCTTTCTCGTGTTGCCTGCCTCACCAGCACCCCGAAGGCAACGCACAGGACCAGCGTTGCTGCGTTGGCCGTACGTTGGCGCGGCGGAGTGAGCGATCTTGTGGGGGGGGGGGGGGCTCCATCGCGCGCGGTCGGGAGGACGCTGTTGTAACCGGGGGCGCGCGAGGTCGCGTGCACTCTGCGTCATTCTCGTCGTCGGTGACGGCTTGGCGAGTCTTTCAACGACGCTGCCACCCTTCGAAAACCAGCAAACGAGAACCCCCTTTGGTCATCCGTTACTTCCGCCTCGTCCCGGCGACACGTGCCCATCTTTTTGTTGTTGTTCTTGTTGTTGTTGTTTTTCGTCTTGGAATAAAATGTTCACGTACGTAACGGGAGAGACGCGGTTGGGTTTTTAAATCTTCGTCGTCCACTTGCTTGGCGAGGAACGTCGCCCCTCCACGTCCTCCTCCTCGTCGACAGAGAGAGAGAGAGAGACGCCCGGTGGGACCATCAACCGCATCAGATCATCATCATCAGCAGCAGGACGCTTCGCACACCTCACTCACGGATGAATAAAGAGCGGCTCGCAGTGGTAGTAGGCAATGCGATCTTGGCCATGCAACGCAAAACTGTAGACCATATGTATGTAGGTGTGTTGAACTTCTTTCGCACCGTACATAGCCAACCGTGCTAATCGGAGGTGCATTGTTGAGTCTATGGGCAGTGTTGAGTCTATGGGCAGTGTTGAGTCTATGGGCAGTGTTGAGTCTATGGGCAGTGTTGAGTCTGTGGGTAGTGTTGAGTCTATGGGCAGTGTTGAGTCTGTGGGTAGTGTTGAGTCAATGGGCAGTGTTGAGTCTATGGGTAGTGTTGAGTCAATGGGTAGTATTCTTGGTTCTTTCGTGACTTTACCGAAAGAACCAAGAATATGAATCCCTGCAGTCACGAAAGCTTTAAATCAAATCTATGGGTAGTGTTGAGTCTATGGGTAGCGTTGAGCCTATGGGCAGTGTTGAGTCTATGGGCAGTGTTGAGTCTATGGGCAGTGTTGAGTCATTGGGCAGTGTTGAGTCTATGGGGAGTGTTGAGTCTATGGTGCAGTGTTGAGTCTATGGGCAGTGTTGAGTCTATGGGTAGTGTTGAGTCTATGGGGCAGTGTTGAGTCTATGGGCAGTGTTGAGTCTATGGGCAGTGTTGAGTCTATGGGCAGTTTCGATTTAAAGCTTTCGTGACTGCAGGGATTCATCTTCTTGGTTCTTTCGGTAAAGTCACGTAGAATGGAAATAAAATAATGAAAATAAAATAAAATTATCACGACGTTTCGGCCACAACACAAGTAGCCTTCTTCAGGTGAAAGGAACAGAACGGTCGGGACGACAGCGCTTCAATGACGATGGACGCTTGTGTCGAGCCCGAAACGTCGTGATTTATTTTATTTTATACCTACATGACTTTACCGAAAGAACCAAAGAATAGTAAAATAAAATATTTGGAGTTTGCTCGTCTCTCTCTCTCTCTGCCCACGTGGTGGCGTGGATTTTTCTCCGAGTCTTCCGTGTTTCCCCCCCCCTGCACGTCAAGGATGGACGTGCGTTTAAAGTTATTTGGCTGCTGCTGTACATTTCCACGCGACGATAAGCCACTTTCGTTGGGCTTTCGCTTGTGGCCAGGCCGCTTCTGAAAGAGAGCCCCGCAGCCTAGAGGGGCCTTGCCTTGTGGGATTAAAAATAGTTTATCAGTTTATCGAGCAGCAAACTGGACCCTCAACGATTCAAGCAGCGGCAGAGCGAGTGGCTCGGAATCGCGACGTTTGTGGTTGAGGCCAGAGGTGGTGGGGGGGTGGGGGTGACTCAGACAATCACAACCATCCCTTCCGGGGTTGGATAAAATTAGCACTTCTCTGTAGTCGTCCTATGCGTTAGACTGAAAACGTGGAATCTCCACAAACACTGGCTCAGTGGCCGTGCACGGGAGATGGGTTGGGGGTGGTGCCCGCATCGATCCTCATTTGAGTGGCGAATGACGCCTGAATTTTTACTTCTTGAATTCTGTTGAAGGTCAGGTCACACAACAACAACAAAAAAACAACACGCGCGTACACACACAAACACACACACAATGTTTCCCGTGATCAATTCTGGGAAGCGTGGAGTGCAGCATTGCGAGTGAGTAATGCGCACGCTGAGTCCTCCCAGCGCCGCCGCATGAATGTTAAGCAGAGTTGCCGCACTCATTTTAATCCAGCGCCTGGGTGGTTGGGGGCCCGGGCCTTTGTGAATGAGCCATTGGAAACCATTTACTGTAAACCATTTGTTTCATATTAATAGGGGGGTTTTCCCCCTTTTCTTCTGGCAACAAAACTGAAACCAGAGGACGCCTTTTGGCGTCTTGTGGTCCAACACCAATGGAGACTAGGCCCAAAGAAAAGCCGTCTCGGGTGTGGACCAATCAAATTCAAGGACAGTGCCAATATCATTATCAGAGTTTTCTCTTTTTGTTTCCATTTTGACTGCTTGTGTTGTGGTTATTGCAAACATGATCCCTTGTATAAAGGTGTCAGTTTTTGTGCCAGTTAAAAGGGTAAAACCTATTCCTATCTCTTCTTTGGTTCTTTCGGTAAAGTCACCACGTAGAATGAGAATAAAATAATAAAATAAGAAAATAAAATTCTCACGACGTTTCGGCCACAACACAAGTAGCCGTCCTCAGGTGAAGTAACAGGACTGTCCCAGAAGACAGCGCCTGAGTGAACCCTGTCAAGCTTGACAGCGTCTTTTAAGCTGTGTCGGAGGAACAGAGAGCCTTGACAAAGGAGCATGTAACTGGGAGATCAGCATGATGTTGGTGTGAGGGATTAGCACCACGGAGAGCGAACGAGCTAGGACTGGAGGAGGGGGGAGGAGGTGGGAGGAGGGGGGGGGGGTGGACGGCTACTTGTGTTGTGGCCGAAACGTCGTGATAATTTTATTTTCTTATTTTATTTTATTATTTTATTTCTTATTTTATTTTATTATTTTATTCTCATTCTACGTGACTTTACCGAAAGAACCAAAGCAGATGCATCCTTGCAGTCACGAAAGCTTTAAATCGACAACTGAAACCTTTTTTTACAAGGCTTCATATTACTGCATTAACCACAATACTATGCAGCCAAAATGCAAACAAAAAACATACTCTGATAATATATTGGCATTGTCCTTGAAACTGATTGACCAATCAGTTTTGACCAATCAGTTTCAAGGACAATGCATATATTATCATAGTATGTTTTTTGTTTGCATTTTGACTGCAGGTATTGTGGTTAATGCAGTAACATGAATCCTTGTAAAAAGGTTTCAGTTTTGTTGCCAGAAAAAAGGGGAAAAACCCTATTATTACATTTTGGTACTGGCAAAGGAGGTCTAATGATACATTTGTTTCATTTCACCGGGTAAGGCCGACTGACCTACCATGTGCGGACGCGACCTGGCTATCACAAACGATAGCTCGACCAAGTGGCTTATCGTCATCATCATTATCATCGTGTGGAAATGTACAAGCAGAAGGCACATACTCTAAACGCGTGATGTTGAGTCTTAACGTGGAGGGAACAACCCGGGAGTATCTGCAGAAAAATCCACGACCTCCTGCATACCAGGCGAGGTAGTTAACATCTCCTAGCCACCGTAATGATCATGAGAGAGAGAAAGACACGCAAACTCCAAATTTACAGCAGCAGGCATCGTCAGAGTTGAGATCGAACACACGACCTCCTGCATACCAGGCGAGGTAGTTAACATCTCCTAGCCACCGTGATGATGATGAGAGAGAGAGAGAGACACGCACACTCCAAATATGCAGCAGGCATCGTCAGGGTCGGGATCGAACCCACGACCTCCTGCATACCAGGCGAGGTAGTCAACATCTCCTGGCCACCGTGATGATGATGAGAGAGAGAGAGACACGCAAACTCCAAATATACAGCAGCAGGCATCGTCAGGGTCGGGATCGAACACACGACCTCCTGCACACCGGGCGAGATAGTTAACATCTCATAGCCACCGTGATGATGGTGAGAGACTTTTGACTTTCAAACAACTTTCATTGCCGCTAGCGGCAACAGCACTGGAGGCGATTCCGATGCGAAATACACAAAGTCACCAGCGACAAATAACACAGACACAATAAAAAAAACACGCGACGTGGTAGTCGCGCACGTAACGCCTGACGACGACGAGAGCACGTGAGAAGGTGACGAAGAAGGGTGACGTTCCACGCCGACACAGAGGCCTTTTTTTCTGGCCGCCCAGCGTTCTAAGAAGACTCGGTGCGCTGTCACCGGCACTTGCCCAGTGGCACGCGGAGTGCCCCAGCCGGTGCCGCATGGCCCCCTGAACATTTGCGGCATCACAGAGCAGAGGTCAGCGTCTTTCCCCTCGTCTTGTACAACAACGCCGTCGTCGCTTGGGCGAGGACGAAGTTTGGCGAGGTCGTGGCGCTCGTGTGAGCCAGGGTACGGCGCCACCACCGTATTACGAAGCTGCCACTGCTGTTGCAGAAGGGCACCCCGCAGTTTCCTGAAAAATGTTCCCCCCCGAAGACGGAACATTTGGGTTGAGCCACAGGCAGCGTAAGTACCGTTTGGGGCAGATACTCCCTGGCACCTGCAGAAAATGCACAAGTCTGGTGCCCTCGCCGAGATTCGTCTGAGCCACACGGCCGATGGCAACGCCCGGTGTGCCAATCTCCACTGGAGGTCACCGCAGCATTTGGCTACGGGAGACCTTTGCATTTGTTTGTGAGAGAGAGACACGCAAACTCCAAATATGCAGCAACAGGCAACAGGGTCAGGATCGAACCCACGACCTCCTGCATACCAGGCGAGGTAGTTAACATCTCATAGCTACCCTTGCTCACGTGGAGTTAGAGGCGCGCCGCCGTGCGGGAGCCCCAAGCGACATGGTGGGAATGTTGATCGCAAAGCCCACACGGGTCCAGGGTCTGGGGTCCGGGGTCTGGGGTCTGGGGTCCAGGGTCTGGGGTCCGGGGTCTGGGGTTCAGGGTCTAGGGTCCATGGTCTGGGGTTCAGGGTCTGGGGTTCAGGGTCGGGGTTCAGGGTCTGGGGTCCAGGGTCTGGGGTTCAGGGTCTGGGTTTCAGGGTCTGGGGTCCAGGGTCTGGGGTCCGGAGTCTGGGGTCCAGGGTCCAGGGTCCAGGGTCTGGGGTCCGGGGTCTGGGGTTCAGGGTCTGGGGTCCAGGGTCTGGGGTTCAGGGTCTGGGGTTCAGGGTCCGGGGTCCAGGGTCTGGGGTTCAGGGTCTGGGGTTCAGGGTCTGGGGTTCAGGGTCTGGGTTTCAGGGTCTGGGGTCCAGGGTCTGGGGTCCGGAGTCTGGGGTCCAGGGTCTGGGGTCCAGGGTCTGGGGTTCAGGGTCTGGGGTTCAGGGTCGGGGTTCAGGGTCTGGGGTCCAGGGTCTGGGGTCCGGGGTCTGGGGTCCGGGGTCTGGGATCCTCAACCCGGAGTCCTGAATCGAGAAGCCATGATATATGGGCCAGGGTTTAGGGTCCAAGGTCTCATGGCAAGGCGCCAACTGAAGTAAAGCCAGAGTTAATGTAAGCTGCCTGCTCAAATGAACATCTGATGGGTGGTAAAACAAAAATGTGTATATATATATTTTTTTATAAACGCTGAAGCATGTGTCTACTGCACACGTGCGTATACATCTTTTTTTTTACTTTAACGAAACGTGTGAACAACAACACGCGTTACCTAGTGGTTGGACGACTTTGCCTCGCTGAGCATGATCCATCGTGAACCCCACGTGGTGTCTGAAAACAGATGCGCGGGATACCATCGTCTCTGGCCTTGAGATGGTTATAAAATTGCGGGGACCGGTCCAAGAAATTTTTCACGATCTGAGTTAGGCGGCGTGGGGGGGGGAGGTCCATGATGAGATGGGAATTCATTGTTTCTTGCCCAGATGTCTTTCAATAAGACCGTGGAGAATACTTGGACTGGCTCCAAGGGACTTGGAAACCTGAGGTCTGGATTGCAATTTTGTGAGGGGTGTTTTTTTTCATCCTTAATTTTTTTTTAAAGAGAAATATCACCACCAGTGCGTAGTCTCGATGGCTACGTTTTTCTTTAACACTTTGTATTTACACAACTCTAAATGAAACCGCGTTCACCCCCACCGGGGGGAGTCGTTTGTCCCTACCTATGAAAGGACGGAACGTTCATTTCGAGTAGCGAACGTTCCACCTTCGCTGGCCACATTTTGGAATGACCATGGACCGTACAAGCCGCGTCAGCTGCCAATGTCAATCGTCGTATTCATGCAATCATCCGTGATTCTAAAATGTGCACCAATTGTATACGCAGTCCGTGTCCGTGGAATGTCATTCTTTGTTGGAGTTGTGTGCAATCGAACACCAAACTGCAGGTCAGGTCTATTCACAATTTGACTTCATAGCAATGCACACTTTCATCATTAGACCTCCTTTGCCAGTACCAAAATGTAATAATAATAGGGTTTTTCCCCTTTTTTTTCTGGCAACAAAACTGAAACCTTTTTACGAGGATTCGTGTTACCGCATTAACTACAATACCTGCAGTCAAAATGCAAACAAAAAACACACTGTGATAGTATATGCATTGTCCTTGAAACTGATTGGTCCACACCAAGGGACGGCTTTCTTTTGAGCCTCGATCCAATTGGTGCTCGACCAGATGACGCTGAAAGGCGTCACACAGCTCAAAGACAATGCCACTGTCAAAGTAATGAGGGCTCGGGGTGAGCATCTACATCATTAGACCTCCTTTGCCAGTACCAAAATATAATAATAGGGTTTTTCCCCTTTTTTCTGGCAACAAAATTGAAACCTTTTTACTGGCAAAGGAGGTCTAATGATGTAGATGCTCACCCCGAGCCCTCATTACTTTGATAGTGCATTATCTTTGAGCTGTGTGACGCCTTTCGGCGTCATCTGGTCGAGCACCAATTGGGTCGAGGCTCAAAAGAAAGCCGTCCCTTGGTGTGGACCAATCAGTTTCAAGGACAATGCATATATTATCATAGTGTGTTTTTTGTTTGCATTTTGACTGCAGGTATTGTAGTTAATGCAGTAACATGAATCCTCCTAAAAAGGTCTCAGTTTTGTTGCCAGAAAAAAGGGGAAAAACCCTATTTTTAATGCACACTTTGTGTACACCCTGCTACGTAATTCACACGCCAGTGGCCAGGATAGTGTGTGCTGTATACCTCAGCACGGCCTTAATGTGACCGATGTTTAGTTATGGTCTAAACAGCTGTTGTTGAGCCAGCTGAATGTGGAAAAAATTCCGACTTAAAGCAATTTCTAATGTTCAGGGGCATTTGCAGGAAGTGGGCGAGGCGGGGGGGGGGGAGAAGTGGGTGTGGCGGTGTGAACAATGGGGCGTGGTTTTGGCGAAAGCGGGCGTGGTCGTGGGAAAGTGGGCGTGGCGGCGGTGAGAAGTGGGCCTGGTCGCGGGAACGTGTGCACGGTTGCGGAGGGAATTGGGCGTGGCGATAGAGGAAGTGAGGCGTGTCGGTAGGAAAAGTGGGCGTGGTCGTGGGAAAGTGGGCGTGGCGGCGTTGAAGAGGTTTGCCATACCCTGGGGCTTGCCCGGAAAACGCGGCGCCTTAAGTGGACTAATCACCATCTCTTTCCGTCTGTACGGGGATAGAGCGTTGCCCCCTCGCGCAGGGCGTGGTTTGTCTGCGGGCGCTCTGGTTTTCTCCCCACTCGTGATTCGGCTGTGAACGTTATGTGGTCGCACTCATTACACACAAAGTGCTTGACCGCAAATGAACCACAGCGCCTTGCTGATCTCGTCAAAGAAGTGTAAACCATCGTCACACGAACTCCGGTCGTCATCCTCGCAGCGGCTTTTGGCTCAGCCGTCGAACGATGACGGTGGTGACCGCATCGCGCGTTTTCAGATGCGCTTCCGCGGCCGTCTGGAACGCTCTTCCTTCTGATATTAGGAGGCTGCCGGAACTTTGCACTTTTAAATCTACATGGAAAACGCATTTCTTCAGAAACTGCTGTTTGTGTTTAGATCGTTGTCCTTCGGCCCGCGCCTCCGGTTAGCACGCTTGGCTACATATGGTTGCGAAAGAAGTTCAACTTACACACAAAAACAAACATCTTTAAATAAAAACCCCGATGTAGTGGCAGTGCCTGCCTGAAGAAGTGTCCCACGGCTCAGTGTGGCTCTCCTGGATCACAGTGTAACGAAAAAATATCATTATTTTTTTTGTTCCTGGGTAGTAAGTGTTATTTTCCAAATTGCTTATGCCTCAAAGGTACAGAAAATGGCTATTATTATTATTCCCCACAAACTTTGCTTTTGTGACCAGGACATTGATATTTTGAAATTGACCTATTTGCAATGAGAAAACGGGCGAATTTGTGTATTTCCTTCAGGTGAAGTCCTCCTCACAAAAGCAACGTTTGTGGGGAAGAATAATAGCCGTTTTCTGTACTAAAGTGTTATTAGGAAATGACACTTTACTACCCAGGAACAAAAAAATCGTGTTACAGAGTGTAATACATTATTGTAATCACATAATTGTCATCGCAAGCGTGCGGGATCGAGCAGTGACTACTTTCAGGCAGATTTTACACAATGCCTGACGGGAGGTGTGAGAGGGAGGTGTGAGGGGTCACGCTTCCCGACCCAGGGTTACTCTTGCACGTGACAAATTTTAAGCGCAAGGAACCACGATCATTTGTACGTTAAAGTCGTACATTCGGGACATACTCCACCAAAGACAAATTATCGGTCATAGCTCAATTACCCGGGGGTAATTACTGTCTTTAAAACTGGATCAGTTACCTCGTTATTATCATTTTTTCTCCCCCATTTTGCGATTGGGATAAAAAAAATATAATAATCTGGTGGTCACACTCGGCATGTAAAAAAGGGGGTTGTCAAAATCATAGCAAAAACTGTATTTTCTTTCGTAGCAAAACTGAATTTTCTTTCGCAGCAAAACTGTATTTTCTTTCACAGCAAAACTGTACTTTCTTTCACAGCAAAACTGTATTTTCTTTCGTAGCAAAACTGAATTTTCTTTCGCAGCAAAACTGTATTTTCCTGAGAACTGATTTTTGTGTGATAGTTTCTAGTCCTTCCCCCGCACCTCCGACAAGTGTACGGTGCGAAAGAAGTTCAACGTACACACGTGCAGAGCCAGAAGAAGAAAACAAACCACACGGTACCCGAGATCAGAGGGCGGATGACAGAGCCCCCTGCACTGGAACAGAGTTGGCCTCTAAATCTTGGCAAGGAATGATTTCTACCACCACCGTGTTGACCGGTGGCCGCGGTGGCAAGGTGGATAACTCCCACGCCTGTCATGCAGGAGGTCATGGGTTCGACCCTGACGCCTGCTGTACATTTGGAGTTTACGTGTCTCTCTCTCTCTCTCATCATCATCATCACGGTGGCAAGGAGATGTTAACTACCTCGCCTGGTATGAAGGAGGTGGTGGGTTCGATCCCAACCCTGACGCCTGTTGTATATTTGGATTGTGCGTGTTCTTCTCCCTGTTCCTCCGGTTTTCCCCTCCACGTTTAGACTCAACATCACCACGCGTTCAGAGTATTTGGTTGCGATAAATTCCCACGTGATGATGATAACTTGTGTTGCAAATTTGGAAATGAATGTGGTGGGTGGTAGTGGTTGGTGGTGTTTGGTGGTTGGTTGGTGGTGATTGCTTGTGGTTGGTGGTGGTGGTTGCTCATGGTTGCTGGGGGTTGGTGGTGGTTGGTGGTGGTTGGTGGTGGTTGGTGGTGGTTGTTGGTGGTGGTTGCTGGTTGTTGGTGGTGGTTGCTGGTGGTTGGTGGTGGTTGGTGGTTGCTGGTGGTGGTTGCTGGGGGTTGGTGGTGGTTGCTGGTGGTTGGTGGTGGTGGTTGGTGGTGGTTGCTGGTGGTGGTTGCTGGGGGTTGCTGGTGGTTGGTGGTGGTGGGTGGTAGTGGTTGGTGGTGGTTGGTGGTTGGTTGGTTGGTGGTTGGTTGGTTGGTAGGTGGTGGTGGTTGGTGGTGGGTGGTGGTGATTGCTGGTGGTTAGTGGTGGTGGTTGCTGGTGGTTGGTGGTGGTTGCTGGTGGTGGTTGCTGGGGGTTGGTGGTGGTTGCTGGTGGTTGGTGGTGGTGGTTGGTGGTGGTTGCTGGTGGTGGTTGCTGGGGGTTGCTGGTGGTTGGTGGTGGTGGGTGGTAGTGGTTGGTGGTGGTTGGTGGTTGGTTGGTTGGTGGTTGGTTGGTTGGTAGGTGGTGGTGGTTGGTGGTGGGTGGTAGTGGTTGGTGGTTGGTGGTTGGTGGTGGTGATTGCTGGTGGTTAGTGGTGGTGGTTGCTGGTGGTTGGTGGTGGTTGCTGGGTGGTGGTGGTGGTGGTGGGTGGTGGTGGTGGTGGGTGGTAGTGGTTGGTAGGTGGTGGTGGTTGGTGGTGGTGGTTGGTGGTGGTTGGTGGTGGGTGGTGGTTGCTGGTGGTGGTTGCTGGGGGTTGGTGGTGGTTGCTGGTGGTTGGTGGTGGTGGTTGGTGGTGGTTGCTGGTGGTGGTTGCTGGGGGTTGCTGGTGGTTGGTGGTGGTGGGTGGTAGTGGTTGGTGGTGGTTGGTGGTTGGTTGGTTGGTGGTTGGTTGGTTGGTAGGTGGTGGTGGTTGGTGGTGGGTGGTAGTGGTTGGTGGTTGGTGGTTGGTGGTGGTGATTGCTGGTGGTTAGTGGTGGTGGTTGCTGGTGGTTGGTGGTGGTTGCTGGTGGTTGGTGGTGGTTGGTGGTTGCTGGTGGTGGTTGCTGGGGGTTGGTGGTGGTTGCTGGTGGTTGGTGGTGGTGGTTGGTGGTGGTTGCTGGTGGTGGTTGCTGGGGGTTGCTGGTGGTTGGTGGTGGTGGGTGGTAGTGGTTGGTGATGGTTGGTGGTTGGTTGGTTGGTGGTTGGTTGGTTGGTAGGTGGTGGTGGTTGGTGGTGGGTGGTAGTGGTTGGTGGTTGGTGGTTGGTGGTGGTGATTGCTGGTGGTTAGTGGTGGTGGTTGCTGGTGGTTGGTGGTGGTTGCTGGGTGGTGGTGGTGGTGGGTGGTGGTGGTGGTGGGTGGTAGTGGTTGGTAGGTGGTGGTGGTTGGTGGTGGTGGTTGGTGGTGGTTGGTGGTGGGTGGTGGTGGTGGTGGTTGCTGGGGGTTGGTGGTGGTTGCTGGTGGGTGGTGGTGGTGGGTGGTGGTGGTGGGTGTTAGTGGTTGGTGGTGGGTGGTGGTGGTGGGTGTTAGTGGTGGTGGTTGGTGGTTGGTTGGGTGGTGGTGGTGGTGGTGGTTGCTGGTGCTTGGTGGTGGTTGGTGCTGGTGATTGCTGGTGATTGCTGGTGGTTGCTGCTGCTGTATAACGAGCCACTAACAAGTTCCATCCCTTCGTGGAACTTTTGCCGCAGTTTGAGAATCTGAGCGGGGGGCCTCCTGACAAAGGCAACGGCATCCCCCCTGTGCACAAGGGATGGCGTTGAGATATATTTTTCATAAGTTTGTTGTTGTTGTTGTTTAAACAGGTTTTTTTAGCTACTGTGCATACCCGAACCGCGCTTGACACCACGCAATTAAAAACAAAGTTTTCTCAAGTAATATTCTCCTGTGTACCGGTGGTGGTAGGGTTATAACGAGTCTAAATTAATTAAAAAAATAATATTATTCCCCACCTACAACACCGCACAGATGCAAATTAAATTATGTGAGGTCTTTGGAGGTGTGGAACGAGGAGGTGTTTGCGATCAGTGGAAGGCGAATTGACTTTTAGTCTTTAAGGACTCACAGAATTTTCTTGGGGCCTGCCCAGGAACACGTTGCTGCTGCTGCTGCTGCTGGCGGGACGACGTCGCTCGGCTGGCCTGGGAACGCCTGGGAACTCCCTAGGGAGAGCTACAGTCTGTGTATAGTGTAGTGTATAGTGTAGTGTACTGTGTAGTGTATAGTAATGTAGTGTATAGTAGTGTATAGTGTAGTGTATAGTGTAGTGTATAGTGTAGTGTATAGTAGTGTAGTGTATAGTAGTGTAGTGTATAGTGTAGTGTATAGTGTAGTGTATAGTAGTGTAGTGTATAGTGTAGTAGTGTAGTGTATAGTGTAGTGTATAGTGTAGGGTATAGTGTAGTGTATAGTAATGTAGTGTATAGTAGTGTATAGAGTAGTGTATAGTGTAGTGTATAGTGTAGTGTATAGTGTAGTGTATAGTAGTGTAGTGTATAGTGTAGTAGTGTAGTGTTTAGTGTAGTGTTTAGTAGTGTAGTGTATAGTGTAGTAGTGTAGTGTATAGTGTAGTGTATAGTAGTGTAGTGCATAGTGTAGTGTATAGTGTAGTAGTGTATAGTGTAGTGTATAGTAGTGTATAGTGTAGTGTATAGTGTAGTGTATAGTGTAGTAGTGTATAGTAGATTAGTGTATAGTAGAGTAGTGTATAGTGTAGTGTATAGTAGTGTATAGTGTAGTGTATAGTAGTGTATAGTAGTGTAGTGTATAGTGTAGTGTATAGTAGTGTAGTGTAGTGTATAGTGTAGTGTATAGTAGTGTAGTGTATAGTAGTAGTGTATAGTGTAGTGTATAGTAGTGCAGTGTAGTAGTGTATAGTAGATTAGTATATAGTAGATTAGTGTATCGTAGAGTAGTGTATAGTAGTGTAGTGTATAGTGTAATGTTTAGTAGTGTAGTGTATAGTGTAGTGTATATTAGTGTAGTGTATAGTGTAGTTTATAGTGTAGTGTTTAGTGTAGTGTATAGTAGTTTAGTGTATAGTGTAGTGTATAGTATAGTCTCTCGTAGAGTAGTGTATATTAGAGTAGTGTATAGTAGTGTATAGTGTAGTGTATAGTCGTGTAGTGTATAGCAGTGTAGTGTATAGCAGTATAGTGTATAGTAGTGTAGTGAATAGCAGTGTAGTGTATAGTAGTTTATAGTAGTGTAGTGTACAGTAATGTAGTGTATAGTAGTGTAGTGTATAGTAGTGTATAATAGTGTAGTGTATAGCAGCATAGTGTATAGTAGTGTAGTGTATAGTAGTTTATAATAGTGTAGTGTATAGTGTAGTTTAAAGTAGTGTATAGTATAGTAGTCTACTGTATAGTAGTGCATAGTAGTTTAACACGTAGGCTTACGTGACCAATATCATACATAATCTAGCTTTTTTGGGTTAGATCGCCAATTAGTAAGGTTGGTCACGTTAACAGAACATGCCAATTCGTTACTAGTACAGCAAGACCGATGTGTTTGAGAGAAAATCCAGAAGATTTCCAATCTGAGTGCGACGTTTCGCCAGTAATTACAACCAGCTTCATCAGGTGACAGCCACATTTGTTGAGAAATCCTCCCGTTTCGTTCCTTAAGCACAGGGGTAGATGTGATGACGTCACTTGTGAGCCCTTCACGTGGGGAGGGATTGGAGGGAGGAGAGGGGGTTAATGAATGCCTATAAATGACAATGGGTTAACTAATACAGTAAAACCTTGGATTGCGAGTAACTTGGTCTGCGAGTGTTTTGCAAGACGAGCAAATGTTTTTAATAAATATTAATTTCATAAACGAGCGAGGGTCTTGCAATACGAGCAGTGTACGTGTACACGCTTTGTACTGCCGAGCGTCACGTGATCACAACTGATATACGAGTGCTTTGATATACGAGTGCTTTGGATTACAAACACGTTTCCGGAACAAATTATGCTCGCAATCCAAGGTTTTACTGTATTTGTTTTTGGCATTGTAAATTCATATCCGTTAATTAATTCCCCCCCCCCCCTTCCCCCCTTCGCCAGGGACCGCCATTACTCAGCACGCTGCTATCGCCAGGACAAGCGGAACCGAGAAACGACCGAACGGAACGAGTACGGCTTTTTTTTGTTCTCTTCTCCAGATGAATGCGTGGTCACCGCAGACTACTAGGACTGCAACAGGCCCGAGATCCACATGAGCACCATATAGGGGACACCCTCGCTGGATCTCGTCAAGGAGCGTAAACCACCACCGTCGTCGTCATCATCATCATCATAATCATCACGCGACCTCGGTTCGTCATCCTCGCAGGAGCAAGCAGCAGCGGCGACGGATTCTGGCTCGGCCGTCGAACGAAGACTGCGGTCACCGCGTCGTTGAGCGGCGCTTTCAGATGCGCTTGTGCGGCCGTCTGGAACGCTCTTGCAATTCCCGACATTCGGAAGCCACTGGAGCTGTGCACTATTAAATCGTCGCCTAGACTGAACACTCATTTGTGTGAAATTGCATTTTGTGTTCAGTGTTGTCTGCCCGCACCTCCGATTAGTGCGGGTGGCTATGTATGGTGTGAAAAAAGTTCAACGTACATGCAACGACGGTTTACCGCATCACAGGATTTCAGATGGGCTTCCGCGGCCGTCTGGAACGCTCTCGCTTCCGATATTAGGAATCAACTGGAGGCTATGCACTTTTAAATCGTCATCTAGGCTGAAAAGTAAATATCTTCATAACAGGTTTTTGGTGCTTAAGTTTGGTGTCCTTCCCCCGCGCCTCCGATGAATTAGCACGGTTCGGCTACTTACGGATGCGAAAGAAGTTCAACATACGTACCCACACGAATACAGCGACAATAAACTCCGAACACAAACTTTGAGTAATCACCAGCTGCTTGCTGGAAGTAATCAGCAGCTTCTTGTTACAAATAATCACCGGCTGGCAGCGATATCTGCGGCAATCACAGCTTCTGCTCAGGCATGCGACCCGGTCGCTTAATCCGGCGATCCCCTTCGCAAGGAGGGAGGGTTACGCCTCTTGGGACCGCTGGCTCGGCACTCGGCAAACACAAAGTAACAACAACAACAATAACAATGTCATTTCACACAGCGTCATTCGTGAAGTGTCACGTGACAACGCTGCGACATCAATTCGCCGGTCACCTTACGCAGACGATGCGACAACAACAACAACAAACAAAACCCGCCACTACTTAGCAAGTGAAACAACAAAAACACGAAAAAAAAATGAGTGCGCAAATAACGAGAGGTAAAAAAATAAAATAAGAAATTCACGCAACGAGAAAATGATCACCACGAGGTCCGCACACACTCCCTTCACGAAAATGGGCAACCGTAACAGGATGGGGGAATTCCTCCGCAACTCTGGCTGCCTGACTGATGACGCTGGTTGTTGTTGTTGTAATTACCCTACTGGCGAAACGTTACGGTACTCGAATGTGTAAATGTTGTTGCGTGTTTATTCTCCAACACACGACCGGTGAGTGCTGAACTAGTACTCTACACTATACACTACACTATACACTACACGTTACACTACACTATACACTACACTACTATACACTGCACTACTATACACTACACTACTATACACTAATATACACTACACTATATACTACACGATACACTACATTATACACTACACTATACACTACTATTCACTACACTACTATACACTACACTATACACTACACTATATGCTACACTATACATTACACTATACACTACACTATACACTACACTATACACTAGACTATAATTGTAAATGTTGTAGTGGGTTTACACTCCAACACACAATCGGTGTGTGCTGAACTAGTATACTGCACTATACACTACACTATACACTACATTATACACTACACTATACACTACACTATACACTACACTATAATTGTAAATGTTGTAGTGGGTTTACTCTACAACACAACTGGTGAGTGCTGAACTAGTCCACTACACTATACACTACACTATACACTACACACTACACTATACACTACACTATACACTACACTATAATTGTAAATGTTGTAGTGGGTTTACTCTCCAACACACGACCGGTGTGTGCTGAACTAGTATACTACACTATACACTACACTATACACTACACTATACACTACACACTACACTATACACTACACTATACGCTACACTATACACTACACTATATACTACACACTACACTATACACTACACTATACGCTACACTATACACTACACTATAATTGTAAATGTTGTCGTGGGTCTACTCTACAACACACGACTGGTGTGTGCTGAACTAGTATACTACACTATACACTACACTATACACTACACTATACACTACACTATACACGACACTATAATTGTAAATGTTGTAGTGGGTTTACTCTACAACACAACTGGTGAGTGCTGAACTAGTCCACTACACTATACACTACACTATACACTACACTATACACTACACTATACGCTACACTATACACTACACTATACACTACACACTACACTATACGCTACACTATACGCTACACGATACACTACACTATACACTACACTATACGCTACACTATACACTACACTATACACTACACTATACGCTACACTATACACTACACTATACACTACACACTACACTATACGCTACACTATACGCTACACGATACACTACACTATAATTGTAAATGTTGTAGTGGGTTTACTCTACAACACACGACCGGTGTGTGCTGAACTAGTATACTACACTATACACTACACTATACACTACACACTACACTATACGCTACACTATACGCTACACTATAATTGTAAATGTTGTAGTGGGTTTACACTCCAACACACGACCGGTGTGTGCTGAACTAGTATACTACACTATACACTACCCTATACGCTACACTATACACTACACACTACACTATACACTACACTATAATTGTAAATGTTGTAGTGGGTTTACGCTACAACACAACTGGTGAGTGCTGAACTAGTCCACTACACTATACACTACACTATACACTACACTATACACTACACTATACACTACACTATAATTGTAAATGTGGGTTTACTCTACAACACACGACCGGTGTGTGCTGAACTAGTAACTAATTGCTGCATCTTTGTTTACGTGACCGACTCTTTACTTATTCGCCGTGTCGTGCGGTGGCGGGGTTTAACGACACAATTAGATTTACACGATCTCACGCAAAACACTTCTCATGGATTATCATTGGTGGCAAAAGCCTCCTCCTCCTTCTACGCTCTACAACATATATATATTTTTTAATTCCTTTGCCTATTTGTTTTTGGTTTAAAAGAACCCTTAACAAAATAAATATTAAGCTGTAGAGAATTGAATGCCGGGGGGTCACCAAAACATCTGGGCCGCCCCGTATTGCACGTATACCCAAATATTTCGGCCAAATTGCCAATGTGTGTGTGTGTGCTAAAGCGCCCAGAATATTCCACGGTTATTACGGACCCACAGTCGGGCGACTGCTGCTGACGACGCGTGGTGCTTTAACATTGTCCAAAAGCACGCACGGCTCGTACCGAACGCATCTTGAGCCAGCAATGTCGAAGTCCCCGGGCTCGCGTCCAGCACAGCAGAAGGTCTTCGTGCGTGCCTTTAACCTTTACAGCTGCGGCTCATTCATCGGGAAAAAAATTGGAAGGGGGGGGGGACTGAGCACGTACATATTCGCCCTGGGTTTTTTAAACCCACTGGGGTTTATATTCTTGGTTCTTTCGGTAAAGTCACCACGTGGAAGGGAAACAATAAGATGATAAAAATATTAAACGATAAAATTCTCACGACGTTTCGACTGCAACACAAGCAATCGTCACCAGGTGTCGAAAACCACGGCAAGAAAATTTGAAAAAAAAGTGGCGTTTTTTTTAAATCGAAATTTGAAAAAAGTGGCGAATTTTTTCATTAAAAAATTTCCACTGGGGTTTGTTTATTACTTTCGGTCGAAGCCAGTTGCAATCTGCTCGCGCGTGCAACCGACTGCGAGACATTTAAACCACTTTCATTGCTGCCAGCAGCAACATCACCGATTTGGATACGAAACAAAGTCACCAGCGACAAATAACCACACACAATGAACAATGAAGCCGCGCGCTTCGGCGCGTGGCTTTGCAAGCGCCACGCGGGACACAAAAACGTCACGTGGTGGTGGTGGTGGTGGTCGTCGCGGAAGCCACGCCCCAGAGAACTCCTGTGCAAGCCACTTTAACACGCGGGAGGCTTTCGCGACCAATATTATTCATAATAAAGGTTTTTGGGTTAGAATCGCGTAATTTATAAATGTGTCGTAACCCTCCACCACCCGACACGACTAATCAGCAAAAAAAGTGTCACGTTGACAAAAGACAAAATAGTTCACTTACTTTAGCCCACCGGTGTGTTGAAGAGTGAATCAAGAACATTTACAGTTTGAGTACTGTGACGTTTCTGGCGAATTGCCCGATGATGCTGGATGTGATTACCAGCGAAACGTCGTACTCGAACTGTAAATGTTGTGGATTCACTCTTCAACACACCGGTGGGCTAAAGTAGTGAACTATTTGTCTGATTGGCCGTGTCCTGTGAAGCCGGCTGTTGTGTGGTATAGTCCTTTAAAGGATTCTGTATCCGGGGGAAAGCAAACGTAATGTCTTTTCTTTTGATTTAAAGCTTTCGTGACTGCAGTAATTCATATTCTTAGTTCTTTCGGTAAAGTCACGTTGAAGGGAAACAACAAAATAACCATAACACAAACGGTCGTCTTCAGGTGTGTTGGTTTGCAAACACCTGAAGATGACCGTTTGTGTTATGGTCGAAACGTCGTGAGAATTTTTATTGTTTTATATATATTTTATTATTTTGTTGTTTCCCTTCTACGTGACTTTACCGAAAGAACCAAGAATACATTTATTGTTGTTGTTTTACATTCTTGGTTCTTTCGGTAAAGTCACGTAGATATAACATAAAAATGAAAATAAAAAAATAAGAAAATAACATTTCAATAAAAAAATATAATGAATTTAAACTTATAAAAGCAAAAAAAACCCCACGACGTTTCGATCACAACGCAAGCGGTCTCCATCAGGCGGAGAGAAAAGAGGAGAAAGAAAAGAAGAATTTGAATTCCTGCAGTCACGAAAGTCTTAAGTCAAAATGTGTTTTGATTTAAAGCTTTCGTGACTGCAGTAATTCATATTCTTAGTTTTTTCGGTAAAGTCACGTTGAAGAGAAACAACAAAATAACAAAATATATATAAAACAATAAAAAATTCTCACGACGTTTCGACCATAACTCAAACGGTCATCATCAGGTGTGTCGGTTTGCATAAATTTTTTTATTGTTTTATAAATTTTTTAAATATTTTATTGTTTTATATATATTTTGTTATTTTGTTGTTTCTCTTCAACGTGACTTTACCGAAAAAACTAAGAATATCAAAATGTGTTGTTAATTTGTGTGACCTGAACAGTCACGTGCTAATCGGCCACCATCAATGGACCACTTGATGAAAGTTTTTTTTCTTTTGGAAAGCCCAATTTGATTGATGAATAGTTACGTACAAGTTCGCCCAAGGGGGGTGGGAAACCAAACAACAACAACAACAACAACGTGTTTAATCAGTGAGTACCTCCCTGCTTTGAACGTATCCTTCAGAGGCACGGTTATGGCTGGTTGTTGTTGTCGTTGTTGTTGTTGTGTTGTTGTTGCTGTTGTAATTAGTTTGCGAGACGCCACGGCACTCGAATTGTGAACTTTGTAGGTTTACTCTCCAACACACCGGTGGTGGCCGAAGTCGCAACCAAATTGGCACGTTTTGTTTACGTGACAAAACTTACGAATTGGCAGTGTCGGGGTGGTGGCAGATTTCACGACACATTTATATTCACGGGACCAAACCTCCCCACCCCCCCCCCCCCAAAATAAAACACTTTTATTACGGATAATATTGGTGGCGAAAGTCCTACGACTAACCGCTACTACGTGTTAAACAGACATATTTGCCGTGCGTACGTATGCACGTTGAACTTTCATTCGCACCGTACGCAGCCAACCGTGCTTCCCGGGCGTTGGGCAGAAGACATCGCTCGCAGGGACAGCGGCCGTTAGTCAAGGCTGATGATGGCACGGCATTTATTGATAGACATGTTTATTTATGCATGGCTGAGACATTTGCCCAACCCGTGGTGTTGGAGCAGCAGCAGCAGCAGCAGCAGCCACAGAGGTACCCTTGGGATGGAGACGGCGCGTGGGAGCTCTTCATCCAGCAGTGGATGGATCACGGCGGCTTACGATTACAGCACTATCACCGTGATGCATTCCGCACAACGTGAGCGCAACCCCGCGGGGGAGGCCAATTCAAGCGGCGGATTCACACCCCGTCCGCGTATTATTTCTGCCCAACGCCGACGAACCCCCGAGGTTTGCCGTGAGAAAATTAACCGGCATTTAACCGGCATCTGGTACAACACGCGAATCTCATTGGTCGAGTTCGACCGAGCAAATGGGCCTCCAAACAAACACGCCGCCAAGCGCAATGGACTCTCGCGCTGGCCAGACTCCCGTGGACAGTCGCCTTTCCGGGAGAGGGGACCCCAATGTGTCTACCCATTAGACCCGACGTTCCGATTCAGAACGCCGGCGCCGCAGTATGCGCAGTCAGAAAAAAATATCCCCAATCGCCAGGCGTGTAGGGCCTTGATTTAAGGAACTTGAAAAAACATGTGCCACTGAGTGAACTTTGGGGGGGGGGGAGGTGGTTCTGGGGTGGGTGGGGGGCGGTGGTGGGGGTGGTGGGGGGGGGGGTGGTGTGAGATGCAGTCAAATCGTGGTCGCGGTAATCACCACGATTTGCCGGCGAATTTATTTCCGGAGCAATGTTGAACTCGTTACCAGGGAGTCTCCGGGAGGAGGCCACGGCGGCTATGAGATGTCAACTACCGCGCCTGCTATGCAGTAGGGTCGTGGCGTCGATACCTGGCCCTGACGCGTGCTGTGTATTTGGAGGGGGCATGTTCTCCCCGTGCTCGCGCGGAATTCTTCTCCGAGACCCCAAAGTTTTTCCATCCACATTTAGAAACGTCAATTTTAGGGTAATTGGCTGCTATTTGGCTGCTATGAGAGGCCACTTTCGTTGAGCCAGCATTTGTGGACAGGTCGCTTTCCGAAAAAGAGCCATGTATATATGTATAGCTCAGTGGGCCTTACCCTGTTTAAAAAAAATAGTTTGGTAGTTTTAGTTTCGACTGCGGCACAAACAAACGGTGATGCGGTTGCTCGACTCTGATGGCCCTGAACCGTTGGTGGGAATTCCACTTTCCTCTGATTAAGGGTCAGAACTAAGTAGATAATGATACCCTTTGATTAATGCAAATTACTGCAGGTTTTACTTACACTCACCGAGTGCCCTGCAGCGCAAGCTCTGAGCCACCGCCGATGATTACAATGTGCTTCGTGGTGCTTTCAAAACCAGGAAATTGCTCGAAATTTATTTCGTATGTATGCACGGCCCGTTCCCCCGAAAACGTGGTAGGTGCGTTCCTGATCGCGTTCTAACAAATAACAGAAAAGTAAGGGGCAAAGCGGAGTACGCGATAGCACGCGAGGTGCGTAACGGCAGGACGTAAAAAGACCGAGGGCGCGTGCGTTGCGTCTAAAAGCATCCAGCAGCATCCCCAGCGCCTCGTGTGACGACGATGATGATGCTACGCCGAGGCAGCCGCCACGACCGCTTGTCCCTACTCGCGCTGCGACGTAGTTCCGTTCGCTCGATCGCCGTTATATCCAATTGGCATTAGGAAAAACTCGCGGCGTTGCAGGAGACCAGAATGTATGCACGTTTGGACTTCTTTGGCACCGTACGTGGCCAACCGTGCCCATCGGAGGTGCGGCGGAGTGAAGGACAACAAACTAAACACACAACAAACAAAAAACCCAAGAGACTCAGAGCATTGCTGCTGGGGCCAGGAGAAGTAAAATGTCCACGTTCTCATGCCAGGAGCCGGTTTCTCCAAATGACGGCTGCAGATGCTGCTGCTGCTGGCTGCTGTTGACACACCACACAAATGTTGCTGCTACTCATTGCGTCGAGCCGGAGGGCTTCGTTGTTGATGAGGTGGCGCTGGAGGGGGGTGAGGGATGTGAACTCTACCACAACGAACTGTGAGTCACCTCACTCCGGGAAGCTTGGATCGTGAGTGCCCCAAGGTTCCTCGGCCGTGCAGCCAAACAGCCTCTCCAGGCCATTCCCCACAGCCTCCAATGCTTCGTGGGAATTGGCTTGAAGGCCACGTGGCTTGCACAGTCTGCATTGAAATTTCAATGAATGCACGTCATTTAGCGATGATATTAACAAATAGCAATGGTGGGTGGGTGCGTGCGCACGCTATAGGGACTCGGGTGAACTACTCGTCAGCGAGCTGAGCCAAACATCACAGAGTTGCTGGGCCACAATCCAGCAATCGTGTTCGCTGGGCGTCGTCTCTGATCGAGAAGATATTTCAAATGGTGTGGCCGACAACTCGCGCCGGACTGACGTCTTTCTGGCAAAAGTGTCTCTCCCCCTGCCCTCCCCCACCCCTCTAAAAATGAGTGAAGAGCACCAGCTGGCTAGATCCTTGCATCGTCGTGACGGAAGCAAGTAGAAGACATATCGAAAGTGACCCGGATTGCTCCGGTCTGAACTTGAATCGCGTGGCTTTAACCGTTGAGCAAAACGAACTTTCGTCAGCGTTTTTTTTTTAAATCGCCGTTCGAGTTTTGCTTTCCGAAAGAAAAGAATAACAAAAAGCCACCGCGTCGAGTTGGCTGAATCCCTTTCGTTGTTTTGGTGTTCGCTGAATGGAATTAGCGCCGTCATCCCCGGTGTGACCCTGTGCCGTTAAGCGGCAAGCCACGCTGAGGACTGTCAACGTGCTGAGGAAGCGCGGCGTGGACACGTTGTTCCCTCTCTTCCCAGGGTCCTCCGGGTTTTTCTTTTTACCCTCCGCATTTTTAGAATCGACGCGCGTTGAGACTCTCTAGGTTATTCGGCGCCAGGTCGTTTCTGAAAAAAATACGCGAATGCCTTCAGTGGGCTTCACCTGGTAAGATAAAAAATATATATATACTTAGTTTTCAGTTGTATATTTTTTTACGTGATTTGTTTACTCTCTGTCTTGATTTCAAGCTTTCGTGACTGCAGGAATCCACACTCTTTAAAAAAAATAATTGTGATTAATTTTATTTTATACCCACGTGACTTTACCGAAAGAACCAAAGAGTATGATTTGTTTACTTTTCCTATACTTTGCACTCCTATCATGTGGTTGTGTTGTGTTTGTTGTTGTAACGTTCTGACCCCGTGCCCCTACTGGATATCTGTGCAACAAAAAAAAAGCTTTATAGCTCATCGGATTCCTCCTGCAGTATAAACACCGATTCTAATTCTCACAATTTTGCTCGTGCTTTGAACCGTCGCTCTTAGCTAAGTACATTACATTTATCATCCACTAAGAAATATATCGGAGATGCGGCCTCGCCCGCCCATCTGCGCTAACAACAAGCTCCATCCTCCTCCCACGCATGCTAAAACATCCACAATACGCCCCCACGGCTCCCAGCCAATGCTGCCATTCATCATCCCGACCTCCATCTGTTCTTGTGCACACCCTTGAGAAGAATCATCGTGACAGTTTGGTTCCAGTTCCGACTACTGCTGCAAAAGCTCGGCCGTCCGTCTCTCCCCTTCCCCCCTCACCACCACCCCGTTCGGCTCGCTTTCCTACCGCACAGTGAACCCTCCCGTGCCATGGGGCGAGGGGGTGACTTACGAGAAAGAACTCAGTTGCAGGCTGAAGGGTTCCAGAAAGTAAACAACTCGACAATCATCGTAATCATAATAATAATGACAAACCAACATTAATACGAATGTGCTCATTTTTTTCCCCCTCCCCCCCAAAAAAAACTGACGATAACCATCCGTACTCTTTGGTTCTATTCGGTAAAGTCACCACGTAGGTAAAAAATAAAACGACAAAAATCACGACGTTTCAGCCACAACACAAGCGGCCTTCATCAGGTGAAGGGACCAGACTGCCTCGAGGACAGCGCTGGAGTGAAACACAGCCAAGCTCAGACCGCGACCTTTAAGCTGTGTGAGAGTAATTAAGGTGCCTTGACAAAGGAAATAGCATAAAAATTTGCAAGTCAACTTCATTACTCTCACACAGCTTAAAGGTCGCGGTCTGAGCTTGGCTGTGTTTCACTCCACCGCTGTCCTCTAGAGAGTCTGGTCCCTTCACCTGATGAAGGCCGCTTGTGTTGTGGCTGAATCGTCGTGATTTTTGTTGTTTTATTTTTTACCTACGTGACTTTACCGAATAGAACCAAAGAGTATGGATCCTTGCAGTCACGAAAGCTTCAAATTTTAGAATTGATAACTATCCGTCGTCGCAATCGTTTTCCCTCATTGTTTCAGCCTGTCGTCCGGCTGACGTAGACTTGCAGCGCAAACGAAAAACTACAATTTCACATTCGGGTGGCGTGGAAGGCGACCGGCGGGGCGGACGCGGCGAACGAGACGCATCGAACGCCGATCTCCACCAATCTCCAGTGCGGCAACACAACAACCGGGCAATCACACAAACAAACAAACAAAAGCTGCGAGCAATAAAAATAATAATAATACTCATTATTATTGTTTGCTGTCATAAAAAATGACCGCGGACAAGAAGGCAAGTTTAAAGTATTCTTCTGTGTCCTGTCTCCTATCCAATCAACGCGCGTTGCTTTCCCAATTATTCTGCACGGGCCACCTCTACTGGCGTTGGCGTTGCCAACCATCTCGAGGTAGTGGTGCGTTGTGTTGTCACTACAGGACGTCTCAGGTAGTAGTGAGTTGTGTGTTCACTACAGGACGTCTCAGGTAGTAGTGAGTTGTGTGTTCACTACAGGACGTCTCAGGTAGTAGTGAGTTGTGTGGTCAGACGTCTCAGGTAGTAGTGAGTTGTGTGTTCACTACAGGACATCTCAGGAAGTAGTGAGTTGTGTGGTCACTACAGGACGTCTCAGGTAGTAGTGAGTTGTGTTGTCACTGATGGACATCTCAGGTAATAGTGAGTTGTGTGTTCACTACAGGACGTCTCAGGTAGTAGTGAGTTGTGTGGTCACTGCAGTACGTCTCAGGTAGTAGTGAGTTGTGTGTTCACTACAGGACATCTCAGGTAGTAGTGAGTTGTGTGTTCACTACAGGACGTCTCAGGTAGTAGTGAGTTGTGTGCTCACTACAGGACGTCTCAGGTAGTAGTGAGTTGTGTGCTCACTACAGGACATCTCAGGTAGTAGTGAGTTGTGTGCTCACTACAGGACATCTCAGGTAGTAGTGAGTTTTGTGCTCACTACAGGACATCTCAGGTAGTAGTGAGTTGTGTGCTCACTACAAGACATCTCAGGTAGTAGTGAGTTGTGTGGTCACTGATGGACATCTCAGGTAGTAGGGAGTTGTGTGTTCACTACAGGACGTCTCAGGTAGTAGTGAGTTGTGTGGTCACTACAGGACATCTCAGGTAGTAGTGAGTTGTGTGGTCAGACGTCTCAGGTAGTAGTGAGTTGTGTGGTCAGACGTCTCAGGTAGTAGTGAGTTGTGTGGTCACTGTAGGACATTTCAGGTAGCAGTGAGTTGTGTGTTCACTTCAGGACATCTCAGGTAGTAGTGAGTTGTGTGGTCAGATGTCTCAGGTAGTAGTGAGTTGTGTGGTCACTGCAACACGTCTCAGGTAGTAGTGAGTTGTGTGGTCACTGAAGGACGTCTCAGGTAGTAGTGAGTTGTGTGGTCACTAAAGGACGTCTCAGGTAATAGTGAGTTGTGTGCTCACTACAGGACGTCTCGGGTAGTAGTGAGTTGTGTGGTCACTACAGGACGTCTCGGGTAGTAGTGAGTTGTGTGTCACTACAGGACATCTCAGGTAGTAGTGAGTTGTGTGTTCACTACAGGACGTCTCAGGTAGTAGTGAGTTGTGTTGTCACTACAGGACGTCTCAGGTAGTAGTGAGTTGTGTGGTCACTGCAGTACGTCTCAGGTAGTAGTGAGTTGTGTGGTCACTACAGGACGTCTCAGGTAGTAGTGAGTTGTGTGGTCACTGATGGACGTCTCAGGTAGTAGTGAGTTGTGAGGTCAGACGTCTCAGGTAGTAGTGAGTTGTGTTGTCACTACAGGACATCTCAGGTATTAGTGAGTTGTGTTGTCACTACAGGACATCTCAGGTAGTAGTGAGTTGTGTGTTCACTACAGGACGTCTCAGGTAGTAGTGAGTTGTGTGCTCACTACAGGACGTCTCAGGTAGTAGTGAGTTGTGTGCTCACTACAGGACATCTCAGGTAGTAGTGAGTTGTGTGCTCACTACAGGACATCTCAGGTAGTAGTGAGTTTTGTGCTCACTACAGGACATCTCAGGTAGTAGTGAGTTGTGTGCTCACTACAAGACATCTCAGGTAGTAGTGAGTTGTGTGGTCACTGATGGACATCTCAGGTAGTAGTGAGTTGTGTGTTCACTACAGGACGTCTCAGGTAGTAGTGAGTTGTGTGGTCACTACAGGACATCTCAGGTAGTAGTGAGTTGTGTGGTCAGACGTCTCAGGTAGTAGTGAGTTGTGTGGTCAGACGTCACAGGTAGTAGTGAGTTGTGTGGTCACTGTAGGACATCTCAGGTAGTAGTGAGTTGTGTGTTCACTTCAGGACATCTCAGGTAGTAGTGAGTTGTGTGGTCAGATGTCTCAGGTAGTAGTGAGTTGTGTGGTCACTGCAACACGTCTCAGGTAGTAGTGAGTTGTGTGGTCACTGAAGGACGTCTCAGGTAGTAGTGAGTTGTGTGGTCACTGAAGGACGTCTCAGGTAGTAGTGAGTTGTGTGCTCACTACAGGACGTCTCGGGTAGTAGTGAGTTGTGTGGTCACTACAGGACGTCTCGGGTAGTAGTGAGTTGTGTGTCACTACAGGACATCTCAGGTAGTAGTGAGTTGTGTGTTCACTACAGGACGTCTCAGGTAGTAGTGAGTTGTGTTGTCACTACAGGACGTCTCAGGTAATAGTGAGTTGTGTGCTCACTACAGGACGTCTCGGGTAGTAGTGAGTTGTGTGGTCACTACAGGACGTCTCGGGTAGTAGTGAGTTGTGTGTCACTACAGGACATCTCAGGTAGTAGTGAGTTGTGTGTTCACTACAGGACGTCTCAGGTAGTAGTGAGTTGTGTTGTCACTACAGGACGTCTCAGGTAGTAGTGAGTTGTGTGGTCACTGATGGACGTCTCAGGTAGTAGTGAGTTGTGAGGTCAGACGTCTCAGGTAGTAGTGAGTTGTGTTGTCACTACAGGACATCTCAGGTATTAGTGAGTTGTGTTGTCACTACAGGACATCTCAGGTAGTAGTGAGTTGTGTGTTCACTACAGGACGTCTCAGGTAGTAGTGAGTTGTGTGGTCACTACGGGACATCTCAGGTAGTAGTGAGTTGTGTGGTCACTGAAGGATATCTCAGGTAGTAGTGAGTTGTGTGGTCACTCCAGGACGTCTCAGGTAGTAGTGAGTTGTGTGGTCACTGAAGGACATCTCAGGTAGTAGTGAGTTGTGTGATCACTCCAGGACATCTCAGGTAGTAGTGAGTTGTGTGCTCACTAGAGGACGTCTCAGGTAGTAGTGAGTTGTGTGGTCACTGATGGACATCTCAGGTAGTAGTGAGTTGTGTAGTCACCACAGGACGTCTCAGGCAGTAGTGAGTTGTGTGATCACTACAGGACATCTCAGGTAGTAGTGAGTTGTGTGGTCACTACAGGACGTCTCAGGTAGTAGTGAGTTGTGTGGTCACTGAAGGATATCTCAGGTAGTAGTGAGTTGTGTGGTCAGACGTCTCAGGTAGTAGTGAGTTGTGTGGTCAGACGTCACAGGTAGTAGTGAGTTGTGTGGTCACTGTAGGACATCTCAGGTAGTAGTGAGTTGTGTGTTCACTTCAGGACATCTCAGGTAGTAGTGAGTTGTGTGGTCAGATGTCTCAGGTAGTAGTGAGTTGTGTGGTCACTGCAACACGTCTCAGGTAGTAGTGAGTTGTGTGGTCACTGAAGGACGTCTCAGGTAGTAGTGAGTTGTGTGGTCACTGAAGGACGTCTCAGGTAGTAGTGAGTTGTGTGCTCACTACAGGACGTCTCGGGTAGTAGTGAGTTGTGTGGTCACTACAGGACGTCTCGGGTAGTAGTGAGTTGTGTGTCACTACAGGACATCTCAGGTAGTAGTGAGTTGTGTGTTCACTACAGGACGTCTCAGGTAGTAGTGAGTTGTGTTGTCACTACAGGACGTCTCAGGTAATAGTGAGTTGTGTGCTCACTACAGGACGTCTCGGGTAGTAGTGAGTTGTGTGGTCACTACAGGACGTCTCGGGTAGTAGTGAGTTGTGTGTCACTACAGGACATCTCAGGTAGTAGTGAGTTGTGTTGTCACTACAGGACATCTCAGGTATTAGTGAGTTGTGTTGTCACTACAGGACATCTCAGGTAGTAGTGAGTTGTGTGTTCACTACAGGACGTCTCAGGTAGTAGTGAGTTGTGTGGTCACTACGGGACATCTCAGGTAGTAGTGAGTTGTGTGGTCACTACAGGACGTCTCAGGTAGTAGTGAGTTGTGTGGTCACTGAAGGATATCTCAGGTAGTAGTGAGTTGTGTGGTCACTCCAGGACGTCTCAGATAGTAGTGAGTTGTGTGGTCACTGAAGGACATCTCAGGTAGTAGTGAGTTGTGTGATCACTCCAGGACATCTCAGGTAGTAGTGAGTTGTGTGCTCACTACAGGACGTCTCAGGTAGTAGTGAGTTGTGTGGTCACTGATGGACATCTCAGGTAGTAGTGAGTTGTGTAGTCACCACAGGACGTCTCAGGCAGTAGTGAGTTGTGTGATCACTACAGGACATCTCAGGTAGTAGTGAGTTGTGTGGTCACTACAGGACGTCTCAGGTAGTAGTGAGTTGTGTGGTCACTGAAGGACATCTCAGGTAGTAGTGAGTTGTGTGATCACTCCAGGACATCTCAGAAGATGGTCCGTGTGGTTTGCTTCTCCCGACCTGACAAATTGTTCGATTGTACAGCAGAAGCACCCCCCCCCCCCCTCCCACGATTTAACTAGAGAGTTGCATCTTGTCGGGACTCTACTCTCTTCGGCCGTGTTTTTTTAGGCCCCGTCACGTGGAGCCCGTTTGGAACTGGGAGCCAGACAAGAGCTCCTCGCTGGGTGGGTTAATTCCACGGCGGCTCCGTTCATCAGCTCCGTCGCTTGAAGTATTTTTGCGACCATGCACATTTTATCAGGGCGAAATTTTTAAATCGCCCCCTTCCACCCAATCTCCTCGTTTAACCTCAAATAACCATTTTCTGCACAGCTGCTCGGGTATCTGTTACATTATTACACAAACCGTTAATCTTGAAAACATGTGACGCGCGCTGAAAAAATAAATGCCCCCAAAGCAAGCGGACAGGGCCCTGGGGGGGTGGGAGGTTCGCGCTTAAATGGCATGTTTGCTAAAAGATGTGGTTTTCAGAATTGTTTCGGGAAAATTCCAGAAAGTGCGATGAGTCCCGGGGGGGGGAGAGTAAGAGGCGCGCGACCATCGCGAACTCACTTCTTCGTCAGCCGACCTAACACAAACCAGACCGCCTTATCTGCTATTAAACCCAGATTCAGCGCGCCGCCCGAGCCTTGTTTCGTTTTCCACCTGAACCCTCCAAGCGCCGCCTCCGCGCACTCTCGCAGGCCACCGCCGCCACCGCCGCCGCCGCCGCTTGTGCCGCGACGAGGAACACCGGGGCAGGCGACTCCCCGCGTGGGCGACCATGGGGCGTCGAGCGGTCGCGACAATCCTCGGAATCGCTCTGTGCACGCTCTCCGCCTTGCCGGGGACGGCCGATGCGCAGGCCTCCCACATCGACCGCCTGCTGCTACACAGCAGGATCCGCGGCAGGGCCGAAGGGTAACAACGCTCGGCGCACGCGCGCGCGCGCGCGACACGCAGACACACACGCGGCAAAGACGATGATGATTGCCCCCGTATAGCCTGGACGGACTGTTGGGCGCAAGTGCTGTTAGAGCAAAGCGCCTATGAAGTGGGGGGTGGTCAGGGTAACCCTGGCCGAACTGTCTCCCTAGTTGCGATGTTTCCACGAGGCACCGGGTACCCGTTTTGAGGCCGAGTCGACCCTGGGGGGTGGCCCGGGACCCCGGTTCATACAGTCGTCGCCAGCGCTGCCCGTGAACGGGGAATCGAACCCGGGTGGTCGGTTTCGTAGCGCGGCGCGCTAACCGCTACGCCACCGCTCCCCTTCACTGACACACATACACAAGCACACACACACAACGCGCGTGCACGCAGACTCACGCGCGCACCCAGCAACCGCGCGCCAACGTTGGGCCAACGTTGGCGCGCGGTTGGGAATTCGGTGGACCCAACGTCGTCGCGACGTTCCAAGTTTGAACTGGGCACCTTGCCGACACCGGCACCGCATACGATGGAGGTGTAGTGGACAGTGGCAATGCATGCCAACGTTTTGGTTTTTTTCCACTCTTATTTTTCTCCCAAGCCTTTGATTTTTACTCACGGTCATCGGGGCACTCGGGGTAGGGGTGTACGCACGTATGCTTTAACTTCTTTTCGCACCGTGCGTGGCCTAAACCGTGCCAAGCAGAAGGATAACAAACCGCACACGAAGGGAAGTTATAAGGAAAGGAGCGGGTCTATCTGGTACATAGCATCCAGTGGCGATGTGGGCACCTCTCCTGCCAGTGTCGAAACACACGAATAGGTTTTACCCTTAACTGGCAATAAAACAGTTGTGTCAAGATGTAAACAACACCAAACAAAAACCTTTTTGCAAGGAATCCTGTCTGCATTGACCACACACCAACTCGTGGCGGACATGCAAACAAACAAAAAAACAGAACACGCTCTGACAATTTTACATGACATTGTCTTTTTAAACCGCTTGGTCCACACCAGGGACAGCTTTCTTTTAGAGCCTAGCCTCAAACCACAGGACGCCAACAGGCGAACGGCACAAAGACTCCAGTGGCCTTCGTAATAACGGCAAAGAAGCGCGTTCCAGACGGCCGCGGAAGCGCATCTGATGACCGGAGTTCGACGTGACGACGGGTTCGCGCTCCTTGACAAGATCAGCGAGGTTGTCGTCGGTGTGAGCGCCTGGCGCGGTGGGGGGGGGGAGTCCAACCCATCTCGCCGGAATCGCGTGGGGCCCCGCGCGGACAAACGCAGCGGTAGCAGCGAGCACGCGCGCGCACGCACGCGCCTTGTGAGCGAGGGACGGGTGGTGTGATCGCTTGCACGACCGCCCCCATGGCTAGCCGTGGCCGCTGTCCTTTTGTTTTATTTTTCTAAAGCGACGGCCGTGAATTTTGTGTCCCCCCACCTCGATATATTTGACGGAATTTTCAATGAAATCGGAAAACTCTTTCCGCGGACCGTGTCCGTAATTTCTGAAGAGCTCGCTTCTTCGTACTTTGTTCCGTCGGAAAGACAGCGTCCCTCATTAGGACGCTGTCCTTGCGACAGCGCTGTTCTTCACCTGAGGACGGCTGCTTGCGTTGTGGCCGAAACGTCGTGAGAATTTTAATAATGTTAAAAAAAATTAATTATTTTATTGTTTCCCTTCTACGTGGTGACTTTACCGAAAGAACCAAGAATATGAATGAATCCCTGCAGTCAAGAAAGCTTTAAATCGAAATTCTTCTTCCTTGTCGTACAGCCCCCCGATGTAGATTGCAGAGCCAACACGACTACAATTTCAACGTTAGGGTGGTCAAGCCACGGATAATCGCGTCAGCACGAGCAGTAGCGGAGTAGCGTATCGGCCGTGATGTCGCCTTATTCTTATTTGTGGATTGGGAGGTATTGTGTGGTTATATGGGCAATGTTAGTTTATGGGTAGTGTTAAGTCTACGGGCAATGTTGGGTCTATGGTGCGGTGTTGAGTCTATGGGTAGTGTTGAGTCTATGGGTAGTGTTGAGTCTATGGGCAGTGTTGAGTCTATGGTGCAGTGTTGAGTCTATGGGCAGTGTTGAGTCTATGGTGCAGTGTTGAGTCTATGGGCAGTGTTGAGTCCATGGGCAGTGTTGAGTCTATGGTGCAGTGTTGAGTCTATGGGCAGTGTTGAGTCTAAGTGCAGTGTTGAGTCTATGGGTAGTGTTGAGTCTATGGGCAGTGTTGAGTCTATGGGCAGTGTTGAGTCTATGGGCAGTGTTGAGTCTATGGGCAGTGTTGAGTCTATGGGTAGTGTTGAGTCTATGGGCAGTGTTGAGTCTATGGGCAGTGTTGAGTCTATGGGCAGTGTTGAGTCTCTGGTGCAGTGTTTAGTCTATGGGCAGTGTTGAGGCTAAGTGCAGTCTTCTTCTTGTCGAACGGCTGATGTAGCTACAGAGCATCGACTACAATTTCACATTCAGGTGGTCAAGCCACAGACAACCGCGTGACCCCGATGTCTCCATCTTCGTGTTTGTGGATCGGGGGTGGGGGGGGGGGGCATTGTGTCATCACGGGTCGAACTGCGGTGCTGTTCCGGATAACCGCAATCGCCACACCACTACCGGAGAGGTTTTTGTTGTAAGATGCCCGTTGTACATTTTCATCGAGTTGTCTGTGGCTTTGCGGCGTGAAAGGAAACTTGTTTTTGGAAAATGCAAGCAGCTGCCCAGAGCTGCTTTGTGTTTCGAGCCAAGATGACGGCATGCGGCAGAGAACGCTTCAACGTTTTGGATGATTCTGTATTATTGTTCTTATTCACGTGAGATCGCAACGGATGATGTCTGCTTGTCAAAAGGCTTCGTGTGCGCGCGCCAAATATAATTTAACGGGGGGTTTTTTTTCGTTGTTTAATTTAAAACGTGCGTGCGTTCGTGCGTGCGTATTGTCTTCGGCGGCACGTGTTGAGCAGAGCGTAAGCCGAGGAGTAGCTGAGCAGCAAACGTGGAAATGTTGAGCCAACGTTCAGCCCAACGTTGGCCCCGACGTCGGCCTAACGTTGGCCAAACGTTGGGCCATGTGCTTGAAGGTAACCTGTCCCACTTGGGCCATGTATTTGAAGGTAACCTGTCCCACTTGGGCCATGTACTTGAAGGTAACCTGTCCCACTTGGGCTATAAGCTTGAAGGTAACCTGTCCCACTTGGGCCATGTACTAGAAGGTAACCTGTCCCACTTGGGCCATGTGCTTGAAGGTAACCTGTCCCACTTGCGCCATGAGCTTGAAGGTAACCTGTCCCACGTGGGCCATGTACTTGAAGGTAACCTGTCTCACTTGGGCCATGTACTAGAAGGTAACCTGTCCCACTTGGGCCATGTACTTGAAGGTAACCTGTCCCACTTGGGCCATGTACTTGAAGGTAATCTGTCTCACTTGGGCCATGTACTTGAAGGTAACCTGTCCCACTTGGGCCATGTACTTGAAGGTAACCTGCCCCACGTGGGCCATGTACTTGAAGGTAACCTGTCCCACTTGGGTCATGTACTTGAAGGTAACCTGTCCCACTTGGGCCATGTGCTTAAAGGTAACCTGTCCCACTTGGGCCATGTACTTGAAGGTAACCTGTCCCACTTGAGCCATGTGCTTGAAGGTAACCTGTCCCACTTGGGCCATGTGCTTGAAGGTAACCTGTCCCACTTGGGCCATGTGCTTAAAGGTAACCTGTCCCACTTGGGCCATGTACTTGAAGGTAACCTGTCCCACTTGAGCCATGTGCTTGAAGGTAACCTGCCCCACGTGGGCCATGTACTAGAAGGTAACCTATCCCACTTGGGCCATGTACTTGAAGGTAACCTGTCCCACGTGTGCCAAGTATTTGAAGGTAACCTGTCCCACTTGGGCCATGTACTTGAAGGTAACCTGTCTCACTTGGGCCATGTAATAGAAGGTAACCTGTCCCACTTGGGCTATGAGCTTGAAAGTAACCTGTCCCACTTGGGCCATGTACTTGAAGGTAACCTGTCCCACTTGGGCCATGTACTTGAAGGTAAACTGTCCCACTTGGGCCATGTGCTTGAAGGTAACCTGCCCCACGTGGGCCATGTACTTGAAGGTAACCTGCCCCACGTGGGCCATGTACTAGAAGGTAACCTGCCCCACGTGGGCTATGAGCTTGAAGGTAACCTGTCCCACTTGGGCCATGTACTAGAAGGTAACCTGTCCCACTTGGGCCATGTGCTTGAAGGTAACCTGTCCCACTTGGGCCATGTACTTGAAGGTAACCTGTCCCACTTGGGCCATGTACTTGAAGGTAACCTGTCCCACTTGGGCTATGTACTTGAAGGTAACCTGTCCCACGTGGGCCATGTACTTGAAGGTAATCTGCCCCACGTGGGCCATGTACTTGAAGGTAACCTGTCCCACGTGGGCCATGTACTTGAAGGTAACCTGTCCCACGTGGGCCATGTACTTGAAGGTAACTTGTCCCACTTGGGCCATGTACTTGAAGGTAACCTATCCCACTTGGGCCATGTGCTTCAAGTTAACATGCCCCACGTTGGGCCAGCATTGGCTTGTCACCTGAGTGACCGGTAACAACATTACTTTACACGTTTTGCTGTTAAACCACTTACTCACTCGCATGGGAGCCCAGTGTTTGCTTTGTGCTCAATGAACGCTTCTGAAATTAGTTGATGTTGCACGTTGATTTTGCCCCGACGATGGCGAGATCTCAAGAGGCCAGGACAGAAGGCCGTGGGCCCTATGGGTTGCATATGAATAAATGTGCTATTTTTCATGTGGCGAGACGGATATACATAGACTCCTCTACTTACAAACGAGTTAGGTTCCAGAGGTCTGTTCATAAGTCGATTTGTTGGTAAGTCCAACTTTACTCCTGTCGATTCCAAACACGGTGAACGGCATTGCAAGTTGTAGATCTAGGTCGATCTACATTCCCACCCTCACCATTGGTCATGAGCTTTGGGTTAACGACCGACAGGATGAGATCGCGGGTACGAGGAGCCGAAACGAGGTTTCTCCGCAGGGTTTGCCGGGTTCACTCTCTGTGATCGGGCGAGGATCCCGGTAATCCGGTGAGAGCCTCAGAGTCGAGCCGCTGCTCCTATTCCGGATCGAGAGGAGCCTCTTGAGGTGGTTCGGGCACCCGGGAAGGATGCCCCCCCAGTATACTCCCTCTGGAACTCTACCGGGCAGCCGGCAACACTGGGCGAAGACCCCGGGGGTTGGCTCAGGACACGCTGCTGCTGGCAGGACGATGTTGTGTATAGTAGTGTATAGTGTAGTGTATAGTGTAGTGTATAGTCGTGTATAGTAGTGTATAGTGTAGTGTATAGTCGTGTATAGTGGATAGTAGTGCATAGTGTAGTGTATAGTCGTGTATAGTGTATAGTAGTGTATAGTGTAGTGTATAGTGTAGTGTATAGTAGTGTATAGTGTAGTGTATAGTCGTGTATAGTGTCTAGTAGTGTATAGTGTAGTGTATAGTCGTGTATAGTGTAGTGTATAGTCGTGTATAGTGTATAGTCGTGTATAGTAGTGTATATTGTAGTGTATAGTGTAGTAGTGTATAGTGTAGTAGTGTATAGTGTAGTGTATAGAAGTGTATAGTGTAGTGTATAGTAGTGTATAGTGTAGTGTCTAGTAGTGTATAGTGTAGTGTATAGTCGTGTTGTGTGTAGTAGTGTATAGTGTAGTGTATAGTCGTGTATATTGTAGTGTCTAGTAGTCTATAGTGTAGTGTATAGTCGTGTATAGTGTAGTGGGGTTGGCTCAGGACACGCTGCTGCTGGCAGGACGATGTTGTGTATAGTAGTGTATAGTGTAGTGTATAGTGTAGTGTATAGTCGTGTATAGTAGTGTATAGTGTAGTGTATAGTCGTGTATAGTGGATAGTAGTGCATAGTGTAGTGTATAGTCGTGTATAGTGTATAGTAGTGTATAGTGTAGTGTATAGTGTAGTGTATAGTAGTGTATAGTGTAGTGTATAGTCGTGTATAGTAGTGTATATTGTAGTGTATAGTGTAGTGTATAGTCGTGTATAGTGTAGTGTATAGTCGTGTATAGTGTATAGTCGTGTATAGTAGTGTATATTGTAGTGTATAGTGTAGTAGTGTATAGTGTAGTAGTGTATAGTGTAGTGTATAGAAGTGTATAGTGTAGTGTATAGTAGTGTATAGTGTAGTGTCTAGTAGTGTATAGTGTAGTGTATAGTCGTGTTGTGTGTAGTAGTGTATAGTGTAGTGTATAGTCGTGTATATTGTAGTGTCTAGTAGTCTATAGTGTAGTGTATAGTCGTGTATAGTGTAGTGTATAGTCGTGTTGTGTGTAGTAGTGTATAGTGTAGTGTATAGTAGTGTATAGTAGTGTATAGTGTAGTGTATAGTCGTGTATAGTGTCTAGTAGTGTACAGTGTAGTGTATAGTCGTGTATAGTGTATAGCAGTGTATAGTGTATTGTAGTGTATAGTGTAGTGTATAGTCGTGTATAGTGTAGTGTATTGTCGTGTATAGTGTAGTGTATAGTATAGTATAGTAGTGTATAGTGTATAGTAGTGTATAGTGTAGTGTATAGGCATGTATAGTAGTGTATAGTGTAGTGTATAGTTGTGTATAGTGTATAGTAGTGTATAGTGTAGTGTATAGTCGTGTATAGTGTATAGTAGTGTATAGTCGTGTATAGTAGTGTATAGTGTAGTGTATAGTAGTGTATAGTGTAGTGTATAGTCGTATATAGTGTATAGTAGTGTATAGTGTAGTGTATAGTCGTGTACAGTGTATAGTAGTGTATAGTAGTGTATAGTGTAGTGTATAGTAGTGTATAGTAGTGTATAGTGTAGTGTATAGTAGTGTATAGTGTAGTGTATAGTGTAGTGTATAGTGTAGTGTATAGTAGTGTATAGTGTAGTGTATAGTCGTGAATAGTAGTGTATAGTGTAGTGTATAGTGTAGTGTATAGTCGTGTATAGTAGTGTATAGTGTAGTGTATAGTGTAGTGTATAGTAGTGTATAGTGTATAGTAGTGTATAGTAATGTAGCGCTGGAGTCTGCCACCAGGGAAAGGGAGATCTGGACCGCCCTGCTCAACATGCTGCTGACGCAACACTCGCCAGGACAAGCGGATTGAGAACCGAAAGAATTGAGAAGTGAACGAATAGTCTCATGTAGATGCAGGTTCCACTGGTTCTTCACGTTCTGCAGATGTAGATGCCACGGATTCTTCATGTTCTGCAGATGTAAATGCCACGGGTTCTTCATGTTCTGTATATGCCACTGGTTCTTCATGTTCTGCAGATGTAGATGCCACGGGTTCTTCACGTTCTGTATGTGCCACTGGTTCTTCACGTTCTGCAGATGTAGATGCCACGGGTTCTTCATGTTCTGTATATGCCACTGGTTCTTCATGTTCTGCAGATGTAGATGCCACGGGTTCTTCACGTTCTGTATGTGCCACTGGTTCTTCATGTTCTGCAGATGTAGATGCCACGGGTTCTTCATGTTCTGTATATGCCACTGGTTCTTCATGTTCTGCAGATGTAGATGCCACGGGTTCTTCATGTTCTGTATGTGCCACTGGTTCTTCACGTTCTGCAGATGTAGATGCCACTGGTTCATCGCGTTCTGTAAATGCCACTGGTTCTTCATGTTCTGCAGATGTAGATGCCACGGGTTCTTCACGTTCTGTATGTGCCACTGGTTCTTCATGTTCTGCAGATGTAGATGCCACGGGTTCTTCATGTTCTGTATATGCCACTGGTTCTTCATGTTCTGCAGATGTAGATGCCACGGGTTCTTCATGTTCTGTATGTGCCACTGGTTCTTCACGTTCTGCAGATGTAGATGCCACTGGTTCATCGCGTTCTGAAAATGCCACTGGTTCTTCATGTTCCGCAGATGTAGATGCCACGGGTTCTTCATGTTCTGTATATGCCACTGGTTCTTCATGTTCTGCAGATGTAGATACATGGGTAATGGCACAAAACAACCTACACAATCTATTGCGCGGCGGTTGAACTTACGACTCTCGATCCGAACAGGCAACTGGACATATGGACAGCTTTGTTCGTATCTCTGAAAGTTTGTGAGTCGAATGTCCGTAAGTTAAGGAGTACCTGTAAATGTATATATGAAGGGGACATTTTGTGCTTATATATTTTATACAATTAACAGGAAACTGAACTCGAATTATTTCAAATAGCACCGTGGCCTTAAAAGTAAATATATGTGTATATATAATAGACGACGTTTTGGGCAATGGCCCTCGTTGAGAGTACATTTAAAAAACACTGCAATGAAGGCCCGTTACCCAAAACGTCATCTATTTTGCTTTTATTATTTTCAATGTATTATTTTAATTTAAAAAAATATATTATTATTTTTTTCTATCTACGTGATTCTACCGAAAGAACCAAGAATATGTCATCCATTATAAATGTGTTATTATTTATTTATAGGCCACGGTGTTATTTGCAAGAATTAATTTTGAGTTCATTGTTAGTTGTGCTTGTGCTCAACCTTCAATTGAGCAGCAGCAGCGTGGCCACAAAAGTTCAGACACATGGTTATTTCATTATTCTTTTTTGCATTGGCATTAGAACAGTGTCATTGTTTATTCTTCAAATTAATATTTCATCTAATTATCATTGCGAATATATGTGTAAAGTTTCCCCTTCCTTTTCAGGTGACGTTGAAAAATGGAAGTCAAATGAAATATCCCCTATGCGATTTTGTTAGAATAAATGTAACCCGATGTCTCCTGACTATATATATACACACATATCCAATTTTTTAAAACTATATTTTATTTCATTTTACCAAGTAAGGCCCCTTAAAGCTAAATAGCTATCTTCCTAAAGCGACCTGGCAATCACAAAGGATTGCTCGGCGAAGTGGCTTGATGTGAATTATTTTACAACAACCGCTCATTCCTGTCTGCCTTGCAGCATAGACGACAGCACCCAGGGCCGGATGAAGGCGTGGGGGTGGGGGCTTTAGGGGCTGCAACCCAGGAGGCCCTCCCCCACCTGGAGGGCCTCCAGAGATTGAAGTGAAAAGCGATTTCGTTTGTGGACGCTGAATTGTATTTGTTGTTTTTCTTTAACTTTGGTTTTCCTTTTGAAAATATTATACCTGGGGGTGGGGGGGGGGGCGGGGGGGGTGTCCTGACAGTACCTGTAGCCCAGGGGTCTACATAATCTTAATCCGGCACTGACGACACCCATTAATTGACGCGCGTGACCTTTGTGCGAACAGGGCAACGCGGTGGCTGGGAAAATGTTAACTCCCTCGCCCGGTATGCAAGGTGGTCGTCAGTGCGATCCCCGCCCTTGACGATGCCTGTTTTACACTTGGAGTCTGCGTGTTCCCTCTCCCCGCGGTTACGGATTTTCCCCTCCACATTCAGAATCGACAGTCACGCGTTTCAGAGTGCCCGGCTGCTGCCGCGGGTGTCCACGTGACGATGATAAGCACGAATTTATTGAGCCATCAATTTGTGACAGCAATTTGACGCTTCTGAAAACAAAGAGCTACATGGCTTACCTGGTTAAAAACGTTCTTTAAAAAAAAATGCGTTTAGGAGGGCACGGTGGGGCTCGATGACTGACGGATAAGAAATTAATAATGATCGCTGGGGGGGGGGGGGGGGGGGATTTTGTGGCACTGGCCACAGCCCAAATGTGTGTAGCGTGCAGATGGCGACCAACAGCATGAAGACGTTCTACTCTTCCTGCCAGACGTGGTACCGCAAGATGGTCTGTGGCAACCCCACGTGAGTAACACCACCCCCATCACCACCACCACCATACCATCACAGCCGCGATTGGTCACTAATGGGCCGTACATAAATGACGTCACGCACCTAGCAGAGCCAGCAGGTACCGTGGGTTGACCGCCCGAGGTGACTACTGGCAGATGCACCCAGCTGTGCCCACCCACCCCTACTGTGCCAACCCCGCTGCGTTTTAGCTGCCCGGCGCTCCGCTCGTTGTTGTGAGCGTCGCTCCTCTTGCCTCCAAGTGCCCAGTGGCGTCCGTCACGAGCCTCCTCTGCGAGAGGTCCGACCTTGACACCCCTCCGCTCACGCAGACATAGACACCGATCGGGCACGGGGGGCGTCCATACATGACGTCACGCACCTTGGGAGGGGGGGCGGGGTCAGACATTTGTGACGATGTGTGACGAGGGGTGGGGGGGGGTTTGAGAAATGTGACGTCACATCAAAATGCGCAACTTTAAATAAATATAGACACAACGCGTTCTACTTAATGAAATAGACTTTTTTAAATAAATGTTTTTCTCCTACGACATCAGAGTGCAGCGCCGCATTAAATACGCACTACCACAATGACAATAGTTTAAAGCGATTTGAAGCGTGTTTTATTTTCGGGGGGGGGGGGATGGTGGTGCAGATCTTTGTGACGTCATATTTGAGGGGGGGGGGGGTCTGTGTTTTTGTGACGCCGTGTGACGATGGGGGGGGGGGGGTCAAGAATCGTAAAGAAATCGCGTGACGTCATTTATGGACGGCCCCATGCCCCGTTTGCCATCAAGATAATGAGCTCAGGACGGCGCTAGCGATGTCCAGTGATGCGATCGTGGCCATAGGATCGCTCCTCACATGTCACGTGACATCAAAGGCGCCGCCTCGCCTAAAAAATGGCGAATAGCGAGTAACTTTTTTTTTGATATTTAACAGCGGCCAGGATATTGAGACGACGGGACAGTGTATTCCGGTTTCATCCACTTTAGGAGTCGTCAGTAAGGGCCGAGCCACCAGGGGCTTTGGGGGTGCTGCGGTGGCTAGGAGATGTTAACACCTTCGCCTGGTATGCAGGAGATCGTGGGTTCGATCCCGACCCTGACGATGCCTGCTGTATATTTGGAGTTCGTGTGTATCTCTCTCATCATCATCAAGGTTGCTAGGAGATGTTAACTACCTCGCCTGGTGTGCAGGAGGTCGTGGGTTCGATCCCGACCCTGACGATGCCTGCTGCTGTATATTTGGAGTTTGCGTGTGTCTCTCTCATCATCAACATCACGGTGGCTAGGAGATGTTAACTACCTCGCCTGGTCTACAGAAGGTCGTGGGTTCCATCCCGACTCTGACGATGCCTGCTGTATATTTGGAGTTTGTGTGTCTCTCTCTCTCATCATCATCAAGGTGGCTAGGAGATGTTAACTACCTCGCCTGGTGTGCAGGAGAACGTGGGTTCAATCCAGACCCTGACGCCTGCTGCTGTATATTTGGAGTTTGCGTGTCTCTCTCTCTCTCATCATCATCATCATCATCAAGGAGGCTAGGAGATGTTAACTACCTCGCCTGGTGTACAGGAGGTCGTGGGTTCGATCTCGACCCTGACGATGCCTGCTGTATATTTGGTCGTGTCTCTCTCTCTCCCCGTGATCGCGTGGATTTTTCTCCGGGTCCTCGGGTTTTTCCCCTCCACATTTAAACTGGCTTAGCCAGCGGGCGAGGGGAAGAGGGAGCAGGCCCATGTGGGATGATGTAATGCGCCTCACTCTTAATTTAGTCGTTGGGTAAATTAACCTCCCATCACCTCCGCCCTAACCATTTTATAAATTAGCGTGGCGGCAGAGAAAACGGTGGTGGTTAGTGACGGTGATTTTTTTGTTATCGTTTTTTTTTTACACTTTTACTTTTAATTACTTCGCGAAGGTGGTGAACCGAGCCTGCGAATGATGCGAAACCACAGGATCGGGGAGGGAAAAAAAAAAATTGAAAAACGAACGCACGCAGGCTGGGCACGATCGCCATCCGTGCATTGTTACTACTATTGAAGTTAATTGTTCGCAGCTTGTCCACCCTGGCGCCACAAGTACTGAGAGAATGTTTCTGAATATCACTCACGCCTCTGTCACCGATACGAATGATCCTGGAACAGATTGTTTGGCGACGCTGCTAGCTGCCTCTTGCATTGGCAGCGCAAGCAGAAATCATTATAATAATTATCATACAAAAACTGAACACGTTGGTCAATAACAACACTGGTTTTAAAAGAAACATATATAATAGACGTTTCGGGCAATGGCCCTTGTTCAAAGTAGATGGACCATTACTCTAAACGCCTCCTATCATTTTTTTATTTTTTTTATTTTTATACCACAGTGTGGTTGAGGAACGTGCTGTTTTTTTGTTGTTGGTGTTGTTGTTGTGTTATCCCCTGAGACAAAAGCAGCGGTCTGTTGTTTTAGCTGCCCGAGATCAGATAAAAACAACAACAACAACAAAACCCTCACTCTTGGCCTAACTGGGTTATAACCGGCACCGAGAATAACATTTTAGTCACGTGGGACAAAAATAAGCAAAAAGAACGATCGACTTGTCCGCCGAGACCAATCGTAAGTGAACGTGAGCGCTTGAGGCGGCCGATGTCACGCCTGCCGGATCGACGGGCGTGCGATAGCGTGATCCACGGGAGTGGTGGTGCAACAGTTAGCGCTACGCTCCGCAACCCGGGATTCCCGAGCTTCGATCGTCGCCGGTGACGATTGTCGCACAACTCGGTTCTGGGCCTCGCCTAGGTCGACTCAGCCTCAAATGAGTACCCGGTGCCTGCCAGGTTTGTTGTTTTATTTCTTTCCCCCCCCTCTCCACATATAGAATCGACACCGCGTGTCGAGAGTACGCGTCCGCTGCTTTCAATTCCCCAGTGATGGCGGCGAGCCACGGTATCACGGGTGGACAGGTCGCTTCTGAAAAAGAGCTACATAACTCAGTGGGCCTTACCTGGTGAACATCACAATTGGCGTAGGCAGGGCCGGATCAAGGCGGGGGGGGGGGGCTTTAGGAGCCTCCAGAGATTGAAGTGAAAAGTTATTTCATTTGTGAACTGCTGAATTGTATTTGTTGTCAGCCATAAAAAAATTGTATTTTTATTTTACTTTGGTTTTCCTTTTGAAAATATTACTGGGGCGTGTCCTCACAGTACCTGTAGCCCAGGGGCGTAGGTATAGGTAGGTCAAGGCAGACAAAAGGGTCCGGGCATGGTTGATGGCCACCCACCCCCTCGGGTGCCGTGCCGGCCTTCACAGAGGTGTTGCTTGCAAACAGCACTTGCCCCAACGGCCCGCGATGGCTACACGGGTGGTCTTTGCCTTTGTCTTTCACAGTGACCGGTGAAAATTTGCAGTCCTTGTGGTGAATTAAAGAGAACAAAAACACAACTGCCAGCATTTACAGGACACATTGGCTCCTAATTCAACGCGGGAACGCGTGAACAATAGCCCCTTCTGTTCTGTAACGCGCTCGACGAATTAAGGTTGACGAGACTGATCTTCGAAAAAATTTCGCTTCAAACGGAGCCGCTAATTTCATTAAAAAAAAAGAATAAAACTATCTGGGAATGGCCCCAGATGCATTGGCAATGAGCGCTGCGAACCGTTTGGTCCTGCGGGGGTCATTTTCACCGCAGACGCTGGCCGACTGCGGTTCAGCCCCAACACCACGGGGGCCCCACCGCTCAGTAGGGCTGCCGTGGCCACGTGGGGGTGTGCGTTTGGCCAGCCTCGGCAGGAAATAACAACAATTCCCGCGAGTGGCACGGATGGATGTGTGTACGTACGTGTGTCGAACCTCTCTGGCACCGAACGTAGCCAATCCCGCTAGGAGGTCGTGTATGTGGGACTTCTTTTGCGCCGTACGTAGCCAGCCACGCTAATGTATGTATGCTGAGGTTCTTTTGCCGCCATATGGAGCCAGCTGCGCCGATGCCATTGTATGTACGTGGAACTTGTTTCGCGCCGTACGCAACCAGCCGTGTTAATCGGAGGTGCTGGGGATTAATCGGAGGTGTTGGGGACTAATCGGAGTTGTTGGAGACTAATCGGAGGTGCTTGGACTAATCAAAGGTGTTGGGGACTAATCGGAGGTGGTGGGGACTAATCGGAGGTGTTGGGACTAATCGGAGGTGTTGGGGACTAATCGGAGTTGTTGGAGACTAATCGGAGGTGGTGGGGACTAATCGGAGTTGTTGGAGACTAATCGGAGGTGTTGGGACTAATCGGAGGTGCTTGGACTAATCAAAGGTGCTGGGGATTAGTCGGAGGTGTTGGGACTAATCAGAGGTGCTGGGGACTAATCAGAGTTGTTGGAGACTAATCGGAGGTGCTTGGACTAATCGGAGGTGTTGGGGACTAATCAGAGGTTTTGGGGACTAATCGGAGGTGTTGGGGCTAATCGGATGTTCTGGGGCTGTCGTAGATGCTGGGGTGGCTTATCGGAGATGCCTTGTCCCGTTTCTTTCAGCACAATCACCTACGAGTGCTGCCCGGGCTACCTACCAGTGGAGGGAGAGAAGGGCTGCCCTGCTAGTAAGAACTTGTGCCTTTGCACCCACTATTCACAACACGCAACTTGACTTTTTTTAAATGTGTTTTAAATTGTAACTCCAGACAAACCCTCGGTGTAAAGCACCAACCGTGAGCACGCAGGGAGGTGCCGAGCGGCGAGGGGACGCAGAAAGTCCGCGGACAAAAGCCACCAGGGTTCAACACTCCTGGGTTTAAGGAAGGGTGGGAGACATCCGTACGCTTTCGCGGCCAATATTGTGATTCGTGATTAGTTTCCTCTCGGGGTTAGGTACAATGTCAATTTGGTTCAACACGTAGGCTTTCGCGACCAATATTAATAATAGAGGTTTTGCGGGTTAGATCGCGTATTCATCTATAAATGCGTCGTTAAAACCCGCCACCACCCGACACAGCCAATTAGTAAGGTTTGTCACGTAAACAAAACGTGCCAATTCCTTACTTGTTCAGCACACCGGTTGTGTGTTGGAGAGTAAACCCACAACAACGTTTACACAACAACAACTAACAGCATCATCAGCTGGATAGCCATAGTTGTGGAGAAATCCACAACTCTGGCTGTTTCGATCTTAAATATAGGTGGAGGTAAATGCGACGGTCGTTACTTTGTGAGCCAATCAGGTGTGAGGACACAGAGGGGAGTGGGTTCATGTAGCTGTAAAGACTGCAACCAACAGACCACTCTCACCTGAGATGGCGCCATGTAAACGGGCAGTCGGCGAGTGTGTCAAACGAAGCCTCTGATTGGTGCAGAGAGGCCTCAAAGAAGATTGGCCAAGGGCCAGTGGAATTGAAATTTGATAGGTCGAAAAATTCAAACGTAAAAGACGGGAGAATCGAGGGTTGACCGTCGGGGTGACGGTTGACAACCGTTCGAGAAGAAGGACGCCGATTGGCTGAGGGAATTGGGGGGTGAGTGAACCTTCTAGAAAGGGGGGGGGGGGGAGGCCTCGAGGGATATAAAAGGGGGAAGGGGCGGCTTGGGGAGAAGGCGAAGTTGTTGTTGTGGTGTCCACAACACATGGCTATCTATGATTGCTTTGGCGTCATTCGTGGCTCGTGTCATTTCTAACGGCGACTCCTCCACGATCACCGCCGTCGGAGCTCCGACTAGCAACGACTGCGGTGCGTAGGGTGCGGGAAAAAAGTTCAACACGCACTAACGACAGAGATTCCCCCGTGTCGCCTGTAACATACTGGTGGCGCGAGTGCTGTTAGCGAGTAGCACCCCTATGAAGGCCGGCACGGCACACGAGCGGGTGGGTGGCCAGCACCACGCCTGTCCGCCTTTGTCTCCCCCCAGTGGCGATGTTTACATGCTGCACCAGATACTCATTTGAGAACCGAGTCGACCTTGGGGAGGCCCAGATAATCGTCATGGGTGTTGTGCCGTGAGCGAGAATCGAACTCAGGTGGCCGGGTGGTGCAGCGCACTAACCACCGTACCACCGCTCCCCATACACATAGACAAAGATCCCCCGTATAGCCTCAACAGACCCTCGGGGCAAGTGCTTTTAGCGAGCACACCCGCGCACACCCACGCACGCACAATATAGCGGATCGAGCGAGTTGCGCCGAGGATGCCACCCCAACCCACCCCACCGTCCCGGCCACCGCCGTGTCCCTCCACCACCGCAGTCCTGCCGCTGGGCACCATGGCGGAGACGCTGGAGGCCGCGGGGGCGACCACCACCATGGCCCACATGGAACAGGCCGACCTGGGCAGCGTGCTGGCCGGACGCGCCGCCTTCACCGCCTTCGCGCCCGACGACAACGCCTGGAAGGGGGTGAAGATGGTGAGGGGTAGCGTGGCACGGGTTGAATGTTACCTCCCATCGCGGGGCCTGTAGCATATGTTATAATAAAGGGGCCCTAGATAACCAAAAAAAACAACCACATAAATATTAAAGCACGCATTTTTTTTACTTGCATCGTAAAGTAATTGTACTTTGTCATTTGCTGTACGGCTAGATAATTACGTGACAAATCGCTAACCTTAAACACCCAGCCGTTCGTAAAAGTTGAAAGCGGTATAGTTCTATAGTAATAGAGCAAGTGCAGAATCACTGAACCGGAATTGATAGCTTGAAAGCAGTAAACGCGGGGCCCTTGAAAGTGCGGGGCGCGTAGCATTCATAGCTACTTTTGCTACTAGGATAACAGTGTGTAATAACATTTTTTTTTCATGGGTAGTAAGTGTTATTTCCTATTTTCATATGCTCAAAAGTACAGAAAATGTATATTATTGCCCACAAACTTTGCTTTTCTGACCAGGACAGTGATATTTTGAAATGTACCTATTTTCCAGAACATTCCAGATAGATTCAGTGCTGAGTAAACTTGGAGAAACTTCTCGAAAATTCTAGACCTTTCCAGTAATATAAATAGTAGTATAAATACAGGAGCCTTAAGCCCACCAGTTCAGTTTAGTTCCAGCTGTCTAAGTGTATACATATCTGCATTTTTCTGAGATGGAATCAAGAGGCTGCAAGCATCCGGCAGACGCATTTTGTCAGCGACCAATTCATCAAGACAAGAGTGAAAAAGTACTCTTTGGGACAGTAGGGAGACCAAGGCACACTATCACAGGCGGGACTGGCCACAGCGGACCGAGTTCTCTGTGGGGAGGAACAACGTCAAGTGGGAGCCACTGGTGGACCCCCGGAAGGTGCTGATGCCACCATTGCACATCAAATTGGGCCTTATGAAACAATTTGTCAGAGCTGTAGATAAGGAGTCGGCAGCCTTCAAGTACCTTCAAGACTTGTCTGAGGCAGAGGTCAAAGCCGGTGTCTTCGTCGGACTACAGATGAAGAAGATCCTGAAGTGCAATTAATTCCCCAAGAAGCTCACGAGTAAGAGGAAAGCGGCTTGGAACAGCTTTATCGCAGTGGTTTGTGGCTTCCTCGGCAATCATAAGGTCGAAAACTATGTGGAGCTGGTTGAGACTCTGGTGAAGAACTATGGCAAAATGGGCTGTAGGATGTACCTCAAAGTCCATATCCTTGATGCTCATCTTGATACATTCAAGGAGAACATGGGAGCGTATTCGGAGGAGCAAGACGAGCGCTTCCACCAAGATATACTGGACTTTGAACGCCGCTACCAAGGACAGTATAACGAGAACATGATGGGAGACTACATTTTGGGGCTGATTCGTGAAAGTGATTTACAGTATAATCATAAATCTCGAAAAACTACTCACTTCTAAATCTTTTGTAGTCATTTTTGTATCACTTTAGTATAAACACATGTTATTTTTGATTCATATGTTCTTTTTTTCTGATCGGAGGTGCTGGGACTAATCGGAGGTGTTGGGGACTAATTGGAGGTGTTGGGACTAATTGGAGGTGTTGGGACTAATTGGAGGTGTTGGGGATTAATTGGAGGTGCTGGGACTAATTGGAGGTGTTGGGGACTAATTGGAGGTGCTGGGACTAATTGGAGGTGTTGGGACTAATTGGAGGTGTTGGGACTAATTGGAGGTGTTGGGACTAATCGGAGGTGTTGGGACTAATTGTAGGTGTTGGGGACTAATTGGAGGTGTTGGGACTAATTGGAGGTGTTGGGGACTAATTGGAGGTGCTGGGACTAATTGGAGGTGTTGGGGACTAATTGGAGGTGTTGGGGCTAATTGGAGGTGTTGGGACTAATTGGAGGTGTTGGGGACTAGTTGGAGGTGTTGAGGACTAATCGGAGGTGTTGGGGACTAATTGGAGGTGCTGGGACTAATTGGAGGTGTTGGGGACTAGTTGGAGGTGTTGGGACTAATTGGAGGTGTTGGGACTAATCGGAGGTGCTGGGACTAGTTGGAGGTGTTGGGGCTAGTTGGAGGTGCCTTGTCCCGTTACTTTCAGCACAATCATAAATCTCGAAAAACTACTCACTTCTAAATCTTTTGTAGTCATTTTTGTATTACTTTAGTATAACTGCATGTTCATTTTGATTCACATGACTTTATGAGAAAGAAAAGAGACAAATTCACCCGTTTTCTCATTGAAAAAGGCTCCTAGCATAAATTTGCACGTGATGAGCCACTTTGTTTGACGAAAATTGGTGGCCGGGTGGCTTTTGCAAAATCGCTACATAGCTTCGTGGGCCTTACCTGGTAAAAATAAAAAATAAATGTCTTGTTAAATTTTAGTTGAGTTTTCCCCCCTCCACATTGAGAATCAACATCACGCGATTGGAGTATTTGGCTGCTATAAATGTCTGCATGATAAGCCACTTCGTTGAGCTATCACCTGGGGCCAGGTCGCTTCTAAAAAAAGACCTACGTGGCTCAGTGGGGCCTCACCTGGTAAAATTTAAATAGGCATAGGTATATGTAGGTCCAATGAGTACCTGATGCGGTGTGTAATAAACATAGCCACTGGAGAGACAAAGGTTGGCCGGGCGTGGCGCTGGCCACCCACCTCCTCGTGTGTTGTTCCGGCCTTCGTAAGTTGCTGCTCGTTAACAGCACTTGCCCCAACAGTCTGTTGAAGGCTACACGGGCGACCATTGTCTTCGTTTGCCGCAGACCGGGTTAGATCAAACATTTACATTACCTGGTAAGATAAAAAAATGGTTTCTCTTTATTTGTATATTTTTTTGATGTCATTCGTTGTTCCTATACCTTGCGTCGCCATTGCATTGTTTGTTGTAACGTTTCTGACCACCCCCCCCCGTCCCCCGTGCCCCCCTTACTGAGACATCCGTGACCAAAGCAAGAGCTTTAACGGCTCATCGGCATTCCTCCGGGCATCAACGCGCACAAATATTCCGATTGCGTAGAGCGAGTCGGAGATCCGAGACTCCATGTCGTACTCGCTGGTCGACCGCCGCCTCCTCGGGAGGGACCTCAAGCACGGCATGACGCTACCGACGCTCAAGGAGGACGAGCTGCACGTCCACCACTTCCCCAACGGGGTGAGGGCACCGTGCGCCCCGCCACACGCGCCCCGCTCACCGCTTTACGCTCTCAACTCCCTGCTCACCGCTCACAGCTCCCAGCTCACAGCTCTCCGCACCCCAATCACCACTTCCCCGCTCACCGCTCACAGTTCCCCATTCACCACTCGCCGCTCGCCGCTCTCCACTCTCTCCGCTTTCCACAGGCGAGTTATCCTGGGTGGCTAGGAGATGTTATCTCCCTCGCCTGGTGTGCAGGAGTTGGTGGGATCGATCCCGACCCTGACGATGCCTGCTGCTGTATATTTGGAGTTTGCGTGTCTCTCTCTCATCATCATCACGGTGGCTAGGAGATGTTAACTACCCCGCCTGGTATACAGGAGATTGTGGGTTCGATCCCGACCCTGACGATGCCTGCTGCTGTATATTTGGAGTTTGCGTGTCTTTCTCTCATCATCATCATCACGGTGGCTAGGAGATGTTAACTACCCTGCCTGGTATACAGGAGATCGTGGGTTCGATCCCGACCCTGACGATGCCTGCTGCTGCATATTTGGAGTTTGCGTGTCTCTCTCCCATCATCATCATCATCACGGTGGCTAGGAGATGTTAACTATCCCGCCTGGTCTACAGGAGATCGTGGGTTCGATCCGGACCCTGACGATGCCTGCTGTATATTTGGAGTTTGCGTGTCTCTCTCTCATTATCATCATCATCACGGTGGCTAGGAGATGTTAACTACCCCGCCTGGTATACAGGAGATCGTGGGTTCAATCCCGACCCTGACGATGCCTGCTGCTGTATATTTGAATTTTGCGTGTCTCTCTCTCACCGTGGTCGCGTGGATTTTATCTTCGGTTCCTCCGGTTATTACCCTCCATCTCCGATTAGAACGGTTGGCTACGTCCGGTGCGAAAGAAGTTCTACATACATACATACACACATTTAGAATTGTATTTATGTTTGTTGAATTTCTTTCACACCGTACGTAGCCAACAGGTCAAATCAACGTGCGTTTAGAGTATTTGTCTCCTGCTATAAATGTCCACATGATGATAAGCCACTTCGTCGAGCTATCATTTGTGGTGGCAAGGTGGCTTCTGACAAAAGAGCTATACGAGCTAGCTAAAAATTTTTATATTAAATACTTTAATTTTAATTCATAATTGGTATAATTTGGGCCGGATCGTAAAGTTCACAAGCAAGCGACGTTACCCGACGAATTGTGTACGCTTCGTTGGGGTATGCAACCAGCCTCATCAGGCTTAGTCTCGGTCAGGCAATCTGCACCTAAAGCTGATTATGGCTGGTGACACCGTTCGCGTGACCACCAAGACAACAACAACAACAACAAAATGACCTTCCACCCCACGTGGGCGCCTCACCCCTCCACCCGATTTCTGACAAATCGCCTGACGAAGCCGGTTGCGTTCACAAGCGAATTGTAAATGTCGTGCGTTCACTCCCGAGCAGCCGGCCAGTGTGCTGAAGCGGTAACGAATGCGGCGCGTTTTGTTGACGCGGCGAAACCTCACGAGTCGGCCGCGTCGTGCGGCGGCGGGTATCACGGCAGCATTTGTACTTAAGCGATCTGGCCCGGGGAGAAGAAAACAACAACAACAACCACAACAACAACCACAACAAAGTTTGTCAACTTGCCACCGCGTGTGATTTCAAAAAGAGAGAGAAAAGAAAACAAAAATGACGCGGCGCTTCCGACTTTAAAAGTCGCATTTCCACGAAACGCTTCGACCGTCGATCCTCCCGCGCCGCTCAAAGTGATTCTTACCACGAGTTGTTCCGAGCGGAGGATAGCGGCCCTGAGAACGATTGCTCAAGGGCAATTTGTCGATTTTGACTTAGAAACTTTCGTGACTGCAGGAGTTCACGTTCTTGGTTCTTTCGGCGAAGTCACGTAGATAGAAAATAAAAATAAAAGAATCAAAATAAAATAAATTTAAAATAAAAAAAATAAAAATAATAAAAGCAAAGAGACCCACGACGTTTCGATCGCAAAAAAAGCGGTTCTTCATCGCCTGATGAGGACCGCTTGTGTTGCTGATGAAGACCGTTGTGTTGCTGATGAGGACCGCTTGTGTTGCTGATGAAGACCGTTGTGTTGCTGATGAGGACCGCTTGTGTTGCTGATGAAGACCGCTTGTGTTGCTGATGAAGACCGTTGTGTTGCTGATGAAGACCGTTGTGTTGCTGATGATGATCGTTGTGTTGCTGATGAGGACCGCTTGTGTTGCTGATGAAGACCGCTTGTGTTGCTGATGAGGACCGTTGTTTTGCTGATGAAGACCGTTGTGTTGCTGATGAGGACCGCTTGTGTTGCTGATGAGGACCGCTTGTGTTGCTGATGAAGACCGCTTGTGTTGCTGATGAGGACCGCTTGTGTTGCTGATGAAGACCGCTTGTGTTGCTGATGAAGACCGTTGTGTTGCTGATGAAGACCGCTTGTGTTGCTGATGAGGACCGTTGTTTTGCTGATGAAGACCGTTGTGTTGCTGATGAGGACCGCTTGTGTTGCTGATGAGGACCGCTTGTGTTGCTGATGAAGACCGCTTGTGTTGCTGATGAGGACCGCTTGTGTTGCTGATGAAGACCGCTTGTGTTGCTGATGAAGACCGTTGTGTTGCTGATGAAGACCGCTTGTGTTGTTGATGATGATCGTTGTGTTGCTGATGAGGACCGTTGTGTTGCTGATGAAGACCGCTTGTGTTGTTGTTGATGATCGTTGTGTTGCTGATGAGGACCGCTTGTGTTGCTGATGAGGACCGCTTGTGTTTATGATGAGGACCGTTGTGTTGCTGATGATGATCGTTGTGTTGCTGATGATGATCGTTGTGTTGCTGATGAAGACCGTTGTGTTGCTGATGAGGACCGCTTGTGTTGCTGATGAGGACCGTTGTGTTGCTGATGAGGACCGCTTGTGTTGCTGATGAAGACCGCTTGTGTTGCTGATGATGATCGTTGTGTTGCTGATGAGGACCGCTTGTGTTGTTGATGAGGACCGCTTGTGTTGCTGATGAAGACCGCTTGTGTTGCTGATGAAGACCGCTTGTGGTGCTGATGAGGACCGTTTGTGTTGCTGATGATGATCGTTGTGTTGCTGATGAGGACCGCTTGTGTTGCTGATGAGGACCGCTTGTGTTGCTGAACAAAACCGAGCTTCGATACGAATTCCCACTCCCCACCCAACCCGATACTTATTAACCAGGGCGGCCGCTTTGATTCGAACCGCGGAGCCTCTGAGACGCGTGTCGTGCTTCAAGCCACCGCCCTCCTTTGTGCCCTCCGCCTCCCCCCCCACGGACAGATCATCACGGTGAACTGCGTGCGGATCCTCAAGCCTAACCTGCTCGCGTCCAACGGAGTGGTGCACATCGTTGAGAGCATCATCCCTCCGGCCAGCGCCAGCATCCGCGCCATCCTGGAGAGCGACAGCCGCCTGCAGACCCTCACGGTGAGGGGGAGGGGGGCAGAGGGGGGCAGGGGGGGCACGACCGGGGGCGGTTCGAATCAAAGCGGCCGCCCTGGTTAATAGAGGGTAGGGTTGGGGTGGAGTTCATAAAAACGGGATGTTTTTGTTTTGTTCTCGGGTTAGATCGCCCCCCTCCACTCCTGTTGCCCCCGCACTCAGCGGGCTGTCTCTCTCGTGTGAGCACGGAGACCCATAGACTCACACAGAGACCCATAGACTCACACAGAGACCCATAGACTCACACAGAGACCCATAGACTCACACAGAGACCGATAGACTCACACAGCCCACAGACTCGCACAGAGACCCACAGACTCACACAGACCCATAGACTCACACAGAGACCCACAGACTCACACAGAGACCCATAGACTCACACAGAGACCCACAGACTCGCACAGAGACCCATAGACTCACACACCCCACAAACTCACACAGAGACCCATAGACTCACACAGAGACCCATAGACTCACACAGCCCACAGACTCGCACAGAGACCCATAGACTCACACAGAGACCCATAGACTCACAGCCCACAGACTCGCACAGAGTCCCATAGACTCACACAGAGACCCATAGACTCACACAGAGACCCATAGACTCACACAGAGACCTATAGACTCACACAGAGACCCATAGACTCACACAGAGACCCATAGACTCACACAGACACCCATAGACTCACACAGAGACCGATAGACTCACACAAAGACCCACAGACTCGCACAGAGACCCATAGACTCACACAGCCCACAGACTCACACAGAAACCCATAGACTCACACAGACACCCATAGACTCACACAGAGACCGATAGACTCACACAGCCCACAGACTCGCACAGAGACCCACAGACTCACACAAAGACCCATAGACTCACACAGCCCACATACTCACACAGAAACCCATAGACTCACACAGAGACCCATAGACTCACACAAAGACCCACAGACTCGCACAGAGACCCATAGACTCACACAGCCCACAGACTCACACAGAAACCCATAGACTCACACAGAGACCCATAGACTCACACAGCCCCCAGACTCACACAGAGACCCATAGACTCACACAGAGACCCATAGACTCACACAGACACCCACAGACTCACACAGCCCACAGACTGGCACAGAGACCCATAGACTCACACAAAAACCCATAGACTCACACAGAAACCCATAGACTCACAGAGACCCACAGACTCACACAGAGACTCATCGACTCACACAAAGACCAATACACTCACACAGAGACCTATACACTCACACAGAGATGCACCGACCCACACAGAGACCCACAGACTCGCATAGAGACCCACTAACTCACACAGAGACCTATATACTCACACAGAGATGCACCGACCCACACAGAGACAGACCCACAGACTCGCATGGAGACCCACTGACTCACACAGAGACCTATATACTCACACAGAGATGCACCGACCCACACAGAGACCCACAGACTCACACAGAGACCCATGGACTCACACATAGACCTATATACTCACACAGAGATGCACCGACCCACACAGAGGCCCACAGACTCGCATAGAGACCCATGGACGCACACATAGACCCGCAGACTCACAAAGAAACCCATACGCATGTCGATTCTACATGTGGAGGGAAAACCCGGAGAATAATCAAAGAGACCAAATATACTATTTGAAACTTATTTCTATTTTACCGGCGAGGCCAACCGAACTACGTAGCTATTTTTCAGAAGTAACCTGGCGATAAATGACAGCCCTCGCAGTGCCTTATCACATGGACATTTATAGCAGCCAAATCATCAAAACGCACGTCGATTCTAAACGGGGGGGGGGGGGTGGGGAAACCGGAGGACACCGCAGAAAACCTCACGCGACCACAGGGGGAGAGAGAGAGAGACAAGCAAACTCCAAACATACTTCTTTGGTTATTTCGGTAAAGTCACGTAGAATGAGAATAAAATAATAAAATAACACAATAAAATTCTCACGACGTTTCGGCCACAACGCAAGCGGCCGTCTTCAGGTGAAAGGTACAGACCTGTCGGGACGAAACGTCGTGAGAATTTTATTGTTTCATTTCATTATTTTATTCTCATTCTACGTGGTGGTGACTTTATCGAAAGGACCAAAGCAGACGAATCCTTGCAGTCGCGAAAGCTTTAAATCTAAATTTTAATCCAAACATGCCGTTTAAACTTTTACAAGTTACCAGGTTAGGGGCCCCGACCGAGGCGGACAGCTCTCTGTCAGAAAGTCACCTGGCCATCGCAAAGTGACGGCCCGAGAGGATTGTCACGTTGCCTTTGAAGCGCGCCTTTGCTAAGCGTGGACGGCGGTGGGGGAAGATTAAAAAAAAACAACAACAACAACAACAACAACAGGCTTCGGTCAGGGTTTTTGCGGGACCGAACCCGCGACCTCGGGCACACGCCCGAGCGAGGTCATCGAACGTCCATCCGCGGCCACCGCGGCGTTCCCACGCCCGTCGTTCGTCACCGTTCCTGTCCGCGTGGGTTGTGGGGCACGTGCGGCCCACAGTCGGCGCTGAGCTCTGCCGGAATGCTGGAGACGGTGGGCGTCGGCGTTGGCCCCTACACGTTGTTCGCTCCCACCGACGCCGCCTTCGAGAAGCTCCCCAAGGAGATGCTCGCACGCATCCTCGCCGACCCCGTCGCCGTCAAAGGTACGTCGGCGTGGGTGGGTGTGGGCGTGGGTGGGTGTGGGTGGGTGCGCCGAGATGCCGTACAGAAATCGAGGGAATGTATCATTTGTTCGAATTTATGTCGTGGGATCTCCTTTGCCGGTATCAAAATATAAGCATCGGGTTGTTTCCACTGTTACCTGGCAACAGAACAGCCGTGTTGAGATGTTAAAAAAAAAACACCAAACTGAAACCTTTTACGAGGAATCGTGTTACTGCATTCTGACCGCAATACTTGTGGTCAGAATGCAAACGAAAACAGAGTGTTTGTTTTGTTAACACAAAGGTGTCTTTAAAACCCGCCACCACCCGACACAGCCAACAACTAGTAAGGGTTGTCACGTAAACAGAACGTGGCCAATTTGTCACTAGTACAGCACTAGTGTATAGTGTAGTGTATAGTAGTGTATTGTAGTGTATAGTGTATTGTATAGTGTAGTGTGTAGTGTAGTGTGTAGTGCAGTGTATAATGTATTGTATAGTGTAGTGTGTAGTGTATAGTGTAGTGTATAGTAGTGTATTGTAGTGTATAGTGTAGTGTATAGTATAGTGTATAGTGTAGTGTATAGTGTAGTGTAGGGGTCACCAAACTTTTTTCACAGTGGGCCGAATAAGTTGAAAGAATGACGAGCGCGGGCCGCTTAATCATTCTGTTCAATACTTGCAAGCCAGAACGAAAACTCGGGGAAAAAAAAGACGAAAAACTAAGTTTAGCCTTCCATGTTAATCATGGGTGAGTGGCGTGCAATGCACAAAAAAAAACAAAGACAACCAACCTTATTTATTTACTAAAAAGTTATCAAAGAAGGCGACGTTAGCAAAAAGATAGTTACATCAGACCTAGTGTGTTGTCATATCCGAATCTCACAAACTCAGCAGCAAAAAAGGTTAGTGAGATTTGTGAAACTGACGTTTGGCTTTCAAGATATCATTGATGTTTGGTTTGGAATTTTCTGCATCCAATCAAGAAAATTGCTTTCAAATGTTCATCAGTCAATCTCGTTCGATGTGTTGACTTCACATACTTCATTTTTGAAAATGTTTGCTCACAGACATAAGTTGTTCCAAACACTGATGCCATACCAGCGGCAAATTTCTTCAAGTTTTGGAAACTCAACATCAGGTAAGCAGCGGTAAAATTCAACAAGTTTTACTTCTCTGCGCTTCTCTTTCAACAAGTCATTTGCTTGCAAATCAATGAGCTCCAACTGTAGTTCAACTGGCACATCATCAAGGTTATAATCAAACGGGTTCTGGAACAGAAGAATGTCACTCTCAATTCTGTCAAGATCTGAAAATCTCTTCAAAAAAAGCTTCAAGTCACGAATAATCTTTTTCGGAAAATCGAGGTTGACATCTTCTTTGGTTATTTCGGTAAAGTCACGTAGAATGAGAATAAAATGATAAATTGATAAAATAAAATAGCACAATAATATTCTCACGACGTTTCGAGGTTGACATCTTCAGCGATTGTAGCGCAAAACTCTTTGAAACGGTGAAAATGAGAGACGTTTTCTCCTTCCAGTTGTGCTTCAAACAATGACAGCTTTCTCCGAAATCCTTTCCCTGAAGTTTCAAGTTCAGTTCATTCGTGTGGGATGTGATGTCGACCAAAAATGACAACTTTGACAGCCAGCCAGGTAGGATCTGACAGCTGTGGATCAGCTCTTTCTTTTTCAGTGAGAAAAAAAAACATCTGTTTCGTTTCGGAGCTTGTAAAAACGAAACAGGACTTTACCGCAGCTGAGCCACCTCACTGCTGTGTGACGAGGCAAGTCACAGAAATCAGAATCAAATTTCTTCAAGAAAAGCCTGGAACTGACGGTGATTGAGTGCATGTCCCCGAATGAAGTTCACAGCATAAACGACTGGTTTCAGTACGCAAGAAATATCTAAGTCTTTCCCACAGAGTGCTTGCTGATGTACGATGCAATGTATGAACAGAGCGCCCGGAATTTGCAAATCTTCCAACTGAGTCCTGATCTGCCCCACCAGACCCTTCCTCACTCCAGCCGTGTTTTTTTCCTCCATCAGCTGTAACACCTCGAAGCTGATTCCACTTAAGGTTATAGTCTCGCAAAAATTTTTGAACTTCCATGAAAATGTCTTTTCCAGTTGTTGTTCCATCCATGCATGCCGCAAACGGATGCCAACTCTTCCGTTATCCGAAAGTCCAAATTGACACCTCGGATGAACACGAGAAGTTGTGACGTACTCAAGAGATCAGCAGATTCATCCAGCGCCAGAGAATACCACAACAAGTTCCTAGCTTTCTCGCGTATCTGTAGCACTATGTTCTCTCCAAGTTCTTCTGTTCTCCGCACAACTGAACTTGCCGAAAGGCTGATACTTCCAAACAAATCGGCTCTCTCAGGACACAAGCAATTTGCTGCTTCCATCATACACTCTTTGACGAAGTTGCCATCAGTAAACGGTTTTCCTCGTTCTGCCATCTTATGCACTAATAAAGTATTAAAGCTTTCGTGACTGCATAAAATTACTCATTGGTTTTTTCGGTAAAGTCACGTATGTAGAAATACAATAAAATTATATTAAAACAAAAAACAATCACGTTTCGATCACAACGCAAGCGATCTTCATCAGGTGATGAAGATCGCTTGCGTTGAAACGTCGTGATTGTTTTTTGTTTTAATATAACTTTATTGTATTTCTACATACGTGACTTTACCGAAAAAAAACAATGAGTAATCTTATGCACTATATTGTGACTTGTACTCGTGACAAGATTCACTTTCAGCAAACTTTCTCGTGAAGAGATTTCTTTGAGTTGCTAAACCACGTTTCATGGACTCATGTTTCTCAGAGCGTAACTTTCCAGAAAACTTTGAATATGTCGATAGATGTTTTGTCTCATAGTGACGCCGAAGATTGTACTCTTTCAAATCGGCAACACTTTCGCTGCATATTACGCGACTATCTTTCTGGTCCTTTGTTTCCCACAAAGAGGTACTTTACTCCCCATTCTTCATTGAAAACGCGACGCTCGGCGTCCACTTTTCTTAGTAGCCACAATGAAGGGTGAAGTAAACGGGATCTGAAAATGAAAAAGGCATTGAATTGTTTCCTATTGAAACACAAGAAAAGCAGAGGATTCAGGAGTCACTGGTGAAGCTACGGCTCACCAAAGGTACATATGAAGTTTATAGGTACCTTTGGTAATAGAATATATCACATAATAAGGTTTACAAAATATATAAATAGGGCGGGCCTAAATAAACAGCCTAGAGACCAGCTCGATTAACACCTTGACCGGGGAATTTTTCTGAGCTGGGGATAATATTTTCGTAATAACACGAGGCTTTTATGGCATTGTTATTCTATGTTTGTTACTTTATGACGTCTAGCCACCGTGATGATGATGAGAGAGAGAGAGACACGCAAACTCAAAATATACAGTAGCAGGCGTCAGGGTCAGGATTGAACCCACGACCTCCTGTACACCAGGCGAGGTAGTTAACATCTCCTAGCCACCGTGATGATGATGAGAGAGAGAGACACGCAAACTCCAAATATACAGCAGGCGTCAGGGTCAGGATTGATCCCACGACCTCCTACATACCAGGCGAGGTAGTTAACATCTTCTAGCCACCGTGATGATGAGAGAGAGAGAACCACGCAAACTCAAAATATACATCAGCAGGCGTCAGGGTCAGGATTAAACCCACGACCTCCTGCATACCAGGCGAGGTAGTTAACATCTCCTAGCCACCGTGATGATGAGAGAGAGAGAGAGACACGCAAACTCCAAATATACAGCAGCAGCAGGCGTCAGGGTCAGGATTGATCCCACTACCTCCTGCATACCAGGCGAGGTAGTTAACATCTCATAGCCACCGTGATGATGAGAGAGAGAGACACGCAAACTCCAAATATACAGCAGCAGCAGGCGTCAGGGTCACAATTGATCCCACGACCTTCTGCATACCAGGCGAGGTAGTTAACATCTCCTAGCCACCGTGATGATGAGAGAGAGAGAGAGACACGCAAACTCCAAATATACAGCAGCAGCAGGCGTCAGGGTTAGGATTGAACCCACGACCTCCTGCATACCAGGCGTGGTAGTTAACATCTCCTAGCCACCGTGATGATGAGAGAGACACGCAAACTCCAAATATACAGCAGCAGCAGGCGTCAGGGTCAGGATTGATCCCACGACCTCCTGCATACCAGGCGAGGTAGTTAACATCTCATAGCCACCGAGACGCCGGCGTATGGCAGCTGGAGCCGTCCACGTGAATGCTGCTGCAGGCGGTCACACGTCCGGCACAGCGGTCCTTCACCGACCGTGCGTGACAAACAAACGAATGAATCGACAGACGAATGAATGAGCTGATGAACGACAGACTGAACGGATGGCTGAACGAATGAATCAACGAATCGATGAATGAATCGACGAATGAAACAATGAGCGCACAGATCAAAGAATGAATGAACTAACGGACGAACGAATGAGTTGAGAAGTGAATGGACCGATGAACGAATGAATGAACTGACGAACGAGTGGCTGAGCGGATGGATGAACGATTGAATCAACGAAGGAATCAATAAATGAATTGAAGAATGAAAAGGCGAACGAATGAACAAACGAACGAACAGATAGACGAATGAACGAACCAATGGACGGACAAACGAACGAACAGACGAGCGAAGGAATGAGTAAATGAACGAACGGATAGACGAATGAACGAACCAACGGACGAACGAACGAACGAACGAACAGACGAGCGAAGGAACGAGTAAATGAACGCACGGATAGACGAATGAACGAACGAACGATCGAACGGAGAGGCGAACGAATGAACGAACGAATAAAACGAACGAACGGACAGACGAATGAACGAACGAATGGACGAACGAACGAACGATCGAACGGAGAGGCGAACGAATGAACGAACGAAAAAACGAACGAACGGACAGACGAATGAGCAAACGGACGAGCGAGCGAACGAATCGACGAGCGAACGAATCGACGAGCGAACGAGCGGCTCGCGCGTCACCCTCCCCCCTCCTCCCCTCCCCCCCCGGCAGCCCTGCTGCAGCACCACGTGGTGCGCGCGGCCGTGTGCACGGGGGCCTTGCTGGGCCCCGTGCGGCACGACAGCGCCGAGGGCTCCCCGCTGCTGCTCGGCTGCGGCCCCGCCGGGGTGACGGTGGACGGGCGCGCCGTGGTAGAGCAGGCGGACCGCGTGGCCACCAACGGCATCGTCCACGTCCTCAACGAGCTGCTGCTGCCCGACTCCGGTGAGAGTGGGGGGTAGGGGGTAGGGGGGGGTGGGGGGGTAGGGCGTGGTGGGGGGTGGTGGTGGGGGGCCAAGGGTGGCGAGGTGGGGGGGCGGGGGGCACAACCGAGGGCGGTGACGCGGGCGGCACGTGGAGCGAGCTCGACGCTGGTCGCCATTGCTTCGCGGATCGGATCAAGGTGACCGCCCTGGTAAATAGGGGTAGAGTTGGAGGGGATTGATAATAAAGAGGTTTTTTTTTTTCCCTCGGGTTAGAGCGCCCCCCGCAACCCCTCTCTCGTGTGAGCACGTGCGTATGCATGAAACAGAGACCCATAGACTCACACAGAGACCCATAGACTCACACAGAGACCCATATACTCACGCAGAGACCCATAGACTCACACAGAGACCCATAGACTCACACAGAGACCCATAGACTCGCACAGAGACCCATAGACTCACACAGAGACCCACAGACTCACACAGAGACCCATAGACTCACACAGAGACCCATAGACTCACAAAGAGACCCATAGACTCACACAGCCCACAGACTCATACAGAGACCCACAGACTCGCACAGAGACCCACAGACTCACACAGAGACCCATAGACTCACACAGAGACCCATAGACTCACACAGAGACCCATAGACTCGCACAGAGACCCACAGACTCACACAGAGACCCATAGACTCACACAGAGACCCATAGACTCACAAAGAGACCCATAGACTCACACAGCCCACAGACTCATACAGAGACCCACAGACTCGCACAGAGACCCACAGACTCGCACAGAGACCCACAGACTCACAAAGAGACCCACAGACTCACACAGAGCCCACAGACTTACATAGAAACACATAGACTCACACAGAGACCCATAGACTCACACAGAGACCCACAGACTCGCACAGAGACCCACAGACTCACACAGAGACCCACAGACTCACACAGAGATCCACAGACTCACACAGAGACCCACAGACTCGCACAGAGACCCACAGACTCACACAGAGACCCACAGACTCACACAGAGACCCACAGACTGACACAGAGACCCATAGACTCACACAGAGACCCATAGACTCACACAGAGACCCATAGACTCACACAGCCCACAGACTTACACAGAGCCCACAGACTCACACAGAGACCCATAGACTCACACAGAGACCCACAGACTCACACAGAGACCCGTAGACTCACACAGAGTCCCATAGACTCACACAGAGACCCATAGACTCACAGAGAGACCCATAGACTCACACAGAGACCCATAGACTCACACAGAAACTCATAGATTCACACAGAGACCCACAGACTCACGTAGAGACCCAAAGACTCACACAGAGACCTACAGACTCACATAGAGACCCCCAGACTCACACAGAGACCCATAGACTCACACAGAGACCCACAGACTAACATAGAGACCTACAGACTCACATAGAGACCCACAGACTCAGACAGAGATCCACAGACTCGCACAGAGGCCCAAAGTGGTCTAATCTAATTCAGAATGAGAATAATTGTTTATACTGCAGGAGGAATCTGATGACCTATGAAGCTCTTTGTTTTTACATTTGTCGGGTAAGGGGCACGGGGTTCAGAACGTCGCAACGACAACACACAACACAAAAACACATCTATTAGGAGTGCAAAGTCTAAGAAACGTAAGCAAATCACACAAAACCAAACCCCACTGCAGCAAACAAAGACAATGATCGCCCGTGTAGCCTTTAACAGACTGTTGGGGCAAGTGCTGTTTAGGAGCAGCTCCAGAACGGCACACGAAGGGGGTGGGTGGCCAGCAACCGCGCCCGGCCGCCTTTGTCTCCCCAGTGGCGATGTTTAATGCACACCGCACCAGGCAATCAATTGGCCCACCTATACCGCTGCCTACTTTAATGTTAATCAGGCGTTCGCACCCTCGGCTCAGTGTTTGACATTGATGGAACGGTCGTTGCGTTCGGCAATTCAGTTGTTTAAAACGTGTTGAGTGTGCGTTTGGGGTTGTGTGTGTGGGGTTTTATTGCGTGTCATGGGTCTGCTGCTGTGTGTGTGTGTAATTGGGGAGCGATAGTGTAACGGTTAGCGCGCTGCGCTATGAACCTGGCGACCCGGGTTCGATTCCCGCTCACGGCCAACACCAGTGACGATTATCTGAACCGGTCCCGGGCCTCCCCTAGGTCGACTCAGCCTCAAATGAGTACCTGGTGCGGTGTGTAAACATTGCCACTAGGGAGACAAAGGCGGTCGGGCGTGGTGCTGGCCACCCACCCCCTCGTGTACCGTTCCGGCCTTCATAGGTGCTCGCTAACAGCACTTGCCCCTACAGTCTGTTAAGGCTATATGGGGGATCTTTGTTGTCTTTGTGTGTGTGTAATTGCCTCGGCCATTGTGGGAGCGGCAGTGTAGCGGTTAGCGCCTTGAACCTGGCCACCCGGGTTCGATTCCCGCTCACGGCCAACACCGGTGACCGGTCCTTGGCCTCCCCTAGGTCGACTCAGCCTCAAATGAGTACCTGGTGCGGTGTGTAATAAACATCGCCACTGGGGAGACAAAGGCGGCCGGGCGTGGATGCTGGCCACCCACCCCCCTCGTGTTGCCGTTCCGGCCTTCATAGGTGCTGCTCGCTAACAGCACTTGCCCCTAAAGTCTGTTAAAGGCTACACGGGGGATCTTTGTCTTTGTTCAGTGCGGCGAGAATTTAGTGTAGTGGTCAGCGCACCGCAACTGTGAACCCGGCGACGCCGAGTTCGACTCCCGCTCACAACCAATAACATCAGCGAATATTTGAACCTCCCCTGGGGTCTCAAACGGTGGCGACGTGCAGACGTGGGCACTGGGGAGACAAAGGCGGCCGGGTGCGTCGGTGCCGGTCAAGGCATCCCCCCCCCCCTCGTACGGCGCTACAACGCCATATCAGCACTTGCCCCAGCGGTCTGTTAAAGGCTGCACGGGGGGTGGGGTTGCCTTTGTGTTGCAGCGAAGAGCACGCTGGAGCTGATGGATGACCCCGACCACACGACGTTCAAGGACATGTTCGTGCGAGCTGGGCTCAAGAGCTCGCTGCGGGAGGGGGCCGCCTACACCCTGTTGGCACCGACCAACAAAGCCTTCGGTGGTGAGGAATCTCCCAACCCCACGCCCCCCCCCCCCTGCTGCACCACTACACACCCACGAACTCCTGGTGTGCAGGAGGTCGTGGGTTCGATCCAGACCCTGACGATGCCTGTTGTATTTTTGGAGTTTGCGCGTCTCTCTCTCTCTCTCTCATCATCATCATCACGGTGGCCAGGAGATGCTAACTACCTCGCCTGGTGTACAGGAGGTCGTGGGTTCGATCCCGACCCTGACGCCTGCTGCTGTATATTTAGAGTTTGCGCGTCTCTCTCTCTCATCGTCATAATCATCACGGTGGCTAGGAGATGTTAACTACCTCGCCTGGTATGCAGGAGGTCGTGGGTTCGATCCCGACTCTGGTGCCTGCTGCTGCTGTATATTTGTTCTCCCCGCGATCGTGTGGATTTTTGTCCGGGTCCTCCGGTCCTCCGGTCTCTTCCCCACACGTTTAGAATCAGCGTGCGTTATACACCACTCGGCTGCGACCCATTCCGTTGGGCTATCACTTGCGGTGGGCAGCTCACCACTGAAAAAAATTGCTAAGTCGGGACCTTTGCCTGGTGAAATAAAACGAAGATCAAATCTGGGAACGGCGGCGGACAAAGACGTGGGTGGTGGGTGGGTGGTGGTGGGTGGGTGGGTGGTGGTGTGGTGGTGGTGGGTGGTGGTGGGTGGGTGGGTGGTGGTGTGGTGGTGGTGGGTGGTGGGTGGGTGGTGGTGGGTGGGTGGTGGTGTGGTGGTGGTGTGGTGGTGGTGGGTGGTGGTGTGGTGGGTGGTGGGTGGGTGGTGGGTGGGTGGGTGGTGGGTGGGTGGTGGGTGGGTGGTGGTGGGTGGTGGTGGGTTGTGGGTGGGTGGTGATGTGGTGGTGGTGTGGTGGTGTGGTGGTGTGGTGGGTGGGTGGTGGGTGGTGGGTGGTGGGTGGGTGGTGGTGTGTGGTGGTGGTGGGTGGGTGGGTGGTGGTGTGGTGGTGGGTGGTGGTGGGTGGTGTGGTTGGTGGTGTTGGTGGGTGGTGGTGGGTGGGTGGTGGTGGGTGGGTGGGTGGTGGGTGGGTGGTGGTGTGGTGGTGTGGTTGGTGGTGTTGGTGGGTGGTGGTGTGGTGGGTGGTGTGGTTGGTGGTGGTGGGTGGTGTGGTTGGTGGTGTTGGTGGGTGGTGGTGGGTGGTTGGTGGTGGTGGGTGGTGGTGGGTGGTGGTGGTGGGTGGTGGTGGTGGGTGGTGGGTGGTGGTGTGGTGGGTGGTGTGGTTGGTGGTGGTGGGTGGTGTGGTTGGTGGTGGGTGGTGGTGGGTGGTGGTGGAGGGGGGTGGGTGTTGGTGGGTGGTGGTGGGTGGTGGTGGGTGGTGGTGGGTGGTGGGTGGTGTGGTTGGTGGTGGTGGGTGGTGTGGTTGGTGGTGGGTGGTGGTGGGTGGTGGTGGAGGGTGGTGGGTGGTGGTGGGTGGTGGTGGGTGGTGGTGGGTGGTAGTGGTGGGTGGTGGTGGGTGGTGGTGGTGGTGGGGGAGCAGAACCGAGGGTGGTGACGTGTCACGTGGAACGAGCTCGATGCCTGTAGCAGGGGGCTCGCGGTTCGAGTCAAATCGGCCGCCCTGGTTAATAGGAGTAGGGTTGGGGGGGGAGTTCATAAAAAAAACGTTTTTTTCTCGGGGGGGGGGGTGGAGGAGGTGGGGGGGGTGGGGGGGTGGGGGTTGGGGGGGGGGGTGGTGCCCTCGCGTGTCCGGCTGATCTGAGTCGACGCTTTGCACCGGCGTGGCGCGTTCGGATGACAGGGTCCCTCCTCTCGGCCTCCTCGTCCGAGCTGAGCGCGGCCATGAAGAACCACGTGCTCAAGGGCAGCGTGCAGCTGCACGAGCTGTTCGGCGGCAAGGCGCTGGAGACGCTGTCCGGCAAGAAGCTCCGCGTGTTCATCTACCAGAAGGTGCCACGGTGACGACGACGACGATGATGATGATGACGATGATGATGATGACGATGATGATGATGGCGACGATGACGACGATGACGTTGATTACGATGATGACGATGACGATGACGACGATGATGACGATGACGACGATGATGACGATGATGACGACGATGACGACGATGGCGATGACGACGATGATGACGATAACGACGATGACGACGATGGCGATGACGACGATGGCGATGACGACGATGATGACGATGACGACGACGATGACGACGAAGGCGATAACAACGACGATGATAATGACGATGATGACGATGACGATGACGACGATGGCGGTGACGACGATGATGACGACGACGATGACCACGACGACGATAACAACGACGATGATAACGACGATAACGACGATGACGACGACGGTGGTAACCACGACCACCGGCAGGTCCCGGACTAGCGCCATTGGGCGGCAGTCCGTGGGGAAAATGGCCGAGCAGGGGCCGGTGGGGAGTCGCTCTGTGTGGGGAAATTGCAAAATGTTATCAGGGTAAAAATAAAAAAAAATTGATATACACAAGAATATAGTTTTTTTTACATATATATCTAATCTTTAAATAACATTTTTTTGTTCATAAAAATATATATACTTATTTAAAGTTTCATTTAAATTAAGTGTATTATTCAAAAAATACAATAATTCGAATTCTAATTAAAACTTTTTTTTAATATCTACATTTCGTTTTATTTTTCACATCAAATATTGTACGATTCCTCTAATGTGTACGCTGTGTTGCTTATTTTATGCTCTCAGTTGCCATCGGAATCCCTATTCCTCAGCAGTCACCCCAAAAATCCTCTTATCGCACGGGCATACCATTTGTTTGCTTGCACCAATCCCCAAAATTGGGGCCAATGACATCCCACGGTCAAACAACCGCCCTAGCACTTGGTCAGATCGCAACATCGAGCTGCTCGTACCACTACCGGCCGCCTTTGTCTCCCCAGTGGCGATGTTTACACACCGCACCAGGTACTCATTTGAGGCTGAGTTTGTCACGTAACCCATTACGACAAAGTATAATAGTTGCCCGTAGCCAGCGTTTGTGCCGGTGTGTTTACAAATGCCTGGGCCGATTCTCTGTCCCCCGTCGCGTCGCTGGCCACCGGCTACAATCGGCGCTGATCGTGACAGCGGTAGGGACCGTTGGCATCCTCACAACTTTGCTGACCTACCTCAGCTCAATCAGCTCAATCCTCCCGTGGCGAGATGTTAACTACCTCGCCCGGTATACAGGAGGTTGTGGGCTCGATCCCAAATCCTGACGACGCCTGCTGCTGTATATTTGGAGTTTGCGGTGTCTCTCCGCCTCGTCGCGTTGGCTTTTTGCCCGTGGCCTCCACGTTTAGAATCGACGCGCATTTAGAGTATTTGTCTGCTGTGATTGTTCCACGCGACGAGCCAATTCGTTGCGATGCCATTCGTGGGCGAGATGGTGGCTTCTGAAAAACAGCTACGCAGCCCAGCAGTGCCTTACCAGGTTACAAGAAAAAAATAGCTAGCAAATAGTTTTTTTTAAGTATGAACCACGTGACTTTTGCAGCTGGGGTTGCAACGTATCATTATTATGATGATGATGCAAGTTTAACCAGGAGAGCCTCACCGAGTCTCAAAGACTCCTTTTTTCAGGAGGGTCCTGCCAAGTTTTCGCAGAACGGGGAGCGATGTTGCTGCTGCCGCTGCCACTGCCGCGTGCAATTACAAAGTCAGTCATTTGCGGTGCAATTGTTCAGCACAATGTCATTGGTCAATACCAGCTACGTATTTTTATTCTCATTTTTTTAAGCGATGAGATTAAAAAAAAACGGAGATACCGGAGGGAAACCCGCGCACAAACCCCCACGCAGAAAGCCAGCCGAGTCGGGAATCGAACCCAGGGACCCTCTTTACCGATGAGGCCCAATCACTACGCCACTCTGCCGCCTGCCGCTTTGTTTACGCGTCTTCATTCATCGAGGGGTTATCCTCCGTAGAGTCGCACCTGATGAGGTAGTTAGAGTCGTCGGCCAGCGCCTTTGGCCCATGCCACAGGATCGGGGCTCGCTTGCAAACCCATCAATCCATGGCCACCCTCCAACAGCGACGTGTCCCTGGTGAACCCACAGTCAATCAGTTATACGGGGGGAGGATGATTTGTCTTCGTTCTCTGTGGGTATGCGTGCGTGCGTGTGTGTATGTGTGGTTCAGTGCCGGATGACCCTAGCAGCACAAGTAGTTACACAATGCTACGGGGCCCCGCACTTTCAATGGGCCCGCGCTAAATGCTTTCAAGCTATCCATTCCGGTTGAGTTATTCCGCTACTTTCTCTATCGCTATACTGCCTTCGACTATTACGAACGGCTGGGTGTTTAAGGTGAGAGATTTGTCGTATTATCCGGCCGTGTAGCAAATTTAAAAAAAAAATACAATTGCTTCACTGTGCAAGTAAAAAAAAAAACAAACGTGTGTTTTAATAGTTACGTGTTTTTTTAAATGTTATGTTATTTAGGTCCCCTTCATAACAACATACCGCTAGAGGCCCCGCGCTGAGCTTCATGCGGCACTGTGGAGGTTATGTGGCAAGCGTTGGCCCATTCGTTAAGCTCGCCGACGCATTCAAACCCGGCGGCTTCACTTCCAGTTCTCGCTCACGGCCAACACCAGTGGCGATTATAAGAACCGGTACCTGGAGCGTCCCCTAAAAGGTCGACGCAGGCTTGAATCAGTGCCTGCGTGCGGTGCGTAAGCGTGGCCACTCGGGGAGGCAAAGGCGGCCGGGCGTGGTATTACCCACCCCAACCCCCCCAACCCTCGTGTGCCGTGCCGGCCTTCATAGGGTTGCTGCTCGCTGACAGCACTTGCCCCAACGGTCTGTTAAGGCTACTCGGGTGGTCTTTGTCTTTGTGTTTCACAGTGGCCGGCGTAAATTTGCGGTACCTCGCGGTGAATTTAAAAGAAGAAAAAGCACAACTGCCAACATTTAAAGGACACATTGGCTCCTAATTAAATTCGGGAACGCGTGAACAATATAGCATTCTGTTTCTGGAACGTGCTCGACGAATTAAGGTTGACGAGACTGATCTTCGAAAAAAAAGTTGTTTTCAAACGGAGCGGCTCATTTCATTAAAAACCGATCTGGGGATGGCCCAAGCGGGCCCAGATGCATTGGCAATGAGTGTGGTGAACCGACACAGCACTTGCTCCAACAGCCTGTTACATGCTATGCGGGTGGGAGGGTGGGGGAGGGTGGAGATCTTTGTCTTTGTGTGTCTTTGTGTCTGTGTGTGTGTGTCTGTGCGTTGGCTGGGTCATGTAGCCCGCATGCCCAGACACCGCATGCCTAAAGGGACCGTGCATAAATGACGTCACGCACCTAGGTGGGGGGGGGGGGGGATGGTCAGATATTTGTGACGATGTGTGACGAGGGGAGGGGGGGGCGGTTGAGAAATGTGACGTCACGTCAAAATGCGCAACTTTAAATCAATATAGACAAACACGTTCTACTTAATTAAATAGACTTTTTGAAAAATGTTTTCTCCTACAACATCAGAGTGCAGCGGCACATTAAATACGCACTACTACAATGACAATAGTTTTAAGCGATTTGAAGCATGTTTTATTTTTTTGGCGGGGGGGAGGGGGCAGAGCTTTGTGACGTCATATTTGAGGGGGGGTCTGACTTTTTGTGACGCCGTGGGACGAGGGGGGGGGGTCAAAAAATCATCCAAAATCGCGTGACGTCATTTATGGACGGCCCCAAACAGCTTTTGTTCGGCCGGTTAGAAGGGGCTAAACGGGCGCGGCACGGGCTAGAGAAGAGATGGAGTGATGTGGTACAGGAGGACGTGGAGCTGAGTGGACTTGCCGATGACTGGTACCAGCGGTGTCAAGATCGGCCTCTGTGGAGGAGGCTCGTGAAGGACGCTACTGGGCAGTTGGAGGCAGTCGCCCTCCAACAACAACGGAGGGCGGAGGAGCGACGCTCACAACAATGAGCGGAGCGCCGGGTGGCTAAAGCACAGCAGGTTGGCACAGTAGGGGGCACAGGTGGTGCATCAGCCAGTCATCTCAGTCATCTCAGTCAGTCGACCCGTGGCACCTGCTGGACCTGCCCCGTGACCTCCTGCCAGCGGGCGTTCGACACCGCACGTGGCCTCAACGTGCACCTAGCCTGCTACAGGCGTCGTGGTGACGTCACGGCCAATTAGTGGCGAATGGCGGTTGTTGTTGTTTGTTGTTGTTGTTGTCGTGTGTGTGTGTAGGCCATCTGTCTGGAGAATGCGTGCGTGTCGCCCAGAGTGAAGCACGGCCAAACGAGCGACATGTTCTCCCTCGACCAAGTCGTGCGTGCCCCGACCAAATCACTGCTGGACCTGCTCAAGGCCGACAAACGCTTCAGGTTCATTATGATGGGAGGGGAGGGAGGGGTTGGGTGAGGTCGCGTGAGTGTAAGCCATCTGGCTACCATGAGAGATTCGTTCATGAGGCTATCCACATACACAAACACAGAGACAATTTCAACCGAGAAGATGTATTCTAGCTTAGCAATCATTGGAAGGATTTGATAAACCATTTGAGGTCTTAATTGATTGTTCACGCTTACGGTGGCTTTCAAACAGCATATATTCATTTTTCGTCTCCCCCCTCCTCTTTTAAGAACATAGATGGACTCGTCCTTCTAAACAAACTGCTAAATCGCTGCGCGTGGCGCTAACTTTTATTATAAATAAATAAAAACACCGTTTAAAAATGAATAAATTAATGCAAACCGCCACTTCTTTCAAATGTTTCTTGCCGTTGTTTTTTTTTCACACCTGATGACGACCGTTTGTGTTATGGTCGAAACGTCGTGAGAATTTTTATTGTTTTATATATATTTTATTATTTTATTGTTTCCCTTCAACGTGACTTTACCGAAAGAGCTAAGAATATGTAAATGTGTCGTTGAACCCGCCACCACACAACGCAGCCGATTGGCAAGGTTTGTCACGTGAAACGAAACGTGCCCGGCATTTGGACCTTTTCACGTAGAAGGGAAATGATAAAATAATAAAAATAATGAAACGTAATAAAATAAAATTCTCACCACGTTTCGGCCACAGACGTGGTGAGAATTGCATTTTATTATGTTTTTATTATTATTTTATTATTTCCCTTCTACGTGACTTTACCGAAAGAACCAAGAAATATGAATCCCTGCAGTCACGAAAGCTTTAAATCAAAATTTGGACCTTTGTTTGGCAGTATATCAAAATATAACAATAGGTGGGAGTTTTTTTATCTTACCCTTTCTGCCAATCAAACGGTTGCGTTAAGTCATCGGCCACTCGGGGTGGGGTGTACGCACGAATGTTGAACTTCTTTCGCACCGTGCGTAGCCAAACCGTGCCAAGCAGAGGTGCGGTGGTTGAAGGATTTATGTAGTTTATTGTAAAAATTCGGGCACAGTCCTTGTGATCACTGTTACGTTGCAATTATGGCTTTATTTTTTGGTGATTTGGAAAACGTTTTTTTGGTTTGGACATGTTTGTTTTGTTGTAGTACGGAGTTAGACTGATGGTCTTAATCTAAGTTTTTCTTGTGGTTGTTGTTGTTGTTGTTTGACTTGCATCCCACTGGGATTTTTTTGCACACAGCGTTTGGTGGTGTACACGGTGCTTTTTTCAGGAATATTTTTGCTGGGTTTTTTTCCATGGATTTTCTGTTTGCACAGTCAACACATAGTCACTTTAAGATGTTTTTCTTGTTCTTGATTTTGTTTTTTTTGTTTGTTGTGGTTGCACCCGATTCAAGAGCCGAATGGCTCACAGGGCTATACCAAAATAAACTAAACTGAAGTGATAACAAACCGCACACAAAGATAAGTTATCGGGGAACGAGTGTGCCAATGCAGTGGCGATGTGGGGACTTCTCTCTTTGCCAGTGTCAAAATATAACACCGAACAGAATCCTCTTTCAAGGAATCCTGCCTGCACAAACCACACGGACTTTGTGGCCAACATGCAAACATAAAGCATGCACCGAGCAATAACACAGGCCCGTTGTCTCTGGTGTGGACCGGTCAGTTTCAAAGACAATGCATCATAATAAAGTATTAAAGCTTTCGTGACCGCAGAAAATTACTCATTGGTTTTTTTCGTTAAAGTCACGTATGTAGAAATACAATTTTATTTTTTAAAATATAATTTCATTGTATTTCTACATCCGTGACTTTACAATGCATCATCTTGAATTTAAGCTTTCGTGACTGCCAGGAATCCTTACCCGTTGGTTCTTTCGGTAAAGTCACGTAGGTAAAAAATACGTGACTTTACCGAATAGAACCAAAGAGTATGGATCCTTGCAGAGTCACGAAAGCTTCAAATCTAGAATTTCTGTTACTTTATACCCACGTGATAAAATTGTGATTTCTTTCACTGCGTACCCACGTGACTTTACCGAAAGCAACCAACGAGTATACAATGCGTAATATCAGCGGAGCCTTCGTCTCACCGGCGGCTGTGCCTCGCCGCAACATCGCTGCTGATGCTGCCGCATCGTGAATGGGTGACCTTGAGTGACGGAACGCTTCCCGATCCGCATGCCCCCCTCCCCCCACTCCGTGTGCCCCCCACTCCCTGCCCCCCCCCCCCCACCACCACCACAGCACGCTGGTGGGCATGGTGAAGACGTCCGGACTCACCCAGACACTCAACAAGGCGGGCTCCTACACGCTCTTCGCGCCCACAAACGCTGCCTTCGAAGCGCTGCCCTCGTCACGGCTCTCCCAGCTCTCGGGTGAAGAGGCTGGGGAGTTCGGGGACTTCTCGTCGTCGTTGTGACGATTCGGTTCTTTTTTTGGTGTCGTCGTCGTCGTCGTCGTGATGATGATGACGATGTCTCTTTGCTATATTTGTGTTGCTGCTTTCCAACCGTGTCCGACACCCCTGCCCGCCCTCGATTCCGTCCTACGCTCCTTCACGCTCCCTCCGCTCACGAGTGCCCCGGTCTCTCGGTCTGAGTCTCACGCCACACCAGCCACCGCTCCTCCTCCTCCTCGTGCCCGATCGCCATTCCTTTCTTCGTCGCTTCTGGCCCACTTTACGCTGGAACAAGTTGCATCAAGACAATCAGCCTCACGAGGCCACGATTCGTTCTTCGCTGTAAACACGCTCACTCACTCACACTCGCATTCAGTCACTCACACTCACTCACTCACAAAGACAAAGATCCCCCATATGTAGCCTTTACAGACTGTAGGGGCAAGTGCTGTTAGCGAGCACTCACACTCACTCACTCACACTCACTCACGCCCACTCACACTCACTCACACTCACTCACACCCACTCACACTTTCTCACACTCACACTCACTCACTCACTCGCTCACACTCACTCACACCCACTCACACACACTCACACCCACCCACTCACTCACTCACACTCACTCACACTCTCTCACACTCACTCGCTCACACTCACTCACACACACTCACTCACTCACACTCACTCACACTCACTCACACTCACACACTCACTCACTCACACACACTCACTCACTCACACCCACTCACTCAAACTCACTCAAACTCACACTCACTCACTCACACTCACTCACACTGACTCACTCACTCACACTCACTCACTCACTCACACCCAATCACACTCACTCAACACCCACTCACACTCACTCACACTCACTCACTCACACTCACACCCACGCACTCACACTCACTCACACTCACTCGCTCATACTCACTCACACCCACTCACACCCACTCAATCACACTCACTCACACTCACTCACACTCACTCGCTCACACTCACTCACACCCACTCACACTCACTCACACTCACTCGCTCACACTCACTCACACACACTCACTCACACACACTCACACTCTCTCACACTCACTCGCTCACACTCACTCACACACACTCACTCACACACACTCACTCACTGACACTCACTCAATCACACTCACACACTCACTCACTCACACACACCCACTCACACTAACTCACACTCAATCGCTCACACTCACTCACACCCACTCACACTCACTCACTCACACTCACTCACACTCACTCACTCAATCACACTCACACCCACGCACTCACACTCACTCACACTCACTCACTCACACCCACTCACTCACACCCACTCACTCACACTCACTCACTCATACCCACTCACACCTTCTCACACTCACTCAATACCCACTCACACTTACTCACTCACACTCACTCACTCACACTCACTCACACCCACTCACTCACACTCACTGACTCACTCACACCCACTCATACGCTCTCACACTCACTCAACACCCACCCACACTCACTCATTCACACCCACTTACACTCACTCACTCACACTCATTCTCACTCACACTCTCTCACACTCACTCGCTCACACTCACTCACACCCACACTCAATCACATCCACACACTCACTCACACTCACTCACACTCTCTCACACTCACTCACACTCACTCACACTCACTCACTCACTCACACTCACTCACACCCACTCACTCACACTCACTCTCAATCATTCACACTCACTCACACTCACTCACACTTACTCACACCCACTCACTCACACTAACTCACTCACACTCACTCACTCACTCACACTCACTCATTCACTCACTCACACTCAAACACACTCACTCACACTCACTCATTCACACTCACTCACTCACTCACACCCACTCACTCACTCACACTCACTCACACCCACACTCACTCACACTCACTCACACCCACTCATTCACTCACACTCACTCACTCACTCACACCCACTCACACTCTCTCACACTCACTCAACACCCACTCACACTCACTCACACCCACTTACACTCACTCACTCACACTCTCTCACACTCGCTCATCCCCACACTCAATCACACCCACTCACTCACACTCACTCTCACTCACTCACACTCACTCTCACTCACTCACTCACACTCTCTCACACTCACTCACACTCACTAACACTCACTCACTCACACTCACTCACTCACACCCACTCACTCACACGCACACACTCACTCACACCCACACTCACTCACACTCACTGACTTACACCAAACTCCCCTTCATTTACACCGTCCCTCTTCCCAACTTCTTCCTCTTTCATCTTCTTCATTTTCTTCCACATTCTCATCTCATTCCTCCTCCTCTTCTTCCTCCTTCCTTCCTTCTTACGTCAAATGCAGGTGGTCGAGCCAGATGAGCGCATCAGGAAGGGCAGAACTCGTGTCTGCGATGTCCCCTTTCCTTCTCGGCGGATCGGGGGCATCACGCCGTTCGTTATGCGTCGCGCCGGTGTCTGCCCTGGTCGAGCGCAGTCGCGCGTCCGAGGGACTCGTCCACGCTCCGTTTCGTGCGTCGGGAATCCGCGTCTGCCGTGGTTTTGGGCGCAGCGGTTGCGGTTCCAAGGGTTGGGGGCCCATCAGCTTCGCGGAGGAACCGCGCTCGGTCATCGCCAGCCACTCGACTTTCATTCTCTTCCGCCGGCGTTCATTCCGCGCGTCGTCACGCTCATCACGCGCTGGCTCCCTTCCCCGCCAACGTCTTCTCACCGGCTCGTCGCGACGCACGTCTGCCGCGCGACGAGACGCCTCTCGGTTTGAGCGCCGGGGGTCCAGGCCGCGATGTGAAACGAATCAGCGATGGCGAAGCCCGGCGCCAATGCCTCGCAAGGAGGGGGGGGGCGCACCCCTTCGTGTGAGACGGCGGCCCATGGAAGTGGAGGTCATAGAGCTACCTCTGAGATCCCTTCAAGCCGCCTCTGGCCCCACCCGGTAGGGGCTGGCAATTTGGCCGCTCCGCGGGCCGGTCAAAGGGATGCTTTCAATTCCCGAAGCTGGATTTTTTTTACAAAAGTAATTGCGCAACTTCAATTTAATGTGGTAGGCCCAGGCTGAGACCATCAACTCTCGGTGGCTAGGAGATGTTAACTACCTCGCCCCGGTGTGCAGGAGGTCGTGGGTTCGATCCCGACCCTGACGCCTGCTGCTGTATATTTGGAGTTTGTGTGTGTCTCTCTCTCTCATCATCATCATCATCAAGGTGGCTAGGAGATGTTAACTACCTCGCCTGGTACACAGGAGGTCGTGGGTTCCATCCCGACCCTGACGATGCCTGCTGTATATTTGGAGTTTGTGTGTCTCTCTCTCTCTCATCATCATCATCATCACGGTGGCTAGGAGATGTTAACTACCTCGCCAGGTATACAGGAGGTCGTGGGTTCGATATCGACCCCGACGCCTGCTGTTTATTCGGAGTTTTTATTTTTTCTCACCATGGTCGCGTGGATTTTTTTTTCCGGGTCCTCCGGTTTTTCCCTCCACGCTTAGAATTGACACGCGTTCAGAGTATTTGGCTGCTATACATTTCCACATGATGATGAGCCACTTTTTTAAAGCTATCATTTGTGGCCAGGTCGGTTCTGAAAAAGAGCTATAGAGTTACGCTTTGGTTTTTTCGGTAAAGTCACGTAGAAATAATACAAATAAAATTATATTTACCGAAAAAACAAAAGAGTAATTCCTGCAGTCACGACAGCAACCAATCAAGCTATAGAGTTCCTTGGGGCCTTACCGAGTAAACTTAGAAGAAAAAAAATGGTTAAAAGTTTTTAATTTAAACTCGCTATGCCGGAGAAACCAGTGCAACCAGACGGTGGCTGCCTGGATCCGAACCTAGGACCCTCAGCAGTGCCAGCTCAGCGCTCTGACCTCCGACCTCTGACCTCTGAGCCACACTGGCACCTTTCTGATTCAAACTTAAAACCCCCGACGCCAAACCTTGCCTGCCGCCGCACGAACCGCTTGACGTTGCCCATCCGTCGGCTGCCCTCGGCCGTTTGCAGAAATGGTTTAGGGCAGCCGTCAGAAATCCCGTCGCATCACATCGCCACTGTGGCGAGGCGTCATCTCCCTCGCCCGGTACGCAGGAGGCGCGTGGTTTCGACATCGGACCCTGCCGATGACCGTTGTTGTATATTTGGAGGGGGCGCGTGTTCTCCCTCGCTCTTCATCCCCGCAGGTTATCAGCACTTTCGCCGAAAGGACATCGGGCGGCGTGAGTGTCCGCCGCGTCATTCGAAACCATTAGGGGCGGGGGCTTTCACCGTTTGTGTATTGTCAGGGGCTACCACTGAAAGGCCACTGAAAGACCACTGAAAGGCCACTAAAAGGCCACTAAAAGGCCACTGGCCACTAAAAGGCCACTGGCCACTAAAAGGCCACTAAAAGGCCACTGGCCACTAAAAGGCCACTGGCCACTAAAGGCCACTAAAAGGCCACTGGCCACTAAAAGGCCACTAAAAGGCCACCAGTGGACCCACAGGGGCCATGCGATGAAGATGGCTGGCGTAAGATCGAGCGGGGCTCGTCAACACGGAGAAATAAGACACGGCCAGCTCGGGTTAAAAACCCCTCTGGCAGCGAGAGGTCAATCACACTCAGAGGAGATGGATTATATCCAAGGGTAAAGGAGGTCCCGCCCGGGTTAGTCTTGAACTTGGTGGGCGTTCTATGTTCCGCACAGCGCGTCACACGCCAGGGAATCACTGCGATCAAGCGTCACCCCGAACCCCCGTTCTTTCGACTCGCACAGAGACCCATAGACTCACACAGAGACGCATAGACTCACACAGAGATGCCTAGACTCGCACAGAGACCCATAGACTCACACAGAGACGCAAAGACTCACACAGAGACCCATAGACTCGCACAGGGACCCATAGACTCGCACAGAGACCCATAGACTCACACAGAGACGCAAAGACTCGCACAGAGACCCATAGACTCGCACAGGGACCCATAGACTCACACAGAGACCCATAGACTCACACAGAGACCCATAGACTCGCATAGAGATGCATAGACTCACACAGAGACGCAAAGGCTCACACAGAGATGCCTAGACTCACACAGATGCATAGACTCACACAGAGATGCCTAGACTCGCATAGAGACACAGACCCATAGACTCACACAGAGACCCATAGACTCACACAGAGACGCATAGACTCACACAGAGACGCATAGACTCACACAGAGACACAGAGACTCATACAGAGACCCATAGACTCACACAGAGACGCATAGACTCACACAGAGACCCAAAGACTCACACAGAGACCCATAGACTCACACAGAGACCCATAGACTCACACAGAGACCCATATACTCACACAGAGACGCATAGACTCACACAGAGACGCATAGAGTCACACAGAGATGCATAGACTCACACAGAGACGCATAGACTCACACAGAGATGCATAGACTCACACAGAGACGCATAGACTCACACAGAGATGCATAGACTCACACAGAGATGCATAGACTCACACAGAGACGCATAGACTCACACAAAGATGCATAGACTCACACAGAGACGTATAGACTCACACAGAGACCCATAGACTCACACAGAGACCCATAGACTCACACAGGGACCCACAGACTCACACAGAGATGCATAGACTCACACAGAGACGCATAGACTCACACAGAGATGCATAGACTCACACAGAGACGCATAGACTCACACAGAGATGCATAGACTCGCATAGAGACACAGACCCATAGACTCACACAGAGACCCATAGACTCACACAGAGACGCATAGACTCACACAGAGACGCATAGACTCACACAGAGATGCCTAGACTCGCATAGAGACACAGACCCATAGACTCACACGGGGACCCATAGGCTCACACAAAGACCCATAGACTCACACAGAAACCCATAGACTCACAGAGACCCATATAATCGCATAGAGACACAGAGACCCATAGACTCGCACAGAGGCCCATAGACTTGCATAGAGACCCATAGACTCACACAGAGACCCACAGACTCACACAGAGACCCGCAGACTTGCACAGAGACCCATAGACTCACACAGAGACCCATACACTCGCATGTATGTTGAACTTCTTTCGCACCATACGGAGCCAACCATGCTAATCGGAGGTGCGGGGGAAGGACAACAAACGAAACAGAAAAAAAGCCGTTGTAAAGAAATTAGCCTTCAATCTGGATGGTTTATAAGTGCATAGCTCCAGTGGCTTCCTAATACCGGAAGGAAGAGCGTTCCAGACGGCCGCAGAAGTGCATCAGAAAGCGGGTGATGCAGTGGCCGTCTTTGTTGGACGGTTAGCCAATAGCCACTGCTGCTGCGAGGTTGGCCAGAGTTCACGTGGCGATGGTTTATGCGACTTGACGAGTTCAGCAAGCTATTGTGATTCATAATGACGACGACGACGCTGACGACGATGATGACGATGACGATGAAAATTAATTTCATGCGAATGATGATGACGATCTTCAGGTAGCACGAAGCAGCAGGCCGAGGTTCTGAAGTTCCACGTGACGAATGGCGTGGTGGTGAAGGGTGGGGTGCCGCAAGACGCCACCACTTTCCTTACCACGCTGCAGGGTGGTGGCCTGGAGCTCGTACAGGTGAGGAGGGGTGAGCCGCTCGTGGTGGTGGTGGCGGCGGTGGTGAGGGAGGGAGGGAGCTGGCACGTGGGTTTGATCCCGACCCTGACGCCTGTTGTGTGCACTTCTGCAAAAAGAGCCGATTTGGCTCAGTGGGCCTTACCTGGTCAAATTAAAAAAAAAAATAGTTTAGTTTTTTTTTAAAGTATATTTTGAGTTTGCGTGCTGTCCCCGTGGTCGCGTGGATGTTTCTCCCGAGTCCTCCGGTTTATCCTTCCGCGTTTATAATCAACGCCCGCTGGAAATTTCCACGTGATGATACCAGCCACTTCGTCGAGCTATCGTTTGCTGTGGTCAGTTCGCTTCCTTAAAAGGATCCGTGTAGCGCCGTGGTGGGGCCTTGCCCGTGGTAAACGCAGAATAAGAAGACGTTTCGTCCAGGAGGGCAAGAGCTGTCGGGTCACTTACCCTAAGTCCTCGCGGTCAGTCGGACAAAGATGGGGCTCGCGGGCATCGTGCGGCGCTTTCAGAATGCGCTTCAGTTGGCCGTCTGGAACGCTCTCCCTTCCGATATCAGGAAGCCGGCTGGAGCTATGCGCTTTAAGTCGTCTGTGTTGAAAACGAATTTCTTTAGAACTGCTTTTTAGTGTGTGTTTGGTTTCCATTAGCCTCGGTTGGCTACGTACGGTGCGAAAGAAGTTCAGCATGCATGCGAGTGCATGGGTCTCGTTGCAAGTCTGTGGGTCTCTGCGTGAGCCTATGGGACGCATACATACTCACACATTGGTTATCCAGTTAGCAGACTTGCCCGTGTTAGGGGGAGTTGTGGAATTCCACGGATGGGCCAAGGCCACCAGAAGAAATAAACACCGACCAAAATTCTAATTTCTACGTAATGTTGAACCTCTTTCGCATTCGTACGTAGCCAACCGCGCTAATCGGAGGTGGGGAGGAGGTGGGGGGGGGAAGGACAACAAACTAAATACAAAAAGCAGTTTTAAAGAAGATGACGATTAAAAAGTGCACGGCACCACCGGGCTTCCTAACATCGGGAAGGAAGAGAGCGTTCCAGACGGCCGCAGAAGCGCGTCTGAAAGAGCCGCGCGACGATGCGGTGACCGCCGCCTTTTGCTCGACGGCTGAGCCAAAATCCGTTGCTGCTGCGAGGATGACGACCGGAGTTCATCACACACACACACACACGTCTCTTTTTTATATATATACTTAGAGAGCTGTGCCTCAACTCAAGGCACGCTCTATCGCAGAATTTAAAAGCGGTAGCAAAAAACACAGAGGGACGTAGATGTCGAGGGCGTTATAAAGGGCCGAGGAATGAGTGACCTTTAACAGAGGGCACGTGAGGGTCACGGGGATGGGACGCAGTGGGATTGGTGATCGATGGACGTGAAGACGCTTGGTCATATTCTGAAGAACAATGCAACAGACCCATCGGTAGTCATCACAGAGAGTAATTGTTGTTGTTGGTATTGTTGTTGCTGTTGTTGTCGCGTGTGGCAGACCCGGGATGGCGTCCTCTCTGTTGCTGGCCACGATGTGGTGCAGGAGGATTTAATGGCCACAAACGGGGTGATCCACGCCATCAACTCCGTCTTGCTCCCCTCTGGTGAGAACTATCAGTGTAACGAAACCATGAACTGAACTATAAACTGAACTATAAACTACAGATTGTATTTACTTTACCGGGTAAGCCCCCCCCCCCACTGAGCTATATAAAGCTCAATGGGGGGGCCTTCACCTGCTCGACGAAGTGGCTTATCATCGTCACGTGCAAATTTATATCAGCAGACAGATAACCCTAAACGCGTGACGTTCATTTTAAACGTGGAGGGGGAAAAAAAAAGAAAAAAAGGACGCGGAGAAAATTCCAGGCGACCACGGGGGAGAGAGACATCCAAACTACAAATATACAGCGGCAGAGGTCAGGGTCTGCATCGAACCCGCGACCTCCTGTATACCAGGCGAGGTCGTTAACATCTCCTAGCCACCGTGATGATGATGATGATGAGAGAGAGAGACATCCAAACTCCAAATATACAGCGGCAGGCGTCAGGGTCTGCATCGAACCCGCGACCTCCTGTATACCAGGCGAGGTCGTTAACATCTCCTAGCCACCGTGATGATGATGATGAGAGAGAGAGAGAGACATCGAAACTCCAAATATACAGCGGCAGGCGTCAGGGTCTGCATCGAACCCGCGACCTCCTGCATACCAGGCGAGGTCGTTAACATCTCCTAGCCACCGTGATGATGATGATGAGAGAGAGAGACATCCAAACTCCAAACAAACAGCGGCAGGCGTCAGGGTCTGCATCGAACCCGCGACCTCCTGTATACCAGGCGAGGTCGTTAACATCTCCTAGCCACCGTGATGATGATGATGATGAGAGAGAGAGACATCCAAACTCCAAATATACAGCGGCAGGCGTCAGGGTCTGCATCGAACCCGCGACCTCCTGTATACCAGGCGAGGTCGTTAACATCTCCTAGCCACCGTGATGATGATGATGATGAGAGAGAGAGACATCCAAACTCCAAATATACAGCGGCAGGCGTCAGGGTCTGCATCGAACCCGCGACCTCCTGTATACCAGGCGAGGTCGTTAACATCTCCTAGCCACCGTGATGATGATGATGATGAGAGAGAGAGAGAGACATCCAAACTCCAAACAAACAGCGGCAGGCGTCAGGGTCTGCATCGAACCCGCGACCTCCTGCATAGCGGGCGAGGCATTTAACATTCTGATTGAACGAGAGCTCGTCAGGCAGGTGGGCTCACGGTGAACGCAGGTTTGGGGCCAACCGAACGCTGGTGAGAGTGCACAAGCTGGGGTGGCGGGTCTCCGCGTGGCTCTGCTTGGCAATGCACTGGTTGTGGAACGCATCCCACCACACAACGCAACGGGTGGCCAAACCTATGAGTTGGGTGGGGGGGGGAGAGGGCCTTGACGATCACCACGAGATATATTTTCAACAAGAGTGTTAAAGCACAACGAGAGAAATATTTAAAGCGAGGTTTAAATTAATTTCGTTCTGAAAATGAATTCATTTACGATCGACGTTCTATTTTAATTTAATTACAGCGATAACTCTACGCTGATAATGTAGTTACTACGCGACTGGAAATGTAGTTACTATGCCACTGATAATGTAGTCACTACACCACTGATAATGTAGTTACTACACCACTGAAAATGTAGTTACTACACCACTGATAATGTAGTTACTACGTCACTGATAATGTAGTTACTACACCACTGATAATGTAGTTACTACACCACTGATAATGTAGTTACTACACCACTGATAATGTAGTTACTACACCACTGATAATGTAGTTACTACACCACTGATAATGTAGTTACTACACCACTGATAATGTAGTTACTACGCCACTGAAAATGTAGTTACTACACCACTGATAATGAAGTTACGACACCACTGATAATGTAGTTACTACGTCACTGATGATGTAGTCACTACACCACTGATAATGTAGTTACGACACCACTGATAATGTAGTTACTACGCCACTGATAATGTAGTCATTACACCACTGACAATGTAGTTACTACGCCACTGATAATGTAGTGACTACACCACTGATAATGTAGTCACTACAACACTGATAATGTAGTTACTACACCACTGATAATGTAGTTACGACACCACTGATAATGTAGTTACTACGTCTCTGATGATGTAGTCACTACACCACTGATAATGTAGTTACTACACCACTGATAATATAGTTACTACACCACTGATAATGTAGTCACTACACCACTGATAATGTAGTTACTACGCCACTGATAATGTAGTTACTACGCCACTGATAATGTAGTCACTACGCCACTGATAATGTAGTCACTACACCACTGATAATGTAGTTACTACACCACTGATAATGTAGTTACTACACCACTGATAATGTAGTCACTACACCACTGATAATGTAGTTACTACGCCACTGATAATGTAGTTACTACGCCACTGATAATGTAGTTACTACACCACTGATAATGTAGTTACTACACCACTGATAATGTAGTCACTACGCCACTGATAATGTAGTTACTACACCACTGATAATGTAGTTACTACACCACTGATAATGTAGTTACTACACCACTGATAATGTAGTTACTACACCACTGATAATGTAGTTACTACGTCACTGATGATGTAGTCACTACGTCACTGATAGTGAGTGGAGGAGCCTTCAGGCTGCAACGTTTTCACCACCCGGTGTGAGAGAAGAAGGGCTTTTGCTGATCTGAAATAGAAACTTCACGTCTATGGGGGGTCAATATATAGAGGGGTGGGTAGGGGATAGGGGAGGGTAGGGGGTCAGGATAGAGGGGTGGGTAGGGGATAGGGGAGGGTAGGGGGTCAGGATACAGGGGTGGGTAGGGGATAGGGGAGGGTAGGGGTCAATGTAGAGGGGTGGGTAGGGGATAGGGGAAGGTAGGGGGTCAGGATAGAGGGGTGGGTAGGGGATAGGGGAGGGTAGGGGTCAATATAGAGGGTGTGTAGGGGATAGATGAGGGTAGAGGACAATCTAGAGGGGTGTGGAGGGGATAGGGGAGGGTAGGGGTCTAGATAGAGGGGTGTGTAGGGGATAGGGGAGGGTAGGGGATAGGGGAGGGTAGGGGATAGGGGAGGGTAGATGATAGGGGAGGGTAGGGGATAGGGGAGGGTGTGTAGGGGATAGGGGTGTGTAGGGGATAGGAGAGGGTAGGGGTCAAGATGGAGGGTGGGTAGGGGATAGGGGAGGGTGTGTAGGGGATAGGGGAGGGTAGGAGGATAATCAATGGAGGGGGAGGGAAGGGGAAGAAGTGAAGCTGTAAGAGACGAACGGGAGTGACTTGAAGCACTTTTAAGTTAAATAAAAAAAACTCACCTTTTTCAACTTGCTTTTGCGTAATAATGCAATTATCTTTTGCATGGACATTGCTTTTATCCTTCTTGTAATTTTAGTCTTTTAACAATGTTTTTTTCGTTTCACCTGGACGGCACTTCGAATGGCATCCTTTGCACGAAATAGTGCTAGAGAATCTTCTTTGGTTGAATGAGAAAAAAATAATAAATTGATAAAATAAAATAACGCAATAAAATTCTCACGACGTTTCGGCCACAACACAAGCGGCCTTCATCAGGTGAAGGGACGAGACTGTCTGGAGGACAGCGCTGGAGCGGCCAGATACCGGTTGGACTGTCCTCCAGACAATTCTCGTCCCTTCACCTGATGAAGGCCGCTTGTGTTGTGGCCGAAACGTCGTGAGAATTTTATTGTGTTATTTTATTTTATCAATTTATTATTTTATTCTCATTCTACGTGGTGGTGACTTTACCGAAAGAACCAAAGAAGATGAATCCTTGCAGTCACGAAAGCTTTAAATCGAAATTTAGTGCTAGAGAAATAAAGTCTTGATTCATTGATTGAAGTAGTGTGGGGGGGGGGGGGTGGAGGGACCGCCTCACGGTTCGCTCGCACTCGTGAAGTTTATATTTTTCGGGGGGGGGGGTTGGGGGGGGTGTTCCTCTTTCTCTCTCTCAACAGAATCCGATTCGGTGACGATCAAGCTCGTGCAAGGCAAGCAGCTGGTGACGCGCACCCTGAAAAAGGGTTCCAAGTTTTCAGTCGCCAGCACGGGGTAGACATGGGACCCCCCCGTCAGCCAGCCTGCCAGCCTGCCTGCCTGCCTGCCGGCTGGCCGGCCACCCTGCCACCCTGCCACCCTGCCACCCTGCCACCCTGCCACCCGCACGATGCGAAACGATCACTTCACCCCATCAGAATCGGCCCCGAACGCGGCTCTTCGCCAGGGGCAAAAAACGCGGCATTCAGATGGGCAGGGGCTGGCAGATGCCACGCTCCGACCGCTTTATGGGAAATGCGTTGACATCGCGGTGCTAACGTGGACACGTTGTTGCAGTGGCAGTCACGAGGACAAACTTGGTACGGTGTTCTCGTTGTCACGAGTGTCCAGTTCCCCCGTGCTTGCCCCGCACCTCCGATTTGCACGGGTGGCGACGTGCGGTGCGAAAGAAGTTCAGCAAGCGTAAATACGCGCAAGCCGCTCGCACGCCCACTCTCTGATTCACCCACTCACACACCCACTCTCTGATTCACCCACTCGCTACACTGACTCTCTGATTCACCCACTCACACACCCACTCTTTGATTCACCCACTCGCTACACCGACTCTCTGATTCACCCACTCGCTACACCGACTCTCTGATTCACCCACTCACACACCCACTCTCTCATTCACCCACTCGCTACACCGACTCTCTGATTCACCCACTCACACACCCACTCTCTGATTCACCCACTCACACACCCACTCTCTGATTCACCCACTCACACACCCACTCTCTCATTCGCCCACTCACACACCCACTCTCTCATTCACCCACTCACACACCGACTCTCTGATTCACCCACTCACGCACCTACTCTCTGATTCACCCACTCACACACCGACTTTCTGATTCACCCACTCACACACCCACTCTCTGATTCACCCACTCACACACCCACTCTCTCATTCACCCACTCACACACCCACTCTCTGATTCACCCACTCACACACCCACTCTCTCATTCACCCACTCACACACCCACTCTCTGATTCACCCACTCGCTACACCGACTCTCTGATTCACCCACTCACACACCCACTCTCTGATTCACCCACTCACACACACACTCTCTCATTCACCCACTCACACACCGACTCTCTCATTCACCCACTCACACGCTGACTCTCTCATTCACCCACTCACACACCCACTCTCTCATTCACCCACTCGCTACACCGACTCTCTCATTCACCCACTCACCCTCTGATGCACAGCACCTCTGATTAGCACGGTTGGCTGCGTACGGTGCTAAAGAAGTTCAACGTACATCCAGTTTGAATGTATTCCTTTCATGTAACAAATTAAACGTTACAATAAAACCTTCCCCTCCAGCCCCGCGTGCCTGATCACTGAACCAGGAAGGCCCTCTGGGTTACGGCGCTGTCCGTTGCAACAACGAGTGAACCGCCCCTGTGACATGTCACTACCAGTGCGATATGGTACTGCCCAGATCGAAAAGTGTACTCACGTTATAATAGGGTTTTTCCCCTTTTTTCTGGCCACAAAACTGAAACCTTTTTACGAAGATTCATGTTTGCATTAACCACAATACCTGCATTCAAAATGCAAACAAAAACATACTATGATAGTATATGCATTGTCCTTGAAACTGATTGGTCCACACCAAGGGACGGCTTTCTTTTGAGCCTCGACCCAATTGGTGCTCGACCAGATGACGCCAAAAGGCGTCACACAGCTCAAAGACAATGCCGCTATCAAAGTAATGAGGGCTCGGGGTGAGCATCTACATCATTAGACCTCCTTTGCCAGTACCAAAATGTAATAATAGGGTTTTTCCCCTTTTTTCTGGCAACAAAACTGAAACCTTTTAACAAGGATTCATGTTACTGCATCAACCACAATACCTGCAGTCAAAATGCAAACAACAAAAAAAACACACTATGATTAATATATGCATTGTCCTTGAAACTGATTGGTCCACAACAAAAAAGGGGAAAAACCCTATTATTACATTTTGGTACTGGCAAAGAAGGTCTAATGGTGTACTCACGTCTTTTCACGGAAGGCGCCAATCAGTCGTGAATCTGATTCTGACCAGATTGCTATTTATTTTCTATCATGCCGATCGCTCCAGTTAAAACGAATATTCGGATCCGAAACAAGCTTGTCGCATAATATAAGATGTTTTCTTTTAAATTTCGATTTAAAGCTTTCGTGACTGCAAGGATTCATCTTCGTTGGTTCTTTCGGTAAAGTCACCACGTAGAATGAGAATAAAATAATACATTGATAAAATAAAATAACACAATAATATTCTCACGACGTTTCGGCCACAACCCAAGCGGCCTTCATCAGGTGAAGGGGACGAGACTGTCTGGAGGACAGCGCTGTGGCCGAAACGTCGTGAGAATATTATTGTGTTATTTTATTTTATCAACTTATTATTTTATTCTCATTCTACGTGGTGACTTTACCGAAAGAACCAAAGAAGAGGATGTTTTTCTTATTCTTAGTTTTTTTTCGGTAAAGTCACGTTGAAGGGAAACAACAAAATAATAAAATATATATAAAACAATAAAAAATTCTCACGACGTTTCGACCATAACTCAAACGGTCGTCTTCAGGTGTGTTGGTCTGCATACATTTTCTTAATTGATTGTTCACGCTTACAGTGGCTTTCAGACAGCATACATTATAAAATTTCGTCTCCCCCCTCCTCTTTTCAGAATATAGATGGACTAGTCCTAAATAAACTGCCAAATTGCTGCGCGTGGCGCTAACGTTTTTTATAAATAAATAAATGCGCCGTTTAAAAATAAATTTATGCAGACCAACACACCTGAAGACGACCGTTTGAGTTATGGTCGAAACGTCGTGAGAATTTTTTTTATTGTTTTATATATATTTTATTATTTTGTTGTTTCCCTTCAACGTGACTTTACCGAAAAAAAACTAAGAATATGAATTACTGCAGTCACGAAAGCTTTAAATCAAGATGTTTTTCTTGTTCATTTTTTTTGGTTGTTGCGGTTGCACCCGATTCAAGAGCCGAATGGCTCACGGGGCCAGACCAAAATAAATGGAAACTATCAACTAAGCAACGCGGCACACAAGTTTTTGCGTCGCTAAGGAAAGCAAACAGCGAAGGAATGTTAAGTTTAAGACCGAGGCTTTTGCGGCCGATGTCATCCATAATTCAGGTGTTTTGGTGTTAGATCGCGTAAGTATATGAATGTTGTGTCGTTCAACCCGCCACCACCCGACACGGCCAACTAGTAAGGGTTGTCACGTAAACACAACGTGGCCAATTCGTCACGGGCAGAGCGCACCGGTGTGTTGGGGAGCTAAGCCAACGACATTTACAATCTAATTACCAGCGAAACATATTCTTGGTTCGTTCGGTAAAGTCACGTAGAAGGGAAACAATACAATAATAAAAAAACGCCACTTTTTCAAATTTTCTTGCTGTGGTTTTCACACCTGATGATGATGATTGCTTGTGTTGCAGTCGAAACGTCGTGAGAATTTTATTGTTTTATGTTTTTATTATTTTATTGCTTCCCTTCTAACGTGGTGACTTTACCGAAAGAACCAAGAATATGAATCCCCGCAGTCACGAAAGCTTTAAATCAAAACATGATTACCATTAAGTCCTCCATGTGGCATTGCTATCTTGACATCACCCATACAACCACCATGAAGTCTCCCATACACCAAAGGCACTGTGACGTCCCCCATGCAAATAAAAAAATAACCGTTTGTTTCTTGATAAAGGAGTGTTAAAATAGTCTGAATCAGCCAGCACGCCGGTCTTGTTTAAGGCGTCTCTTGCTTAAATCGAAACGTCGAGGATTCTGCTCCAAAGTAGAGATATTATTCACCAGCAAAAACAAAATTACACTCGATTCTCTCGCTATTAATGGCTTGGGCTACGGCGTGTCGATACGTTCGGCGAACGTGTTATTACACATTTGTTATTACACATCTGCTGAGTGGTTTGGGGGGGTTGCAGAGAAAAAAAACGGACACAGCTCAACTTATACGCAACGATCGAACGAGGCCCGAAGAAACCCGTGACGAGTCGTGGGTCACATTGGGTTGCGAAAGCCTTCGTGTTAAACTGAATAAACGTCGTGGCGTCATATATAGTAAGGTGCTTTTGAAAAACAAATTTTAACACTTATATGGGACCTTTGTTTTTAATGGAAAAAGAATGGATAATATTACGCGGTAACACGATAACAAATGTAATGTTAATTGCTTCAAAAAATTTTGATTCAAAGCTCTCGTGACTGCAGGGATTCATATTCTTGGTTCTTTCGGTAAAGTCACCGCGTAGAAGGGAAACAATAAAATAATAAAAATATAAAACAATACAATTCTCACGACGTTTCGACTGCAACACAAGCAATCATCATCAGGTGTGAAAACCACAGCAAGAAAATGTTATTGCTGTGGTTACCGAAAGAACCAAGAATATAGCTTCAAAAAATTCTAGATTTGAAGCTTTCGTGACTGCAAGGATCCATACTCTTTGGTTCTATTCGGTGAAGTCACATAAAAGTATTAAAAATATATATAATAAAATATATATAATATTATTTTTTTGTTGTTTTATACTTTTACGTGACTTTACCGAAAAGCTTTAAAAAAGTCAAAAAGTCTCCCCACGTGTTCGCCATCCTTGTCAAGACGTGGCCTGGAATCTTCTCCGTGGCGTTGTTGCAAATTCTCAGAAGTGTTATAACATTTTGTTGAAGCACCCTGTATGTCGCCAGGCCATACAATTCCTTGGAAAACATTTTGTAAAGCAATATATCATTATTATTAGAACGCGACAGCCTCACCGAGATCTCAAGGCTATATTTGCTGCCAAAAGTTTCACAGATGTTGCTATGCGTGTACTCCCAATTGAGTCGTTTGGTGGGTTAATGTCTTAGCTTTGGGATGTGTTGGCCAATTCCAGTTGGATTGCGTCTTTGTTTGGCTATGGGAGGAAACCGGAGATCCAGGAGGACACGCATGCAGAGCAGGGAGAGAGAGAATTAAAACTCCACTCACCCACTCACTGCAGAGCAGGAGGAGGACATACAAACCCCACGCAGGGAGAACCCGGACAAAAATCCACGTGACCACGGGGGAGAGAGAACTCCGCAAACTCCAAATACATCCATGACAGAGGTTTTTTTTTTTTTACATCGCGTAAATATATAAATGTGTCGTTAAACCCGCCACCACTCCAGACACAGCCAATTAGTAAAGGTTTGTCACTTAAACATAACATGCCACTTCGTCAATGTGTTGGAGAGCAAAGCCACAACATTTGTGGCGATGCTCGAACCCACGGCCTCCAGCATAGCGGGCGAGGCATTTAACATTCTGATTGAACGAGAGCTCGTCAGGCAGGTGGGCTCACGGTGAACGCAAGGTTGGGCCAGCCGCGCGCGTAGGAGGGTGCATACGTTGGGGGGGGCTCCGCGTGGCTCTGCTTGTCCGTTGATCGGAATGGCAATGCACCCCACTGTACACTAGCGAAGTGGCAGCGGAGCGGGAGACACGGGTTCTTGAGGAGGTGCCTTCAGGTTCACAGGTTTCGCCCATCGCTTCTCTCAAGTCGTCTCGACCTAGCCTTGACACAACCCCTGAGCGCGTTACACCGACGGCGCCGACCGAGACAGCCAACAACTCTCCGGCCGCGCAATATCTTCGAGAAGACGGCGGCGAAGAAGGCGGCGAAGACGACGGGACGAGTTCACTTCCCAGCACCGGCAGCCACGAGCTCCCCGCTCTCCACTGCTTTTATGCTCCCCGGCGCGGCCTGGCTCCGCCCTGGCCGCACCTCCCTTCTCGAACCCACTAGCGGGTTCCAGGGGCTTCCAGATGGGGGTCTTCCATGACCCTTGACCCCAGCTCCTCCGCCCTGCCGACACACACACCGCGTAAGTGCTCACCGGCGTGTGTGCTGCTCGTCCACCGCAGTTGCCATTCGCTGGACAACAAACGGTGCTATTACACTACCGTTGTAATGACCGAAATAATTACCCCAAGCCATATGCAGCCTAACGGCTATTTACAAATAAACAAACGGTCTCTGATTGGAAGAAAGAGGCCTCCACGGTGATTGGTCGGGAGGCAGACGTTTAAAGGGATTTGGAGGATAAGAGGTTTAACGGGAAAGCAGAAAGGATCCGTTCAATGGAAAGGACAGGGATCGGCTCGAGGTAAAAAACAAGGAGAAGTATTAGAGTAGGTTTTACCCTTTCTGGCAATAAAACAGGTGTGTTAAGACGTTAAAACACCAAACTGAAACCTTGAGCAAGGAATCGTGTCCGCATATTAACCGCATGCACTTGTGGTGAACATGCAACAAAAAAACCTGCTGTGATAGTATGTGATGCATTGTACTCAGATTGTAAATGTTGTGGCTTGGCTCTCCAACACACCGGTGTGCTGTACTAGTGACGAATTGGCAACGTTCTGTTTACGTGACACCCCTTACAAGTTGGCCGTGTCGGGTGGTGGCGGTTTTAACGACACATATTTACGCAATCAAACCCCAAAAAAACCTATATTATTGATAATGCATTGTCTTTGAAACTGATTGGTCCACACCAGAGGCAGCCCTTCTTGAGAGCCTAGTCTCAAACAGTGCGAGACCAGCGGAGTAGGGACGCTCGGAGGAAGATACAAGCAGGAAGACAAGAACGAAGGCTAGGGTCATCGTGGAAGTCTATAGTAGGGTTCCATATCATAACCCGTCTCTCTCCGCACAACGCAACGGGACCCCTCCCCCACCCCTACTGCTTACTCCCTGCCCCCAGCATGCCCCCCCAACTACAACCAACCCCATCAAAGACAACAGCAGCAACCACTGCCGTGGTGACTTCACCATGGCGCGCGCAAGTGTGCCAGGCTAGGTGCACTTCGAGGCTGCCGCGTGGACCGTCGAAGTCCCGTTGGTAGCAGGTCATGGAACAGACCCCGGGGTGTCCGTGGGTTGACTGACCGAGATGGCTAGCAGATGTATCACCGGTGCTACCCCACTGTGCCAACTCGCTGCGTTTTAGCCGCCCGGCGCTCCGATCGTTGTTGTGAGCGTCGCTTTCTGCCCTCTGTTGTTGCTGGAGGGCGACTCAGGAGCCTCCTCGACAGAGGCTGATCTTAAAACTGCTGGTACCAGTCATCGGCAAGCCAATCAACCCCACCAGAACCCCTCTCACTCCCCATCTCACAACCCCTAACCCTATCACCACCCTTACCGCTATTACTACCTCAACTCCTATCACTACCCCTACCACTATCACTACCCCAGTCCCTATCACTACCCCAACTCCTATAACTACCCCAACTCCTATCACTACCCCAACCCCTATCACTACCCCAACTCCTATCACTACCCCAAACACTATCACTACCCCAACCTCTATCACTACCCCAACTCCTATCACTACCCCTACCACTATCACTACCCCAACCCCTATCACTACCCAACTCCTATCACTACCCCTACCCCTATCACTACCCCTATTACTACCCCAACTCCTATCACTACCCCAACTCCTATCACTACCCCTATCACTACCCCTATCACTACCCCAACTCCTATCACTACCCCAACTCCTATCACTACCCCAACCACTATCACTACCCCTATCACTACCCCAGTCCCTATCACTACCCCAACCCCTATCACTACCCCAACTCCTATCACTACCCCAACTCCTATCATTACCCCAACCCCTATAACTACCCAAACCCCTATCACTACTCCTATCACTACCCCAACCACTATCACTACCCCAGCCCCTATCACTACCCCTACCCCTATCACTACCCCAACCCCTATCACTACCCCAACTCCTATCACTACCCCTACCCCTATCACTACCCCTACCACTATCGCTACCCCAACCACTATCACTACCCCTATCACTACCCCAACCACTATCACTACCCCAGCCCCTATCACTACCCCAACCCCTATCACTACCCCAACTCCTATCACTACCCCAACCCCTATCACTACCCCAACTCCTATCACTACCCCAACTCCTATCACTACCCCAACTCCTATCACTACCCCAACCCCTATCACCACCCTATCACCACCCCTATCACCACCCCTACACCTCCTTAACCACCCCCGCCTGTTCTCCTGCCACCATAACTACACCACCACCACGTTCAAAAACAACCCCACTATTTATCCTAACCACGATCCGTCTTGAGTACAATTTTACAATCGCTTCAAAGCGCCCTGGGACAAGGCGCTAGACACATCGGTGCGTCAGGCAGTGCATCTGAAGACGGAGGAGGCTCCGTGTCAATTGCATTCGTCGTTCTCAGACGACGTTCGCTCACGCTGCGAGGTGGCGACGCTTCGAATCAATCGGAGCGGCCACAGCAGGTTGGCTATCCATCAGGCAGGGGCCGGATTAGGCTTCTCGTAGGCCCCGTAGGCACGTCTGTTTCGCAGTACTTCAGTGACAACTGTCGGTAGTTGGTACCGCCGCCGCTGCTGCGCCACGTCCCCGCTACCTCCGCTGTCGCTCCACGTGTTTCTCACGCGGTACTTCGTTCAGCCGCTGGACAGACGACGTCACTGATGACGCGTTCGTTGATTAGTCTGTGCCCTCATTCGACGGGGGGAGGGGGGGGGAGGCTGTGCGTGCCGCAAAAATCTCGAAAAGTTAATCTCCCGTGTTAATTTATCTCTGACTTATGAAGAAAAATCCGATTGAAATGACTCTGCATCTTTGTGCATACACTGTGCACTCTCCTTGCTATGTATAAATATATTTATTCGAGGTAAAAAAAAGACATGGTCCAATGTTTTTCCATAGGCTTTTTTTAAGTTTGTGTAAGCACTAGGCACAGTGCCTTCTGCGGCCTATTGGATAATACGGCCCCGATGAGTGGGTGAGTGAGTGGGTGAGTGAGTGCGTGATTGGGTGAGTGGATTAATGAGTGGGTGGGTGAGTGAGTGGGTGAGTGAGTGAGTGGGTGAGTGAGTGAGTGAGTGGGTGAGTGAGTGGGTGAGTGCGTGTTTGGGTGAGTGGATTAATGAGTGGGTGGGTGAGTGAGTGGGTGAGTGAATGCGTGGTTTGGTGAGTGGATTAATGAGTGGGTGGGTGAGTGAGTGGGTGAGTGAGTGCGTGGTTGGGTGAGTGGATTAATGAGTGAGTGGGTGAGTGAGTGGGTGAGTGAGTGAGTGGGTGAGTGGGTGAGTGGGTGAGTGAGTGGGTGAGTGAGTGAGTGGGTGGGTGAGTGCGTGGTTGGGTGAGTGGATTAATGAGTGAGTGGGTGAGTGAGTGGGTGAGTGAGTGGGTGAGTGAGTGCGTGGTTGGGTGAGTGGATTAATGAGTGGGTGGGTGAGTGAGTGGGTGAGTGAGTGGGTGGGTGAGTGCGTGGTTGGGTGAGTGGATCAATGAGTGAGTGGGTGAGTGAGTGGGTGAGTTAGTGGGTGAATGAGTGCGTGGTTGGGTGAGTGGATTAATGAGTGGGTGGGTGAGCGAGTGGGTGGGTGAGAGCGTGGTTGGGTGAGTGGATTAATGAGTGGGTGGGTGAGTGAGTGGGTGAGTGAGTGGGTGAGTGAGTGCGTAGTTGGGTGAGTGGATTAATGAGTGGGTGGGTGAGTGAGTGGGTTAGTGAGTGGGTGAGTGAGTGCGTGGTTGGGTGAGTGGATTAATGAGTGGGTGGGTGAGTGAGTGGGTGAGTGAGTGGGTGGGTGAGTGCGTGGTTGGGTGAGTGGATCAATGAGTGAGTGGGTGAGTGAGTGGGTGAGTTAGTGGGTGAATGAGTGCGTGGTTGGGTGAGTGGATTAATGAGTGGGTGGGTGAGTGAGTGGGTGGGTGAGAGCGTCGTTGGGTGAGTGGATTAATGAGTGGGTGGGTGAGTGAGTGGGTGAGTGAGTGGGTGAGTAAGTGCGTGGTTGGGTGAGTGGATTAATGAGTGGGTGGGTGAGTGAGTGGGTTAGTGAGTGGGTGAGTGAGTGCGTGGTTGGGTGAGTGGATTGAGTGAGTCGGTGATTGAGTGAGTGAGTGAGTGGGTGAGTGAGTGGGTGAGTGAGTGGGTGAGTGAGTGCGTGGTTGGGTGAGTGGATTAATGAGTGGGTGGGTGAGTGAGTGGGTGAGTCAATGGGTGGGTGAGTGCGTGGTTGGGTGAGTGGATTAATGAGTGGGTGGGTGAGTGGGTGAGTGAGTGAGTGGGTGAGTGAGTGCGTGGTTGGGTAAGTGGATTGAGTGAGTCGGTGAGTGAATGAGTGAGTGAGTGGATTAATGAGTGGGTGGGTGAGTGAGTGGGTGAGTGAGTGGGTGGGTGAGTGCGTGGTTGGGTGAGTGGATCAATGAGTGAGTGGGTGAGTGAGTGGGTGAGTTAGTGGGTGAATGAGTGCGTGGTTGGGTGAGTGGATTAATGAGTGGGTGGGTGAGTGAGTGGGTGGGTGAGAGCGTCGTTGGGTGAGTGGATTAATGAGTGGGTGGGTGAGTGAGTGGGTGAGTGAGTGGGTGAGTAAGTGCGTGGTTGGGTGAGTGGATTAATGAGTGGGTGGGTGAGTGAGTGGGTTAGTGAGTGGGTGAGTGAGTGCGTGGTTGGGTGAGTGGATTGAGTGAGTCGGTGATTGAGTGAGTGAGTGGGTGAGTGAGTGGGTGAGTGAGTGGGTGAGTGAGTGCGTGGTTGGGTGAGTGGATTAATGAGTGGGTGGGTGAGTGAGTGGGTGAGTCAATGGGTGGGTGAGTGCGTGGTTGGGTGAGTGGATTAATGAGTGGGTGGGTGAGTGGGTGAGTGAGTGAGTGGGTGGGTGAGTGGGTGAGTGAGTGAGTGGGTGAGTGAGTGCGTGGTTGGGTGAGTGGATTAATGAGTGGGTGGGTGAGTGAGTGGGTGAGTGAGTGGGTGAGTGAGTGCGTGGTTGGGTAAGTGGATTGAGTGAGTCGGTGAGTGAATGAGTGAGTGAGTGGGTGAGTGGGTGGGTGAGTGAGTGGGTGAGTGAGTGGGTGGGTGAGTGAGTGAGTGAATGGGTGGGTGGGTGAGTGAGTGAGTGAATGGGTGAGTGAGTGGGTGAGTGAGTGGGTGAGTGAGTGGGTGAGTGGGTGAGTGAGTGCGTGGTTGGGTCAGTGGATTAATGAGTGGGTGGGTGAGTGAGTGAGTGGGTGAGTGAGTGAGTGGGTGAGTGAGTGGGTGGGTGAGTGGGTGAGTGAGTGGGTGAGTGAGTGGGTGGGTGAGTGCGTGGTTGGGTCAATGGATTAATGAGTGGGTGGCTGAGTGAGTAGGCCCTAGGCAAAATTGCTTGACTGTAGCCGATTGGATAATACGGCCCTGCCATCAGGGAGAGCATTCTCAATTACCCCATCATTATTACATCCAGCTGTTCCCCAATCACCTCACTCCCTGGGGAGTCGCCACACCGGCCAAGCAGCCAAGCAATCATCCCGGGTGAGCCCCCCCCCCACGGCCCCCCAACTCACTCCACCAAGCCCCCACACGAATGACCTCCAAGCAGTAAAACCTAAGCATGCGTTTAGAGGTGTGCCTTTCTTAACCTGGGGGTGCACGTATACCCTGGGGGGGGTATACGTATACCCTGGGGGGGGGGGGGTGCACGTATACACTGGGGGGGGGGGTGCACGTATATCCTGGGTGGGGGTGCAGCCCTTTCAGCCGGTGCGAGACAAGGCCAGATTTTTATGGGGTTTTTTTTAGAATGTAAATCGTCGAAACACAAATTAAGCGCGGGGCACGTGAGTTACAAACTTACACTCCTTCAATCAAACCCTAATGTGCGTATTAACATTGTGCATTTTTTTACGATTAAGAACCAAAGGTGGTGCAAGGCTGCTGCCAACGTTAAGGACCACTTGCTCTCGAATAATTTGGCTGCCGTAAATGTCCACGCGGTGACTAGCCAGCGTCGTTGAGTCATCGCTTGTGATAGCCGGCTTGTAGGCCTTACCTGGTGAGATGCGAAAAGAAATTGCGTTTCGTTTTAATTTGTATATTCCTTCTTAAGTGATTTGTTTACTCTCCCTATACTTTGCACTCCTGTCGTGTGTGTGTGTGTTTTTTTTTTTGCACTGTTTGTTGTTGTAACATTCTTCTGAACCGTCTCTGAAAAAAGAGCTTAACAGCTCATCAGATTCCTCCTCCAGTAAAAAAACGAAAAAAACTGCTTCTGATCCTGAGACATTGCGAGGAAAGCCCCTCGCCCCATCTAAGCCCACACAAAGCGACCCAAACCCCCATCAATCTCCACACAAGGCGTGGACCACAGATGCCACTACGCCTCAGGGATGCATATGTAGTGTCCTCCTTCCTCCCGGAGACGAGGTAGTGGCAGGAGGCACCGTCCACCTCTTTATCCCTCTCTCTAGCTCGTTCACGCCACCAACTCCGGCCTCCCCTTTCACGACCGCGCTGCCATACGGTGCGGCCCAGACACGACCCCTTCCGCGTTGCCCCGACGGCGTCGACCGAGTCAGCCAAACCCGCTGCCCGGCCGAGCGGTGATCGGGGGGGTGGAGGTCGGACGGCAACGGGGGCAGGGGCGACCACAGCGACGACGAGACGAGTCCACTCCCAGAACCCGGCAGCCCCGAGCTCCTCGCTCTCCGCTGCTTTTATTCCGCTCGGAGCGCGGCCTGGCTCCGCCGTAGCCGCGACTCCCTTCTCGAACCCACTAGAGCATGGGGTCTCCAACCCCCCGGGCCCCGGAACCGGCACCGGTCCGTGGCCTGTTAGGAACCGGGCCGCACAGCGGGAGGTGAGAGCGGTGATTCCGCGAGTGTCCCGCACGTTGTTTTATTATTGACCAATTCCGTCCGCGCCTCTTTCCCGCACTGCGCACTTGGTCTCAGTCACAGTTTTGGTAAGCCCACAAGCTCTAACCCTAGCCGAACAAACGTCACTGGAGAGCTTCTTTGAAAAGGGGGAAAGACCCAATGATGAACCACCCCCACCCCCCCCGGTCCGTGAAAAAAGTTGTCTTCCACGAAACCTGGTCCCTGGTGCTAAAAAGCTTGTGGACCGCTGCACTAGAGGGTTGCAGGGGACTCCCTATGAGGTCTACCGTCAAATCGCTCTCCGTGGTGCTAACGTTAAAAAAAACGCCACTTTTTTCAAATTTTCTTGCTGTGGTTTTCACACCTGATGATGATTGCTTCTTGCGTTGCAGTCGAAACGTCGTGAGGATTGTATTGTTTTATAATTTTATTATTGTATTGTTTCCCTTCTACGCGGTGACTTTACCGAAAGAGCCAAGAATAATAGAGCACGTTATTATTTTATTTAATTCCTTAAAAGTCACGTAGAAAGAAATTCAATTAAATAATGATATAATAAATAAATTAAAAAAGCCATGATAGCCTTTAAACAAAAAGAAATGCAGGCAGGGGAAACTTTGTTTATCTCACGTTGGTGACTATATTGCACTGACGAGGCCTAGTGAGGTTGAAACTGGTGCACGCGTGTCTCTCTCTGCGTGTCTCGCCGCTGGTGCTGTCAGTCGGTCACAATTGCTCACGTTTAGTTTGACGACGACATGATCAGATGTAATTATTTATACTGCAGGAGGAATTCCCAATGAGCTATTGAGCTGTTTTTTTTTTCCCACAAATGTCCAGTAAGGCCACGGGGTCCGAACGCTACAACGACAAACAGCAACAAAAGCAAAATAACCCTAAAACAAACCAACTAAACCATCCCCATCCTCCATAATAAAGGTTTCTTTTGGGTTAGATCACGTAAATATATAAATGTGTCGTTAAAACCCGCCACCACCCGACACAGCCAACTAGTAAGGGTTGTCATGTAAACAGAACGTGGCCAATTCGTCACTGGCACAGCACTAGTGTATAGTGTAGTGTATAGTGGAGTGTATAGTAGTCTATAGTGTAGTGTATAGTAGTGTATAGTGTAGTGTATAGTGTAGTGTATAGTAGTGTATAGTGTAGTGTATAGTAGTGTATAGTGTAGTGTATAGTAGTGTATAGTGTAGTGTATAGTGTAGTGTGTATTGTATAGTGGAGTGTATAGTATAGTGTATAGTGTAGTGTACAGTAGTTTATAGTCAAGTGTATAGTGTAGTGTGTAGTGTAGTAGTGTATAGTGTAGTGTATAGTAGTGTATAGTGTAGTGTATAGTGTTGTGTATAGTGTAGTGTATAGCAGTGTATAGTGTAGTGTATAGTGTAGTGTATAGTAGTGTATAGTGAAGTGTATAGTGTAGTGTATAGTGTAGTAGTGTATAGTGTAGTGTAGTGTGCATTGTATAGTGAAGTGTATAGTGTAGTGTATAGTGTAGTGTGTATTGTATAGTGTAGTGTATAGTAGTGTATAGTGTAGTGTATAGTGTAGTGTATAGTGTAGTGTATAGTGTAGTGTGTAGTGTATAGTGTAGTGTATAATAGTATATAGTGTATAGTGTAGTGTGTATTGTATAGTGAAGTGTATAGTGTAGTGTATAGTGTAGTATACTAGTACAGCACTACACCGGTGTGTTGGAGAGCCGAGCCACAACATTTACAATCTGAGTAACGTGACGTTTTGTCCAGTAATTACAACCACCTTCACCTGCTTTCCCCATCCTACCAGGCAAAGCCGACTGAGGCATGAAATTATCTCTCAGAAGCAACCTGGCCACGGGTGACATCTCAACGAAGTGGCCCGTCATCGGGAAATGCACGGCAAGTCATTCTGGAATTTGTGTCCCATTGCATCTCAGCCCCGCCCTCTCTGTCTATTTAAGACCTTGACACAGAGATGATGCTTCACTGTGTGCCTGTCTCTCTCCATGTGTCTCTGTGCTAACTCGTTCTGCTTGGATGTCTATATATGTGTATGCGGTCTGTATATTTTTTAAAATTTTAAATTTCACACTTAACTCGCAATTTAGCAATCTTTGAAATAACGTAATCAACCAGACCTTGCGTTAATTTGTTTTGACAGACCGTCTGTGTTGCGTTATATGGTTTCCAAATCTTGCTAAAACCTGCTTGATTTAGCGTGCTCCCACGTTTCTCTCTTTCTCTGTATCCTCTGTTGTATCTGCGTCTGTACATATATCTGCGGTTACGTGTCTCCTCTCTTTCTCGTAAATTTAGCTCTTCTGCACCTGATGACGATTGCTTGTGTTGCAATCGAAACGCCGTACACTATTGTGTAATTTTTTCGTTTCTTATTTCTACGTGACTTTACCGAAAAAAAACAAAAGAATGAATCATTCTGGAACGTCGCGACGGGCAAATTCTTTTGGCCGCACCCAGCAGAAGGCGGGCCCGGGGTGATTTTCTGCACAGGGGTGTCGCCCCATCCCCTGCGCGCCAGAGCGCCACTCGTCAGCGCCAACGAGTTCTTCCGGGAGTCGGCGCCGCCCCGAGTTGCTCACCGGCTGTCTTCACTCCAACGCTGTCCTCTGGACAGCACGGTCCCTTCACCTGACGAAAGGCCACTTGTGCCGTGGCCGAAACGTCGTGATTTTTTGTTGTTTTATTTTTTTTTACCTACGTGGCTTTTACCGAATGGACGCGAAGAGTATGCTCGCCCGAATAGTTCACGAAACTCCTAATCAGGCCCGACAGCTACTCGGCTCACACCACGAACGATCGCGGAAAAGGTGAACCTCCAGACCGAGCCAGCGCTATCTCCTCCCCCCCCCCGCCCTCCCCAACCCTCTTTTGGAGCAGGTCCAGAGAAAGTTTGAAAGCGATATCAATCCCGGTGTATTGGGCGAGGCTGTTTGGAATTCCGTTCCATCAGAAAAAGAGAGAGAGCTTGCGCACAGCTGCATGAGTGGGCCGGTTGTGGTGCCTGAACGGGATTGACAAGTGCCTCACCCCGCCTCCCCCCCCTCCCCACCGTGCCCCCCCCCCCCCCCCCACTACGCTCTGTTGAACCTGGTGCAACGTGTGAATGTCTGTGCGTCCGCTGTGCTAGCATTGGGGAGCGGTGGCGCGGCGATTAGCACGCCGCGCTCCGTAGCCGGACAAGCCGCGGTCACCCAAACACCAGTAACGGATTCGCGGACTTACCCAGAAAAACAACAACAACAACAACAATATTAATAATAACAACAATATTAATAATATTAAATTCATATTCTTGGTTCTTTCGGAAAAGTCACCACGTGGAAGGGAAACAATAAAAAAATAAAAATATAAAACAAAAAAATTATCACGACGTTTCGAGTGCAACACAAGCAATCATCATCAGGTGTGAAAACCACAGGTGTGAAAACCACAGCTGTGGTTTTAACACTTGATGATGTGGTTTTCACCTGATGATGATTGCTTGTCTCGCACTCGAAACGTCGTGAGAATTTTTTTGTTTTATATTTTTATTATTTTATTGTTTCCCTTCTACGTGACTTTACCGAAAGAACCAAGAATATGATCCCTGCAGTCACGAAAGCTTTAAATCAAAATATTAAATTCATTATTATTGTTGTTATCCCCCAAAGCCGATTAGCACGGTATAGACTTGTCATGTTGATCAGCAAATGGCTCAGTGTGCTTTGCCTGGTAAGATCAAAAAAAGTGTAAATGTTGTAGATTTACTCTCCAACAAAACCGGTGTGCTGAAGTAGTAACTTTTTGGCACGTTTTGTTTTACATGACAAATCCCTTACTGGGTGTGTCGGGTGGTGGAGGGTTACGACACATTTATTTTGGCGCGATCTAACCCAAAAACCTTTATTATGAATTATTATTTTTTAAACATAGTTTCGTTAAAATTCTTATGTATTTAAGGTGATTTTTTCCTATCTTTGTTGACCTTTCCTATACTTTGCACTCCTATCGTGTTGGTGGGGTTAGTACGGTTGGCCAAGCGGGGGGGGGGGGGTCAAAAATCGTCCAAAATCGTGTGACGTCATTTACGGACGGCCCCTTTACCGAAAGAAGAACCGCAGGGCAGTGTCACGTGGTCACTACACCGCTGCCGCTGACCCCATGACCCGTCGCAGCCCCAAGGCTGGTACGCGTGCAACAGGCGCTACCTAGCGGCCAATTGAGGATTAGCCGCCCATAGCATTATCAGCATTCGCCTCCCCGTGTGTCACCAGCCCAAGGGGCTCTTGCTGGATGTGCGCGCATTGGTTGTTGAACTCCTTTCGCACCGGTACGTAGCCAACCGTGATAAGTGATCATTTGGAGCGTCTGTGTGTAGCGGCGAGTGCGCTGCGCTACGAACCCGGCGACCCGTGGCCCGATCCCCGAGGGTCGACTCGGCGATGTGCAAACACAGCCACTTAGGGAGACAAAGGCGGCCGGGCGTGGTTGCTGGCCACCCACCCTCTCGTTTGCCGTGCCGGCCCTTCACAGGTGCTGCTCGCTAACAGCACTTGCCCCAGCAAGTCTGTTACAGGCTACGCGGGGGATCTTTGCCTTTGCCCGCGCAGCAGTTGGCCCCGCGCTTGGCTACGAACACGGCGACGATTGTCTGAACCGGTCCTGGTCCGTCCCGCAGGTCGACTCAGCCTCAAATGGGTTCCGTGTAAAATGCCACCAGTGTAAACATCGCCACGAGCGAGACAAAGGCGGGCGGCCGTGGTTGCTGGCCACCCACCCCCTCGCGTGCCGTTCCTTGCCTTCCTCGGTTCCGTCTGTAAGTTTGACTTCTTTTTGCACTGTGCGTTAAGCCAGCGGCGCTAATCGGCGGTGCTGCTCGCTCGCAGCACTTGCCCCCCCCCGACAGTCTGTTAACGACTGTACGGCGGGGACTTTTGCCTTTCCGCTGCGCACGTAAAAAAATGTTCGCTTTTGTGCTCGTATTCGTTCGCGTATTTAGGAGCCAATTTTTGAAAGCGTCGGCTCGTGACGATGTGCTCCCAAAAAGACGGCTGAAGAGTTGTGACACTTTTCATTCGGGATTGCTGCACGTGGGACAAACGTTCCTTTTAACATCGCAATGTCCTATTCTAGGCCTGAGAGCGAATTGGGTTTTGGTAACGGAATGTGCTCAACTCTTCGAAGGCCACGCATGAACGGACATTGCTTTTTTTTGGTGGGGGGTGGGGCACTGTGTGTCACGCACGCGCGCGCGCGTCATTCACTGGCAAAGACTCAACGAGCGTCTCCAACGAGTCGACAAGAAAACCTTCATGTCACGGGAGATCGTTCGATGAGATTTGCTCTTTCTACGGCTGATGTAAATGTTCCACGCGCCACGTCGCTTCTGATAGAGAAGCTAATAACTCGGTGGGGATTTTAACTGGTCCAATGTCAACTAAATTGATCCCGAAAGAATGGGGATTTTTTTTTATTTCTGGCAGGCGCCGTTTGTCCACTAGGGAAACTGGCGGACACTGTCCCACCAATAAATAATTTTACTATATATATTAAAAAAAAATACTTTTCTTCAATTGTTGCGGAAATTTTTTTAAAGAAAATGTAATGATTTTTCCAACGTGAATTGTCTAATGAAGATAACACTTTAGAGTCGTTTGTATTGAAAACCGCTGCCTCGAGGAGGTCTCGGCTCGGCTGTTAAGGCGTCCTCTGAGCGAGCGATTTCCCTTCATTCATTGCGATGAGCAGCTTCTTAGCGTTGTAGCCACGCCGTTCGAGACCCATTCAGGGCGGTGACCAAGGCGCCCGTGGCTGTGATGAGACGATGTCACAACATACCCATATTCCCAGTCTGTTACCCCCCAGTTTCATGCACAAGTTGTGTTTTCAGCTTGCACATTTCATTTTGAACTCCATACGGTGTTAGCCTGCGCATTGCGAATTTACCCACCCGGCAGCATAACAAAATGCGGCTTGTAGTAATAGGTTTTTACCCTTTTAACTGGCACAAAAACTGACACCTTTATTCAAGGCATCATGTTTGCAATAACCACAACACAAGCAGTCAAAATGCAAACAAAAGAGACAACTCTGATAATAATATGCACTGTCCTTGAATTTGATTGGTCCACACCCGAGACGGCTTTTCTTATTATATGCTTATTATTATCAGAGTTGTCTCTTTTGTTTGCATTTTGACTGCTTGTGTTGTGGTTATTGCAAACATGATGCCTTGAATAAAGGTGTCAGTTTTTGTGCCAGTTAAAAGGGTAAAACCTATTCCTATATCATGTTACTGGCAAAGGAGGTCTCAAAATGTAAATGCTCACCCCGAGCCCTCAATACTCTGATAGTGCGTTGTTTTTGAGTTGTACGCCTTTTGGCGTCTTCTGGTCCAACACCAGTGGAGACTAAGGGCTCTAAGAAAAGCTGTCTCGGGTGTGGACCAATCAAATTCAAGGACAGTGCCAATATTATTATCAGAGTTGTCTCTTTTTGTTTGCATTTTGACTGCTTGTGTTGTGGTTATTGCAAACATGATGCCTTGAATTAAGGTGTCAGTTTTTTTGTGCCAGTTAAAAGGGTAAAAATCTATTACTATATCTTGTTACTGGCAAAGGAGTTCTCATAATGTAAATGCTCACCCCGAGCCCTCAATACTCTGATAGTGCGTTGTTTTTGAGTTGTACGCCTTTTGGCGTCTTCTGGTCCAACACCAGTGGAGACTAGGCTCTAAGAAAAGCCGTCTCGGGTGTGGACCAATCAAATTCAAGGACAGTGCCAATATTATTATCAGAGTTGTCTCTTTTTGTTTGCATTTTGACCGCTTGTGTTGTGGTTATTGCAAACATGATGCCTTGAATAAAGGTGTCAGTTTTTGGTGCCAGTTAAAAGGGTAAAAACCTATTACTATATCTTGTTACTGGCAAAGGAGGTCTCATAACAAAAGGCGGCTTCATCCTCGCTTGCCTATCTACTTCCGCCATCTACATCACAAAGCCTCAGTTTCGGCCCTAGTCGTTGCCTCCCAGCGCAACCCTCGGCTTCCCAACTTCGCCTCCCAGCCCACATCCCGCCCCCCACACTCGCCATGCCCCCCCCCCCCAACTCTCTCCATGCCCCGCGACTATATAATCCCTCGTCACAGCCATCTCTGAGACACACTTTAAGCGTGTGTGCTTTCGCTCCGTTGTCCCTGCCCGAAGAAGGACGCTCGTGTTGCGCCCGAAACGTCGTGATTTAATTTAGTTGTTTTTTTTCATTTATTTCTTTTTTTTTTAACCTACGTGACTTTACCGAAAAAACCCAAGGAGTATTAGAGGGGTGGAGCCAGGGGGGGTGACGGGGGGGGACAGGGGTGGTGACATTCTGCGTGTAAGTGTACGACACTCGGTCTGCATTGTCAGAGCGTGTCCGCCAACCGGTGGTTGTCTAGTTCAACAGCCTGACTCTCTCTCTAAATCATTCTTTAAATTAACATTTGTTGAATGTCACCCCGGCCTGAAAATCCTGGCTCCGCCCCTGATGAGCAGTGTTAGTCTATGGGCAGTGTTAGTCTATGGGTAGTGTTAGTCTATGGGTAGTGTTAGTCTATGGGTAGTGTTGAGTCTATGAGCAGTGTTAGTATATGGGCAGTGTTGAGTCTATGGGTAGTGTTGAGTCTATGGGCAGTGTTGAGTCTATGGGCAGTGTTAGTCTATGGGTAGTGTTAGTCTATGGGCAGTGTTAGTCTATGGGTAGTGTTAGTCTATGGGTAGTGTTAGTCTATGGGTAGTGTTAGTCTATGGGCAGTGTTAGTCTATGAGCAGTGTTAGTCTATGAGCAGTGTTAGTCTATGGGTAGTGTTAGTCTATGGGTAGTGTTAGTCTATGGATAGTGTTAGTCTATGGGTAGTGTTAGTCTATGGGTAGTGTTAGTCTATGGGCATTGTTAGTCTATGGGCAGTGTTGAGTCTATGGCAGTGGTTCTTAACCTTGTTGGAGGTACCGAACCCCACCAGTTTCATATGCGCATTCACCGAACCCCTCTTTAGTGAAAAATAAAATGTGATTTTTTTCAAATTCAAGACATAGATGTTTTTTACTGGTACACAAAATGAGCCGTGCATGAACATTACCTTGTTCAAAGAATAAAACCAACACAATGCATAAACTCACAACAAATTACATACCTGGAAATCAATGTGACTTCTGCTGTTGCCTTTGAGAGATCAGTTCAGATATGCGTGGCTTCACCTTGGCAAGTGCCACTCTCATGTCATTTTCACAGCAAAGTCTGTTCCTTTTCTTCGTTTTTATGTCCAGCATCCTCGAAAAGGATTGCTCACAAAGATATGTTGTAACAAATGGTATAGAAAAATCCAGGGCTTTCTTAGCAATAACTGGATACTTGTTCATTTGTCGACACCAAAACGTTGAGAGCGTTGTTGTTCTGAAGAGTTGCTGTTGAACCTGGCTCTGCTGAATTTCAATGATTTCGTCGAGGAATTCATCATTGACATCTGCTGTTTCAACAGCAAACGTGAACGGCTGTCTCACCCATGCTGGATATGACTCTCTTGTAGGGAAATATCCGTCGAGAGACTTTGCAAGCTCATCTAAGTGCGTGGCAATTGTTTGCTTCAGTTCCGTGGATATAGAAATATCTCCGATTCCAGACACATCTTCGATCTTACTTGCACAGTCGTCCAGAAGCGGGAAGTTTGCGAAGTTATTGTTCTCTGTTCGTCGTTTCCATAACGGTAGCTTTTTTTGAAAAGCCTTCAGGTGTTCTTCCGCTTCCATGATATTGACTCCACCACCCTGCATCTGCTGATTGAGATGATTGAGAGCTGCGAATATATCAGCCATGTACGCTAAAATGAGAATGAACTCAGGATTTTTGAAGCAATCTGCATGGCAGTGTTGGTGCTCTTGCAAAAACAGGGCTAATTCCACACGCATGGCAAAAACACGATTCAGCACCTGTCCCCGGGATAACCACCGAATATTAGAATGGAGCAGAAGTACCTCAAATTCAGAGCCCATTTCTTTACACAGCTCACTGAAGATGCGGTGCCTCAGATCACTTTTTCGCACATAGTTCACACATTCCACCACAGTTTTTAATACTTCTGCCATTTTTGGAGGTAAGGTTTTTGTTGCCAACGCATGCCTGTGCAGAATACAATGCGTCACAATGATGTGTGGTGCATCGGCCTTTACTAGCGCACCAAAACCAGACTTTCTTCTCAGCATGACTGGAGCTCCGTCCGTACAAACTGCAGAAACCATATCCCATGAAAGATTGTTGTCTCTGAAGAAGTCATCCACAAGCTTCTTCACATCGGCTGCCTTCGTTGTTGTTGTAAGAGGCTTACAAAATAAAACTCTTCTTTTATCATGTCGTCTTTCACATAGCGTACAAAAACAGCAAGCTGGCTTAGATCAGAAACGTCTGTGGTTTCGTCGAGTTGAAGGCTGAATTTTGCCGGGCTTGAAATCAGATCCGCGACTACTTGAGCCAAGATGTCTTTACTCATGTCTTCTATTCTGTCACTGACGGTGTCATTTGAAAGGGGAATTTGGGATAATTTACCTTCGGTCGCTGTTCCGAGTATCAGATTCGCCATCTTTAATGCAGCTGGTTTCACAAGTGTTTCACCAATGGTGTGTGGCTTGCCCTGCTTTGCGATCAGGTAAGCAACTTCGTACGATGCTGTCAGGATCGGTTTGTTAACAGGTACAAATCCAAGAGCAGGCAGAGTGGCCCTTTCATCGAATCTGGCTCTCTTCACCCTGAATTCAGCAAGTGTTGTGTTCTTGTATTCCCCGTCTCCATGCAGCTTCAAGAAGTGTTCCTTTAGTTTTGCCGGTGCAAGACTAGAGTTGCTCAACTTGGCGTTGCAAATCATGCAGATAGGACGCTCACTCCCATCACGTTCCGTGATACATGAGAATCCATGTTGTACATATTCGTCCGACTACTTTCTTCTTTTGCCCGACATAGTTAGTATGGATAAATATTAAAGAAATCACACGACGTACGACAACAACAGTCACACGTTGACTACTGAGTGTGCACTAAATTCCCCGCAGTGCTGATTGGCCAAGCAGTGTAGCATGATCATCTGCAGCCAGTGATGGCCAAGCGGGCCGTGTGTGTCATCACAAATTTACACAATAATTCAAGTGTGTTCGGACCTCCGTGGCGGGGGCTCTGCCGAACCCCTGAGATCGACTCACCAAACCCCTGGGGTTCGATCGAACCCAGGTTAAGAACCACTGGTCTATGGGCAGTGTTAGTCTATGGGCAGTGTTAGTCTATGGGCAGTGTTAGTCTATGGGCAGTGTTAATCTATGGGCAGTTTTAGTCTATGAGCAGTGTTAGTCTATGGGCAGTGTTGAGTCTATGGGCAGTGTTAGTCTATGGGTAGTGTTAGTCTATGGACAGTGTTAGTCTATGGACAGTGTTAGTCCATGGGTAGTGTTAGTCTATGGGCAGTGTTGAGTCTATGGGTAGTGTTAGTCTATGAGCAGTGTTAGTCTATGGGCAGTGTTAGTCTATGGGCAGTGTTAGTCTATGGGCAGTGTTAGTCTATGGGCAGTGTTAGTCTATGGGCAGTGTTAGTCTATGAGCAGTGTTAGTCTATGGGCATTGTTAGTCTATGGGCAGTGTTGAGTCTATGGGCAGTGTTAGTCTATGGGTAGTGTTAGTCTATGGACAGTGTTAGTCTATGGACAGTGTTAGTCCATGGGTAGTGTTAGTCTATGGACAGTGTTGAGTCTATGGGTAGTGTTAGTCTATGGGTAGTGTTAGTCTATGGGCAGTGTTGAGTCTATGGGTAGTGTTAGTCTATGGGTAGTGTTAGTCCATGGGTAGTGTTAGTCTATGGGCAGTGTTAGTCCATGGGTAGTGTTAGTCTATGGGTAGTGTTAGTCTATGGACAGTGTTAGTCTATGGGCAGTGTTGAGTCTATGGGTAGTGTTAGTCTATGGGTAGTGTTAGTCTATGGGCAGTGTTAGTCTATGGGCAGTGTTAGTCTATGGGCAGTGTTAGTCTATGGGTAGTGTTAGTCTATGGGCAGTGTTAGTCTATGGGCAGTGTTAGTCTATGGGTAGTGTTAGTCTATGGGTAGTGTTAGTCTATGAGCAGCAGGGGCAGAGCCAGGGGGGGGTGACAGGGGTGGTGACATTCTGCGTGTAAGTGTACGACACTCGGTCTGGCGGAACTCCGTTCAACTGCATTGTCAGAGTGTGTCGCCAACCGGTGGTTGTCTAGCTCAACAGCCTGACTCTCTCTCTAAATCATTCTTGAAATTAACATTTGTTGAATGTCACCCCGGCCTGAAATCCTGGCTCCGCCCCTGATTAATAACGCGAGGTTGCACTGTGCAAATATAGTCGGTCACTGCTTTTGGGCGTGTCAAAGGGATGGTGGAGTGTGGACTTGAGGGTCATGGGGACAGCATTTGAGTGCGTTGTTGTTCCGTTTCATATCTCCATATATATAGAAGGCAAAGTTGTGATTATGTGCGTCTGTTCAAAATGTTTAGCGTACTTCCCGACATGCAACAAACTTGAAATTTGCCATGTGGGTACTTTCCAGACTGTACACCATGCAAACATTATAAAAATACACTTTGGGGGGGGGGGGGGGGGAGCTCAATAATGCATTTATTTTTTGCACGACAAGTGAGTTGTGACGTCACATATGTCACGTGACCCGCGCACGTGGAAGCGTAACGCATTGCGGTGTAGTGGTTAGCGCGCGGCGCTACGAACCCGCTGACCCGAGTTCGATTCCCGCTCACGGAAACCACCGGAGACGATTATTTTAACCGGTCCTGGGCCTCCCCTAGGTCGACTCAGCCTCAAATGAGTCACGGGTGTGGTGTGTGAACATCATCACTGGGGAGACAAAGGCGGCCGGGCGTGGTGAATCCAAGTCCCGGGCGAAGCCGTGTAGTACAGCTAGTTGTTTATAAGTACCTATCGTTGGTAGATAATGCAGTTGCATCACTTTCACGGGAAGGCCGATGACGTGACGAGGTTTTTCTTAATGAGAGGTCACTCACAACAGCCACGCCGAGTGGAAATGTCAGCAGCCGCCACTGCTTTCTGGTTATCGATGACTACCCCGGATCGCTGTGTAAATTGGGCTCCACAATCACTCCCACAGTCGTTCCCCCGCTACGTGAAGCGGTGTGAGAATGGTTCACGTCACGTCCGAGTGTGGGCAGCAGATTCTATAGCTGAGCCCACGTGCAAGGTGAGCGAGACCACGTGGTGTTAGCTGCCCAGGTCCCCTTTACCATGCGAGCAAGGTGAGCGAGACCACGTGGTTTTAGCTGCCCAGGACCCTTTACCATGCGAGTGAAGTGACTTAGATCACGTGGTGTTAGCTGCCAAGGCCACTTTACCATGCGAGCAAGGTGAGTGAGACCACGTGGTGTTAGCTGCCAAGGCCACTTTGCCATGCGAGCAAGGTGACTTGAGACCACGTGGTGTTAGCTCACCAGGTCCCCTTTACCATGCGAGCAAGGTGAGTGAGACCACGTGGTTTTAGCTTCCCAGGCCCCTTTACCATGCCAGCAAGGTGAGTGAGACCACGTGGTTTTAGCTGCCCAGGTCCCTTTGCCATGCGAGCAAGGTGACTTGAGACCACGTGGTGTTAGCTGCCCAGGCCCCTTTACCATGCCAGCAAAGGTGAGTGAGACCACGTGGTGTTAGCTGCCCAGGTCCCCTTTACCATGCGAGCAAGGTGACTGAGACCACGTGGTGTTAGCTGCCCAGGCCCCTTTACCATGCGAGCGAGGTGACTTGAGACCACGTGGTGTTAGCTTCCCAGGTCCCCTTTACCATGCCAGCAAGGTGAGTGAGACCACGTGGTGTTAGCTGCCCAGGTCCCCTTTACCATGCGAGCAAGGTGAGTGAGACCACGTGGTTTTAGCTGCCCAGGCCCCTTTACCATGCGAGCAAGGTGACTTGAGACCACGTGGTGTTAGCTGCCTAGGCCACTTTACCATGCGAGCAAGGTGACTGAGACCACGTGGTGTTAGCATCCCAGGTCCCCTTTACCATGCGAGCAAGGTGACTGAGACCACGTGGTGTTAGCAGCCCAGGTCCCCTTTACCATGCGAGCAAGGTGAGTGAGACCACGTGGTGTTAGCTGCCAAGGCCCCTTTACCATGCGAGCAAGGTGAGTGAGACCACGTGGTGTTAGCAGCCCAGGTCCCCTTTACCATGCGAGCAAGGTGACTGAGACCACGTGGTGTTAGCTGCCAAGGCCACTTTACCATGCGAGCAAGGTGAGTGAGACCACGTGGTGTTAGCTGCCAAGGCTCCCTTTACCATGCCAGCAAGGTGACTTGAGACCACGTGGTTTTAGCTGCCCAGGCCCCTTTACCTTCCGAGCGAAGTGACTTAGATCACGTGGTGTTAGCTGCCAAGGCCACTTTACCATGCGAGCAAGGTGAGTGAGACCACGTGGTGTTAGCTTCCGAGGCTCCCCTGCCATGCGAGCGAGGTGACTGTGAGCAATATCGCCCCCTTCTGCGAAACAAAATCTTTGCAGGAACTCCTAAAACGAGTCTTCTGACCGGGTGAGCCTTTAACGGGTAAACACAAATCATAGCAACAATAACAAAACGTTGCCAGGTATCTTCTGAAAAGGACTTAATGAACCTCAGCGGCGTGTGTGTCTTTAAATAGTCGGCGCAGCTCACTCGAATTCCACGTTGCCGTTTCAATCCCAGCCGAATCCACGAATTGCCCGTAATGTGAATACAAATTAATCCCCCTTTCATCGTGAAGAATGTCGTAACTTTGTAATCGCCTAAAGAGCCTTTAATTTATTATGAGAACTTGGACGGGGGGAAAAAAGCACCTAAAAATAACGATTTTCGAAAGGATTCCTTTCAGGGTTGCATTTAAAGGCTTTGATTAATGTAAGAACGAAAAAAAATATTCCACGTTGTAATACATCTTCCAACTCATTACTGCGGGCCAAGTATGTTTATATGAAAGGAATAATTAATACCATATGCTACGTTGAGCAACTGGGCTGGCATCTGCGCGTGTTGGCGCACACGTGTGTGTGTGTGTGTAGGGAATGGCACTGCAGCACGAACCCTGCAACCCTGAGTTCAATTCCGAGCCATGGATTCTTTCACGCTGAATGTGGACCTGTATTGGGTTTCCACAAGGGTAACTCAGCTTTTGCTATTGAAGCACCAGTAGCCAATCACAGTGAGCGCTCACATTGCCTATAGAGGCACCAGTAGCCAATCACAGTGATCTCTCACACTGCCTATAGAGGAACCAGAAGCCAATCACAGTGAGCTCTCACATTGCCTATAGAGGCACCAGTAGCCAATCACAGTATATCTCTCACACTGCCTATAGAGGAACCAGAAGCCAATCACAGTGATCTCTCACGCTGCCTATAGTGGCATCATTAGCCAATCCAAGTGATGTCTCACACTGCCTATAGAGGCTCCCATAGCCAATCACAGTGATGTATCACTGCCTATAGAGGTGACAGTATCCAATCCCAATCATCTGTTACACCGTTTATAGAAAAGCCGAATGTGCCTTTTTTGTCTGGTTATTGGTGAGGGGGGGGGGGGTGGGGGGTGGGGGCAATACCACATTCGCCACATTTCACTGCGGCAGAAAACCAGCGGGCGGTCTGTCAAAAGTCACCAATTACCGGTGAAGGGATTGTCCCTGAGGGGGTCTGTTTCTGCCACCGCCTACGGGGAATAGCGAGCTCGAATGTTGCAGCTGTCACGCAGTGCATCGATGTTCATGTCATAGGCTCCGTGTGTGTGTGTGGTGTTTTTAACAACTTTGTCGTGGGAAGTGGAGAGCAACGTCGTCACGCTACGTCTCCTCCGTCCGGTCGCTTCGAAGCCAATCACAGTGATCTCACTGTTTGTGGCCAGGATGCTTCTGAAAAAGAGCTCTATACGGTAGCTCAGGTTGGCCTTACCTGGTCAAATAAAAATTTAATTATGACCCTCGGCTGCCCATCAGGATGAACGCACAACTCGCTTCCACCTAGGAGATCCGAACGTGTCCGTCTGGTGCTCGCCCAGCTGCATTGGCTTCCAGTTGCCAAACGAAAACATTGTAAGGTGACGCTCATTACGCACAAAGTGCCTGCCTCAAATGAACCACAATATGTTGAACCTCTTCCGCACCGTACGTAGCCAACCACGCCAATCGGAGGTGCGCGGGGAAGGACGACAAACTCTTAACGCAAAACGCAGTTCTAGAGAAATTAGTTTTCAATCCAGATGATTTAAAAGTGCATAGCTCCCATCGGCGTCCTATGATCGGAAGAGCGTTCCAGACGGCCGCAGAAACGCATCTGAAAGCGCCGCGCGATGCGGTGACCACCGTCTTCGTTCGACGGCCGAGCCAAAAGCCGCCTCCGCTGCCGCCGCCGCTGCTGCTCCGATGACGACGACTGCAGTTCCCGTGATGATGATTCATGCTCCGTAGCGAGATCAGCCGAAGTATTGGGGGTCATCACCTCGGCCGTGGCAGATCATTGTGATAATTCAGTAGGCTCACATGACATTGACTTTTCCAAGACAGAGGTTCTTTGTAAGCCATCTGGCTACCATGAGAGATTCGTTCATGAGGCTATCCACATATACAAGCACAGAGACAATTTCAACCGAGAAGATGGATTCTGGCTTAGCAATCATTGGAAGGATTTGGTAAACCATTTCAGGTCTTAATTGATTGTTCACGTTTACGGTGGCTTTCAGACAGCATACATTATTTTTTTCGTCTCCCCCCTCCTCTTTTCAGAACATAGATGGACTCGTCCTTCTAAATAAACTGCCAAATTGCTGCGCGTGGCGCTGACGTTTTTTTTATAAATAAATAAACCGGTTAAAATAAATAAATTAATGCGAACCGACACACCTGATGACGACCGTTTGTGTTATGGTCGAAACGTCGTGAGAAGTTTTATTGTTTTATATATATTTTATTATTTTATTGTTTCCCTTCAACGTGACTTTACCGAAAGAGCTGAGAATATTGGGGGTCCATTTGTGGCGAGCGCTTTGTGTGCGCGCGCGACGGGGCAAGCTCGCCCCAACGCTGGGACAGACGCGTCGTGTCTTTTGCAATGCAATAAATGGGCACAAGTTCACCGAGTTCACACAAAACCGCCTGCCACAAATGAATCACGGCACATCGCTTGATCTCGTCAAAGGAGCAGTAAACCATCATCACGCGATCTCCGGTCGACACACCTGTCGACAACCCCTTCTCAGCGCCCTACCTTATTACAGACCAATTCAGACCTTGTTGGTCACCCCGCGCCCCTTATAAATCTCAACGTTCATCCTACAAAGTCCCATCACAAGGGAGAAACAAAAACAAATTTGGGCAAAAAAACGTTTTGTGGCCCGTACTGAAACGGCTGTACGCCGTATAGACCTGAAAACTACATTTCCCTGTACAAGAATTTCGGGGTAAACCGTGATGGGTTGACAGCTATGGAGTTCTACGCTGCCCAAGGGGAGACGTAGGGTTAGGAACCTTCTGCAACCAGATTGATAATTGCACTCCTTTTCAAGCCAAAACTATTTAAACTAAACCATTTTTTTTCCCATCAGGTGAGGCCCACTGAACTACTTTATAGCTCACCACAAATGATAGCTCAACAACGTGGCTTGTCATCACGTGGACATGTAAAGCAGCCCAAACAACTCTAAAAACGCACGTGAATTCTAAATGTGGAGGGGACACCCCCTAGGAATCGGCGAAAAATCCACGCGACCACGGGGAGAGAGAGACACGCAACTCCAAATATACAACAGGCATCGTCAGGGTCGGGATCGAACCCACGCCCTCCTGTATACCAGGCTAGGTAGTTAACATCTCCTAGCCACTGTGATGATGATGAGAGAGACACGCAACTCCAAATATACAGCAGGCATCGTCAGGGTCGGGATCGAACCCACGACCTCCTGTATACCAGGCGAGGTAGTTAACATCTCCTAGCCACCATGATGATGAGAGAGAGAGAGACACGCAAACTCCAAATATACAGCAAGCATCGTCAGGCTCGGGATCGAACCCACGACCTCCTGGATACGAGGCGAGGTAGTTAACATCTCCTAGCCACCGTGATGATGAGAGAGAGAGACACGCAAACTCCAAATATACAGCAGGCATCGTCAGGGTCGGGATCGAACCCACGACCTCCTGTATACCAGGCGAGGTAGTTAACATCTCCTAGCCACCATGATGATGAGAGAGAGAGAGACACGCAAACTCCAAATATACAGCAAGCATCGTCAGGCTCGGGATCGAACCCACGACCTCCTGGATACGAGGCGAGGTAGTTAACATCTCCTAGCCACCGTGATGATGAGAGAGAGAGAGACACGCAAACTCCAAATATACAGCAGGCATCGTCAGGGTCGGGATCGAACCCACGACCTCCTGTATACCAGGCGAGGTAGTTAACATCTCCTAGCCACAGCGATGATGAGAGAGAGAGAGACACGCAAACTCCAAATATACAGCAGGCATCGTCAGGGTCGGGATCGAACCCACGATCTCCTGTATACCAGGCGAGGTAGTTAACATCTCCTAGCCACCGTGATGATGAGAAAGAGAGAGACACGCAAACTCCAAATATACAGCAGGCATCGTCAGGTTCGGGATCGAACCCACGACCTCCTGTATACGAGGCGAGGTAGTTAACATCTCCTAGCCACCGTTATCGCGGCCTCAAAGCAGAACTGGTCCAATATATGTTGCTATAATAGCCATTAGGGCCAGCGAGGAGTAAAAACCAGCAATTGGCCAAACGTCTCCCCCGTGTGTTCAGATTTCCCAACGTAAACGCTCGCTTGGAAAAGGCGTAAATATTTTGGCTACCCTCGCCCACCGCGCTCTCAAGATTAAAAAAAAAGAGACGCGGTGATTCATTGCTGCCCGAAAAAAGCAACTCAGAGAGAGAGAGAGAAACACAAAGAAGCCCATTGACTTGAGTTGCCCACCCCATGGGTCGTTAGTGATGGCACATTTTGTTGTTTTTTTTAAGAAAGGGGAGGGGGGGGTATTAGCACCAGACGCCAACGTAAAGGAAAGTGATGGAGTGAGTTCGTTTTTATTAAAGTGTGGAAAAGGCATCAAGTGTAGTGGCTTGTGCAACATTAAACATAATCTATATAAATAAAGATCTTAATCGGTATGGCTCAAAAAAGCCTCTTGGATACTTCCCGAGAGGGTAGAAAGATGACATTTGGTGCGTAGGTTGCTTTTAGGACACAAACAACAAGAACAATCTGAATCCGAGATTTGTCATTTTAAGGCCCTCAAACCTCGATTTTACTGTAAGTGCCCCATAAACATGTTTGTGCCTGGCGTCATTCGGAAATTGTTCAAAATATAAGATTGTGGGTTTTTTTTATGCGTTAAACAGCAAATAATATTAAAGCGAGGACCATTGTTTTGACTTTTATTGTTTTTGAGATATTTGGGGTTCAAGCGGTTTGGAATGAAAAAAATCCGCATTTTATGATGCTCAAATTTTGAATAATTAGAAAACGGTTAAAAAAAATAAGAGAGCTTCCTCTTAGAGTATTAAGTTAATAAATTGTTGTTCTTTCAAATAAAAAAATGACGGAATCTTTACTTTGAGCGGTTTCCGATGGGTACGTCTTTAAATATAAGACACGAATCAAGTCGTCAACAATTATTTTCTCGTGGAAAAATGCACATTTTTGGAAGAGTTATTAGTGTCTGTTCGTAGATACGAATTGGAAAAAAAAGCTGTATCAGGTTCATTATTATATCTATTGAAAACTTTTGCCTGGCGAAGACAGGATTTACGAACTCGTACAAATAAAAAAAACGGTGATTAAAAGAACGCGCCACAACTAATTGCGTGCATAAAAGGCGGTAGAAATATACAACAGCACTTAATTTGTGTAAGGTTTTAGTCTCCATTGTGTAGGTGGGAGATTAGTTGAAAACGCGACATTAAAGGAGAGTTGCCTGAACTTGTGATATTTCCTCCGCTATTGACAATCTTGCTAACAAACGACATATCCGGAACGTAAAACAGGAATTCATAATTGGTGACACCGTGAAACATCCAATTACCATACTTATTTTTTCTATTCTTGTAATTTGCGAGTGTGAACAACTGTTTTTGGATTCGGATCGCGAGGGTAAGTTACAGTTCATTGGCTACCCGTCAAATTCACAAGTGGATTTTAAGACGCCGCTCTTAACCAATAAGGCTTTAAAAGGTATGACCACCCCACATTACTTGCAGTAACTAATACATTTTTTTATTCAAAGCTTTCGTGACTGCAGGGATTCATATTCTTGGCTCTTTTGGTAAAGTCACGTAGAAGGGAAACAATAAAATAATAAAAATATAAAACAATACAATTCTCAAGACGTTTCGACTGCAATACAAGCAATCATCATCATAAGGTGTGAAAACTACATCAAGAAAATTTGAAAAAAGTGGCGGTTGTTTTTAACGTTAGTACCACGGAGAGCGATTTCACGCATCCATTATTTTTCGTCTCCCCCCTCCTCTTTTCCGAACATAGATGGACTCGTCCATCTGAACAAACTGTCAAATCGCTCTCCGTGGTGCTAACGTTAAAAAAATAACCGCCACTTCTTTCAAATTTTCTTGCTGTGGTTTTCACACCTGATGATGATTGCTTGTGTTGCAGTCGAAACGTCGTGATAATTTTATTGTTTTATATTTTTTTTATTATTATTTTGTTGCTTCCCTTCTTCGTCACTTTACCGAAAGAACCAAGAATATAACTAATACATGTATATATTCCATCAAGGTCCTTAAGATCTTCTGATCTACAACTGCTCACCACTCCCAGGTCTACAGGCTGCAACTCTTTTGGCGATCGGGCCTTTTGTTACCGTGGCAGTCAGAGCCATGGAACGCTGTGCCGCGTGAAACCAGGGAAACCAGGGCAATCAGAGGCGGCAGACACACTTCACGTCTGCTTTGAAAACCCCATCTCTTTAAAGGGGCTTTCGCTCTTGAGTTTACTCGGTTGCCCCTGGTTCTGTTTTCGTTTTCCTGCTTTCCATTCAATGCGCATTGGGATCCTAGGATGGAATGCGCATTATAAATTTGAATTATTATTATTATAGTTACGCCTCGTTCAACAACGGCATTCCCGAACCCCCAACCCAGCTCCGTTTCATGCCAATTTACTAGAGAGCACTCCATTCATTGTAAACTTTAAATGTGTATTATACCAGGTAAGGCCCCACTCAGCTACTATTACACTGCAGGTCACAACAACAAATTAACCCACTCACTAACCCACTTACCCACCTGTTCACCCACTCACCCTCTGATGCACATCACCTCTGATTAGCACGCTTGGCTACGTACGGTGCGAAAGACGTCCAAAGTACTACAGTACTTCACTATTTTTATTCTGCCAGGAAAGGACCACTGAACTATATAGCTCTGAGCTATGTTGCTCTTTTTTTTTCAGAAGTGTGCTGGCCACAAATAGCTCAACGAAGTGGTTTATCACGTGGAAATTTATAGCAGCCAAATGTTGCTATAAATGTGGAAATTGATTGCAGCCAAATACTCGCACGTTGAATCTAAACGTAGAGGTAAAAAAACAGGACCCGGAGAAACATCCACGCAATCACCGTGAGAGAGTGGGAGAGACACGCAAACTGAAATAAACAGAAGGAATAAGGGTCCAAATATACAGCAGGCATCAGGGTCGAGATCGAACCCACGACCTCCTGTATACCAGGCGAGGTAGTTAACATCTCCTAGCCACCGTGATGATGATTATGAGACACGCAAACTCCAAATATACAGCATGTGTTAGGATCGGGATCGAACCCACGACCCCCTGTATACCAGGCGAGGTAGTTAACATCTCCTAGACACCGTGATGATGATGGTGATGAGATAGAGAGAGAGACACGCAAACTCCAAATATACAGCAGCCGGCGTCAGGGTCGAGATCGAACCCACGACCCCCTGTATACCAGGCGAGGTAGTTAACATCTCCTAGCCACCGTGATAATGATGATGAGAGAGAGACACGCAAACTCCATATATACAGCAGCAGGCGTCAGGGTCGAGATCGAACCCACGACCCCCTGTATACCAGGCGAGGCAGTTAACATCAAGCCACCGTGGCACCTTCCATCAGCGGCGATAGCCCGCAGCCCTTAAGCGAACATCGCGTTAAACCATGTGACAAGCCAATATTTTCATTTTTTAAACATCACTCTTCACTCTCCCCCCCCCACCGCTCCTAACTATACACCTCGCCTTGGCCGCCTTGCCAGTGCGAGGTGAGAGTTGTCGCCCCCCCCCCGTCTCGTTCTTAAGGCCACGGGGAAATAGCGGTTAGGTGAGGCGGGCAGGAGGATACAGAGAGGGTTGGTGGGTGAGCAGGCGAGGTGGGTGGCTGTAACAGAACGAGAATGTACACATCGGAATCTTTATTTAGACCTGCAGAAGGAATCCCATGAGCTCGTGAAGGTCGTCGTCACAGATTCTCCAGGAGGAACGGGTCGGAAAATTACGATGCAGTAATACCAGAGCAGTACATCTGATCTGACCCTGTGTTTCAGGAATGAAACGGGAGGATTTCTCCACGAGTCTGGCTGTCGTCTGATGAAGCTGGTTGTAATTACTGGCGAAACGTCGTCACTCAGATTGTTAATGTTGCGGGTTGGCTCTCCAACACGCCGATGTGCTGTACTAGTATACTACACTATACACTACACTATACACTACTGTATACTACACTATACACTACTATATACTACACTATACACTATATACTATACACTACACTATGCACTACTAAACACTACACTACACACTAGTGCTGTACTAGTACACTACACTATACACTACACTATACACTGCTATACACTAAACTATGCACTACACACTACACTTACACTACACTATACACTACTCTATACACTACACTATACACTACACTACTACACCATACACTACTATACACTACTACACTATACACTAGTGTTATACTAGTGACGAATTGGCCACGTTCTGTTTACGTGACAACCCTTACTAATTGGCTGTGTCGGGTGGTGACGGGTTTAACGACACATTTGCATATTCACACGATCTAATCCCAACAAAACCTGTATTGTGGATGATATTTGTCCCGAAAGCACCCTACTAAATGTTAAACTGAGCCGTGCAAAGCATGGGAAAGTTAAGCAAATCACTAAAAAAGTTTAAAAAAAAATATTTTAGTTTTTATATTTCTACACCGAGCTATTAGCTCCTCTTGCAGAAGCGACCTGGGTCGCAAACGATTGCTCGACGGAGTGGCTTATCGCGTGGAACATCCAAAGCAGCCCTTAAAAAAAAACCCGCCCGCAAATCTCATCCCAATAATCTAAGCGCGTCTTTCCTCAACGTGGACCTCGAATGCCCAACGCGGTGGGGGTGGCGGCGGCGGCGGCTTTGGGAATGCTTGTTGAGAGTCAACGGATGGTCAAATCGGCCGGCACACCGGGTAGCTCCAGCGACGATGCACGACTCTCGGCTGCTCCTCCTCCTCCACCTCCGCGCGCGCAGTTACATCGGTGGCTTGACCACCTCAACGTGAAACTGTCTTAAGCCACTTCGCTGGGCTGTCATTTGTGTTTGCCGGATCGCGCCTGAAAGAGGGCCCACGTGGCTCAAGAATTTAGGGACATCTTCACTTAAGCCACGGGTGCCGGACTGCTTATTGACAGTGGCTCTTGACACACGGACACAAAAAGTTAGTTTGAGTGGCTCACTCCAACATTAAGCCACGCCAGCCACCGCCATGCAGTTTGCACTGTCAACGCATCGCAACGTTCACCGCGCATTTTTTTTCATTCAGGAACCCAGAACGCGAACGTCACAGAGGCAGACGCAACTCACGATGTCTGCTTTCGTTTTAATAATCAATCAACATGGACAAAGCACAATCTCTGAAGCTCAAAACATGTACGGCGTACACGTAAAGCAATGCCATTTTTCAATGCTGCACCATTTCTGAGTGCGTCTGGTCGATAGACTGCGGCATCAAACCCCACCGACTCCGATGACGCGCAACACACTTCACCGGGCGCCTCGGTCACCGAGCCTCCGGCGGGGCGGCGCGGGAGGGGCGTGCGGCACGGTCGAGCGACGGCGGTCGCGTCGCCGCAGTTCTCCGCGGTGAGCGATGACGCCTTTCAAAGCAGCGGCGCTCCCACTACGCCTGCCCGAATTGAACGAACGCCTGAGCCGCTTGCGCGTTTCCGGGATTCGGCGGTGAACGGTGGGGGGGGGGACGCCACGCACCCTGCAATGTGCAGGCGTCTCGGCACGGCGAAGGGTTGAACACCGACCCCTAGAACGTCCCCTCCCGTGTTCCGAATCTTCAACCGAAGCTTGCAGCCGACGGTAAACGGCCGAGCGCTCTGTCCTACCACCAAAGGGTTCAACATTCCACGCCGGCGTTGTTGCTCCCCTATTGTAGCGGCTGTGCATCATCTAGAATTTCCAACCAATGTGCGTGCGCGTGTGTGTGTGTGCGTGAACGTTGAACTTCTTTCGCACCGTACGTAGCCCACCGTGCTAGCTGGAGGTGCGCGCAGCACGTCCAGTCACAGGAGACTTGACCCTCGACCCTTGACCCTTCCCCCGAGCCGTTGCTGCGAGTGGCAGGGTGGAGGCGTCCCGCTCGCCGCTGAATCTCGGGACGGTGGAAGCGGCACGGCGTTATTCTTTATTCAAGGAGGCGTAGCAGCGGCGCCGTCGTGCTTTTGTTAAAGACGTCGTCACTCGCCGCAGAGAACCGTAGCTGCACCACCGCCGGCACTCTGCCACACGCCCTCCCGCACGGCCTTCTGGGAGCCTCGGTACCGATGAAGTTAATTTAGTTTTCCTTCCGGGTTTCGTTTTTCGTGACTGTACGTGTGCGTCATCGGAACGGGAAAGGGTAAAGCAAAGCCAACCTGGCCCTGTGGGAAGCTCCATTAGAGTGGACATCCAGTGGACACCTGCAAACCACTGGAAGTCTCTGAACAAAAGAGCTTCATAGCTCATCGGATCCCTCCAGTATGAGCATAAAGATTCTCATTCTGAAGTTGCTCGAAAACAATGGCTGACCCTGAACAAGCCATGCCATGTGGCGACGCAGGCCGCGATGCCGATGAGCACTGCTCGCCGCAAATGGACCACAATACCTCGCTGATCTCGTTCAGGGGGATAAACCGCCACGCCAGCTCTGGTCGTCACCGCGGCTTTTGGTTCGGCCAATCGAACGGAGGCGGTGGTCACGGCCTCACGCGGTGTTTTCGGACGCGCTTCTGCGGCCGTCTGGAATGCCCTTGCTTCCGATATTGGGAATCCACCGGAGCTAAGCACTTTTAAATCGCCTAGATTGACGAACTAATTTATTTAGAACTGCCTGTTGTTGTGTTCAGCTCGTGGTCCTTCCCCCCGCGCGGTTAGCCACGTAGGGCGCGCAAAAAGTTCAACATACATGCCATACAAAAATCCCCCTTATTGCCATAACAGACTGCTGGGGCAAGCGCTGTTAGCGAGCAGCACCTGTGAAGGCCGGCACGGCACACGAGGGGGTGGGGAGGCCAGCGCCGCGCCCGGCCGCCTTTGTCTCCCCCAGTGGCGACGTTTACTACGCACACCGCGCCGGGTGCTCATTTGAGGCCGCGTCGACCTAGCGGAGGCCCAGGACCGGTTCAGGTAATCGCCACCGGTGTTGGTGGCCGTGAGCGAGACTCGAACTCGGGTCTCTGCTGGGTCCGTGGCGCGGCGCGCCGACCGCCCACACTGCCGCTCCCCACTCCATACAACAACACGCGTACAGCACGCGTACAACACACGTACAACACGCGTACAACACGCGTGCGGGCACGCAGCTTCCGCCGCCGCCGGCGAACGACGCAAACGGTGTGCGTCCCGTCACGGCTGCGGCTCCACGTCGGTGGCGAAGGTCTGCAGGCACCTCTGCTGGTGCCCGCGCAACGTCTGCATGACCGCGGGGCTGCGCAACAGGGCCTGGTGCAATGCAAGGAGCAGACGAGTGAAGCAACGACAACATCAGCAACAGGAACGGCAAAACACCTTCGACGCGCGCACGCGCGCGTCCTGTGACGACAACACGCGCGCCACACTCGGAGGCAAGGCCGCGGGTAAACGAATGGATTGGGCGGCACACCGGTGGCCGCTCGATTTGAAAAACAAAACAAAAAACTAAAAATGTTGTCGCAATAATGTTTTTTCCATTTTTCCCACGATTTGCAAGCTCCCGGACAGAAAATGCTGCGGTGCCGGTGGTGCTGGCGGTGCGGGTCGAAATCAATTCTCGTGATGCCGGATCGTTGATACGATCCGGCATCACGAGAATTGATTCGTGATGCCGGATCGTATGGCTCCCGTGTTCCAGAGGCGGCAAGATTTGACTCCTCGTGGCCTGCCTAGACTTGGTCGGACGGTGACATGGCAAAGATTACGGCTCGTGGCGGTGCCACGCGCACGTTCGAACGGGCGAGCGGCCGCTGGATCTGAGCGGCAACGTGTGATGGAGAGCCCTGCAGCTACGCTCAAGGACTTTAGAGCTTTCGTGACTGCAGGGATTCTTATTCTTGGTTCTTTCCGTAAAGTCACGTAGAAAGGCAAAGAATAAAATAATAAAAATATAATGCAATAAAAATGTATTATTTTATTGTTTTATATTTTTGTTATTTTATTGTTTCCCTTCTAACGTAACTTTACCTAAAGAACCAATAAAATAAAAAATAAAAAAATACAATAAAAATGTATTATTTGATTGTTTCCCTTCTACGTAACTTTACCGAAAGAACCAAGAATATCGTCAGCACTGTTTTACAATGACGAGGTGTGTTTCATTACACTGCACCGGTGCGGTACCGCCGATATGTGCAAACGCATATCAGCCAATATTCTCTCTGCACAGCCAATTAATTCCACATCAGGTGAAGGAGGCAAGGTCATCATAACCAATGGCACCGCTGCCATCACAGCACTACCGGTCTTCTTTCTGCCAAATCCTCTCCTCCTCAGTTTAACACGTAGGCTTTCGCGACCAATATTATTCATAATAAAGGTTTTGGGTTAGATCGCGTTTATTTATAAATGTGTCGTAACCCTCCACCACCCGACATGGCCAATCAGCAAAAAAAGGTGTCACGTTGACAAAAAGACAAATAGTTCACTGCTTTAGCCCACCGGTGTGTTGAAGAGTGAATCCACATTTACAGTTTGAGTACGACGTTTCGCTGGTAAATACATCCAGCATCATCGGGCAATTCGCCAGAATGGTAAAGCCCTCGCTTGCTCCCGGTTTTATCTAGAGCAGCAGGGTGACGTCATCACTTAACTCATATCAGGTGCAGTGATTAGAGGCGGAGGGAGGGGGGTATTGTAATTATATAATCGATTAGTAATCAGTCATTGGTTATGATTAGTAATGAGTTGTAGATTAGTAATTCTTTAAATCAAAATGTAATGTGTATTATTTAATAATACGCTTCCAGGCCGCACTAAGCCTGTAGCTGTCAGAGCAATTAAAGTTAGTCTTGTTCCTCTCAATTTCAATGGATTCTCTAATTAGTCTTTGCCAGTAATAATTAGTTTTACACAACACTGCAACATTGTCAAAATCAATTGAGCGTCCTTGTTGACAAGCATGTTCTGCCACTGCCGACAGTTGTGTTTGAGATAATTTAATATTTCTCTGATGTTCTTTTAGTCTTACGCTGATGTTACGTCCCGTCTGTCCAATGTAGCAGCTGCCACATAAACAATTAATCCGAGGTCTGACTCTGGGTTTGCGATCCCAATGCCCGTCTCGCTAACCCTGCCCTTGTCCCCTCCTGCACTCGAATTTAAGCCGTGGAAATTCTCCTCTCTACAAACTGTTTTAACCAGGTAAGGCCCGCTGAGCTGTACAGATATTTTTCAGAAGCGACCTGGACGCAAATGATAGCTCAACGAGGTGGCTTCTCACGTGGACATTTACAGCAAACAAATCTGAGGACCCGGAGAAAAATCCACGCGACCACGGGGGGAGAGAGAGAGAGACGCGCAAACTCCAAATATACAGCAGCAGGCATCGTCAGGGTCGGGATCGAACCCACGACCATCTGCATACCAGGGCGAGGCAGTTAACATCTCCTAGCCACCGTGATGATGATGAGAGAGAGAGACATGCAAACTCCAAATATACAGCAGGCGTCAAGGGATCAGAATCGAACCCACGACCTCCTGCACACCAGGGCGAGGCAGTTAACATCTCCTAGCCACCGTGATGATGATGATGAGAGAGACACGCACACTCCAAATATACAGCAGGCGTCGTCAGGGTCGGGATCGAACCCACGACCTCCTGCACACCAGGGCGAGGCAGTTAACATCTCCTAGCCACCGTGATGGTGATGATGAGAGAGACACGCAAACTCCAAATATAGAGCAGGCATCGTCAGGGTCGGGATCGAACCCACAACCTCCTGCATACTAGGGCGAGGCAGTTAACATCTCCTAGCCACCGTGATGATGATGATGATGACAGAGACACGCAAACTCCAAATATAGAGCAGGCGTCGTCAGGGTCGGGATCGAACCCACGACCTCCTGCACACCAGGGCGAGGCAGTTAACATCTCCTAGCCACCGTGATGGTGATGATGAGAGAGACACGCAAACTCCAAATATAGAGCAGGCGTCGTCAGGGTCGGGATCGAACCCACGACCTCCTGCATACTAGGGCGAGGCAGTTAACATCTCCGAGCCAACGCAGCACCCCCTTTGATTTCGTCTTGGATGCATTCCCGGCACGTTTTATTTCCATCGGCCACAACGAAAAAACCTCTTGCGCAGGCTAAGAAAAAAAGGGTGCGATTCACATGGGGACCATTGAAGCTGCGGCAGAGCCATCAGTCTGTGCATTTTCCCCATTAGCTCAGGCAGGCTTAAATGACCCTCTGCCAAACAGGTGATTCACACCGCCAACACGTACGATCGTGCGCGGCCAAAATGATTACATACATTATGGTTGTGCGGAATTTTGCAGGATGATGACACCTTGTAAGCTCAGCACATAGAGAGCTTTATTGACAGGCTCTTAAAAAATCTGAACATGGCAGGGCAACATGTACCTAGAGAAGCCCCATTTTGCTTAACCCCCAAGTCGGCCGGCGATGTGGTCACAGGATACGACTGGCAAACGGACGCCTGCGAGGTACGAATCCTGGCCTGTGGTCAACTCAGCCCACCGTTGCTTGGGGACCGACACAACGAGGTACCTCTTTGTGAGAAGCGAAGTGGTCCTATGGGTGGACTGGGCCTAGCCACGGAGCAGTGGAGTATCCACTGCTGGCTCGGTGAGATGAGCGCTTCCGGCCACCTCACGTAACCGTGTCCGGAGCCATCGCATGAATCCCCCCCGGGCCATTGGGATACTTGCCGAAGCACAAAGACTCGCCCGCCAAGCCAACGTTGTCTCCGTATGACGCAGATCAGTGTTTTTTCGCCGACGAAGGCATCAGTCGGCGTGAGTTTGCCGGCACGCCATTTGTAACAAATGGTGATGGGTGGGCGGTGGTTTCGCAGTTTGTGTTGTCGGGAGAGGGGGGAATGGGTGACTGGCTGCCTAGGTATTTGGGTGATTGTGTGCCTGGGTGCCTGTATATCTGGGCGAATGTGTGCCTGCGTGCTTGGAGCGACTGGGTGCTTGAGTATCTGCGCCATTGTGCGTCTGGTTGCCTGGGTGACTGGCTGCCTGGATATCTGGGCGAATGTGTGCCTGGGCGACTGGGTGCTTGAGTGTCTGGGTGATTGTGCGTCTGGTTGCCTGGGTGACTGGCTGCCTGGATATCTGGGCGAATGTGTGCCTGGGCGACTGGGTGCCTGAGTATCTGGGCGATTGTGCGTCCGGTTGCCTGGGTGACTGGCTGCCTGGATATCTGGGCGAATGTGTGCCTGGGCGACTGGGTGCTTGAGTATCTGGGCGATTGTGTGTCTGGTTCCCTGGGTGACTGGCTGCCTGGATATCTGGGCGAATGTGTGCCTGGGCGACTGGGTGCTTGAGTATCTGGGTGATTGTGCGTCCGGTTCCCTGGGTGACTGGCTGCCTGGATATCTGAGCGAATGTGTGCCTGGGCGACTGGGTGCTTGAGTAATCTGGGTGATTGTGCGTCCGGTTCCCTGGGTGACTGGCTGCCTGGATATCTGGGCGAATGTGTGCCTGGGCGACTGGGTGCTTGAGTATCTGGGCGATTGTGTGTCTGGTTCCCTGGGTGACTGGTTGCCTGGATATCTGGGCGAATGTGTGCCTGGGCGACTGGGTGCTTGAGTATCTGGGCGATTGTGCGTCCGGTTGCCTGGGTGACTGGCTGCCTGGATATCTGGGCGAATGTGTGCCTGGGCGACTGGGTGCTTGAGTAATCTGGGCGAATGTCGCGTGCAGGTCACGTGCCTGTCGTTTCTGGTTCAGCACGCACTCCAGCAGCGTGACCTTGCGTCCCACGGGCGGCTCCTTGATGGGGGTGCCCCTCCGCTGCTGGGCGGCCGCCAGGTCCTTCTTGTCCTGGCAGCAGACACGAAGCAAGCCTCAGCCGTGGCGGCGCGGGAGACATTTCCACGTGGTGATGACGACGACGGCGAGCCGCTGCGTTGGGCTATCATTTGTGGGCTTGTGGGAAAAAGAGATACGTAGCGGAGCGGCCCTTAGGGGCCGTCCATAAATGACGTCAGAGTGCAGCGCCACGTTAAATACGCACTACAATGACAATAGTTTAAAGCGATTTGAAGCATCTTTTATTTTCAAAATGGAAATATGTTTTTTTTTGGGAAGGGGGGGCAGAGCTTTGTTACGTCATATTTGAGGGGGGGGGGGTCTGACTTTTTGTGACGCCGTGTGACGAGGGGAGGGGGGGGGTCAAAAATCGTCAAAAATCGCCTGACGTCATTTATGGACGGCCCCTTACCTGGTGAAATAAAAAAAAGAAGTTCAGTTTAGTTTAGAGGTCGCTTCACTAGGACAGGCCCTGGCGCGGAATGCAGAGGTTTGCGGCATCCCAATACGCAAGGACACCGCGGGGCAATGTATTGGGATGCCGTTGAGCGCAAATCTTTAAGACGAAACTGAACTTTTAATTTTACTCCCCAAGGCCCAACCGAGCCACACAGCCGTTTTCCAGAAACCGCCTGGCCACAAACGAAAGCTCGGCGAACCGATCACACTTCGAATCCCGCTCACAACCAACAACAGTGGCGAATGTTCGAACCGGGGTACTGGGGCTCTCCCCTGGGTCGAATCAGCCTCAAAGAAGCCGGCCTCCTAGACCACGGGCCGACCTTGGTCCCGCTGCCGCCGCCGCCGCCGCCGCCGCCGCCGCCTCCTCCCGCGCCGCCAGCCGAGAAATTCTTCTTGGTCTTGAACTTGGCCTTGTACGTCTTGTTCTTGTGCTTCTTGCACATCCACGCGTGGTGATGGCCGCCGGCGGGGAGCTGCCCGGCCTGCCGCACGACGCGCGCTGTCGTTTCGCCGCAGCCCTCGTACGAGCACCGTCGCAGCCTGGCCACCTCGTCCTTGGCGGCGGCGACGGCACCCGCCTCCTCCTCCTCCTCCTCCTCGTCCTCCTCCCCGCCTCTTCCTCGTCCGTCCCCGCCTCCTCCTCCTCCTCCGACAGCAACGTCCCCTTCGCTCGCGCTCCCCGGACTTTCGTGCGTTGCGTCGTCCGTGGACGCAGGATGCACTCCGCCGCCCGGGCACGCCGCTCCGCTCTGGTCCGAGCTGCTGTCGGAAACTCCTGCTGCTGCTCCTGCTGCTCCTGCTGCTGCTCCTGCTGCTCCTGCTGCTGCTCCTGCTGCTCCTGCTGCTGCTGCGCTCATGGTTGGGGGTACGGCCCTGCGACACAAGTGGGCCACGCGTCACCATTTGTCGCTCGAAGAAAGGGGCAAGGACACAGCGGGGCTTCGCTGAACACGTGGACGCATTTGCGGAAAAAGGAAGCAGTTGCTGCCTGCTGCGTGCCGATAATTTTTTGAGTCCGGGCTGTCCCCCTCCCCCCCCGCCCCCAATCTTTAATGATTCGCAATGAAGTGGTCTGATGGTTGGCGAGATGTTAACTCCCTCGCCTGGTATACAGGAGGTCGTGCGTACGATCCCAACCCTGACCCCTGCTGTGTATTTGGAGTTTGCGTGTGTCTCTCGCTCTCTCTCTCCCTCCCCCCCGTGGCCGTGTGGATTTTTCTCTGGGTCCTCCGGTTTCCGCCCCGACATTTAGAAACGTGCGTTAAGAGTAACTGGCTGTCGTCGATTTCCACATGATAAGCCACATTCGTTGGGCTACCATTTGTGCTAGCCAAGTCGCTTCTGACAAAGAGCTGTATAAGCTCAGTGCGCCTTACCTGGTCAATTAAAACATTGTTCAGCAGTTTTTACAGTTTTAGTTTAGGATGGTCGTGACAAACATTACATTAACGTTTGTGCACGTACGCGTGATATCGCAACACAGACATGACCATCGAGAATCGTGACGCGCCGCTGAATTCAGCTGCTGCACGAGTTCCAACTGCACTGCGTTATAATCTGAAGGCATTTCCTTTCGCGACGTACAGCGATATTACCCCCACCCCCCCCCCGCCCCCCCGAGCATCAGATCGTGCAAAGTAAAGGTTTCGAAAAGTGGCACCGCAAAACCGAAGTCGATCCAATATCCGTTGTTCACCGCCCAACGCTGGCCGTGTAATGCGTGGCTTGTCGCATTTCGTCACGTTTTGCTTAAGCGTGGGTTGTCAGATTAAATCGAAGACATTTTCCCCTCCTTGCCCCGACACACCTCTCCCACCGTCCCTTTTCTTCCCCCAGTATGTTAGTTACCTTCCCCCCTCCCTCCCCGCATATATACATCTTCATGCCCCCCCCCCACCCCCGCACGTAATGCCCCAACCCACTTTGGTGGGACAGCGAGCCCCAACTTTCCCCCGGCACAGCATCCACTCACTTTGGTGGAACAGCGAGCCCCAACTTTCCCCCTGTACAGCGTCTACTCACTTTGGTGGGACAGCGAGCCCCAACTTTCCCCGGCACAGCATCCCCCCACTCTGGGGGGACAGTGAGCCCCAACTTTCCCCCGGCACAGCATCTTCTCACTTTGGTGGGACATTGAGTCCCAACTTTCCCCCTGTACAGCGTCCACCATATTGGTGGGGCAGCGAGCCCCAACTTTCCCCCTGCACAGCGTCCACTCACTTTGGTGGGACAGCGAGCCCCAACTTTCCCCCTGCACAGCGTCCCCCCACTTTGGTGGGACAGCGAGCACCAATTTTCCCCCGGCACAGCATCCACTCACTTTGGTGGGACAGCGAGCCCCAACTTTCCCCCTAAACAGCGTCTACTCACTTTGGTGGGACAGTGAGCCCCAACTTTAGCCCTGCACAGCGTCCAGTCACTTTGCTGGGACAGCGAGCCCCAACTTTCCCTCTGCACAGCGTCCACTCACTTTGGTGGGACAGCGAGCCCCAACTTTCCCCCTAAACAGCGTCCACTCACTTTGGTGGGACAGCGAGCCCCAACTTTCCCTCTGCACAGCGTCCACTCACTTTGGTGGGACAGCGAGCCCCAACTTTCCCCCTAAACAGCGTCCACTCACTTTGGTGGGACAGCGAGCCCCAACTTTCCCTCTGCACAGCGTCCACTCACTTTGGTGGGACAGCGAGCCCCAACTTTCCCCCTAAACAGCGTCTACTCACTTTGGTGGGACAGCGAGCCCCAACTTTCCCCCTAAACAGCGTCTACTCACTTTGGTGGGACAGCGAGCCCCAACTTTCCCCCTAAACAGCGTCTACTCACTTTGGTGGGACAGCGAGCCCCAACTTTCGCCCTGTACAGCGTCCACTCACTTTGGTGGGACAGCGAGCCCCAACTTTCCCCCTGTACAGCGTCCACTCATATTGGTGGGACAGCGAGCCCCAACTTTCGCCCTGCACAGCGTCCACTCACTTTGGTGGGACAGCGAGCCCCAACTTTCGCCCTGTACAGCGTCCACTGACTTTGGTGGGACAACGAGCCCCAACTTTCGCCCTGTACAGCGTCCCCCCACTTTGGTGGGACAGCGAGCCCCAAGTTTCCCTCTGCTCAGCGTCCACTCACTTTGGTGGGACAGCGAGCCCCAACTTTCGCCCTGCACAGCGTCCACTCACTTTGGTGGGACAGCGAGCCCCAACTTTCGCCCTGTACAGCGTCCACTCACTTTGGTGGGACAGCGAGCTCCAACTTTCGCCCTGTACAGCATCCCCCCACTTTGGTGGGACAGCGAGCCCCAACTTTCCCCCTGTACAGCGTCCCCCCACTTTGGTGGGACAGCGAGCACCAACTTTCCCCCTAAACAGCGTCTACTCACTTTGGTGGGACAGCGAGCCCCAACTTTCCCCCTAAACAGCGTCCACTCACTTTGGTGGGACAGCGAGCCCCAAATTTCGCCCTCCACAGCATCCTCTCGCGCTGAGACTGAGTTGCTGTTCGTGGAGTTTCTGCTCCCCCAAGCCCCCCACCCCCCCGTTCTGCGATCGGTGTACAGCGGAACCCCTCTTAGGGACCACCTCTGCTGACGACTAATCTCTTAATGATGGGCCTCCATAGAGCCCAGTGTGTAGTGTATCGTGTAGGGTATAGTAGTGTGTAGTGTAGAATATAGTATAGTAGTGTAGTGTATAATAGTGTAGTGTACAGCTGTGTACAGTGTATAGTTGTGTAGTGTAGAGTAGTGTACAGTATTGTATAGTGTACAGTAGTGTATTGTGGTGTATAGAGTATAGTAGTGGTGTATAGTAGTGTATAGTGCATAGTAGTGTACTGTATTGTAGTGTATAGTAGTGTATAGTCTAGCGTAGTGTATATTAGTGTATAGTGTAGTGCATAGTCGTGTAGTGTATAGTGTAGTGCAGTCGTGTAGTGTATAGCAGTGTAATGTTTAGCAGTGTAGTGTTTAGTAGTGTAGTGTATAGTAGTGTAGTGTATAGTAGTGTATAGTGCACAGTAGTGTATAGTGGTGTATAGTGTATAGTAGTGGCGTATAGTAGTGTACTGTATTGTAGTGTATAGTATAGTGCATAGTCGTGTAGTGTATCGTAGTGTAGTGTATATCAGTGCAGTGTATAGTAGTGTAGTGTATAGTGTAGTGCCTTCATAGAGCCCAATGTGTTCTCTTACCAACCATTACCCTGTTAATGACGGGCTGTTGTAGTTAAGAGTAAATATTAATCCATGCATTGATTGACCATGTTTCTTTTTATATTACGTGTTTACAATGTCGTTGTATCTTTGTGTATTAATATCCATTGTTTCAATATTATAAATAAGGTTTTTTTTGGGTGGAAAAGGGTAACTTGTGATGCTATTGGAACTAATCAAGCCTTTAACGTGCACTTCGTATACTCGCTTAAAGATTGAATCGCGTAGCGAACGTTTTCGTGGAACCAATCACAATCCGTGATTTTATCCCATCTGTAAAGGATGTGATTCCTGCCCCGCCTCCTCCCCCCACTTCTCTCTCCCCCCCCTACTGCCGAGGCCTACTATATAACCTCGTGCCACGGCAGGTCTCTCTCCTACTGCAGCAGTTTTTATTCTTGCTGTGGTTGTCGCACCTGATGACGATTGCTCGCGTTGCGATGGAAACGTCGTGATCTCTTGTTATTTTTCTTCCGACGTGACTTTACCGAAAGAACCAAAGAGTATGGATTCCTGCGGTCACCGAAAGCTTCCAATCAAGATTCAATCACCATCGTTAAGAGGGTTTCTAATGTATCGCATCGGAGCTCATGTTGAGTTGCAATAAAAAAACATATTTTTCGTACACATTTTGCGACTGATTAATGGGCTGACACCATCGGCTCCACGACAATTTAATCTCCGGTTTAAACATCTCAGCCAATTCTCTCGGACCAGGACAAACACGCACGTTTGAACATCTTTCGGCGCGCAGTACGCTTATTTCAATCCCGCCTTAAGATTGAGTTTTTTTTACTTAAAGGCCTATTCTCTCCTGATTAATATGGTTACGTTGTTTTTGGGAGTGTGGTGGCGGGGGGGGGGGTGAGGTGGTACTTGTACCTGTGGTTAAAAATCACGAGCACGCGCGGCTTACGTTAGGTTTTTGAATTGCGCGAGTAGATTTCCTTTGAGCTCCGTGCAGTGACTTGCGACCTCTGGGTGAAACGCGCTTGATAAGTGTCAATTACTACTGTCTACCGTGCTAATCGGATCGTACCTTGGGTCATTACAACCGCGAGATGCGAATGTTCCTCAGGGTCGCGGGGGGTCGCTGGCGGCCCCTGAAGCACCACATCATCATCATCATCATCAAACGTGTGGCTGCCCTCACACCGACGACGTCTTATCGGCGAAAGTCGCTGCCCGCCCCCCCCCAGCCCCCCACCACCTCCTGAAACTTAGTGCAGAAACACTGCGCTGGTTGAAATCAAGCCCGCACCTACGATTGTGCTGCAAGTTCACCATGCATATTTGCGCTCTGGTGCGGGAGCATAGGGAACGCATTCGCCACCACTGAGGTCCCCGGTCTGAGAGATTCAGGTCGAGATGTTTCAACCGAAGATTCCGTTGTTCGACACACACAAAGACAAAGATCCGCCATATAGCCTTAACAGACTGTAGGGGCAAGTGCTGTTAGCGAGCACCTATGAAGGCCGGAACGGTACACGAGGGGGTGGGTGGCCAGCACCACGCCCGACCGCCTTTGTCTCCCTAGTGGCGATGTTTACACACCGCACCAGGTACTCATTTGAGGCTGAGTCGACCTAGGGGAGGCCCGGGACCGGTTTAGATAATAGTCACTGGTGTTGGCCGTGAGCGGGAATCGAACCCGGGTCGCCAGGTTCATAGTGCAGCGCGCTAACCGCTACACTATCGCTTCGACACACACACACGCACACACGTACACACACGTGCGAAAAAAGCTCATGACTGGATCTTTTTTAATTTACCCAGAGCTGCCCAATGAAGAAGCTGTTTGTGTGGTCTGCGTATCACAAATCGTGTGGCAGCACTGGCCAATACCCCCCCCCCCCCACTGTAATAACCTAAGTATTAGAAAAAAAACATGCAAATTATTGAAAACTATTTTAACAAAAACACGCGGCCACTATGTATATATGTGAAACAAACAAAAAAGTGGTCTCTTTGGAAAATCATTAATCGCGGCATTTTACCCGCTTATATAAGGGGCGTTTCAGGACACCTTGATCTGATGTAGACAAAACCGTACACGCTAATTATTCAGCAAAGGGCATTAAGGCAGCGGTGACACATTGACCCCCTGAAAAACGCCTCGCGATGCCAAAGTCGCCAAATGATGCTGGCATTTGAAAGTGCTGATCTCACGCGAACTAAAAAAAAAACAAACGACATCCCCATTGTGGCACGTATTAGGGTTCCATTCATAGCCACTAATATTTCTACCCAAACTTGATTTTGTTTCTTCCCCAGGACACTAATGGGGACGTCTGCTGTGCCCCGCTGGGAGCCAATTTGCCAAGAGATGCGGGCAACGGGAGGGGACAGGGCGAGGGCGAAAAGCGACGGAACGACACGATGAGTCTCAAGGGGCTGGGCAAACCACAGCCACCCAGGGGAAAAATCCGCATCGATCTTTGGAAAATAAACTCCCCGGACACACACACACACGTGCACACGCGAGTCAATGAATGGCCCCAGCATCCAGTGCACGACGACACACGAGCGAGACTCGGGGTTTCAGTAAGACGCCGCAATTAATTTGCCAAATGATCTAACCGTTTCGAAGAGCCAACAGCAGGAGATCCGTGCATTGGGGTGTGATCTTCCACGAAGCCGCTCACGGTCCACCCCAAATCGCATCACCCACTGCACAGACCGTGGCGGCAACCGATGCGGATGCCCTGATGATGCACAAAACTCTCCGGTTGAAGTTGTGGCGGATGCATTTTCTGCCAACCTCCAATCAGTGCCTGCCTTATTACAGAACAATTCAGACCTTGTTGGTCACCCCGCGCCACTTATAAATCGCAACGTGCATCCTACAAAAGTCCCATCACAAGGGAGAAACACAAACAAATAGACAATCACCACTAGTACACTCACCACCACTACCCTCACCACTAGTACACTCACCACTGGTACACTCACCACTAGTACACTCACCACTAGTACACTCACCACTACAACACTCACCACCACTACAATCACCACTACACTCACCACTAGTACACTCACCACTACACTCACCACTAGTACACTCACCACAAGTACACTCACCACTAGTACACTCACCACTACACTCACCACTAGTACACTCACCACTACACTCACCACTAGTACACTCACCACTAGTACACTCGCCACTAGTACACTCACCACTAGTACACTCACCACTACACTCACCACTACACTCACCACTAGTACACTCGCCACCAGTACACTCACCACTACAACACTCACCACCACTACAATCACCACTACACTCACCACTACTACACTCATCACTACTACACTCACAACAACACTCACCACTACTACACTCACCACTACAAACCTGTCAACCCCTTCTCAGTGCCCTACCTTATTACAGACAAATTCAGACCTTATAAATCCCAACGTTCTTCCTATAAAAGTCCCATCACAAGGGAGAAACACAAATTAACAAAACCATTTTTTGTTTATGCCCGCAGTGAAACGGCTGTACGCCGTGCGGACCTGTAAAACTCAATTTCCCTGCACAAGAATACGGGGCAAACCGTGTATGGGTTGACACGGCATGCGACTGCTGCAGGTCATCCAGAATGGCACCGTACGACGTGGAACGACGCAATGACCCCCCCACCCACCTCCCCGATCCACAAATAAGGAGGAGGCATCGTGGCGATGATGATACGCTTACTCTGCTGCTCCTGCTGCCGCGGTTATCAGTGGCTTGACCAACCTGAACGTGACATCCTCTTTGGTTCTATTCGGTAAAGTCACGTAAGTAAAAAAATAAAACAACAAAAATCACGACGTTTCGGCCACAACACAAGCGGCCTTCATCAGGTGAAGGGACCAGGCTGTCTCGAGGACAGCGCTGGAGTGAAACACAGCCACGCTCAGACCGCGACCTTTAAGCTGTGTGCGAGGAAACAAGGTGCCTTGACAAAGGAATTAGCATAAAAATTAGCATTTGATTGGCCGACTTAGCATGATGAACGGTGTAGAGGTGGTGTACATGCGGGTGAATATGCCGGTTGGTGAGGGGGGGAGGGGGAGTTTACCTATTGATGGTGTGAAAAGGGAATTTTTAAGAGCTGCGAAAGTTTGGGGTACCACTACTTGAAAAATATACTGTACCATTGAAAAGTAGTTTAATGTTTGGTTCGATTTAGAATATCTTTCCAATGGTTGCTTAATTTGAAACCATCTTCTCGGTTGAAATTGTGTCTGTGTTTGTAGATCTGAATTGCCTCGTGAACAAATCTCTGATAAAAACCCGTAGGTTTGCAAAGAACCTTGGTATCGGAGAAAAGTATATCGTGATCACCCACGGCGCTGTAACAGTGATCAGCTACGGCAGAATAATTCGTTCTGCCGTGTTTCAAATCTGATTTGTTCTCGCGAATTCGGTCAGAGACATGTCGCTTTGTCTCCCCGATATAGCAATCACCGCAGGTACAACTCAATTTGTAAACCCCGGGGTATTGTAAGTCAGGAATGACATCCTTCACGGATGGGATCAGATCACGAATTTTGTGTACTGTATTGAACCGGACCTGGATCTTGTGTTTGTTTAGAATTTTGGAAATCTTTTTAGTAACGCCTGCTATATATAGTAGTGTGATGGTTTTTGACCGGAGTATCAAGTGGTTGTTTCTGTATGGAGGGAGAAACAGCTTGGCGGATGGTACGGTCAGGGCATCCATTCCTTTTGAGGGCCAGGTGTACACGTTTTAATTCACTGGTCAGGTGGTGTTGGTCCGAAATGCAACGAGCCCTATGGTATGAAGTTTTGATGAGAGAATAAGTTGTCGCCTCCGCCATCTACATCGGCAGCGGGGCACGGGGAAGAAGGGCGACCGGCGATCGTCAACGTCGCCCACAACCCCGAGACCCCCGCGGAGTCTCGGCTCTTCTGGCCGTGACCATCAAACCAAATCGTCGACAGTTCGGTTGACCGACGCACAACAAAAACAAAACACAAAAAGAGCATCCCTCCGAAAGACGGAGAGCTCGTAGAGCCTAACCGAGGGACCACAGGAGGTCTCGGACCCCGATTGAAAGCCGGTTTCCTGTCGCTCACAAAGCACACGTTGAGCGGTGCGGTGCTCATTGGAGTCACGGCGACTGTCGAGAGACACTCCTTTGGTAAGTTCTAGATTTTAAGTTTTCGTGACCGCAAGGATTCCCGTGGTCACCAAGGTCCCCGTTCCCCCAGGTCACCAAGTTCCCCGTTCCCTTGGTTACCAAGGTCCCCGTTCCCTTGGTAACCAAGGTCCCTGTTCCCCAGGTCACCAAGGTTCCCATTCCCCAGGTCACCAAGGTTCCCATTCCCTTGGTAACCAAGGTCCCTGTTCCCCAGGTCACCAAGGTCCCCGTTCCCTTGGTAACCAAGGTCCACATTCCCCAGGTCACCAAGGTCACCGTTCCGCAGGTCCTTAAGGTCCCCGTTCCCTTGGTAACCAAGGTTCCCATTCTCCAGGTAACCAAGGTCCCCGTTCCCTTGGTAACCAAGGTCCCCATTCCCCAGGTCACCAAGGTCACCGTTCCGCAGGTCACCAAGGTCCCCGTTCCCTTGGTAACCAAGGTTCCCATTCTCCAGGTCACCAAGGTCCCCGTTCCCTTGGTAACCAAGGTTCCCATTCCCCAGGTCACCAAGGTCACCGTTCCCTTGGTAACCAAGGTCCCCATTCCCCAGGTCACCAAGGTCCCCGTTCCCTTGGTCACCAAGGTTCCCATTCCCCAGGTCACCAAGGTCCCCGTTCCTCAGGTCACCAAGGTTCCCATTCCCTTGGCAACCAAGGTCCCTGTGCCCCTTGGTCACCAAGGTTCCCATTCTCTAGGCCACCAAGGTCCCTGTGCCCCTTGGTCACCAAGGTTCCCATTCCCCCGGTTACCAAGGTTCCCATTCCCCAGGTCACCAAGGTCCCTGTTCCCCTTGGTCACCAAGGTCCTCGTTCCCCAGGTCACCAAGGTCCCTGTTCCCCAGGTCACCAAGGTTCCCATTCCCCAGGTCACCAAGGTCCCTGTACCCTTGGTCACCAAGGTCCTCGTTCCCCAGGTCACCAAGGTCCCTGTTCCCCAGGTCACCAAGGTTCCCATTCCCTTGGTCACCAAGGTCCCTGTTCCCTTGGTCACCAAGGACCCTGTTCCCCTTGGTCACCAAGGTTCCCATTCCCTTGGTCACCAAGGTCCCTGTTCCCTTGGTCACCAAGGACCCTGTTCCCCTTGGTCACCAAGGTCCCTGTTCCCCTTGGTCACCAAGGTCCCTGTTCCCTTGGTCACCAAGGTCCTCGTTCCCCAGGTCACCAAGGTCCCCAGGTCACCAAGGTCCCCCGGTCACCAAGGTCCCCGTTCCCCCGGTCACCCACCCACACCTACGATTATCACGGGTCGGCTACGTACGGTGCGAAAGAAGTTACCGTATATTACTGGGTCTTTCGGGGGTAAAGCCACGTAGATAGCTTCAAAGAAAATAACAACAAAAAATAACAAAAATAAAAGTAAAATAAAACCACGACGTTTCGATGGCAACAACAAGCCGGTCGTCTTCAGGAAAAGCGCCTAGAACATGAAAATCCTCCAGCCACCAAAGCTTCGAGTCACGAATTTACCGTATTGCGCACACAGTTACGGATTAAATAATCGCGCGCGCTCACAACAACAACGAACATCATCAGCAGCAGCAGGTTCACGCGTGCACACGACGGGGTGGTTGGCCCAGCAAAACTACGCCCGGCCGCCTTTGTCTTCCCTCCTCCTCCTTCTCCTCCACCCCCCACCCCCAGTGGCGATGTTTACGAACACACCGCGCCGCGATACTGATTTGAGTCTGAACCCGTTCAGATAATTATCGTCAAAACCTGGTTGTTGGTGGCCTGTGAGCGGGAATCGAACTCGGCCAGACACAGGGTCCAGGTAAGCGCGCAGCAGCGTAGCGCTAATCGCTGCACCACCGCTCCCACAAAGGCAAAGATCCCCCGCGTAGCCTGTGACAGACTGCTGCTGGGGCAAGTGCCGCTAGCGAGTAGCACCCACACCCACCCCCCCACCCCATGAAAACAGGAACTGTGTCACGCGAAAGGGAATGGGGGTGCCCAGCAACCGCGCCCGACCGCCTTTGTCTCCCCCAGCGACGATGCCGTTTACGTGCCGCGCCAGGTCCTCATTTGAGGCCGAGGCGACCTAGAGGGAAGAGACGCGGGGGAGCCCCGGTTCACGCGCACTGTACCGCGCACTGTCCCGCGCACTGTACCGCTCACTGCACCGCGCACTGTACCGCTCACTGTACCGCGCAGTATCACGCGCAGTGTCACGCTCACTGTACCGCGCACTGTCACGCTCACTGTCCCGCTCACTGTCCCACTGACTGTCCCGCTCACTGTCCCACTCACTGTACTGTGCACTGCCCCGCTCACTTCCCCGCTCACTGTCCCACTCACTATCCGGCGCACTGTTCCGCTCACTGTCCCGCTCACTGTCCCGCGCACCGAACCGCGCACCGTACCGCTCACTGTACCGCGCACCGTCACGCGCACTGTCCCTCTCACTGTACCGCGCACTGTCCCTCTCACTGTACCGCGCACTGTCACTCGCCTGGGGTGGCGTGCGCGACCCACGTGGACTCGCGACGCACGCCGGCAAGGGGCTTCTCCCCTTCGTTCTCGACACGCAGATTCGCCGTCGAAGAAACGCCCTCCCCCGCCCCCCAACAATCCATTCCCTTCGAGTTACTTCACGTCGGCGAATCAAAAAAAACGCGCGCGTTTGAAAACAGCCGCTGAAATGCGAGCGGCATCTTTGTGGGAAGCGAACATCCACGGAAGTTTTATTTTATTTTATTTCGGCTGCCGGCTTTCCCTCCCCCCCCCTCCTTTCTGGCCGCGCGAATGTGCGCCGCGCGAAATCTGTGGATGAGTCCACGTGGTTTGGTGTCTGTGGCTTCGTTCATGGACACGTTAAAGCGTCTTGGCTGGTGCGTTATCATCGCTGTTATTGTTATAATTATTGTGTACACAGTGTACATGTAAGGTGCTTGCGTGCCGCTCACCGCTTTACCATTGCACACCTTACACACAGTGTCCACACACAACGAGTGTGTGTCGAACTTGATGTGTGGATTTTATATTAATTAAATCTATTCACGATATATATTCATACATACTACGCTCGTGTATAACATATACATGCTTATACTGCACACTTATTCACAGTGCGTACACTATAATCACCGTGTATATAATACACGCTTGCTTATACATAGTGTGCACTATATAAACTCAACCATACATTATACTACACTTTAGAAATAATGTACTACACATTAGAAATACTGTGCACACTTTATACTCATATACTACACACACGTGCATTACTCATACACAATGTGTACGCGCTATATATACTAAACCATATACTACACATATATAGTGTACACACTATATATTCATATACACTATAAATTTGCATTGCATACACACATTGTTCATACAATATACTCAACCATACATATACTTCTTCTTTGGTTCTTTCAGTGGATGTGTAGGCTTTGACTTTAACATAGCTATTTCTGTGACCAGTCACATGCTAATCCCTCAGTTATTTCAATGCTAAATTATCCTGTTTGATTTGTACTAGGTGCCTCTGTGGATGTGTAGGCTTTGACTTTAACATAGCTATTTCTGTGACCAGTCACAAGCTAATCCCTCAGTTATTTCAATGCTAAATTCTCCTGTTTGATTTGTACTAGGTGCCTCTGTTGATGTGTAGGCTTTGACTTTAACATAGCCATTCCTGTGACCAGTCACAAGCTAATACCTCAGTTATTTCAATGCTGAATTCTCCTGTTTGATTTGTACTAGGTGCCTCTGTGGATGTGTAGGATTTGACTTTAACATAGCCATTTCTGTGACCAGTCACAAGCTAATCCCTCAGTTATTTCAATGCTAAATTCTCCTGTTTGATTTATACTAGGTGCCTCTGTGGATGTGTAGGCTTTGACTTTAACATAGCCATTTCTGTAACCAGTCACAAGCTAATCCCTCAGCTATTTCAATGCTAAATTCTCCTGTTTGATTTGTACTAGGTGCCTCTGTGGATGTGTAGGCTTTGACTTTAACATAGTCATTTCTGTGACCAGTCACAAGCTAATACCTCAGTTATTTCAATGCTAAATTCTCCTGTTTGATTTGTACTAGGTGCCTCTGTGGATGTGTAGGCTTTGACTTGAACATAGCCATTTCTGTGACCAGTCACAAGCTAATCCCTCAGCTATTTCAATGCTAAATTCTCCTGTTTGATATGTAAACCCCTTTGTCAAGGTGCCTCACTTCTCTAATCAATCTTAACAACGTTCATTGTAGCTCTGTCGTCCCGACAGGTCTGTTCCTTTCACCTGAAGAAGGCCACTTGTGTTGTGGCCGAAACGTCGTGAGAATTTTCTTGTGTTATTTTATTTTATTATTTTATTCTCATTCTACGTGACTTTACCGAAAGAACCAAAGAAGATGAATCCTTGCAGTCACGAAACCTTTAAATTATACATATACTGCAGATTACAAATCCTGTGTACACACTGCGACACATTACATACTGACCAATCGGTTTCAAAGACTAATGCATATATCATTATGAGAGCATGTTTTTTTTTAACATGTCCACCACAATTACGTGTGGTTAATGCAGACAGGATTCCTTGCAAAAGTCTTCTGTTTGGTGTTTTAGACATCTTAACACCACACCGTTTTAATGTCCATTTGAAGCTTTCGTGACTGCAGGAATCCATACTCTTTGGTTCTTTCGGTAAAATTCGCGTGGGTAGAAACAGCAATACATCACGACGTTTCGATCGCAACACAACCAATCGCCATCAGGTGTTGTATTGCCTAAAAGGGTGAAACCTTTCGTTATATTTCGTGACTGGCAAAGAAAGGTCCCCTCGGCTGAACCTGCTTGTCTGGAACCCACATCATTGTGCGTGACCCCGACATCATTGTGCGTGACCCCGCCGCATTTTAACATCTTGAGATGACAGTTTTATTGCCATAAAGGGTGAAACCTTTCGTTATATTTCGTGACTGGCAAAGAAAGGTCCCCTCGGCTGAACCTGCTTGTCTGGAACCCACATCATTGTGCGTGACCCCGCCGCAGTTTACACTTCAAGCAAGGAGCACTGGATGGCAGTGTTGCCTCGGTCGTTCACCAACTTTGCCATGATGAGAGATAAAGTGATGAGAGATAAAGTGACGAGAGATAAAGTGATGAGAGATAAAGCGATGAGAGATAAAGTGATGAAAGATAAAGTGATGAGAGAGATAAAGTGATGAGAGATAAAGTGACGAGAGATAAAGTGACGAGAGATAAAGTGACGAGAGATAAAGTGATGAGAGATAAAGTGACGAGAGATAAAGTGACGAGAGATACAGTGATGAGAGATAAAGTGATGAGAGAGATAAAGTGACGAGAGATAAAGTGACGAGAGATAAAGTGACGAGAGATAAAGTGACGAGAGATAAAGTGATGAGAGATAAAGTGATAAGAGATAAAGTGATGAGAGATAAAGTGATGAGAGATAAAGTGACGAGAGATAAAGTGATGAGAGATAAAGTGATGAGAGATAAAGTGATGAGAGATAAAGTGACGAGAGATAAAGTGATGAGAGATAAAGTGATGAGAGATAAAGTGACGAGAGATAAAGTGACGAGAGATAAAGTGATGAGATATAAAGTGACGAGAGATAAAGTGATGAGAGATAAAGTGACGAGAGATAAAGTGACGAGAGATAAAGTGATGAGAGATAAAGTGATGAGAGATAAAGTGATGAGAGATAAAGTGACGAGAGATAAAGTGACGAGAGATAAAGTGATGAGAGAGATAAAGCGATGAGAGATAAAGTGACGAGAGATAAAGTGACGAGAGATAAAGTGATGAGAGATAAAGTGACGAGAGATAAAGTGATGAGAGATAAAGTGACGAGAGATAAAGTGACGAGAGATAAAGTGAGGAGAGATAAAGCGATGAGAGATAAAGTGACGAGAGATAAAGTGACGAGAGATAAAGTGATGAGAGAGATAAAGTGACGAGAGATAAAGTGACGAGAGATAAAGTGACGAGAGATAAAGCGATGAGAGATAAAGTGATGAGAGATAAATTGATGAGAGATAAAGTGATGAGAGAGATAAAGTGACGAGAGATAAAGTGACGAGAGATAAATTGACGAGAGAGAAAGTGACGAGAGATAAAGTGATGAGAGAGATAAAGTGATGAGAGATAAAGTGACGAGAGATAAAGTGATGAGAGATAAAGTGATGAGAGATAAAGTGACGAGAGATAAAGTGACGAGAGATAAAGTGACGAGAGAGAAAGTGACGAGAGATAAAGTGATGAGAGAGATAAAGTGATGAGAGATAAAGTGACGAGAGATAAAGTGATGAGAGATAAAGTGACGAGAGATAAAGTGACGAGAGATAAAGTGATGAGAGATAAAGTGACGAGAGATAAAGTGATGAGAGATAAAGTGACGAGAGATAAAGTGACGAGAGAGATAAAGTGACGAGAGATAAAGTGACGAGAGATAAGTGACGAGAGATAAAGTGACGAGAGATAAAGTGATGAGAGATAAAGTGATGAGAGATAAAGTGACGAGAGATAAAGTGACGAGAGATAAAGCGATGAGAGATAAAGTGATGAGAGATAAATTGATGAGAGATAAAGTGATGAGAGAGATAAAGTGACGAGAGATAAAGTGACGAGAGATAAAGTGACGAGAGATAAAGTGACGAGAGATAAAGCGATGAGAGATAAAGTGATGAGAGATAAATTGATGAGAGATAAAGTGACGAGAGATAAAGTGACGAGAGATAAATTGACGAGAGAGAAAGTGACGAGAGAGAAAGTGATGAGAGATAAAGTGACGAGAGATAAAGTGATGAGAGATAAAGTGATGAGAGATAAAGTGATGAGAGATAAAGTGACGAGAGATAAAGTGATGAGAGATAAAGTGACGAGAGATGAAGTGACGAGAGATAAAGTGACGAGAGATAAAGTGATGAGAGATAAAGTGACGAGAGATAAAGTGATGAGAGATAAAGTGACGAGAGATAAAGTGATGAGAGATAAAGTGACGAGAGATAAAGTGACGAGAGATAAAGTGGCGAGAGAGATAAAGTGATGAGAGATAAAGTGACGAGAGATAAAGTGACGAGATAGATAAAGTGATGAGAGATAAAGTGACGAGAGATAAAGTGATGAGAGATAACGTGACGAGAGAGATAAAGTGATGAGAGATAAAGTGATGAGAGATAAAGTGATGAGAGATAAAGTGATGAGAGATAAAGTGATGAGAGATAAAGTGACGAGAGATAAAGTGATGAGAGATAAAGTGATGAGAGATAAAGTGATGAGTGAGATAAAGTGACGAGATATATAGTGGTGATAGATAAAGTGATGAGAGATAAAGTGATGAGAGATAAAGTGATGAGTGAGATAAAGTGACGAGAGATAAAGTGACGAGAGATAAAGTGACGAGATATATAGTGGTGATAGATATACATTTATGAGAGATAAAGCAATGAGGGAAGGTGACGAGAGAGAAATTCGATGCTGGAAAGTGATGAGAGAGATAGTAGAGAGAACTTATCGAAGCTTTAGAAGCATCTGGCAGACACTGCCGGTACGATATTCATCAGCTAACGTTATCTGTGCTATTCACTAACATCACCGGAACGTATCCCTCGCGAATATCGAGGGTACACTGCAATGATGTTCACGTGCTTTGCGCTGTATTCCGTTTTCATGGACTGGCGACGTGGTAAGGTTGCGAGTCCAAAGCCCAGCCTATGGACAGACTGGCCTAGCATCCCGAGGTGGATACAATTGGGTACTCGTTTTCTTTGGTTCTTTCGGTAAAGTCACGTAGATTGATTGTAAACACCGATTGTCCCATTAATTGTGAAACAGGTATCCCTCGATTTACGAACTTTTGTTTTTTTGAGTATTTTCGCGTGAACGCGAGTGACGAATTGCTGACACTTTGCGATTTTACGAATTGGAATTTTCGGCATTACGACGAAATTTCAGCCACGGCCAAGCGCTCGCGCGCCCCGTCAGATCGCCAAAAGAGAAGCCACCCGGGAGGATGAGTCGTCATCCATCTAGCCGCAGCGTCACGGGGTCCCTGCAGTCAGTTGAGTAACGAGCGTGGGGCAGGCAGGGGGGGCCTTCCCCCCCCTCCGCCCTGGTGGGCAAAGCTACGAGTTGGGCCCCCCACCCCACCTTGACAACCACCGTGAGATTTGTTTTCAATGCCACTGATGATGTAGTTGCTACGCCACTGATAATGTAGTTACTACACTCACTGATAATGTAGTTACTACGCCATTGATAATGTAGTCACTACACCACTGATAATGTAGTCACTACACCACTGATAATGTAGTCACTACACCACTGATAATGTAGTCACTACACCACTGATAATGTAGTTACTACACCACTGATAATGTAGTTACTACGCCACTGATAATGTAGTTACTACGCCATTGATAATGTAGTTACTACGCCACTGATAATGTAGTTACTACACCACTGATAATGTAGTTACTACGCCACTGATAATGTAGTTACTACACCACTGATAATGTAGTTACTACGCCACTGATAATGTAGTTACTACGCCATTGATAATGTAGTTACTACACCACTGATAATGTAGTTACTACGCCACTGATAATGTAGTTACTACGCCACTGATAATGTAATTACTACGTTTCTGATAATATAGTCACTGCGCCACTGATAATGTAGTTACTACGCCATTGATAATGTAGTCACTACACCACTGATAATGTAGTCACTACACCACTGATAATGTAGTCACTACACCACTGATAATGTAGTCACTACACCACTGATAATGTAGTCACTACGCCACTGATAATGTAGTCACTACACCACTGATAATGTAGTCACTACACCACTGATAATGTAGTTACTACACCACTGATAATGTAGTTACTACGCCACTGATAATGTAGTTACTACACCACTGATAATGTAGTCACTACGCCACTGATAATGTAGTTACTACGCCATTGATAATGTAGTCACTACACCACTGATAATGTAGTCACTACACCACTGATAATGTAGTCACTACACCACTGATAATGTAGTCACTACACCACTGATAATGTAGTCACTACGCCACTGATAATGTAGTCACTACACCACTGATAATGTAGTCACTACACCACTGATAATGTAGTTACTACACCACTGATCGTGTAGTTACTACGCCACTGATAATGTAGTCACTACACCACTGATAATGTAGTTACTACACCACTGATAATGTAGTTACTACACCACTGATAATGTAGTCACTACACCACTGATAATGTAGTTACTACACCACTGATAATGTAGTTACTACACCACTGATAATGTAGTTACTACACCACTGATAATGTAGTCACTACGCCACTGATAATGTAGTTACTACATCACTGATAATGTAGTCACTACACCACTGATAATGTAGTTACTACACCACTGATAATGTAGTTACTACACCACTGATAATGTAGTCACTACACCACTGATAATGTAGTTACTACACCACTGATAATGTAGTTACTACACCACTGATAATGTAGTCACTACACCACTGATAATGTAGTTACTACATAACTGATAATGTAGTTACTACGCCACTGATAATGTCGTTACTACACCACTGATAATGTAGTCACTACACCACTGATAATGTAGTTACTACACCACTGATAATGTAGTTACTACACCACTGATAATGTAGTTACTACGTCACTGATAATGTAGTTACTACACCACTGATAATGTAGTCACTACACCACTGATAATGTAGTTACTACACCACTGATAATGTAGTTACTACACCACTGATAATGTAGTTACTACACCACTGATAATGTAGTTACTACGTCACTGATAATGTAGTTACTACACCACTGATAATGTAGTCACTACACCACTGATAATGTAGTTACTACACCACTGATAATGTAGTCACTACGCCACTGGTAATGTAGTCACTACGCCACTGATAATGTAGTTACTACACCACTGATAATGTAGTTACTACACCACTGATAATGTAGTTACTACGTCACTGATAATGTAGTCACTACGTCACTGATAATGTAGTTACTACGTCACTGATAAAATAGTCACTACACCACTGATAATGTAGTTACTACGTCACTGATAATGTAGTTACTACACCACTGATAATGTAGTTACTACGCCACTGATAATGTCGTTACTACACCACTGATAATGTAGTTACTACACCACTGATAATGTAGTTACTACACCACTGATAATGTAGTTACTACACCACTGATAATGTAGTTACTACGTCACTGATAATGTAGTTACTACACCACTGATAATGTAGTCACTACACCACTGATAATGTAGCTACTACACCACTGATAATGTAGTTACTACACCACTGATAATGTAGTTACTACACCACTGATAATGTAGTTACTACACCACTGATAATGTAGTTACTACACCACTGATAATGTAGTTACTACACCACTGATAATGTAGTTACTACACCACTGATAATGTAGTCACTACACCACTGATAATGTAGTTACTACACCACTGATAATGTAGTTACTACGTCACTGGTAATGTAGTCACTACGCCACTGATAATGTAGTTACTACACCACTGATAATGTAGTTACTACACCACTGATAATGTAGTTACTACGTCACTGATAATGTAGTCACTACGTCACTGATAATGTAGTTACTACGTCACTGATAAAATAGTCACTACACCACTGATAATGTAGTTACTACGTCACTGATAATGTAGTTACTACACCACTGATAATGTAGTTACTACACCGCTGATAATGTAGTCACTACGCCACTGATAATGTAGTCACTACACCACTGATAATGTAGTTACTACATAACTGATAATGTAGTTACTACACCACTGATAATGTAGTTACTACATAACTGATAATGTAGTTACTACACCACTGATAATGTAGTTACTACGCCACTGATAATGTAGTCACTACACCACTGATAATGTAGTTACTACACCACTGATAATGTAGTTACTACACCGCTGATAATGTAGTCACTACGCCACTGATAATGTAGTCACTACACCACTGATAATGTAGTTACTACACCACTGATAATGTAGTTACTACATAACTGATAATGTAGTTACTACATAACTGATAATGTCGTTACTACACCACTGATAATGTAGTTACTACACCACTGATAATGTAGTTACTACACCACTGATAATGTAGTTACTACACCACTGATAATGTAGTTACTACGTCACTGATAATGTAGTTACTACACCACTGATAATGTAGTCACTACACCACTGATAATGTAGTTACTACACCACTGATAATGTAGTTACTACACCACTGATAATGTAGTTACTACACCACTGATAATGTAGTTACTACACCACTGATAATGTAGTTACTACACCACTGATAATGTAGTTACTACACCACTGATAATGTAGTTACTACACCACTGATAATGTAGTCACTACACCACTGATAATGTAGTTACTACACCACTGATAATGTAGTTACTACACCACTGATAATGTAGTTACTACACCACTGATAATGTAGTTACTACACCACTGATAATGTAGTTACTACACTACTGATAATGTAGTTACTACACCACTGATAATGTAGTTACTACGCCACTGATAATGTAGTTACTACACCACTGATAATGTAGTTACTACACCACTGATAATGTAGTTACTACACCACTGATAATGTAGTCACTACACCACTGATAATGTAGTCACTACACCACTGATAATGTAGTTACTACACCACTGATAATGTAGTTACTACACCACTGATAATGTAGTTACTACACCACTGATAATGTAGTTACTACGTCACTGATAATGTAGTTACTACACCACTGATAATGTAGTTGCTACACCACTGCTGACAGTGCCACATCAATGCCTCCACGTCACCTCGCCAGTCATTCCAACATGCAGCAGATCTTTCGCTGAGTTCTCTGAAAAACTTTAAGTTATTTTACTTTCAAATGAATTTTTATTCAATCGTTTTAATATTCATGTTCTTTATTAGTTTTTTTGTATTGTGAGAAGTGACCTCGGTGGTGTATATTTTTGAGAATGTTAGGGGTAGAGTTGAAATGACTGCCCGCAACGCATCCCTCAATTTTATGGTTAAATTCATGGGAATACCCGTTGAGATTTTTACGATATTTTGTTCGACGACCGTGATTTTTTTTCATGAGAACGCATCCCTTTTGTAAATCAAGGGATACATTTTGCAGCGCTTTCACTCATGGCTGAGAGCTGTTAAGTGGCATGTGAGCGCTTTTGCACACTCATTTGGCAAGGAACCCATCTTTACTTTTCTACTTACGAACGAGTTAGGTTCCAGAGGTCTGTTCGTATGTCAATTTGTTCGTGAGAACTTTACTCCAGTCGATTCCGAACGTGTTGTACGGCATGTACACTAAACACGGGGAACTCGCTTTTGAAGTTCTGTAATCTCCCGTAGATGTAGATGTCACTGGTTCTTCACGTTCCGCAGATGTAGATTGCACCTCCGACAACTATTGCGAAAGTGGCAGGCAATTCGACATGCGGACAGGTTTGTTCGTCTCTGAAAGTTTGTAAGTCGAATCTTCGTAAGTAGAGGAAGTGAGGCCTATGACAAAATGTGCCGGTGCCGAGTTTTGTCACGAGCAACAACACACTTGATCAGCACCTTCATATATTAACATTTTAACCCTTTCCGATGACATACGTAACTGTACGTCATCAAATTTAGATTTAAAGCTTTCGTGACTGCAGGGATTCATATTCTTGGTTCATTCGGTAAAGTCACGTATAAGGGAAACAATAAAATAAAAAAATATATATTGCTGTGGTTTTCACACCTGATGATGATTGCTTGTGTTGCAGTCGAAACGTCGTGATAATTTTATCGTTTTATATTTTTATTATTTTATTGTTTCCCTTCTACGTGGTGACTTTACCGAAAGAACCAAGAATATGTACGTCATCAGTTTTTCTTCCCATTCCATTCCGATGACGCCCATGTAATCGGAAGTAAAAGTCCATGACGGGAGGGCGTGCGGCACAGTTTTGGCTCCGGCTATCGTAGAGTGCGTCGGTCGTGTCACTGCGGTTCCCTGCGGTGAGTAACGACGTCTTTTAAAAACAACAGCGCTGCTACTTACGCCTCTCGAAATTAATTTAACGCTGAACCCGCCCGCGCGTTCCGAGATTCAGCGCTGAACGGGGACATCCACCCACCCACCCCGCAACTTGCAGGCGTCTCCGAACGTTGAAGGGTTAAGTGGGGGTTTTTAAATGCATCTTAAATGAAGCAGTGCTATAGACTGTTGTTAATTACACTTGTAATTATTAAGTGTCAATTTAGTGCTTCAGCGAGACATATTTGGGTCTGAAATGCTTTCTTTTTTTTCGGCTTTGAAGTCAAGGATCTAGCTTTTTTCATTTAATTTGCTCCCCTCTCCTGCATTCCCCTGGTGCAGTGTTAATGGTGTGGGGGATGGCATTGATGTCTCCTTTGTGCTGACTGCTGAGCGAATGTTTTTCCACAAGTTTCGTGCAATTCCGTGCCACGTTCAACGTGTCCGCGCCGACACTCTAAATAACCACGTTGCGATAATTGGCGCTAAACAACAGGATCACATTCGGGCACGCCGTACGTGCCGAGGACGCGCAAGTGCACGCTTAATTTGCAATGAAACCACATTCATAGGGTTGTCATTCCTCAAAGCGCCTTTCATTTCAGGACGCCGTTCCGTTAGCCACGTGAGAATTGGTCGAGATTGATTCTCTTTTGGAAAGGGGGTGGCCATCGTTCGGTTTAATTTCATGACGTGGGTGAGTAACATTCAGCCGATGGCTGCATTTGCAAGAGAGAGCCACGGAGTAGTGCCTCGTAAGAAACGTCACGTTCGTTAGCATAGAGAACAACGAATCATAAGAAGGAATACAGCGCAATTTATAACAGAGTGCAGGCGCATCGACATTCATCTGTAGTCGCTCAGGAGTAGCACTTTGCAGCATACGAGGAATTTCCATAAAAAAATCCGGTGTTAGCATGGTAAACAGGTGCAAGTAAATGGGTATTTTAAATCAAGTTGGGAATTTAAATAGGCTGTTGAGAAATTCTTCTTGTGGCTGGTTGGAAATTCAGTTCCAGCAATGTTTTTTTTTCTATTTGCTATGGGCATGACATGGAAATACAAAACCATAGTTGAGTGAGTGTCGGTACAGGGGTCTTTAATTTCCTTGCATGGTCTTTCTAGATTAGCCTTTAAAACTGCTTTTGGTTATTAGTTTGTTGTCCGTCCCCCGCACCTCCGATTAGCACGGTTGGCTACATACGGTGCCGAAAGAAGTTCAACATTCGTACATTCGGGCATGCGTACGACCCAGCGCAAACGAGCGAAGGAGACGGGTCGGCAACGTATTCCCTCTCGCTTTCAAACAGAACCGTTCCGACTCCTTCACTTCTCCGGGTCTTTTTCGAATGTGATTCGTTCCTTCCGCTCCGGTGTCAAAGGAACACCGCCGCGGGATCTTCGATGAGACCGCTCCGGGGCGACAGGGACGGAGCGAAAACGACGAACGCCTCTGACGTCCCGTCAGCGTTTTGACACCGTGTGCGGGCTCGTTCTGTTGGCGCTTCCCGCGGTGGTCTATGTTGGCGCTCTCCCCCGGCGCTGCCATCGCCCCCGGCGCTCGCGAACCGTCGCGCGGGCGCGAGCCGCGGCTGACCTCCGCGTCTCTCCCCCACCGCCCCACCGCGCGCTGCCGCCGGTGTCTCGCCCGCAGGCACCTGTCGGAGAAGGGGATCGAAGAATGTAAGGGGCTATCCCCCGGCGTGGACACGGACGCCATCGTCAAAGCGGCCCTCAATGTAAGCGCAAGCCTCCCCCCCCTCCCCCTTTCCCGCACATTGTATGCATGTGTTGTACGTACGTTGAACTTCTTTCGCGCCGTACGTAGCCAACCGTTGCTAATCGGAGGTTCGGGCATAGTGGATGTGGTAGTGGTGTGGGTGTCGGTGGTAGTAGTGGCGGTGGTGAGATGATGGTGATAGTAGATGTGGATGTGGTGTTCACGGTATTAGTGGTGTTGTATGTACATTAAACTTCCTTCACACCATGCGTAGCCAACCGTGCTAATCGGAGGTGCGGGGGAATGACAGCAAACTAAACACGAAAGCAGTTAGAGAGAAGTGAATTTTCAATCTCGACGATTTAAAAGTGCACAGCGCCAGTTGCTTCCGAATATCGGAAGGAAGGAAGGAAGGGTGTTTCCAGACGCGTACTTCGTTGGGCTCTCATTTGTGGCCACGTTTCTGAAAAAGGGCCCTACAGCTCAGTGAGCCTTCGCTGGTGAAACGAGAAATGGTATTTTGCCTCTCGGCTGCTCGTCAGGATTAGCGCGCACTCACTTCCACCTAGGAGATCTGACCGTGTCCGTCCGGCGCTCGTGGCTTCCGGTTGCCGAACGAATATGCGCGACGAGGTGGCGCTCGTTGCACGCACAAAGTGCTTGCCGCACAAACGAACCGGAATATGTTGAACCTCTTTCGCATTCGTACGTAGCCAACCGCGCGAATCGGAGGTGGGGGCGGCGGGGGGGGGGGGGAAGGACAACAAACTAAATACAAAAAGCAATTCTGAACAAGTGAGTTTGTCAAGATAGATGACGATTTCAAAGTGCCATAGCTCCAGTTGCTTGGTAATATCGGAAGGAAGAGCGTTCCAGACGGCCCGCAGAAGCGCATCTGAAAGCGCCGCGCGATGCGTTAACCGCCGCCTTTTGTTCGACGGCTCAGCCAAAAGCCGCCGCTGCGAGGCTGACGACAGGAGTTCGCTTGATGATGGTTTACGCCCCTTGACGAGAACCATTTGTGGCAAGCACTTTGTGTGCAATTGAGCGTGACCTTGTGTTAGTAAGGCATGTCTCTCACGTTGTTCATCAGTGCGGTCTGTCTGGGCACATCGTGGCGCTGACATGCCCCCCCCCCGCCACACATTTAAAATGTTTCCTGCACGGTATCCACGCCGAAGCCTTGTCGCTCCGTGAAATGGTTTGCGAACCGTCGCCCGGCCGCCCGCCCGCCTCTACGTGGAACGCCAACACACGGCGAACGTCAGGCTCAGTGTTGTCCTCCGTGCTTTTCCCAGGGCGACCTGCGCTCCATCGGGGACAAGTTCCTGCCGGAGGAGATCACGCGGGGGAAGGTGGACAAGGTGAGCCCGCCCCCGCCCCCCGCCCAGCCACCACAGCTCCCGCGTGCAGGCAGGAGCACGGCTCTCTGTGTGCAGGCAGGAAGTGAGCTTGGGTTACGGGGCGAGCGAGTCGCTGTCGCGTCGGTGACCAGGAGGTCGTTGATCGATGTTCGGTGGTCGCCGGCTCGATGATGACGGCATTATGCCGTGATTTCTCACTCCGGCACGTTGGGGCCTGTGAAGGCTGCCGCATTAATTCACTCCGGCGGATGGGTGAGAAGTGAGGGTGGGGAGGGTGAGGAGCGAGGGTGGTTTGGGTCAGTTGTTGTCGTGTTGGAAATCTGGAGATCGTTGATCGATGTTTCCTGGACGCTGGGTCGATGATTGTGGCATTTGCCGTGATTTCTCACTCCGGCACGTTGGGGCCTGTGAAGGCTGCTGCATTAATTCACTCCGGCGGATGGGTGAGAAGTGAGGGTGGGGAGGGTGAGGAGTGAGGGTGGTTTGGGTCAGTTGTTGTCGTGTTGGAAATCTGGAGATCGTTGATCGATGTTTCCTGGACGCTGGGTCGATAATGGTGGCATTTGCCGTGATTTCTCACTCCGGCACAGTGGGGCCTTGTCAAGGCTTCCACCATCTTCCACTTCGGTGGATGGCTGAGGGGTGAGGGTGGATGAATCAGTTGCTGTTGCTTTGGAGACGGGAAGATCGTTGATTGATGTTTAGTGGTCACCGGGTCGATGATGATGGCATTTGCCGTGATTTCTCACTTCGGCACAGTGGGGCTTGTGAAGGCTGCTGCATTAATTCACTCCGGTGGATGGGTGAAGAGTGAGAGCAGGATGGGTCAGTTGTCCCGCTGGAGACCGGGAGATCGATGGTCGATGTTCGTCACGTCGATGATGATGATGGCATGTGTCGTGATTCCTCACTCGTAGAAGTGGGCCTTGTCAAGGCTGTTGCCATCTTACACTCCGGTGAATGGGGTGGGGAGCGAGAGTGAGGAGGGTGAGGAGCGAGAGTGAGGAGGGTGAGGAGTGACGGTGGGACGGGTCAGTTGCTGCTGCTGTGTTGACCGGAAGACCACCGGGTTGATGATGACGATGATGGCATTTCAAGAACACTGGGTTAGGGGCGGTGGCTTTAGAGTCGGCTTGGAGGAGTGAGTGTGGCCGCGTGAGCTATTGGTGGCGGGGTTGGGGGGACGGTGGAAATTCACGTGCAGAGAGGCCAGAGGGGAGAGACGTGGTTTCCGAAGACGTAATCCGGGGGAGATGGTGGTTGGGGAGAGAGAGGTGGTGAGAAGGGTGAGAGTGGAAGGGGTGTGGGGGTGAGAGGGGCATGGGGAGGAGTGCGTGCGTGGCGTGAGGGTTCCGGTCAGGGCGGCTTTATTTGTAATTTTACTTTGGAGACAGTCGCTCGCCGCCGCCTCCGAAGACGCTCGCGCGTTTGATTGGCGAGGGCGCTCCCCGCCCGCCGCCGAGGTTCACCTCCACCTTTGATGTCATTTATTCGCCTGGGTGCCGTTCCGCTGTTTTTTTGATTTGCGCGCTTCAATGCGTGTAAAAGGCGTGGGTGATCATTTGGGTAATCACGGAGTGGGGTTTACTCATTTTTCCTCTTCTTCGTCATCTTTTTCTTCTTCTTCTTCTTCCTCTTCCTTCCTTCCTTCATCTTCTTCCTTCTTTGTCTTCTTCATCATCTTTGTCATCTTCTTTTTTTTTTTCAAGCTCCTCATCCTCTTTTTACTCTTCGCACCGTGTACCACTCGGGCAATGCAAGCGTTCTCGCAGACCACAACCAGTGCCTCTCGCCCCTGGCGACAAAACGCATTCACTTAGCTCTCTAAACGCCGGCCATGCAAAATGATAATTCGTATTGCCGGAACCCCCCCCCCCCAAAAAAAAAAATATAAACGCAGCTAGAAGGTTTTTTTTAAATTATTTTAGGTGGGGACCTGCACACAAATGATAGCTCGACAAAGTTGCTCATCATCGTCGTCGTCGTCGTTGTCGTCGTGTGGACATTTTATCGCAGCCAAATACTCGAAACGGGCGACGTTGATTCTAAATGCGGAGATTAAAAAACCGGGGGACCCGGAGGAAGCTCCACGCGACGACCGGGAGAGAGAGAGAGAGAGACACACAAACTCCAAATATACAGCAGCAGGGGTCAGGGTCCGGATCGATCCCACGACCTCCTGTATACCAGGCGAAGTAGTTAACATCTCACCACTTTGAGAGAGAGAGAGACACGCAAACTCCAAATATACAGCAGGCGTCAGGGTCGGGATCGAACCCACGCTCTCCTGTGTACCAGGCGAGGTAGTTAACATCTCCTAGCCACCGAGATGATGATGAGAGATAGAGAGAGACACGTAGACTCCAAATATACAGCAGCAGGGGTCAGGGTTCGGATCGATCCCACGACCTCCTGTATACCAGGCGAGGTAGTTAACATCTCCTAGCCACCGTGATGATGATGAGAGAGAGAGAGACACGGAAACTCCAATTATACAGCAGCAGGGGTCAGGGTCCGGATCGTTCCCACGACCTCCTGCATACCAGGCGAGGTAGTTAACATCTCCTAGCCACCGAGATGATGATGAGAGAGAGACACGGAAACTCCAAATATACAGCAGCAGGCGTCAGGGTCCAGATCGATCCCACGACCTCCTGTGCACCAGGCGAGGTAGTTAACATCTCCTAGCCACCGTGATGATGATGAGAGAGAGACAAGGAAACTCCAAATATCGAGCGACCGGCACTATTTCACCACGTCTCCTTTGCCAGCGAAAGCAGCAACAAATAAACTCCTTAAAAAAAGTTTTTTTTTTTAAAACAACCGTTTTATTTTAAAGTGCACCACAAAGTAAATAACTCGATTGGACAAGGGGAAGTGGACGACGTCTTGATGATGAGAGTCACGTGGCGGCCGCCTCTTGGGCGAGGCCATTCCAGAGTTTGGGGAAGCCCGGCGTTTTTGACCTCACCCAAATAAAGATTTAATTAATAAGCCGCCCATACAAAATGTTAATTGCTTTAAAAGAGCCATTTAATTGATTAATTGGCATGCATCGATTTAAAGCTTTCGTGACTGCAAGGATTCATCTTCTTTGGTTCTTTCAGTAAAGTCACCACCACGTAGAATGAGAATAAAATAATAAATTGCTAAAATAAAATAACGCAATAAAATTCTCACGACGTTTCGGCCACAACACAAGCGGCCTTCATCAGGTGAAGGGACGAGACTGTCTGATGAAGGCCGCTTGTGTTGTGGCCGAAACGTCGCGAGAATATTATTGTGTTATTTTATTTTATCAATTTATTATTTTGTTCTCATTCTACGTGGTGACTTTACCGAAAGAACCAAAGAAGATGGCATGCATCGTCACCGGATCTGAGCACGTGCGCCAAATTTGGAATTTGATTGGACAACAGGAAGCGGACTAGCTTTCGATTACAAGATTTGAACTCACGACAAACGTTAGGGGTCAAGTTTGGTGGAGCCGTCGAAAAATTCGAGAGCGGCTTTCAAAGACGCCGCGTCCGTCGAGAGAGGCTGGGGTTGGTGGTGGTGGGGGGGTGGGAGTCGAGCCCCAGCTTTTCTGCATTGCCCCGCTTTGAGGAAGCATCCTCTGGAGGTCGAGACCCCCCGCCGCCACGCTCCATCCAGGCACCTGTTGTGCGGACGGCTTTTAAATCCCCTTGGAAGCGGAAGACGAAAGGCGGTGGACGGACGGATGGACGGATGGACGGGCGGGCGGGCGGGGATAGCAGTCGAGTTGGAAAAGGGAATGGGGGAAGCACGAGAGAGAGAGAGAGAGTGGGGTTCTGCGTACAGTTCTCAGATAAGAATGCCGTACGCTATGACCCTCTTAATCGCGACGTTTAGAACGGCAGCCGGGTGGCCGTTTATTTCTGTTGTCGTCAGCGGCCCCCTCCGCCCTCTCGCCCCCCCCCCCCCCCCCCGATCGTCTTGAGACTCGGCGAGGCTTCCCCCCCCCTCCCCCCTCCCGCCCGAGTGAACAAGCGGCGTCCGTCGTGAAATAAATAAATAGCGAGTGCCCTTCTGAAAGTACCTAAAGCATCGGACAGTTAAGTGTCCCAAAGAACAATAGGGGTTCTGCTTAGCAAAAGTATCCTTTTGTGGAATATTACGAAGGGGAAAAAAAAACATATGATTTGCCGGGCTCGCCGTGACCCACATAGACGCGATGTGCGGGGGGGTGGGTGAATGTGGTGGCTTTAATGGGCTTCGAGCGAGGTGCTGCAATTGGTCATGAAAAGGCTTCAAAAGGGGAAAAAAATATATATAACTTTTTTTATTTATATGCTGTAGCGCTGCAAGGGGGCATACTTGCAGACAATGTGTAACACACTCGGCCTCCTGAAAAATTATGAATAATTCAGAATCATCCTGAATAATAACTCGGCACCGGGCTGCTGATGGAATGATGAATGAATGTCGCAGCCGCGAGAGCCCGCTCTCTGCTGTTATTTGAACGTGCGTTTGTACGTGTGTGTGTGTATGTGGAACTTCTGTCGCACCGTGCGCCGCCAACCGCGCTAATCCCCACCACTGGAAATGTCCAGCGCGGAAGCTGTGCTTGACGCGGGCTCGAGTTTAAGCTTTGGCGCGCGGCGCTGGACAGGGAGCCTCTGGCGAGATGTTAACTCCCTCGCCTGGTACGCAGGAGGTCGTGGGTTCGATCCCGACCCTGACACCTACTGTATATTTGGAGTTTGCGTGTCTCTCCCTCTCTCTCATCATCATCACGGTGGCTATGAGATGTTAACTACCTCGCCTGGTATGGAGGAGGTCGTTGGTTCGATCCCGACCCTGACGCCTACGGTATATTTGGAGTTTTTGAGTCTCTCTCATCATCATCATCACGGTGGCTAGGAGATGTTAACTACCTCGCCTGGTATACAGGAGGTCGTGGGTTCGATCCCGACCCTGACGCCTGCTGTATATTTGTAGTTTGCGTGTCTCTTTCTCTCTCTCATCATCATCATGGTGGCTAGGAGATGTTAACTCCCTCGCCTGGTGTGCAGAAGATCGTGGGTTCGATCCCGACCCTGACGATGCCTGCTGCTGTATATTTGGAGTCTGCATGTTTCTCTCCCCGTGGTCGCGCGGATTTTTCTCCAGGTCCTCCGTTTTTTTTCCCCCCTCCGCATTTAGAATAAACATCGCGCGTTTAGATTGAATGGCCACCGCTATAAATGTCCACGCGATGATGAGCCCACTTTTTCGAGCTGCCATTTGTGGCCAGGTCGCTCCTGAAAAATAGTTTTTCATAGCTCAGTGGGCCTTACGCGGTGAAATAATTTTTTTATTTTTTTTATTTTCAGCGTTGTTGTCCGGGAAGCAGGTGAAGCCCAACGAACACTCGCTACGCTTGGTCGACATTAAAGGGAAAGAAAGCCGCCGCGTCTTTTGTGGCACGCGTCGCCCACATGGGGGTACCTCCGTGCGCGCGCATTTGTCGAGCAGAGGGAATGGGGCCGCAGATGAGGAGCTGTGCGACTCGGCGTGCTGGGAATTAGCGCGGAGGCCGGGAGAGGAATGAAAGGATTGGAGAACACGGGATATGTCGGAGACTCCGCGTTAACCGGTAATGAAGCTAAGGTGGGCTTGGGCAGAGGACGCGTGGCGAGGGCGGTGAGACCGGTCGGTTGGTGACTTGACGCTGGAGTCACGGCCAAAGGAGAGCTCGCACCAGTGAGGACATCTTGAGACGAAGTGATGGATTCGAGCTCGTGCGCGCGCGAGCTTAGATGGTTTGTCGCACGTCAGGACCGTGCCTTCATCCAACAGTGGATAGATAATTGTTGATGATTATTTCTAATTTGGGTGGTTTTATTTATAGCAATAAAGATATTGGCTCCTGCCTTTGGCATGTAATTCCTATTAATTTGATATGCTCATTGTTAACAAGAGCTTGATAGCTCATCGGATTCCTCATGTATGAACACATTTTCTCAATTGTGCAGCTTCTGATAACCCGAATGATGTGACTGCTGCTGCTGCAACGTTAAGCTGACGTGGTTCGGCACTCACACGTCGTTCCACTCCAAAGTACTGAACTGCGATCAAGGTCAGGAGGTCATCAGAACGCTCAGACCTCGCGTTAATCAGGTGCCGAACTTCACGACCCATTAGGCTGGCACCTGTATGTCCCACGTGTCCTTTGCAAAAAGAAAGGGACTTGTGGCAATGTGCTCTCATAAGCCCAGTGGTGGAGGAAATTCCACGTTCGGTCGGTCCATTCCCATGCAAGCATTGATTGACTCTCGTTACAGCCGTACGAATATTGTAAATCAAATTTTTATTTTTTATTTTACCAGGTAATGCTCACTGAGCTATGTAGCTGTTTTTCGGAAGCAACCTGGCCACAAATGATAGCCCAAGAGGTGGTATATCACGTGGAAATTCACAGCAGCCAAATTACCTTTTTAGCGCATGTTTCTAAAGGTGGAGGGGAAAAACCGGAGGGCTCGGGGAAAAAAAATACACGCGACCGTGCGGGGAAAAAACGTACAAACGGCAAATATACAGCAGCAGCAGGCGTCACGGTCGGGATCGAACCCACGACCTCCTGTGTACCAGGCGAGGTAGTCAACATCTCACCACGGAGAGAGAGAGAGACGCGCAAACTCTAAATAACAGCAGGCATCGTCAGGGTCTGGATCAAACCCACGACCTCCTGTATACCAGGCGAGGTAGTTAACATCTCACCACGGAGAGCGAGAGAGAGACACGCAAACGCCAAATATACAGCAGGCGTCAGGGTCTGGATCGAACCCACGACCTCCTGTATACCAGGCGAGGTAGTTAACATCTCACCACGGAGAGAGAGAGAGAGACACGCAAACTCCAAATATACAGCAGGCGTCGTCAGGGTCGGGATCGAACCCACGACCTCGCGGTGGGCGACGCGCCGAGCTGACTCCCGGGCGGAGATTCGCCACTCGCCTCCCTCTCGTTGGCACAGCCCTCAGCCCTCTTCATTGCGGTGCCATCTGGCCCGGGGAAATTTTAATCGCTCCACCAAAGCGGGGGATGCGCGTCACGCCGAGGCACGGTGAATCCAGCCTCTCCATGCGCGCACACGACCGCAGGCCTCGGTAGGCGCTCCGGCCGGCCACCGTGGGTCCCCCGCCGGTGCGTTTCCACCCCGGGCAACCGAGCGGACATGCGGGCGGGCGGGCGGACGGGCGGACGGGCGGGCGGGCGCCCGCCCCGCTAGTTTTCACCCCTCGCACCCGTTGAAGTAGCAGCGAGCGAGCAGGCGCCCGCTCTTTTTATTTTCAGTTCGTTTTTATTTCGGGGGAAGCGCCGAGCGGTTGCGCCCTGCGGCCGGAGGATTCGTAAATTTGGAATTTCGCATTCGTGCAGTGGACGATGGCGGGGAGGGGGCGCGGGGGGCACGGGGTGGGGGCAGGGGAAGGTGGGGGGCGGCGGGCGAAGAGCGTCTCTGGCGGCGTTGCGAGCTGATCGACGTTTCGCCGGTGAATTTTGACGTCGCTGGGGCCACCGGTGCCGAATGAGGGGGGGTAGGGGGGTGTGGGTGGAGCGGCGCATCAGTCACCGGGGCACCTCCGCCACCAACGCCGCCATTAATTCTCCGAGCCGTTCTCCGCTTTAATCGAAGCCTTGAGCCGGCCCGATAAAAATGTCCTGCGATGTTAGTCTGGTCTTCGGATGTAATTTTAGTCTGCCGCCGTGATCCGTCAAGTCGCACGGCGGTGCCGTGCGTATTCACGCTCCGCGCTCGCCATGCACCGGCGCCTACGGTGACCGCGCCGCCAGGTACGCGCCCGATTCCAGGAGCTTAGGCGGGTTTTGAGCCTGAATACGTAGACATATGTGTATGGGGCGCTTCCAAATGAACTAAAAAATAAACGCGAACGCTTCTGAGAATTTGCAACGACAAAACCACGGTAAATGTGCCTACCCCGGGGTGGGGGGGGGGGTGGGGCTCTGGAGACCACCTGGAGAGGATTCCAGGCAACGTGTGTGAACAACGATGCCGTTGTTCACACACGTCGCCTGGTGGGAGGCTCCTTGACTTTTCGAAGCTAATTAACGTTACCGTGCCGGTGACGCTTGTGTCCGGTGGTGGCCGCCGTGGCCGGAGAAGCCACCGTCTCGCAAACGGAGGGCGGCGAGTTACACAAGCCGAGGCGATGGTCACTTCGGTCAGTCGTACCTGCCAGGGTCGATGCGAGCACCTGCCAGCGTCGATACGAGCACCTGCCAGGGTTGATACGAGCAGCTGGCAGGGTCGATACGAACACCTGCCAGGGTCGATACGAGCAGCTGCCAGGGTTGATACGAGCAGCTGGCAGGGTCGATACGACCACCTGCCAGCGTCGATACGAGCACTTGCCAGGGTAGATACGAGCATCTGCCAGGGTCGATACGAGCACCTGCCAGGGTCGATACGAGCACCTGCCAGGGTCGATACGAGCACCTGCCAGGGTCGATACGAGCACCTGCCAGGGTCGATACGAGCACCTGCCAGCTTCGATACGAGCACCTGCCAGGGTCGATACGAGCACCTGCCAGGGTCGATACGAGCACCTGCCAGCGTCGATGCGAGCACCTGCCAGGGTCGATTCGAGCAGCTGCCAGCGTCGATACGAGCAGCTGCCAGGGTCGATACGAGCACCTGCCAGGGTCGATACGAGCACCTGCCAGGGTCGATGCGAGCACCTGCCAGGGTCGATACGAGCACCTGCCAGGGTCGATACGAGCACCTGCCAGCGTCGATACGAGCACTTGCCAGGGTAGATACGAGCACCTGCCAGGGTCGATACGAGCACCTGCCAGCGTCGATGCGAGCCCCTGCCAGGGTCGATACGAGCAGCTGCCAGCGTCGATACGAGCACCTGCCAGGGTCGATACGAGCACCTGCCAGGGTCGATACGAGCACCTGCCAGGGTCGATGCGAGCACCTGCCAGGGTCGATACGAGCACCTGCCAGCGTCGATACGGGCACTTGCCAGGGTAGATACGAGCACCTGCCAGGGTCGATACGAGCACCTGCCAGCGTCGATACGAGCAGCTGCCAGCGTCGATACGAGCACCTGCCAGGGTCGATACGAGCACCTGCCAGCGTCGATACGAGCACCTGCCAGCGTCGATACGAGCACCTGCCAGGGTCGATACGAGCACCTGCCAGCGTCGATACGAGCACCTGCCAGGGTCGATACGAGCACCTGCCAGCGTCGATACGAGCAGCTGCCAGCGTCGATGCGAGCACCTGCCAGGGTCGATGCGAGCACCTGCCAGGGTCGATGCGAGCACCTGCCAGGGTCGATACGAGCACCTGCCAGGGTCGATACGAGCACCTGCCAGGGTCGATACGAGCAGCTGCCAGGGTCGATGCGAGCACCTGCCGGGGTCGATACGAGCACCTGCCAGGGTCGATACGAGCACCTGCCAGGGTCGATACGAGCACCTGCCAGCGTCGATACGAGCACCTGCCAGGGTCGATACGAGCAGCTGGCAGGGTCGATACGAGCACCTGCCAGGGTCGATACGAGCACCTGCCAGGGTCGATACGAGCACCTGCCAGGGTCGATGCGAGCACCTGCCAGGGTCGATACGAGCACCTGCCAGGGTCGATACGAGCTGCTGCCAGGGTCGATACGAGCACCTGCCGGGGTCGATACGAGCACCTGCCAGGGTCGATACGAGCACCTGCCAGGGTCGATACGAGCACCTGCCAGCGTCGATACGAGCAGCTGCCAGCGTCGATACGAGCACCTGCCAGGGTCGATACGAGCACCTGCCAGGGTCGATACGAGCAGCTGGCAGGGTCGATACGAGCACCTGCCAGGGTCGATACGAGCACCTGCCAGGGTCGATACGAGCACCTGCCAGGGTCGATACGAGCACCTGCCAGGGTCGATACGAGCACCTGCCAGCGTCGATGCGATGAGTGAACACCTGTGAATGCTGCGAGGTCTGTGAAAAAGAGCCTCGTAGCTCACCGGATTTCTCCAGGATAAGCGTAGACTGCGATACCACAACGCCGCAAACCCGTCGATATCCTGGACTCTGCCACCGGAACGTGGAATTTCCACCGCCCTTTCAGGGCCATCGAAGGAAGATGAGGGCCGACTTCCGCATGATCCTCGGGGCGGGGGAGGGATGCGAGAGGGGAGGTGGGAGGGGGGGGGGCCACTTCACACCCCCCCCCCCCCCCCAAATCTCTCGGGCAAAGGGCTCCTGGGACGTGCGGTACCTTCTCTTCTCCAGCAGAGGTCGCCGCTGCTCCGCGGGAGACGACGGCGACACGACGTTGGCCCGTCTCAGGCCCCCCGCAACCGCCCGTCCCACGTCTCCCGTTGGTCTGAAACGCGAAGGGAGCGCGAGAGGAGAATCATCGACTCAGCCCGCTCGCCCTCCCGTTGGGCCTTGCGTCCCTCCGCCGCGCCGCTTCTCCTCTATTTTATTTTCTAGCGCTGAGCTGCTGCGTGGTGTCGGCGTTCTCGGACGCGAGCTGGCTATTCCAAATGATAGCTGGACGAAGTTAGCGGTGGGATTATCTTCGCGCTCGAAATTTACAGCGGCCAAATTCTCTTGGAGGACGCGTGAGCTTGATTCCGAATGTGTCGGGGGAGTGGGGTGGGGGGGGTGGGGAATGACCAGAGGCACCCGGAGAAAAATCCACGCGACCGCAGGGAGAGAGACACGCAATCTCCAAATATACAGCAGCAGGCGTCGTCAGGGTCGGGATCGAACCCACGACCTCCTGTATACCTGGCGAGGTCGTTAACATCTCCTAGCCACCGTGATGATGATGAGAGAGAGATACGCAATCTCCGAATATACAGCAGGCGTCAGGATCGGGATCGAACCCACGACCTCCTGCATACCAGGCGAGGTAGTTAACATCTCCTAGCCACCGTGATGATGACTAACACTACCCATAGATTAACACTACCCATAGACTCAACACTACCCATAGACTCAACACTGCACCATAGACTCAACACTGCCCATAGACTCAACACTGCACCATAGACTCAACACTGCCCATAGACTCAACACTGCCCATAGACTCAACACTGCACCATAGACTCAACACTGCACCATAGACTCAACACTGCACCATAGACTCAACACTGCACCATAGACTCAACACTGCCCATAGACTCAACACTGCACCATAGACTCAACACTGCCCATAGACTCAACACTGCACCATAGACTCAACACTGCACCATAGACTCAACACTGCACCATAGACTCAACACTGCACCATAGACTCAACACTGCACCATAGACTCAACACTGCACCATAGACTCAACACTGCACCATAGACTCAACACTGCACCATAGACTCAACACTGCACCATAGACTCAACACTGCACCATAGACTCAACACTGCACCATAGACTCAACACTGCACCATAGACTCAACACTGCACCATAGACTCAACACTGCACCATAGACTCAACACTGCACCATAGACTCAACACTGCACCATAGACTCAACACTGCACCTCCGATTAGCACGGTTGGCCACGTATGGCGCGAAAGAAGTTCAGCGCACACATGTGCGTGCAAGCAGCGTGCGCTACCGCGTACAAACGAGCGACTGGGCCCTTCACCGCCACCGGCTGTTGTTGTTCTTTTCCGTGGGACAAGGCTCCTCTCTTCCTTACCTTTTCGGGATAGAGACATCAGCACATGGCAATTAAGTCTCTGGGGGGGGGGGGGTAGGGGTGGGTGTGTGGGGGGTGGTGAACACCCTCCGTAGAGCACACGCACACCGTTGTATAACACACGCACCACATGTCAGCGATTTTGGGCGCTTTCATTTCGGCAATTGCTGATGTAGTTTTTTTTTTGTATAACGCCGCACCGCCGCCACGCACGTGATTTAATTTCGGCTGGGTTTTCTTGCGAAGGTGCAAACCTTGCTTGATGCCAATTTGTACGTTTTTATTTTTACCAAGTAAGGCCTCACCACCCCCGCCCCCCCCCCCCCCCCCACGAGCTATGTAGCTCCTTTTCAGATGCGACTTGGCCACAAACGATAGCTCAACGGAGGGATCTATCGCGTGGAAATGTTTCGACGGCAGGCGAACACTCAACGCACGGCGATTCTAAATTGTTGGGAGGGGAAGAAGCGGAGGACCCGGGTGCATGAATTCACGCGGTGCCGCGGCGAGAACACACACGCTTCAAACATGCAGCAGGCCTCAGGGTCGGGATCGAACTTTGCGACCTCCTGCATACCGGGTGAGGTAGTCGACATCTCAACAACCGTGGCGATCTGCCGCCACCAAAATTCAGTCTCTGGGTTATTGACCTCCCGCAGTGTGGCGCACGTGCCGCACGGCAGCAATTCTGCGCTTCCGTTTCAGCGAGTGCTGAATTTGTACTTTTGTGCAACGGCTCGCCATTGAGGCTGTGCCTTCTCGTGAGGGTTCCAAGCCTCGCCTGATACCAGTTTGTACCCTGGTGCTGGCACGGGTGGCTTTTGATTGAAACACGTCCTGCTCGGATAGACACGCCCGTGTGTCTCTGTATTGTAGTGTCAATCATCGCAGCGCAGCTCCGTTGAAATCCCCGTTTAGACACATCATCTGTTTGAGCCTGCTGTGTTGGCAGTTACCGATTAATGGAAATGCAAATATGCACATGTGAACAAAAGATTCTCCGTGGAGCCTGAACAGACTGTTGGGGCAAGTGCTGTTAGCGAGTAGCTCCTATGAAGGCCGGCACGGCACACGATGGTGTGGGTGGCCAACACCACGCCCGGCCGCCTTTGTCTCCCTAGCGTTTATGTTTTAACACACTGCAGCAGGTACTAATTTGAGGCTGAGTCGACCTAGGGGAGGCCCAGGACCGTTTTAAATGCACCACGGTGTGCATCACCCGATGTTGGCCGTGAGCGTAAGTCGAACACGAGCACTGACCGATCCACCCACCCACCAACCCACCCACCCACCCACCAACCCACCCACCCACCAACCCACACACCCACAAACCCATCCACCCACCAATCCACCCACCAACCCACCCACCAACCCACCCACCAAACCACCCACCCAACCACCCAACCACCAACCCACCCACCAACCCACCCACCCAACCACCCAACCAACCACCCACCCACCAACCCACACACCCACCCACCAACCCACCCACCCAACCACCCACCCAACCACCCACCCACCCACCAACCAACCCACACACCCACCCACACACCCACACACCCACCCACACACCCAACCACCCAACCAACCACCCACCCACATATCCACATACCCACACACCCACCCACCTACACAAAAAAAGACAAATATAAAGACCCCCCGTATAGCCTCAGACTTTAGGGGCAAGGTCTGTTAGCGTGTAGCACTTATGAAGGCCGGGACGGCACACGAAGGTGAAGGTAGTAAGCACCACCCCCGACCGCCTTTGTCTCCCTAGTGGCGATCACCAGGTACTCATTTGAGGCTGAGTCGACTTAGGGTAGGCTCAGGACCGGTTCAGATAATCGTCACTGTTGTTGGTTGCCGTGAGCGGGAATCGGAACTCGGGTCGCCGGGTTCGTAGCGCAGCGTAGCGCTAACCGCTACACCACCGCTCCACCCAACCCACCAACTCACCAACCCACACGCTCACACACACTCACCCGCACACCCATCCAACAACCCACCCACACACCAACCCACACAACAACCACACAACAACCCACACACCCACCCACACACCCATCCAACAACGCACCCACACAACAACCTACACACCCATCCAACAACCCACCCACACAACAACCCACACACCCATCCAACAACCCATCCACACACCAACCCACACAACAACCCACACAACAACCCACACAGCAACCCACACACCAACCCACACAACAACCACACAACAATCCACACAACAATCCACCCACCCACACACCCATCCAACAACCCACCCACACAACAACCCACACACCCATCCAACAACCCACCCACACACCAACCCACACAACAACCCACACACCCACCCACACACCCATCCAACAACCCACCCACACAACAACCCACACACCCATCCAACAACCCACCCACACACCAACCCACACAACAACCCACACAGCAACCCGCACACCCACCCACGCACCCACCCGCACACCCACCCACACACTAACGTAGACACCTACCCACACACCCACCAACCTAGACACCTGCCTGCCCGCACACCCACACAGCTTGTTTGTTAAGTGGTGCTCTTAAAATCATGTTAATGGATTAATTTCCCATCACCGCTCATTCATCATCTGTGAAGGGGGGGTTAGTGCTTTTCATCGCTGAATGGTCAATGGAGGTTTCGAGCTCAATGCCACGCAGCTTGCTAAGAGTGCACTCGGAATAGGGAGCGCTATTATCATCCTTTTCATTCGGTGACGTATAATTCAGCGGCCTCCGATGAGAGCCTATTGATATGCATTACCGCTTTTGCAAGGAAATCTAAGCTGAAACTCGACTGTGTTTTTATTTTTGCCAGCTGTGTAGCTCATTCTTTTTCAGACGCGACCTGGCCACGAACGATAGCCCAATTAGGTGGCTTATCATCATCATCATCGCGTGGACATTTGTAGCGGCCAATTGCTCTAAACGTGTCATGTTGATTCTAAATGTGGAGGCGGAAAAACCGGAGGAGCCGGAGAAAAATCCACGCGGCCACGGGGAGAGAGACACGCAAACTACAAATATACAGCAGCAGGAGTCAGGGTCGGGATCGAACCCACGACCTCCTGCATACCAGGCGAGGTAGTTAACATCTCATAGCCACCGTGACGATGATGAAAGAGACACGCAAACTCCAAATATACAGCAGCAGGAGTCAGGGTCGGGATCGAACCCACAATCTCCTGCATACCAGGCGAGGTAGTTAACATCTCCTAGACACCGTGATGATGATAAGAGAGAGAGAGAGACACGCAAACTCCAAATATACAGCAGCAGGAGTCAGGGTCGGGATCGAACCCACGACGTCCTGCATACCAGGCGAGGTCTTTGACATCTATTAGCCGCCATGGCACAAGGGAGACCTGGATAACTCTAGTTTCTCGAGGAGTTACCCCCCAAGTGTAACGTTTCGTAATTTATTCACGGAATCTTTTTTTGGCGGGGTGTTTTCGCGGTTTCGAATCCGGCGGCTCTGCCCCAGATTACACTGCCGGTTGTATTCACCGCACTGTCACCGCGCTGTCATCGCGTGCTGTCTGCTTCCGAGCGGGGGCGTCAGAGGTGATGCCAGGGACGTCGTTTTGACACGAGTCGGCCGTCGTGCGGCGCCATCGCGAGCGCTGGCGCCGCCGCCGCTGTCCAAATTCGTCAAATCCCGAAAATATTCCGCAGCAAATGACTCGGTTTGGCATGACACCGTAGCGGCAACGTAGCACCCCTGTCTCAAAAAAACCGCCACACACGGGTGTCCGTGCAACGGCGTCTTTTGTTCGTGACGATAGCCTCGCGATATAAGAACGGTGTGAATACCAAATTATGATTATTATTATTTAAAATTGCCAGGACACAGTCGCCTTGCCTCCTCCGTCCGTCCCCCCCCCTCCATTATCCCTTTTCGCAACAGAAGCCGCCACGGTTTTAGCAATTTCCTCCCGACGTGATCGAGCAGTTGTGAGAATTAAACGTCTCGCTGGCGAGCGCGCCAACCGCCAGCCCAACCACAGTTATTGCTATTAAAATATTATTATTACGTCCCCCCCTGCAACAATGAGGTGCCTACGCCTGCAGGTAATGGCAGGAAATGAAGGACGCTTCTTGGGGGTGAGAGAGTCGACACAATGGAGGGGTGGTGGCGGGGGTGGACAGAACAGAGATTTTCATACTTGGGCAGAAAAATAATACAGGTTTACAAAGACAAAGATCCATTACCCACCCCCCCCCCACCACACCCCCCGCTGTGCCGTACAGCCTTAACAGGCTGCGGGGGCAAGCGCTGTTCACGCGCCCGCACACACGCACACACAGACAAGAGCGTCACTGGTCGCAGGCGCAGGTCCTTCGAGCAAGCTGTTGGTAGGGCTCACGTCGCCTCGCAAGGGCGGTGGTGTAGCCCCGGCTGTCTTTGTCCTTCCGCAAGTTCCGTTTTTTTTTTTTTTCCACGCTGCACCGATCGGAGGTCCTCCGGGAGGCGGGGTTCGGACACTGCGATTCCGCCAGGATGTTTTGTTGGCGAGATGTGAACTACCTCGCCTGGTGTGCAGGAGGTCGTGGGTTCCATCCCGACCCTGACGCCTGCTGTACATTTGGAGTCTGCGTGTCTCTCTCTCTCTCATCATCATCATCATCACGGTGGCGAGGAGATGTGAACTACCTCGCCTGGTGTGCAGGAGGTCGTGGGTTTGATCCCGACCCTGACGCCTGCTGTACATTTGGAGTCTGTGTGTCTCTCTCTCTCTCATCATCATCATCATCACGGTGGCGAGGAGATGTTAACTACCTCGCCTGGTGTGCAGGAGGTCGTGGGTTTGATCCCGACCCTGACGCCTGCTGTACATTTGGTGTCTGCGTGTCTCTCTCTCTCTCTCATCATCATCATCACGGTGTCGAGGAGATGTTAACTACCTCGCCTGGTGTGCAGGAGGTCGTGGGTTTGATCTCGACCCTGACGCCTGCTGTATATTTGGAGTCTGCATGTCTCTCTCATTATCATCATCATCACGGTGGCGAGGAGATGTGAACTACCTCGCCTGGTGTGCAGGAGGTCGTGGGTTCCATCCCGACCCTGACGCCTGCTGTACATTTGGAGTCTGCGTGTCTCTCTCTCTCATCATCATCATCACGGTGGCGAGGAGATGTGAACTACCTCGCCTGGTGTGCAGGAGGTCGTGGGTTTGATCTCGACGCTGACGCCTGCTGTACATTTGGAGTTTGCGTGTCTCTCTCTCTCCCCCGGTGGTCGCCTGGATTTTTCTCCGAGTCCTTCCGGTTATTCCCGTCCACGTTTAAAATCGACGTCACGCGTTCAGAGGATTTTGGCTGCTGTAAATTTCCACACTTCGTTGGGCTATCTTTGGGGCCTTACCCGGTGAAGTAAAAATAGTTCTGAGTCGTTGTTGTTGACATGGGAATTGAACCCCAGGGCCATTGGCCAAGTTTCTGTGAAACATTCACAAGTGTGGCGCTTTCCCTTTTCGTTTGCCATCAAAATCGCCGTGTGTGCATGTGTACGCACGTACACCAACGCACGTACCCCAACGCACGTACCCCAACGCACGTACACCAACGCACGTACACCCCAACGCACGTACACCAACGCACGTACACCAACGCACGTACACCAACACACGTACACCAACGCACGTACACCCAACGCACGTTCACCAACGCACGTACACCAATGCACGTACCCCAACGCACGTACACCAACACACGTACCCCAACGCACGTACACCAACACACGTACACCAACGCACGTACCCCAACGCACGTACCCCAACGCACGTACCCCAACGCACGTACACCAACGCACGTACACCAACGCACGTACACCAACGCACGTACACCAACGCACGTACACCAACGCACGGACCCAACGCACGTACACCAACGCACGTACACCAACGCACGTACACCCAACGCACGTACACCCAACGCACGTACACCCAACGCACGTACACCAACGCACGTACACCAACGCACGTACACCAAACGCACGTACACCAACGCACGTACACCAAACGCACGTACACCCAACGCACGTACACCCAACGCACGTACACCCCAACGCACCTACGCCAACGCACGTACACCCAACGCACGTACACCCAACGCGCGTACACCCAACGCGCGTACACCCAACGCGCGTACACCCAACGCGCGTACACCCAACGCGCGTACACCCAACGCGCGTACACCCAACGCGCGTACACCCAACGCACGTACACCCAACGCACGTACACCCAACGCACGTACACCCAACGCACGTACACCCAACGCACGTACACCCAACGCACGTACACCCAACGCACGTACACCCAACGCACGTACACCCAACGCACGTACACCAAACGCGCGTACACCCAACGCGCGTACAACCAACGCACGTACACCCAACGCACGTACACCCCAACGCACCTACGCCAACGCACGTACGCGTAAGCGCTCGCTCGTATGTAAACAATCGCGCGGCGAGCCCGTCCTCACGCACGCACGCGCGCGCGTGCCTGAGGACGCGCGTGCGCGGGCGCATGCTAACGAGGCGGCACCGAGGAACAGCGTGCGGCCGCGCACTTGTGAGTAATTGCACGTGCGGAGCCCGCGCCGTATTTATTCATTCAGCCGTTTATCTCTTCATTAATCTATTTATTTTCCAAGTGCCTGCAAACAAGAGGCGGCTGCCTCGGGGGGGTGGGGGGTGGGGTGGGGGGTGCTGGAGGGTGATGGTGATGGTGGTGGTGGTAGGCGGTTAGTAGTAGTGGGGGGGTGGAGGGGTTGGGGGTGTGAAGAATCTGCGCTTGTTCTGCAAGGTGACTTAAGACGGGCGAACGCGACGGCTCCCAGCTGCGGAAGCGCTCAGCCGTGTGCGGTCGCCCCGGCCGCTGTCGTGGTGTCTACGTCTCCACGTGCCACGACCGCGGTGCTTCGACCGGGCCCCCCCCTTATCCGGCCAAAGCGGTGCCATCGCAGGGCTTCTGGACTCGCGGGGGGGGCGGGGGGGGGCGGTGGGTGGAACGGAACGGGAGGGAAGGGTTCGCGAGTTGGAGTGCCTGTCGGATCGACACGGCAGCCTCCTTTTATTATCTTCCCCCTGCCCCCGCCCCCGCTCCCCCCGCGGGCTGCTTCTGCCGCGTCCGCCCGCCCGCCGGCAAGCTCAACTCGAGCGGTCGAGGGTGGCGGGGGAGCCGGGGGGGGAGCCGGGGGGGGAGCCGGGGGGGAGCCGGGGGGGGGAGCCGGGGGGGAGCCGGGGGGGGGAGCAGTGTTTGCGGCCATTGGTTTCGTAGATGCGCGCGAAGTCAGCTGTGGATACGCTCCGACCCTCCGCTCCTTCCCCCCTCACCGCCCCCCACCCCCCCACCGTTTGAATGTAAAATTCCCATCACGATCTCCGGCCACGCGTTGGGGTTGGGGTGGGTGGGGTAGGTGGGGTGGGGTGGGGTGGGGTGGGTGGGGGGTGTTCACTTTTCGTTCGAGTCTGCGGCGATTAGTTGACGGAAGGTCAAATAATTAACCCTCGCCCGTTCCGAGACGTTGCTGCAAGCCTGCAGGGCGGCGCGGTGGGTGTCCCGTTCACCGCCGAATCTCGGAGCGGTTGCGGGCGGCTCGGCGTTCATTCTCTTCAGAGAGGCGCGGTTAGCGGCAGCGCCGCGGTTGTCAAAGACGCCGTCGCTCGCCGCAGAGAACCGTAGCGACGCGATAGCCCTCCCCCGCACGGCCTTCTGGGAGCCCTCGGCTCTCCTCATCACGACGACGAAGACGACGAAGGCTACCCGTGACGATCGCGTGAGAGAGGCAGCCTTCGGTGGGAACTGAGTCGAAGCATTCCAGGGAGATGTTTACGTGTGTGTGCGTGCGTGTGTGTATATGTTATTTTAATGTTCCACACCGGCGACGAGGCGGTTAAACGGGCCTGTCGACAATCGTGAACTTTCGCTTGCGGTCGATGGTTGAGGGCCCCCTTCAGAACGGCGGCTGCCCCCCCAAACGAGATCCACGCCGCTCTCAACCTGGGGGTCGCCCGTGCAGAGTCTCCGTCGCGACGCGTCTCCCCGCGGACGTCGCCTCGACGCGACGCGCTGCTGCCGTTTCGACCGGAAGGCGGAACGAACGAGCGCGACGCACGCGACTCAACGTGCGGAGGCTTCTTTGGTCCCGCCGGAGGGGGAGAGGGGGGGTGGGGTGGGGTGGGGGGGGTGGGGGGGGGGTCTTTGACGGCACGAGGGCGACGGAGTGAGAACGCGTCGAGAATTTAAAAAAAAACACCCCCCCCACCCCAGGCAAGGGATTTGACGCGCGGCTGTTGGCGATCTTCCGAACGTCGCTGTCGCCGTTGAGCCAGAGACGGCCGCAAAGCGTCGACGAAGCGTCGACGAAGCGTCGACGAAGCGTCGACGAAGCGTCGACGAAGCGCTCGACGAAGCGTCGACGAAGCGCTCGACGAAGCGCTCGACGAAGCGTCGACGAAGCGTCGACGAAGCGCTCGACGAAGCGTCGACGAAGCGTCGACGAAGCGTCGACGAAGCGTCGACGAAGCTTCGACGAAGCGCTCGACGAAGCGTCGACGAAGCGTCGACGAAGCGCTCGACGAAGCGTCGACGAAGCGCTCGACGAAGCGCTCGACGAAGCGTCGACGAAGCGTCGACGAAGCGCTCGACGAAGCGTCGACGAAGCGTCGACGAAGCGTCGACGAAGCGTCGACGAAGCTTCGACGAAGCGCTCGACGAAGCGTCGACGAAGCGTCGACGAAGCGCTCGACGAAGCGTCGACGAAGCGCTCGACGAAGCGCTCGACGAAGCGTCGACGAAGCGTCGACGAAGCGCTCGACGAAGCGTCGACGAAGCGTCGACGAAGCGTCGACGAAGCGTCGACGAAGCTTCGACGAAGCGCTCGACGAAGCGTCGACGAAGCGCTCGACGAAGCGTCGACGCTTCGTCGACGAAGCGTCGACGAAGCGTCAACGAAGCGCTCGACGAAGCGTCGACGAAGCTTCAACGAAGCGCTCGACGAAGCGAAGCGTCGACAAAGCCACCGTGCGCTCGCTGTCCGACGAGCCCCACCGTCCGCTACCTCCTCGCTCCACCCCCCCCCCCTCCTCCCCGCCGCCGAATAAATAAGCGGTGCGTGTTGGTGAACCGCCCGCCGGCCGGCCGGCCGGCCCGCAGTGGCGCCGCGTCGTGGTTCACGCCGTGCAGCTAAACGGCACTCGGCGGGACGGCACTCACGTCATCAGCCAGCCCCCCTTGCCGGGGCACCGCGGTAGAACGGGGGGAGATTAATTGCGGCGGCGGCGGCGGCGGCGGCAGCCTCGGGGCCTCCCTCCCCACCTCCGCCGGTGCCTGCGATGCTCACCTGGGGTTTCGTACGTCGGCGTTGAGCCTATGGTGCAGTGTTGAGTCTATGGTGCAGTGTTGAGTCTATGGTGCAGTGTTGAGTCTGTGGTGCAGTGTTGAGTCTATGGTGCAGTGTTGAGCCTATGGTGCAGTGTTGAGCCTATGGTGCAGTGTTGAGTCTATGGTGCAGTGTTGAGTCTATGGTGCGGTGTTGAGTCTATGGTGCAGTGTTGAGTCTATGGGCAGTGTTGAGTCTGTGGGTAGTGTTGAGTCTATGGTGCAGTGTTGAGTCTATGGTGCAGTGTTGAGTCTATGGTGCAGTGTTGAGTCTATGGTGCAGTGTTGAGTCTATGGTGCAGTGTTGAGTCTATGGTGCGGTGTTGAGTCTATGGTGCAGTGTTGAGTGAGGGTGGGTGGCATCTGTGTGCACACTGCCCTACATGACATCTTCACAACTGTCTGGACCACAGGACGGGTTCCGCAGGATTGGAAGAATTCCCTGGCGGTCCCCCCTCTTCTAGAGGCTGGCATGCCTAAGATCTAGAGGGGGGACCGCACAGACTGTAACAACTACAGGGGCATCTGTCTTCTCAGTGTGCCGGGAAGGGTCCTGGCAAGGATTATTCAACATCGCCTTGCCAGGCACGCTGAGAAGAGGCTTGCGGAGCCCCAATGCGGTTTCAGACCAAGGCAGTCCTGCACAGATGCCATATTCCCTGTCCGTCTGCTATGGCAGAGGTGTAGTGATTCCAACAAGACCTACATCCATACTCTTTGGTTCTATTGGGTAAAGTCACGTAGGTAAAAAATAAAATAACAAAAATCACGACGTTTCGGCCACAACACAAGCGGCCTTCATCAGGTGAAGGGACGAGACTGTCTGGAGGACAGCGTTGGAGTGAAAAAAGCCACGCTCAGATCATGACCTTTAAGCTGTGTGAGAAGAAACAAAGCGCCTTGACAAAGGAATTAGCATAGAATTTAGCATTGAAATGGCTGAGTGATTAGCTTGTGACTGGTCACAGAAATGGCTATGTTAAAGTCAAAGCATACACATCCGCAAAGGCACCCCTTGACAAAGGGGTGTTGTGGCCGAAACGTCATGATTTTTGTTATTTTATTGTTTACCTATGTGACTTTACCCAATAGAACCAAAGAGTATGGATCCTTGCAGTCACGAAAGCTTTAAATCAAGACCTACATCTCTGCTTTATTGACCGGGTCAAGGCCTATGATATCATCAACAGGCCAAGACTGTGGGCAGTTATTTGTGCTTTTAGGAATCCCTGAGTGCTCACGATCATTAAGGGCCTTCATGATGGTGGGCAGGCACGGGTTAAGCCACGTGGCCAGGTGTCGGAGCCATTCCCTATTCACCTTGGGGTGCGACAGGGATGTCCTCTGGCTCCCGCATTATTTAACATCATCTTTGACCACGTAGTTCGAGAAGTTTTCTATGGCTGTACCGGAGGACTTTCCATCTGGTACAGATACAACGGGAGGCTGATCGATGCCCGGGTGCGGTCAAGGGATGGCTCCCTATTGCTCAACCACGTTATGTATGCCGATGATCTGGTGATTGCTGCTCACTCAGGTGAGGAGTTGGAGGCTCTGCTGCTGAACCTGGAGCTTGCCACCAAGAGGTGGGGCCTTACCATCAGCCCCACCAAAACTAAGCACTTGCCTGGGTATTTTGTGCCACCAAACACTCCACCCCCTCAGCTCTCCATTGGTGATGGAGCAGTTGTGGAGAGAGTGGAGGGTTTTCCATACCTGCACAGTGTGCTTATGACCAGCTCCAGTTTGACAGCAGAGGTCTCACTCCGAATCAGTTAGGCGGAATTATCTTTTCATCGGCTGCACAATGCTGTGTGGAAGCTACCCAGTCTGTCTCTCCGCACAAAGTTTTCGGGTTTTCCCCGACCACAGTCATGCCCTCCCTTTTCTATGCTTGTGAAGTGTGGACTCCTCTAATGGAACATCTGCGCCAGTTAGAAACATTCAGGCTGGCATGCCTACGACCCATCCTGGGTTTGTGTGAGGAGCTCGCAAATCCTTGAAACATCTGGACACATTCCCATCAGTAAGCTCCTCTGGCAGGCACGGCTGCGTAGCATGCCCAACCACCGCATGCCCAACCACCGCATGCGCAAAGCAGCTTCTGTTCGGCCGAATAGAGGGGGCTAAACGGGCACGCACATGGGCTGGAGAATAGATGGACTGGTGCGGTACGGGAGGGTGTGAAGTTAAGTGTGCTTGCCGATGACCGGTACCAGCGGTGTCAAGATCGGCCTCTGTGGAGGAGGCCGACCGTGAAGGACGCTGCTACTGGGCAGTTGGAGGCAGTCGCCCTCCAGCAACAACGGAGGGCGGAGGGGCGATGTTCATAATCACGAGCAGAGCGCCGGGCGGCTAAAATGCAGCAAGTTGGCACAGTAGGTGGCACAGCTGGTGCATCTACCAGTCGTCTCAGTCAGGCAACCCATGGTACTACCTGCGTGTTTCCGAGACCTCCTGTCAGCGGGCGTTGACATTTCACGTGGCCTCAAAGTGCTCCTGGCCTGGCACATGTGCCGTGGTGACGTCACCTAGTGGCAAATGTCGGGTATTGGTGAGTGTGTGTGTGAGTGCGTGTGTGCGTGTGCGCGCATGCCAGTGTGCGTGTAAGTTTGTGTCTGAGCGTGAGTGTGTGTGAGCGTTAAGGCCTTAACGTGCACTTAGCCTGGCACAAGCGCCGTTGTGACGTCACTGCCATTTGTTGCGTGTGTGTGTGTGCGCATGTGCCTTTGTATGTGTGATCGTGAGTGTAAGAGCATGAGTGTGCGTGAGTGTGTTTGTGTGTGAGCGTGTGTGTGCACGTTAGCGTGAGTGTGTGTGTGTGTGCCAGTGCGCGTGTGAGTTTGTGCGTGTGAGCGTCAGAGTGTGTGTGTGCGTGTCTATCAGCGTGTGTGCGTGCGTGAGTGCGTGAGTGTGTGCGCGCGTGTGTGTGTGTGAGTGTGTGTGTGAGTGTGTACGTGAGTGTGTGTGAGCGTGTCTATGAGCGTGTGTGCGCACGGGAGTATGTGCGTGCGAGTGTGTGCGTGTGTGTGCGCGAGTGTGTGTGTGTGAGCGTGTGTGTACGTGATTGTGTGTGTGTGCGCGTGTGAGTTTGTGTGTGAGCGTGAGAGTGTGTGTGTGTGTGCGTGTCTATCAGCGTGTGTGAGTGTGTGCGAGTGTGTATGTGCGCGTGTGAGTTTGTGTGTGTGAGCGTGAGAGTGCGTGTGAGCGTGAGTGTGTGTGTGCGTGTCTATCAGCGTGTGTGCGCGCGTGAGTGTGTGTGTGAGTGTGTGTGTGAGCGTGTGTGTGCACGTGAGTGTGTGTGTGTGTGCACGTGTGAGTTTGTGTGTGTGAGCGTGAGAGTGTGTGTGTGTGCGTGTCTATCAGCGTGTGTGCGTGTCTATCAGCGTGTGTGTGTGTGAGTGTGTGCGCGTGTGTGTGTGCGCATGTGAGTTTGTTTGTGTGAGCGTGTGCGTGTGTGTGTGTGTCTATCAGCGTGTGTGCGCACGTGAGTGTGTGAGTGCGTGCGTGTGTGTGTGAGTGTGTGTGCACATGAGTGTGTGTGTGCGCGTATGAGTGTGTGTGTGTGAGAGTGTGTGAGCGTGAGAGTGTGTGTGAGCGTGAGAGTGTGTGTGCGCGTGTGAGTTTGTGTGTGTGAACGTGAGAGTGTGTGTGTGAGTGTGTGCGTGAGTGTGTGCGTGACTATGGGCGTGTGTGCGCGCGTGTGTGTGAGTGTGTACGTGAGTGTGTGTGTGTGTGTGCGCGTGTGTGTGTGTGCGCGTGTGTGTGTGCGCGTGTGAGTTTGTGTGTGTGAGCGTGTGTGGGCGTGTGTGCATGTCTGTGAGCGTGTGTGCGCGCGTGTGTGTGTGTGTGAGTGTGTACGTGAGTGTGTGTGTGTGCGCGTGTGTGTGTGCGCGTGTGAGTTTGTGTGTGTGAGCGTGTGTGTGTGTGTGTGAGAGTGTGTGTGCACGTGTGAGTTTATGTGTGTGAGCGTGAGAGTGTGTTATTGAGCGTCAAAGTGTGTGTGTGAGTGTGTGCATGAGTGTGTGCGTGACTATGAGCGTGTGTGCGCGCGTGTGTGTGTGAGTGTGTACGTGAGTGTCTGTGTGTGAGTGTGTACGTGAGTGTCTGTGTGTGAGTGCACTCGTGTGTGCGTGTAAGCGAGTCTGTCTGCCTGCGTGAAGCACTACGCCGTTTTTCAGCCCGGCTGCATTTCCCAAAAAATCGCAGTTCCACATTTCACAATTCCGCTGAAGCCAACGGACACAGCGCTCATTTAATTTTGCCTCATGCTTACCTCTCTCAGAAAATTAATGTTGCCAACAATGAATCTCAGGATGCGGTCTGTTGGAAAAAAAAATAGTAAGAATACGAATGAAATTGTCTTGTTGACCTTAAGTATTCCAGAGTAACATCATAGGCAAAGGTACCAACTCATTAAATACCGGTACAGGTATTGATGCGCCTAATCCAGTTTTACGTGCAAATAATTCCTATGCGCAATTAAACCCTCTCGAAATTGGGTAATTTCTGCCTGTGGCGCTGGCAGTGTGGGAAAGTAGTTTTAGAGGCTCGGGTTGATTCATACTTATTTAGTTGTTGCAACATTATATCCCAGCTATTGGAAGGGAGGCGCTGGGGTACCACACCGTCCATATACTCTGGGGGTGTCACCTACCTCGCCTTAAATTTCGATGTAAAGCTTTCGTGACTGCAAGGATTCATCTTCTTTGGTTCTTTCGGTAAAGTCACCACCACGTAGAATGAGAATAAAATAATAAATTGATAAAATAAAATAACACAATAATATTCTCACGACGTTTCGGCCACAACACAAGAAGCGGCCTTCATCAGGTGAAGGGACGAGACTGTCTGGTAGGACCTGATGAAGGCCGCTTGTGTTGTGGCTGAAACGTCGTGAGAATATTATTGTGTTATTTTATTTTATCAATTTATTATTTTATTCTCATTCTACGTGACTTTACCGAAAGAACCAAAGAAGATGAATCATTGCAGTCACGAAAGCTTTAAATCGAAAAATAAAATAACACAATAATATTCTCACGACGTTTCGGCCACAACACAGCGCTGGAGGACAGCGCTGTCCTACCAGACAGTCTCGTCCCTTCACCTGATGAAGGCCGCTTGTGTTGTGGCCGAAACGTCGTGAGAATTTTATTGTGTTATTTTATTTTATCAATTTATTATTTTATTCTCATTCTTCGTGACTCTACCTCGCCTTGTCGGCAGGAGGTCGTGGGTTCGATCCTGATCCCGACCCAGACCGCTTGTTGCACATTTGGAGTTTGCGCGACTGTCTTTCTGTCTCCGTGTGGTCGCGTGCTTATTTCTCCGGATCCTCTGTTTTTTTCTTTCTCTCCCGCCTCCGCTATTTAGAGTCGACGTCGGGCCTTTCGGAGTTATCTGGCTGCCGTGAATGTCCACGCGATGACGATAAGCCGCTTCCTTTCGGGGCTATCGCTTGTGTGATGGCCAGGGCGCTTCTATAGAAGAGCTACATAGCTCAGTGGGGCCTTACCCTGGTGGGATGAATACAAAAAAAAGGGAGAATAGGATACTGAGATCCCCAGACAGCAGAGCCTCCAGGTGTCACGCTGTGGGAGGGCTCGGAGGTGACCCAAGAGGTCGTCACCAAATACCCTTGAAACTATTAGAAAAATAGTGATTTTATTTTATTTTACCGGGTAAGGCCCATCTTGAGCTACTATAAAGTTGCTCTTTTTGTCACAAGCGACCTGGCCACAGCAATTGACAGCTCAACGGAGCGGCTTATGATCACGTGGACATTTGTGGCAGCCGAATGCTCTAAAACTGTGGTTCTTCACCTGGGGGTGCATCACGCTACGCCCTACTGGTGAGAGATGCCCTTTCTGGGGGATGCGACACGTGTTCAGATTTTTTTAGAAGGCACATCATCGAAGCACAAATTAAGCACAGGCCACGTGAGTGCAACTACTTTTCGATTGAAAGCTTTCGTGACTGCAAGGATTCATCTTCTTTGGTTCTTTCGGTAAGGTCACGTAGAATGGGAATAAAGTAATAAAATAACACAATAAAATTCTCACGACGTTTCGGCCACAACGCAAGCGGCCGTCTTCAGGTGAAAGGTACAGACCTGTCGGGACGACAGAGCTTCAATACAGACCTGTCGTCCCGACAGGTCTGTATTGAAGCTCTCTGTTCATTGATTGATTGTATTGATTGATTGTATTGAAGCTCTCTGTTCATTGAAGCTCTGTCGTCCCGACAGGTCTGTACTTTTCACCTGAAGACGGCCGCTTGCGTTGTGGCCGAAACGTCGTGAGAATTTTATTGGGTTATTTTATTATTTTATTCTCAATCTACGTGGTGTCTTTACCGAAAGAACCAAAGAAGACACAACTACCTTGTTCCATCAAACCCACGTGTATTTATTGGCGTAAGAAATTGTTTAACGATTGACAACCAAAGGGGTGCAAGGCTGCAATAAAGGTTAAGGACCACGCTGCTCTAGACGCACGTGGAGGGAAAAACCGGAGCACCCGGAGAAAAATCCACGGGGCCACAGGAAGAGAGAGAGAGAGAGACACGCAAACTCCAAATATACAGCAGGGATCGGGATCGAGAACCCACGTGCTCCTGCATACCAGGCGAGGTAGTTAACATCTCCTAGCCACCGTGACGATTATAAGAGAGAGAGAGAGACACAAACTGCAAATATACAGCAGGCGTCAGGGTCGGGATGGAACCCACAGCTTCCTGCATACCAGGCGAGACTGTTAACATCTCCTAGCCACCGTGACGATTATAAGAGAGAGAGAGAGACACGCAAACTGCAAAGATGCAGCAGGCGTCAGGGTCGGGATGGAGCCCACGAACCTCCTGCACAGCTGATGGGATTGCACCCGTCTCACCTCTGTGGGTGATTGGCCCCAACAGTCCCCGAGTAAGCCATCCAAAGGCTGGAGCTCACTCGCACGTGGGAATGCAGTGGCAATTTGTTGTTGTTATTGCTGCTGTTATTGTATCATTGGGATTTTTTTTCTCTGTGTGTGTGTGTGCGTGGGTGCGTGCGTGCGTGCGGTCATTGTGGGGAGCGGCGGTGTGGCGGGTTAGCTGCGCTACGCATCCGGCCACCCGAGATCACGGGCCAACACCGGTGACGAATATCTGAACCGGTCCTGGGCCTCCTGTAGGTCGACTCGGCCTCGAATGAGTACCTGGTGCGGTGTGCAGTAAACATCGCCACGGGGGAGACAAAGGCGGCCGGGCGTGGCGCCGGCCGCCCCACACCCTCCGACACCTTCTGTATATTTGGAGTTTGCGTGTCTCTCTCCCCATGGCCGCTGAGATTTTTCCCTCCCGGTCCTCCGATTTTTTCCACGCGATAAGCCACCTCGTTGGGCTGCAATCTGCTGCAGCCTGGTCGCTTCTCACAAAGAGCTACATAGCTCGGTGGGGCTTCACCCGGTAAAATACCAAAAAAAATTAGTCTGTAGTTTCCATCCCTTGGGCCTTTCGGGGAAAAATAACTCCAATGGCAAAAAAGCTACGACGTTTCGATGGCAACGTCGTAGATTTGTTCGCTATTTTTGTTATTTTCTTTGAATCTATCTACGTGACTTTACCGAAAGCCCGTAAAGAATATCAGTTCCTTCTGTCACGAAAAGCATTGAAGTCAAGTCTCTAAGTTTAGTCAAGTCCCTGTACTGATTCTCTGTCGCTCTCGCAAATGAGGCTCCCCTTGGTCTCTTCGTGTCTCACCTGGTTAAGCAAAATAACCTCATGAACATGAACTCTTAACCTCTCGTCTAGGCAAGTGCTGCGTAGTTGTTTAGGATGTGGCCGACGCTCTTGTCTTGTCCGTTTATCCTCTTGGTTTGCTTCCGCTCCTCTCCCTGCTCATGACGGCCAAATAAACCGAGAGAGAAATGGGTCCCGTTGGAAGCAGCGTCGCTCACCGCGCGCGCGCACACAGAGCGATGGAGCCGTTGGGGATGGGGCAGAGGTTCTCCGTCGCGATTGACATCCCCCGGTCGACCGGTGTGCGTTCCACATTCCAGCGGTTGGAGACAAGCTTTGGCTTCAGGTTGACAGCTGTTAAATTCCACAAAGTGCGGTGTTTATCGTTACCTTCCCCAGAGGGATATGGCCAGCCGAGTCCAAAAGCCCCCGGCCGGGATTTGAAATTCACAGCGGTGACTTTTCTCGTCTTCGTCGTCACCTTGGGAAATATCTGCCGTTGGTTTTAGTTTATTTTGTTTAACCGGGTGGGAACTCGCTGGCGTAACCCATCCCCTGGCCATGCATCCACACGACGCTGGCCTCATCGTCCAGACACCGGCCTAATCCAGCAAACGTCACAGAGGGAACGTGCAAACCGTAGAGCTGGCATCGTCAAGAGTCGGGATCTAACCCACGACCCCCTGTATGCCAGGCGAGGTGGTTAACATCCCGTTGCTACCCGCGGGTGCCCCTACAGCCGAAGCGGCGTGGGACGGTGGTCACGTCCTTGTTGACGCCCTTGGGCAAGGCCTCCAGTCACCCTCGCCGCCCCCCTCAACCCCTCCCCCCCCCCCACTCACACCGTGTCTGGTCACGCGTGTGCAGCTGCAGGGTCCGCTGGTCCTGCAGGTGGTGAAGGTGCGGAACGTCGCCGCCCCCCGGGAGCAGGAGAGCTGCCAGGGAGCCCCCCGCATGCTGCGCCTGCAGCTCACGGACGGGCACATCACCTGCCCCGCCATCGAGTTCCGAGCGCTGTCGGCGATCGGGTACGCGGACGGACTCGCTCGCAGCACGCGCTCGCTCACACTCACACACTCGCTCGCACACTCACACACTCACTCACACCCTCGCTCGCACACTCACACACTCACTCGCTCACTCGCTCACACACTCACTCACTCACTCGCTCACTCACACACTCACTCGCTCACACACTCACACACTCACTCACACACTCGCTCACTCACACACTCACTCGCTCACACACTCACACACTCACTCGCTCACTCACACACTCACTCGCTCGCACACTCACACACTCACTCGCTCACTCGCTCACACACTCATACACTCACTCACTCACACACTCACTCGCTCACTCACACACTCACTCGCTCACTCACTCACTCGCTCGCTCACCCACTCTCTTACAACACATGCTCGCTCACTCACTCACTCGCTCACCCACTCGCTCACCCCACTCGCTCACCCCACTCACTCACCCACCCTCTCACAACACACGCTCACTCACACACTCACTCGCTCGCTCACTCACTCGCTCACCCACTCGCTCGCTCACACACTCACTCGCTCGCTCACCCACTCACTCGCCCACTCGCTCGCTCACACACTCACCCACTCACTCACACACTCACTCATTCACTCACTCACTCGCTCACCCCACTCACTCGCCCACTCGCTCACCCACTCTCTCACAACACACGCTCACTCACACACTCACTCGCTCGCTCACTCACTCGCTCACCCACTCGCTCGCTCACACACTCACTCGCTCGCTCACCCACTCACTCGCCCACTCGCTCGCTCACACACTCACCCACTCACTCACACACTCACTCATTCACTCACTCACTCGCTCACCCCACTCACTCGCCCACTCGCTCACCCACTCTCTCACAACACACGCTCACTCACACACTCACTCCCTCGCTCACCCACCCGCTCACCCCACTCACTCGCCCACTCGCTCGCCCACTCGCTCACCCACTCTCTCGCAGCACGCGCTCACTCACACACTCACTCACTCGCTCACCCACTCACACACTCACTCACTCGCTCACACACTCGCTCACACACTCACCCACTCACACACTCGCTCACCCACTCTCTCACAACACGCGCTCACTCACACACTCACACACTCGCTCACCCACTCGCTTCACCCCACTCACTCGCCCACTCACTCGCTCGCTCACCCACTCGCTCGCCCCACTCACTCGCCCACTCGCTCACCCATTCTCTCGCAGCACGCGCTCACTCACACACTCACTCACTCGCTCACCCACTCACACACTCAGTCACTCGCTCACCCACTCGCTCACTCACTCACTCACTCACACACTTGCTCACCCCACTCACTCGCTCACTCACTCGCTCACCCACTTGCTCACCCCACTCACTTGCCCACTCGCTCGCCCACTCGCTCACTCACTCACTCGGTCACCCCACTCACTCACCCACTCGCCCACTCACTCACCCACTTGCCCACTCGCTCACCCACTCGCTCACCTACTCTCTCACAACACACGCTCGCTCACTCACTCACTCACCCCGCTCTCACAACACACGCTCACTCACACACTCACTAACTAGCTCACACACTCACTCGCTCACTCACCCACTCGCTCACTCACCCACTCGCTCACTCACCCACTCACTTGCTCACCCACTCGCTCACCCCACTCACTCGCCCACACACTCACACACTCGCTCACCCCACTCACCCACTCGCTCACCCCACTCACTCACCCACTCGCTCACCCCACTCACCCACTCGCTCACTCCATTCGCTCACCCCACCCACTCGCTCACCCCAATCACTCACCCACTCGCTCACCCCACTCTCTCGCCCACTCGCTCACCCTCTCGCTCACCCACTCCCTCACCCCACTCACTCACTCACTCGCTCACCTACTCGCTCACTCCACTCACTCACCCCACTCACCCACTCGCTCACTCCACTCGCTCACCCCACTCACTCACCAACTCTCTCATTCCACTCACTCACCCCACCGACTCGCTCACCCCACTCACTCACCCCACCCACTCGCTCACCCCACTCACTCACCCACTCTCTCACTCCACTCACTCTCTCACCCCACTCACTCACCCACTTGCAATCACTTCACGCACTCACTCACAACACACGCTCACTCACCCCACTCGCTCACCCCACTCGCCCACCCCACTCACACTCCCACCCACTCGCTCGTAATCGCTCCACGTGCTCACTCACACACTCACTACTACTCACTCACCCACTCGCAAACACTCCACGCACTCACTCACAACACATGCTTGCTAACTCAATTACTCAAACACTCACTCACATACACACTCACCCACTGACTTAGTCACTCACCCACTCACTCACCCACTCACCCACTCGCCCACTCACTCAGGCACACACTCGCAACAACTCTACGCACTCACTTATAACAACACTGCTCGGCTCTGTAACTCACTCACTGATCTGTTAACTTAGTCACTCAATCACTCACACACTCACTAATTGGTGGTGACGTCACCATGGCACTTATACCAGGCTAGGTGCACCTTGAGGCCACGTGAAGTGTTGAAGGCCCACTGGCATAGGGTCACGGGACAGACCCAGGTGCCATGGGTTGACTGACTTGGGATCGATAGCAGACGATGATCACTTATAACACACGCTCACTCAGTAATTCACTCACTGATCCCATTCACTCACTCAATCACTCACCCACTCACTCAGCCACTAACTATCCCACCCGCTGACTCATTGACTCATGATCTCATTCACTCAGCCACTCATCCGCTGACTCACTCATTCACTCTCCCACTGACCTATTCATCCACTCACTCATTCTTCCGCTCACTCAACCATTCGCTCTCTCACTCATTCATTCACCGACACAATCACTCACCCGGCCGCCCACACGCCCACCCACACACCCACCCACCCACGCATCCACCCACCAAAGCAAGCTCATATGTGCACCATGATGCTCCATTGTGTCTGTAGATGTAGTCAATTTGCCCAGTGGTTAATGCGCTGCACCGAATGTCTTCACACGGAGTTAGTAATTTACTTCTCCCGGCTGCCTTGTCCACACACACACGTGCGTGCGCGCACACACAATGCAAAGGCAAAGATCCCCCCTCTCGTATAGCCTTGGCAGACTGTAGGGGCAAGTGCTGTTTGCGGGAACACATGAAGGCCGGCACGGCACACGAGGGGGTGGGTGGCCAGCTACCACGCCCGACCGCCTTTGTCTCCCTAGTGGCGATGTTTTACACGCCGCACCAGGTACTCATTTGAGGCCGAGTCGACCTAGAGGAGGCCCGGGACCGGTTCAGATAATCGTCACTGGTGTTGGCCGTGAGCGGTGATCGAACCCGGGTCGCCGGGTTCATAGCGCAGCGCAGCGCGCTAACCGCTACACTACCGCAGACACGCACGCGCACACGCACACACACACGCACACACACGCACACACGCACCTTCAGGTGTTCACCCCCGCCTCCGCGATTATCGTCTCCAAATCCATAGCCGCTCGTGCCGCGGCCGTCGTAAGCCAAACAATCTCCGCAAGTCCGCCGCGTGATTTACTCGCACCTATCAAAGGTGCGCTGTTAATCCTTCACGCGTTGATCTCTTGGCTCGATCCCTCCCCCCACCCCCACCCCCCCCCCGTCATTACCGGGGCCTCGGACCCCTTCAACTCCGCCGTGATGCCGGAGAGGCCGCGGGCCGCGCCGAGGATGCTCGATTCACGGCCTTGTCGCGTACGTTCGCGGCCGCACTTGGCGTGGCATTCCGCTCGTCCCGTCCTCGTGGTCAGATCGGGGGGGGGGGGTGGGGTTGGCGGGGGGGGGGGTGCGGAATCTGAGATATTAAAACTACGACATTTTGCAAATTTTTACCAGGTAAGTGAAGCTCATGGACTACGCATGCAACGGACTAAACCATATCTGCTGCTCAAACCGTGGCAGCAGCAGCAGTAGCAGCAGCAGTTGCTGATGATGATGGTGATGATGCAAATACTCGGGCACTCGATGATGAACAAACGGAAATAAAAAAAAATCTCTGATGTGCAACTGGAGTACATTTTTGTTCAATATTATTAGAATTTTTTAACAGGTGAAACCCACTGAGATACGTAGCTCTTAAGCGACCTGTTCACAAATGATAGCTCATTAAAGTGGCGTGGACATTTCTAAAAAAAATATATTAAAATATATATATTTTTTTGACCTGGTAAGGCGCACTGAGCTACGTAACTCTTCTCCAGAAGCCACTTATCCACAAATGATAGCTCATTAAAGTGGCGTGGACATTTATAAATGTTTTTTATTCCTTAGTTTTTTGACAAGGTAAGGCCCACTGAACTACGTAGCTCTTCTTCAGAAGCGACCTGTCCACAAATGATAGCTCATTAAAGTGGCATGGACATTTATATAAAATAAAAACATTTTTAAAAAGTTTTTTGACCAGGTAAGGCCCACTCAGCTATGTACCTCCTGCATACCAGGCGAGGTAGTTAACATCACCTAGCCACCGTGATGATGATGAGAGAGAAAGAGAGAGACACGCAGACTCCTAAATATACAGCAGCAGTCAGGGTCGTGATCGAACCCACGACCTCCTGCATACCAGGCGAGGTAGTTAACATCACCTAGCCACCGCGATGATGATGAGAGAGAGAGAGAGACACGCAGACTCCTAAATATACAGCAGCAGTCAGGATCGTGATCGAACCCACGACCTCCTGCACACCAGGCGAGGTAGTTAACATCACCTAGCCACCGTGATGATGATGAGAGAGAGAGAGAGAGACACGCAGACTCCTAAATATACAGCAGCAGTCAGGGTCGTGATCGAACCCACGACCTCCTGCATACCAGGCGGATAAATGTGAAGCAATCGCAAAGAAAAACCCCCCCTTGAGCCGTGCGGGGGCGACGGGAATTTTGTTTAGGCGGGCGGCCGCGGGGCACGTGAGATTCGTCTTAGCGCGGCGGCGATGCCGACACGGCGGTGCCTCCCCGTGGTGCCCTCGGTGCCCAGCAACGCCGCGTCGAGTCGCAGAGGTCGTGCCGACAGGCGCGCCGGTGGGGACGGCGGCGGGTCCGCGGAGCCGGGTGCTGATCCTGAGACGCTTGCCCAAGTGGCTTCGGGTTTGATTGACGGCCCAGGCGGCTAGCAATGCCCGCCGTGTTCGTCCGGCGGTGGCTGGCTGAGCCGCCAGCCCTCCCCTCACCCCCCCGGCTCCGCCGTGCTCCGCCGGCGACCGCGAGAGAGAGAGCGAGCGAGCGAGCGAGCGCGCGTGTTCGGCGCTCCCCACGCGTCCCCATCGGATTTCTGCCGAGGGACCGCCACGGCCTGCTCGTATTCGAGCCCCTCCCTAAGTCGCTCATGCATTTAGATGGGACGGAGGCGGGTGACTGCAAAGAACCTCCTTACCGCCTCCCTCGACCCTCACCCCTCACCCCTCACCCCCCCCCCACCCGCTCCACCGCATCCCAGCTCACGAGTTTAAATCCTCCGAGGTTGGATTCCCGAAGCCTATCGTATTTGTGTAAGATTGGGGGGAGTTGGGGTGGGGGGTGGGGAGGTCCTGAAGTAATGAATTTGAGCGTTCGCCGGAGTCGAGAGAGCGGGGTATTTTTTTTTTTTGGGGGGGGGGGGGAAATTGTCCAGCAGAAGCAAATCACAACGGTACATTTAACCGCACTACGTTCGGAGTACATTTAACCGCACTACGTTCAGAGTACATTTAACCGCACTACGTTCGGAGTACATTTAACCGCACTACGTTCAGAGTACATTTAACCGCACTACGTTCAGAGTACATTTAACCGCACTACGTTCAGAGTACATTTAACCACGCTACGTTCAGAGTACATTTAACCACGCTACGTTCAGAGTACATTTAACCACGCTACGTTCAGAGTACATTTAACCACGCTACGTTCGGAGTACATTTAACCGTGCTACGTTCGGAGTACATTTAACCACGGTATGTTCAGAGTACATTTAACCGCGCTACGTTCAGAGTACATTTAACCGCACTACGTTCAGAGTACATTTAACAGCGCCACGTTCAGAGTACATTTATCCGCGGTTAATATCCCAGGCCAGAAAAACTCCGCCCGTTTGAGCGTTCTCAGTGGCGGTCTGTTCAAAATTGGGTAGCTTTGAATTATTCCGCGGCTGTTAATGATAGACGGGGAGGTGAATGAACATTTCACTTTGACGATTTTGTACGTGGAAATGCACAACAAACAAATTACACTTTTTGTTCCTGCCCTGCCAATCTACAAATGTAACTTTCCAGGCAACTGCACGTGATGTGCGCAACACACACAGGCACTAGCACCAGCGCTTGCGACGTTGATAAAATGGCAGAGCAGGAAACTAAACTTTCAAACTATAAGCTGCTTGAATGTTTCCAAGTAAAGGCCCACTGAGCTAGCTGTGTAGCTCTTTTTCAGAAGCGACCTTTTCCGCACAATTATAGCTCATCGCAGTGGCTGATATCATCATCATCATCACGTGAACATTTATATACAGCCACGTGTCCTGAACGCGTGATGTTGATTCTAAATGCGGAGGGAAAACAACGGGAGGACCCGGGGAAAAATCAGTGCGACCGCGGGGAGAGAAAACATGGAAGCTTCAAGAACGCATGCATTGAAGGTTGGCTACGCTACGTTACGTAGCCAACCGTGCTGATCGGATGTGCGGGGGAAGGACAGCGAACTAAACACATAAGGCAGCTCTTAGAGAAATTAGTTTTCAATCTAGATGATGATTTAAAAGTGCACGGCTCCATTGGCTTTCTAATATCGGGAAGGAAGAGGCGTTCCAGACGGCCACGGAAGCGCATCTGAAAGCGCCGCGCGACGGTGCGGTGACCCCACCGTCTTTGTTCGAAGGCTCGAGCCAAAGGCCGCTGATGCTGCCGCTACTGCCGCGGGGGTATGACCGGAGTTTGTGTGATGGTTTATGCCCCTTGACGAGATCAGCGAGGGAGCATACCGGGCGAGGGAGTTAACATCTCGCCACCGCGGCGGGCCCTACTCCATAGTGGCTGGCTGCGTCAGAATATGAATGCGCTTGGGGCCGACTTGGTTCCTAGGGCTAACGTTTTGGCGATTTCAGAGGACTCGGCACTGCCAAGATCCTCGGTTCAAACGATGGGGCTTCACCGTGGCGCAGTGTTAACAACTTGCTGCCTCGCGGCTGGAAGGGGCCTGGGTTCGATTCCTGCCTCGGGCGTCTTTCCACGTGGAGTTTGGGGGTTCTCCTCCCAGTTCTGTAGAGAGCGAGCGAGTGTGAGTGAGTGGAGTTTGGATGTTTATCCCCCACTTCTGCATGGATTTCCTCCGTTTTTACCCCACCCCCCCCCCCCCCCGGAATTTTCTCCCCTAGCTGGTTAAACAACCGCACAATACAGCAGTGTTGTATTGGCCAAACAAGCATCTCAATGCTGAAAAATAAATGCCTGCAAATTACTCAATTGGCGACAATACCGCCAGCTGTCAATGGGGAAACTTGGCAGAGCCTTCCCGTAAAAATCGTCTTTAGGCTCGGAGAGGCTTTGCTGGTTTGACGAGCGTGGCAGTAGAAAATTATGCCGTGAAAAAAAAAATAACTCGAATGCTTCAGCGCGTGAATTCCTTATGGGGCCCTGCGGTGGGCTAGGAGATGTTAACTACCTCGCCTGGTGCACAGGAAGTTATTGGTTTGATCCCGGCCCTGATGCCTGCTGTATATTTTGAGTTTGCGTGTCTCTCTCGCTCTCTCTCTCTCTCTCCACGTGGTCGCGTGGATTTTTCTCGGGGTCCTTCCGATTCTGCCCCTCCACGGTTAGAATGAATGTCACGCGTTTGGAGTCTTCGGCTGCTGCTTGACGTTTCCACGCGATCATGATGACGATGATGATGAGCCACGACGTCGAACTGGTGGCCAGGGTCGCTCCTGAAAGAGAGCTGCAACAGTGGTGGCTAGGAGATGTTAACTACCTCGCCTGGTATTCAGGAGGTCGTGGGTTCGATCGCGACCCTGACGCCTGCTGTATATTGGTAGTTTGCGTGTCTCTCTCTCTCTCTTATCATCACGGTGGCTAGGAGATGTTAACTACCTCGCCTGGTATACAGGAGGTCGTGGGTTCGATCGCGACCCTGACGCCTGCTGTATATTTTTGGAGTTTGCGTGTCTCTCTCTCTCATCATCATGGTGGCTAGGAGATGTTAACTACCTCGCCTGGTATACAGGAGGTCGCGGGTTCGATCGCGACCCTGACACCTGCTCTATATTTTTGGAGTTTGCGTGTTTCCGTGGCCACGTGGCATTTTCCTCGGGACCTCCGGTTTTTGCCTCCACTTTTAGGAATGTACGTTTAGAGTAAATTTCCACGTGATCATGATGAGCCACTTCGTTGTGCCCAGGTCGCTTGTGACAAAGAGCTATCTACATACTCTTTGGTTATTTCGGTAAAGTCGCGAGGAAAATCTAATTAAATGATAATTATAGAATACGACGTTTCGATTGCAACACAAGCAACCATCATCAGGTAAGAATGAAATAAAAAACAATCACGGTAAACTTGGAAATACAATGCAATACAGCATAGAGAGTCAGCTAACACAACAGTCAACACCCCACCTGGTTGATTGACGTTCTTACAAAGATTGCTAAATTTGAGAGAGAGAGAGAGACAAAACACAGACACGGAGACACGCGCACAGACAGAGACACACATGCAGAGAGAGAGACACACACAAAGACACACAGAGCGAGGCACACACCAAGTGGGCCTTACCAGGTAAAATAAACATAGTTAGAACTGATCACGTTCTAACTATACCCACATTAACAAAGACAAAGATCCCCCGTGTCGCCTTCACAGGCTGTCGGGGCGAGTGCTGTTCGCGAGCACCTATGAAGGCCGGCACGGTGCACGGGCTGAGTCGGTGGCCAACACCACGCCCGGCCGCCTTTGTCTCCCCAGTGGCGATGTTTACACACCGCACCGGGTACTCATTTGAGGCCGAGTCGACCTAGGGGAGGCCTAGGACCGGGTTCAGATGATCGTCACCGGTGTTGGCCGTAAGCGCGAATCGAACCCGGGCCGCCGGGTTCGGGAGCTAACCGCTCGCCCATTGGAGTATTTGTCTGATGCATGCATTTCCACGTGCACCAACACGCACGCACACGCGCACGCACGCCTTTGATGAGTTCGGAAAGGCGCTAATTGCATTTTAGGTCAAATATAAAGCGCACGTGCAAAGGATATGCAGCCGCGTGCTAATACGATTTAAATTGCATTTTCTCATAAAATGTCAGGTTTAGGTAGCTGGGGGTGTGAAATGTGAGAATTTAGGAACGTGATTATTTTGCCCACTATTAATATGTTTAAGAGCCACTTAAGAAGTTATATCGTGGTTCTCGGTGGCTTTGGGAAATGGCGGAGGCGTTCGGAAAGTGAAGATTTTCTAACATTTCTTATTGCGCGCACCCTCGCTCCTTATCACTTGCGGCGGCGTTGGAAGTGTCGAAGTGTTCCCCATCTCGTACCGAGAGTTTGTGTGTGTGGTGCGTGTGGGTGGGGGTGGTGGATGCTGCTACGAACTGGCCCTGGGCATCCCTCCCCCTAGGTTGACTCGGCCTCAAATGAGTACCTGGTGCGGTGGAGTTTGTGCAAAGGCGGCCGGGGGGCGTGGTGTTGTTGGCCACCCACCCCCTCGTGTGCCGTGCCGGCCTTCATAGGTGCTGCTCGCTAACAGCTCTTGCGACAAGAGTCTGTTGTTTAGTCTATAGGCGGGGGGGGGGGGGTTCTTTTTCCTTCGTCTTGCCACGGTCTCCCGAACGGTGTTTTTTTTATGGCCACTGTTTTTAATTTGCGTGCCAGCCGAATTGCCCCCCGAAAATGCCTCCAATCTCACCGAAACCGCGAAGCTTAGTTTCATAGTTTCATAGTTTATTTATGTTGGTATAGCCCTGTGAGCCATTCGGCTCTTGAATCGGGTGCAACCTCAACAAACAAAAAACATGAACAAGAAAAGATCTTAAAGTGATTATGTGTGACTGTGCAAACAGAAAATCCAGGAAAAAAACATTCAAAATATTCCTGAAATTGCACCGTACACCAACGCTGTGTGCAAAAATCCCTGGAGGATGCAAGTCAAACAACAACAACAACCACAAGACAACTAAGATTAAGGCCATCAGTCTAACTCCGTACTACAATAAACAAAAACATGGCCAAAAAAAAGTTTTCGAAATCACCAAAATAAAAGCCATAAATGCAATGTAACAGTGATCATAGGGACTGTGACCGAATTTTTTAACAATAAACTACGTAAATAAATTATAACACCAAAATCTAGAGCCATATTTTAGGCCACTGAATAGCAGTGGCAGCTAGGGGGTGTACAACTCCTCTAGAGCAGTTTTGAGCGAAGATCTCATAGGTAGCGATTCAAGTTGCAGTTTATTGGCAATAGCATTCCAGACCCTGGGGGCATCAGTAGCAAAAGGCCCTTCCTCCGGTTTTTGTACGGCAATAGGGAATGTGAAGCTGGTAAATGAGCGAAGATCCTGAGGTCAAATTTGTTCTTTGAAGCTGAGCTGTGTTGAGCCCGGTGCCGGGCACTTGGATGGGTGGCCACCACCACGGCATGCCAGTTGTTGTGGGCGTCTGACAGATACGCAGCGCCAAGGACAAAGATCCCCACAGGATATTCGTCGCTGGCGTTGGCCATGTTCGGGATTCGAACTCGGTGTGGCCGTGCCTGCGGTGCGGCGCGTTGACCACTGCGTGATTTTTTTGTTATTTTATCTTTACCTACGTGACTTTGCCGAGTAGAACCAAAGAGTACGGATCCTTGCAGTCACGAAAGCTTCAAATCTAGAACTGCCCCTGTCGCCCAAACAGACATGCGGCCAGGCATATTGCTGGCCACCCACCCCCTCGTGTGCCTTTCCCCGGCCTTCATAGGTTGTGCTCGCTAACAGAACTTGCCCCTACAGTCTGTTAAGGCTACACGGGGGAATCTTTGGCTGTATCTGCACTACAAAAAGATAATAATAATAATAAAAAAAGCATTCACCGTGTAGCCTTTACAGACTATCGGGGCAAGCGCTGTCAGCGAGCACCTCCATGTAGGCCGGCACGTCACGAGTCGATGGGTGTCCAGCACCACGCCCGTCCCCCTTCGTCTCCACCAGGCTCTTGGCGTTCGCACTACCCCCCCCCCCCCCCCCGTCGCCTGTCAGTCAATTAGTGGGGGTATTGTCTGTGCCTTCGTGGTTATGCATCGGACGCGTCTGTGCATGCGCGAGCCGCGTGTGTGTGACGCGCAGCGGTTAACGCGCTGCGCTTGCGAAACCTGGCCACCCGAGTTCGGTCCCCGCTCACGGCCAACACCGGTGACAATTATCCGAAGCGGTGCCGGGGCCGTTTCCTCGGTCGATTCGGCCTCAAACGGGTACCTGGTGCAGCGTGTAAAACATTGCCACCGGGGGGAGACAAAGGCGGCCGGGCGCGGTGCTAACCACCTCGCCCCCTCGTGTGTCAGGGCTACACGGGGGATCTTTGTCTTTGCCCGTGTGATTAAGCCGCTTAACGTGCGGTGCCAGCACTTTGCGGAGCCGATTCACAGCCCAATTCTGTCCAATTAAAAACTACGAAAGAGCATGGCGTTTGAGGAGCGAATAGTTTGCACGTGTTATATAGCTTTTCCAACACTCAACTTTCTCACCGCTTGTGCGCTACTTGGGAATTCGTTCAAATGTTTCTCTCCCGAAGTGCGTGCCGGGGAAAAGAAAAACTGTGCAAAGAGCGATCCCGTTTTACTCGCTCTTTTGCGCTTAATGGGCCCCGACTCCACACCGACGCGTCTAAGGGGGAGTGGTGGGTGTCTCACGCGATGCCCTGCCTGGCTTGAGTGACCTCCCCGTGCCCTCACTAGGAGGTGAGGATTGAGACCCAAGGCATTGACTCAATAACTCGCCTCCCTCGATGTGCCGTGCCGGCCTTCATAGGCGCTCGCTAACAGCACTCGGCCCCGTCAGTCTGTTTGGACCCTAGGGGGCTCTCTGTCTTGCCCGAGTCTTATCGTTGTTAAACGCACGTCGCCCGAACAGAGTTTTTTATTGGCTCTTGTTTTCAGCGCGTGCGGGCAGCCGAAGCGCCCAAAATGCGACCAATCTCACCGGAACTGCGAAGCTAAGCGGGGCCTTGAGCCCTGGTCAGTACTTTGGTGGGTGACCACCAAATGCTTTTTGGGAGGAACGCGCTCGTTTTGTTTATGGGCTCCACGGTGGCTAGGAGATGTTAACAACCTTGCCCGGCGTACATGAAGTCGCTGGTTAGATCCCGACCCTGACACTTGCTGTGTATTTAGAGTCTGCGTTTCTCTTTTTCTCATCATCGTCACCTTGGCCAGGAGATGTTAACTACCTCGCCAGGTATGCAGGAGGTCTTGGGTTCGATCCCGACCCTGACGCCTGCTGCTGTATATTTGGAGTCTGCGTGTCTCTCTCTCTCTCCCCCTGTGGTCGTGTGGATTTTTCTCCGGGTCCTCCGGTTTTCCCCTCCACATTTCGGTAGAAAATTATGCCGTGAAAAAAAAATAACACGAATGCTTCAGCGCGTGACTTCATTATGGGGCCCTGCGGTGGCTAGGAGATGTTAACTACCTCGCCTGGTGTACAGGAAGTCATCGGTTTGATCCCGGCCCTGATACCTGCTGTACATTTGGAGTTTGCGTGTCTCTCTCTCGCTCTCTCTCTCTCTCTCCACGTGGTCGCGTGGATATTTCTCGGGGCCCTTCCGATTCTGCCCCTCCACGGTTAGAATGAGCGTCACGCGTTTGGAGTCTTCGGCTGCTGCTTGACGTTTCCACGTGAGCATGATGATGATGATGATGAGCCACGACCTCGAGCTATCATTTCTGGTGGCCACGGTCGCTCCTGAAAGAGAGCAGCGACACCTTGATGGTCCCTGACTTGGTAAAATTTAAATAGCGTCGTGCGGATCACGAATTTTTACGGCGGGCATGTTTTGCAAAGTGGATTACCCTGATTGTTTTTTTTCCGTTGTCGTTGGTAAAATTAGGTTTCTCTCGGCGCGGACTGGCGGCGGTGTTTATTGTAACAAGAGTGTCGGCTTTGTTTCTTGGACGCCCTTTAAATCCCCCTCGCTGAGCCATGCGGGACCGTGTCGGTGCGTCATGCAATGTAAATATTTTAGTTTATTGCCTTTTGGTTAATTCAGATTAAGTGTTAATGAGATTTAAGAAGTGCCACGTGTTCCGCCTGAATGTAATTCGGACGTAGTAATTGCGTTAATTTTATTACGCATTATTCTCGACTCCCACCCCCCACCCCCCCCCAAATCCGCGCGCCGCCCCCCCCCCCCCCCACCACCACCCGCTTCACCCGACCTCCACTGCCGGGTCCCTCTCGCCAAATTGGTCGCCTGCCGCCCGTTGGTTCCGCACCGGGAGCGGATGTCGACCGGCGGCAGCGCGGCCCGCCGTTTGGCACGCCGTTTGGCCCGTGATGAAGCCAAATCTCGGACCAGGTGACGGGAGGGGAGAGGTGGGGGGGGGTCAGATCCGGCCAACGGGGGATGGACTTTGTCCGTCGCCGGAGTTTGGGAGCCGGCCGGCGGGCGCAGCTGCCGCCGCGAAACCCGGGCGACCCGGGGTCGATTCCCGCTCTCCGGCCACCGACAGCAGTCGAGCTTTTCCGAACCGGTTCCCGGGGCCCGCCCCTAGGTCGACTCGGCCTCGAGCGAGAACCCGCTGCGGTGTGTGGTGAACATCACCAATTGGGGGGGGGGGGGGAGACGGAGGCGGCCGGGCGTGCTGATGGTCGCCCCACCGCCTCGTGTGCCGCAGTGCCGGCCTTAACAGGTGCTGCTCGCTAACAGCGCTTGCCCCAACAGTCTGGCACAGGCTAACACTGGGATCTTTTTAAATAATTTTAAAATCTTTTTTTAAAAAATCTTTTCTTAATGTTAGTTTTTATTTTATTTTTCTCGTGCAGATACAGGCAGATATTCCCCCGTGTAGCCTTAGCAGACTGTCGGGGCAAGTGCTGTTAGCGAGCAGCGCCTATTAAGGCCGGGCACGGCACACGAGGGGCCGGGTGGCCAGCATCGCGCCCGGCCACCTTTGTCTCCCCTAGAATCGATGTTTACCACGGCACCGCGTAGGTTTACTCAGCCTCAAATGAGTACCTGTGTGCGGTGTGTAAAAACATCGGCAATAGGGGAGACAAAGGCGGTCGGGCGTGATGCTGGCCGCCCACCTCCTCGTGCGCCGTGCCGACCTTCATTGGTGCTGCTCGCTAACAGCCCTTGCCCCAACAGTCTGTCACAGGCTATGCGGGGGATCTTTGTCTTTGTTCTCACAACAGCTAGCTGAGTGCCGGGCGGCTAAATCGCAGCAGGTTGGCACGGCAGGGGTCACAGGTGGTGCAATCAGCCATTCACCTCAGTCAGTCAACCCAGGCCACCTGCGTCTGCCCCGTGATCTCCTGCCAGCAGAGAGCCTTCGACACTCCACGTGGCCTCAAAGCGCACGTAGCCCTTGCACGAGCGCCACTAAGTGACGTCACCGTCACTTAGTGGCGAATGGCGGTTGTTGTTGTTGTTGTTGTTGCTGCTGCTGCTTGCTCGCTCACCAAGTTTGTTGAAGGCTGAGTAGGGGATCTCTGTCTTTCGTGCTTGGTGGAACCCTTACACCACCTCGTATTTCCTTCCCCCACTGCCCCGCGTCCCGTGCCTCGTTCACCCAACACGCCTCAGCCTTGCCCTGCTGTGTGTCCCACCCCCCCCTCCACCCCTCACCGTCCCTGCAGGCTGAATACACCCCCGGGGAGCAAGGTGTGCCTCAATGGTTCGATCCAGGTCGTCAATGGCTTCATGCTGCTGGAAGAGTCCAACGTCCGCCTGCTGGGGGGGGTCGTCGAGCACCTGGTGGAGAAGTGGCAGCTCCAGCAGGTGAGGTCCCCCCCCACCACCCCTGCCTCTTACCGCTAAGCTATTCAACTATCTTCTTTGGTTCTTTCGGTAAAGTCACTCCAAAGCCACTCCAGCGCTGTCCTACCAGACAGTCTCGTCCCTTCACCTGATGAAGGCCGCTTGTGTTGTGGCCGAAACGTCGTGAGAATATTATTGTGTTATTTTATTTTATCAATTTATTATTTTATTCTCATTCTACGTGACTTTACCGAAAGAACCAAAGAAGATGAATCATTGCAGTCACGAAAGCTTTAAATCGAAATTCTATTCAACTATGTTTTATTTGACCAGGTAAGGCCCCACCAGGCAGCTATGGAACCCCTTTAACAGAAGCCACCCGGCGCGAGCACAACTGACAGCCCAACAAAGTGGCTTATCATCATCACGTGGAAATCTGTCGCAGGCAAATGCTCTGAACGCGTGACGTCGATTCTACATGCGGACGAAAAATGCACCGCAGGACCCGGGGAGAAATCCACGTGACCACATGCCACGTGAGGCCTTAATATCCAGGGCATCCTGGTGCACTTGAGCCCACTGCTCAGCTTCAAGGCTCAAATCTCGTCTGCACGTTGGTGAGATGTTAACTACCCCGCCTGGTACACAGGAGGCCGTGGGTTCGATCCCGACCTTGACGCCTGCTGCTGCTGTATATTTGGAGTCTGCGTGTCTTTCTCTCACCGTGGTCGCGTGGATTTTTCTCCGGGACGTCCGGGTTTTCCACTCCACAATTAGAATCAACGTCACAACGCGTTTAGAGTATTTGGCTGCTGTACATTTCCACGTGGTGATGATGATGATGAGCCACTTCGTTGAGCTATCATGTGTGGCCGCGTCGATTCTGAAAAAGAGCTGTACAGCTCAGTGGGCCTTACCTGCTAAAATAAAAAAAAGTAAAAATGGTTTCAGTGAATGTCATCACGGTGTTTGTTTGCCACTGCTAAGTGTGGGTTGGCGAAGGTTGTAAGGTAGGTTTGGACCCAGGAATCCATCGAATACCGCTTGCCACTCATGTTAGCCGTGGCCAGGAATCTAACTCGGGTGGCCAGGTTCATAGCGACAGTGCACTCGATGATTTGGCTCCGAATATAAATTCCCTAATATCGGGTATCAGCCACGACGATGAGCTATCGCGTGTGGCCAGTCTCGCCTGTGACAAAGAGCTAATAGCACGGCGAGCCTTTGCTTGGCGAATATAATAATACATAAAAAAAAACCCTTCTACGTGACTTTACCCGAAAGAACCAAGAATATGATAAAAACGGTTTAGTTCATTTTGAGCACGGGCCGCCAGGGAAAGCGTAGCTCAAGTCGAAGTGCAGTGCTCTCATCCTCCGTGAGCGGCCCCGGGGGGTTGGTGGTGACCATGCCCCACGTGTCCCTCGCAGCAGCCGTTCCCTCCGCTGGACATCCGCTGTACGGCAAAACGGCGTAAAATTCACGTCGCGGGCTGATTGTGTTCCCATTTACGTTTGTTTTTTCTCTGTAATCAAGCGATTTTATTTTTTTTGTTTGAGATGGCCGGTTTTTTTTATTTATTATTTGATACACGCAGTGACCTTTTTCACGCGGATGCTTTCACAGCGTCTGCTTTGGTTTCTGTTCTCGGGAGAACATTGAGGTAATGCATAAAACAATTATGTTAATGTCCCCCCAACAACAACAGGAGAGCAGTATTGGAAGCCCCGGCGTTGCTTCAATTGCCAGCGGTACAGAGTCAGCCCGTTTCTGTTTGCTGCCGGGAATTGATCCATGTTCTGCGTTCCGAAGCGTGGCACTTTGATGAATTCTGGGGGCCTCTCAGAGAATTGAACTGCCAACTCCGCGCGTTCCGGCTCGGTGTACGTATGCCACCGTACGTAGCCAGCCACGCAAAGCTGACTGTTTATAATCATACTGTATGCAATGAACGATGACGATGATAGCACAATTATGGTAATGGTAGTTGATGATGATTATGAAATATATGGCCGTTAAATAGTGACTTCACACCCTATGGCCGTAACATAATAATCAGAATGCACGGTCCCTTCTCGTTCTGCTGCTGGACTAAGTCCTCGCTGTAACTGCGTCGGTCGCGGGAGGTGTCCGACGTTAGAGTTGCCGAGGACTGGTTCAAATATCACTCCCCACCAATCTGCATATATATAAAAAAGGGAAATTTGTGAATGTGTGTTCGAAATGTTTACCATACTTCCCGACATGCAACAAACTTGACATTTGGCATGTGGGTAGCCTCCAGACTGTACACAATGCAAAAATTATAATAATAGACTTTTGTATTTTAGGGGGGAGGGGGGAGGGGGGGGCGCAATAATGGATATATTTTGCACGGCAAAGTGAGCGGTGACGTCACGTACCAAATTGGCTGTGTCGGGTGGTGGTGAGTTGAACAACGCATTTGTATTCACACAATCTAACCCAAAAAAAAAACCCTGTGTTACGGATGATATTGGTCGCGAAATGCCCGCGTGTTAAACTAAAACTGAACTTAAAAAAAAAAAAATTCCGCCAAGCAAAACACACTGAGCTATTTGGCTCTTTTTTTTCAGAAGTGACCAGGCCATAGATGATAGCTCAACGAAGAGGCTTATCGGAAATGTAAAACCGCGGCTTATAACACTCCAGGACGCGTGATGTCGGTTCTCAATGCGGGGGAGAAAGTCCACACGACCGCGGGTCCGAATCGAAACCCACGACCTCCTTTATACCAGGCGGGGCAGATCACATCTCGCCGGCGGGGCAGATCACATCTCGCCGGTGGGGCAGATCACATCTCGCCACCGCGGGGCAGATCACATCTCGCCGGTGGGGCAGATCACATCTCGCCACCGCGGCGCCCCCGTGTTTATGTGCGCGCCAAACTTCTTCCGCGGCGTGCGCCGCCAAACCGCGCTGATCCGGGGTGCGGTGGATTCTAAACGTTTAGGGCCCTGGCCGGGAATTGAACTGGGATCACCGGGGCTCGCCGCACAGTAGCGCCGACCGCCGTGTGCCACCGAGGTGGTGGAGGCGGGAGGTGGGGCGCGGGGTGCCGGTGGGGAAGAGATGAAGGGCTCGACCATTAGCGGCCTCCGTGTTTGTATTGCGAGACGGGACGGGACCGGCCCGCGGGTTACGATCTTCTCTCGGCCCGTCGACGGCAGTGGTCTCACTTCCCTAACCGGTGCGTCTCACGTGGAGGGGGAAGGTGTTCGCGTCAGCGGGGCACGGGAATTCGGAACTGCTGCGATTTATCTTTGGGGCTCCGTGAGCTTCCCCCAACAGCTGCTACATATCTGCAGCGGGGGAATGTATCATCATATCATACATTGAGGGAAAAAAGTATTTGATCCCCGGCTGATTTTGTACGTTTGCCCATTGACAAAGAAATGATGAGTTTATCATTTTAATGGTAGGTTTATTTGAACAGTGAGAGACAGAATAACAACAAGAAAATCCAGAAAAACGCATGTCAAAAATGTTATAAATTGATTTGCATTTTAATGAGAGAAATAAGTATTTGACCCCTCTGCAAAACATGACTTAGTACTTGGTGGCAAAACCCTTGTTGGCAATCACAGAGGTCAGACGTTTCTTGTAGTTGGCCACCAGGTTTGCACACATCTCAGGAGGGATTTTGTCCCACTCCTCTTTGCAGATCTTCTCCAAGTCATTAAGGTTTCGAGGCTGACGTTTGGCAACTCGAACCTTCAGCTCCCTCCACAGATTTTCTATGGGATTAAGGTCTGGAAACTGGCTAGGCCACTCCAGGACCTTAATGTGCTTCTTCTTGAGCCACTCCTTTGTTGCCTTGGCCGTGTGTTTTGGGCCATTGTCATGGTGGAATACCCTTCCACGACCCATTTTCAATGCCCTGGCTGAGGGAAGGAGGTTCCCACCCAAGATTTGACGGTACATGGCCCCGTCCATCGTCCCTTTGATGCGGTGAAGTTGTCCTGTCCCCTTAGCAGAAAAACACCCCCAAAGCATAATGTTTCCACCTCCATGTTTGACGGTGGGGATAGTGTTCTTGGGGTCATAGGCAGCATTCCTCCTGCTCCAAACACGGCGAGTTGAGTTGATGCCAAAGAGTTCCATTTTGGTCTCATCTGGCCACAATACTTTCACCCAGTTGTCCTCTGAATCATTCAGATGTTCATTGGCAAGCTTCAGACGGGCATGTATATGTGCTTTCTTGAACAGGGGGACCTTGTGTGCGCTGCAGGATTTCAGTCCTTCACGGCGTAGTGTGTTACCAATTGTTTTCTTGGTGACTATGGTCCCAGCTGCCTTGATATCATTGACAAGATCCTCCCGTCTAGTTCTGGGCTGATTCCTCACCGTTCTCATGATCATTGCAACTCCACGAGGTGAGATCTTGCATGGAGCCCCAGGCTGAGGGAGATTGACAGTTCTTTTGTGTTTCTTCCATTTGCGAATAATCGCACCAACTGTTGTCACCTTCTCACCAAGCTGCTAGGCAATGGTCTTGTAGCCCATTCCAGCCTTGTGTAGGTCTACATTCTTGTCCCTGACATCCTTGGAGAGCTCTTTGGTCTTGGCCATGGTGGAGAGTTTGGAATCTGATTGATTGATTGCTTCTGTGGACAGGTGTCTTTTATACAGGTAACAAGCTGAGATTAGGAGCACTCCCTTTAAGAGTGTGCTCATAATCTCAGCTCCTTACCTGCATAAAAGACACCTGGGAGCCAGAAATCTTTCTGATTGAGAGGGGGTCAAATACTTATTTCCCTCATTAAAATGAAAATCAATTTATAACATTTTTGACATGCGTTTTTATGGATTGTGTTGTTATTGTCTCTCACTGTTCAAATAAACCTACGATTGAAATTATAGACTGATCATTGCTTTGTCAGTGGGCAAACGTACAAAATCAGCAAGGGATCAAATACTTTTTTTTCCCTCGCTGCATATAAATATACATATATGAATACATCATTATTGAAAAAAAAAAATTAGCCGGTAGAAGCGTTTCGTTTGATCTCGGCCACGTTTGCGGGGTGCACTGCGTCAGTTTGGCGGCTGCGTCTGTGCCATTTCGCCAACTCAAGCGCGTTGACATTCACCGCCATCATCGCCCCCCCCCCTTTTTGGAGGGGCGACCTGGTTTGACGTTAGCTCTGCAGTAGCGGCTCATTGATTGTCGTCGTCTTCGACGTTTTAGTTCGCGGGCAACGGTTGTGAGATCGCTCACTCGCTCGTTCATGTTATAAAAAAAAAATCTAGAACCCCAAAAACAAATGCAGACATCCGAGAGGGAAAATTACAAAACGAAACCTTTTATTTTTATTTTCACCAGGTAAGGCCCACTGAGCAATGTGGCTCTTTTTCAGAAGTGACCTGGCCACAAACGATAGCTCAACGAAGCGGCTTATCACGTGGACATTCATAGCAGCCAATTACTAATAAATGTGTGACGCCAAATCTAAATGTAGAGGGGGAAAACAGGAGGACCTGGAGAAAAATCCATGTGACCACGAATAGAGAGAGAGAGAGACACGCAAACTTCAAATATACAGCAGGCGTCAGGGATGGGGATCGAACCCACGACCTCCTGCATACCAGGCGAGGTAGTTAACATCCCCTAGCCACCGTGATGATGATGAGAGAGAGAGACACGCCAACTCCAAATATACAGCAGCAGGCGTCATGGTCGGGGATCAAACCCACGACCTCCTGCACACCAGGCGAGGTAGTTAACATCTAGCCACCGTGATGATGAGAGAGAGAGAGACACGCAAACTCCAAATATACAGCAGGCATCAGGGTCGGGGATCGAACCCACGACCTCCTGCACACCAGGCGAGGTAGTTAACATCTCCTAGCCACCGCTGCGCCCCAAACTCAGCTCACGATCGCATAACCATCTGCCCCGATATTCCCGCAAATAGAGGGCTTACTGGTAGCACTTTGGGCTCACTGCCCTCTTAACCCACCGTAGCGGCAACGATCTCGAACAGCAGACTTGCAGGGGAGGGGGAATAGAGGGGATGAAGGGGGGTGCAGGGGAGTTGGGTGGAGTTCACTTATTTATAATCATTCCTCTCCCGGTCGATAATATTTAAACCGCTGATGGTGGTGGGGGCGGGGGGGGGGGGTTGGCGCTCAACGGCAGTTGTGAGGATGGCTCCTGCCGTAGCGAATTTTTGCAGAGTTTCTCAACCTATTTTGCGGCTTTTGAAATGCCACGGCGATTTTGTTTTCCCCCCCCCCCCCCTTCCATTTTTTTTTTGTTTTAACGTCGCCCGTTTTACAGCGGGGGGACACCGTCGGCCTCGGTCGGCCTCGGTCGGCCTCGGCTCGGGAGGTTAAATGATGCGAGACGGAAATCGAGCTCTGCGCTTGCCCGTCTGCCGCCGCTGCTGCCGCCACCGCTACATGCTCACATTTATTTGCTTTCCGCGAATGTCATTTCACAGACCCTCGCTTCCATTTTCGCGACCCGCGCAGCTCGCGAAAAATTTTTTAACCGCCCCCCCCCCCCCCCCCGCCGTTTTAGAAGTTTTCCGACGGACGGGCGTTCCACCCGGCACCGTAACGCCGCCGCCGCCAACCACCGCTTCCGCACCCCCCGAGAAACGGATCAGAATTCAACAGCCGACACCACCCCCCACCCACCCACCCCCCCCCACCCCCCCCACCCCCCACCTCCTCCCCCCGAGTCTTCGCGTCGAAGTTTAAAAAACGGGCGGGTGCCAAGAGAGCGATTTATTTGCTTTCCTTTTCCCGACCTCATCCAGGGCCCGGCGTTCCGTCGTTGGCGGTTGTTTAAAATGGGATTCGACGCTTCCCCCCCCCCCCCCCCCCCCCGGGGGAGTTTGGCGCGTGCCTACCGCCGACGCGAACCGCCGGCGCTTCGAGCGGCTCATTAGCCGCGTTGAAGCTCCTCGGTCACACCTCCTCGTGCGATCGGAGACCACGGCGAGAGATGGCGGGGTGCGGTGCGGTGGGGGCGGGGGCGGGGGGAATGGTGGTGGTGGTGGTGGTGGTGGGGAGGCGTTGACATGAAAATGAGCCGAGTTATCGGTGCCGGCATCGCTGGCTCCCCTGGGGTCCGGCGCCAACGGCGGCTCGGCTCGGCTCGGCTCGGCTCGTCCTCGCTGGGCCGTGCCGGGTTCATGCGCGCACGCAGTAGAACCTCGAGTTTGCCGATCCTCCAGCGCTGGAATAGGGCTCTGCGGTAGCGAGATGTTCGTGACCGTGTGACCCTCTGCAGAGCCTCTGTTCCAACGCCAAAGAATTCACCGTGTGAATGTTTTTTTTTTAAATCAGGCACTTCTTTGGGCGGAACGCGTTCGTTTTGTTTATAGGTGCCACAGTTGGCGAGATGTTAACTACCTCGCCCGGTATACGGGAGGTCGTGGGATCGATCCTGACCCTGACGATGCCTGCTGCTGTATATTTGGAGTTTGCGTGTCTCTCTCACATAGTGGTGAGATGTTAACTACCTCGCCTGGTATACGGGAGGTCGTGGGATCGATCCCGACCCTGACGATGCCTGCTGCTGTATATTTGGAGTTTGCGTGTCTCTCTCTCTCTCTCTCGCCCGGGGTCGCGTGGATTTGTTGGTTCTACGAACCCACGCAGTGCCGATCGTGCGAGTGTTCATCCCCATTTTGTGCGTGCTGGTTTTTCTGCAGCCACGCTGGGTTGCTGCCGCGAAAAAAAAAATTGGTCAAACATTCAAATCCGCGAACCTCTCCAAATGTGAGGATTTGAGACGCGCCAAGACTTTACCGGGTTCATAAAATTACCTTATCGGCCGTCATTGTTTCCTGCGGCATTCCAGTGAGAAAATGCAGACCGCTGTCACGACGTTTTTTTTGTTTGTGATCGAACACGAGGCTCGTGTGTGTGTGTGTACGCGCGGTCGGGGAAAACGTGACTCGTTTCGTCACGACGTCCGGGTGTCCCGCGAGCATCCATTTTTGTTGTCGCCCACTTGATTCAAAGTCACTCTTTGGCCTCCGTGTCTGTTCACCGAAGCCACGGAGGCGGAGCTGCGTCCAGGCCTTGACGGCGCGTGGTTTACACCTTGGGGTAGGCCAGAGGGGGTGATGCAGAGGGTCCTGTTGTTAGCCCAGACCTTGGGCTAACAACAGGACCCTCTGCATCACCCAGACCTTGGGCCAACATCTTGTTAGCCCGGACCTTGGGCCGTGGCAATGCTGCACTCAAGCTGGATGCTGGGATCGATGGGCTCACGGTTATCTGGGACGGAGTGTCCGGCTTTGTCGCCGATGCGAGAGTGGTCAGTGATGCCGGTGGTGATGCACGTGGTCGCAGTTTTCGCAAAATTGATTTGATTTTTTTGTTACTTTTTTTGGGTTAAGGCCACGTAAAATCACGCGGTCGAGAAGCCTCCACCAAAGCTGACACGGCCTAAAGGAATGACGCCGTCGTCGCGCGTGCGTTGCGTTCTCGACGCCGCGTCGTCGTTAGGACAACGCTGGCGACCGAAACATGAAGGAAAAAAAAACGCCTCGCACGTGACCCAAACATCTCGCACCCCTGCTGCCTTGGCAATTCCTCCTCGATAGGGCCCCGGCGGTTGTAAGCATTGAACCAGCGTCAGAACATCAACAGGCCGATGCGCACAATCTCCTTCAGAGATGGAGACCCAAAGGCGAGCCGCCCAGCGGGCGTTGACTGCGCTCCAAAACTGTGGGCCGCACGATAAACCGCTGTGGGTCTTGCGCTCCTTCACACGGAGGAGGAAGAGCACAAACTACACGGACTCTCTCCTGCCTCTCTCTCGCTCTCTCGCTCTCTCCCCGCCCCCCGCGACGCTCCCTCGTCGTGGCCATCAGACCTCGGCGTTGGCATCGCAGTTCCCGCCACGGATGCGCACGGACGTGATCGTGGCCGGGAGTTTGCCTCCCGCCCCGCGTCAGGAGCGACGTCTCGGTCTCGGACACGGCAGCGGACGTCCCCGCCGGCGCGGATCGCCAACCGATGACGCCGCGCGGTTGCAGGTCGCAAGTCAATTCTCCCGATGGAGCGCCCGTTAGGAATTCTGGAGTTCAGGTCGGAGGAGGTCACCGAGCGGCGGGGCGCCGTTCATGCCGCCCGCGGACAGCCGCGCGATTACCGCGCACGTCATATCCCGCAGGTGTTTCCGTCGCCCATCGATCAACTTGGGGGTGCCTCTCGCTCGCCCGCTTTCTCATCGGCGCCCTTGTTGGCTTTAGTCTCTCCGCTGGGTCCGGCGAGCCCCTGCGCCAAACTCCCGTAACCCTTTCACCCTCCTCCGTCCTGCGCGCACGTTCGGCCGGAGCTCTACACTGACTGCTGCAGCTTGAGAGAGAGAGAGAGAGGGAGAATTAAAGTTGACGAGAGATAAAGTTGACGAGAGATAAAGTTGACGAGAGACATAAAGTGACGAGAGATAGAGTGACGAGAGATAAAGTGATGAGAGGTAAAGTGATGAGAGATAAAGTGACGAGAGATAAAGTGACGAGAGATAAAGTGACGAGAGATAAAGTGATCAGAGATAAAGTGATGAGAGATAGAGTGACGAGAGATAAAGTGATGAGAGATAAAGTGATCAGAGATAAAGTGATGAGAGATAAAGTGACGAGAGATAAAGTGATGAGAGATAAAGTGACGAGAGATAAAGTGACGAGAGATAAAGTGACGAGAGATAAAGTGATGAGAGATCAAGTGACGAGAGATAAAGTGACGAGAGATAAAGTGATGAGAGATAAAGTGATGAGAGAGATAAAGCGATGAGAGATAAAGTGATGAGAGATAAAGTGACGAGAGATAAAATGACGAGAGATAAAGTTACGAGAGATAAAGTGACGAGAGATAAAGTGACGAGAGATAAAGTGACGAGAGATAAAGTGACGAGAGATAAAGTGACGAGAGATAAAGTGACGAGAGATAAAGTGACGAGAGATAAAGTGGTGAGAGATAAAGTGACCAGAGATAAAGTGATCAGAGATATAGTGATGAGAGATAAAGTGATGAGAGATAAAGTGATGAGAGATAAAGTGATGAGTGAGATAAAGTGACGAGAGATAAAGTGATGAGAGATAAAGTGATAAGAGATAGAGTGACGAGAGATAAAGTGATGAGAGATAAAGTGATGAGAGAGATAAAGTGACGAGAGATAAAGTGACGAGAGATAATGTGATGAGAGATAAAGTGACGAGAGATAAAGTGACGAGAGATAAAGTGATGAGAGATAAAGTGACGAGAGATAAAGTGATGAGTGAGATAAAGTGATGAGAGATAAAGTGACGAGAGAGATAAAGTGATGAGAGATAAAGTGATGAGGGATAAAGTGACGAGAGATAAAGTGACGAGAGAGATAAAGTGACGAGAGATAAAGTGACGAAAGATAAAGTGACAAGAGAGATAAAGTGATGAGAGATAAAGTGATGAGAGATACAGTGATGAGAGATAAAGTGACGAGAGATAAAGTGACGAGAGATAAAGTGACGAGAGATAAAGTGACGAGAGATAAAGTGACGAGAGATAAAGTGACGAGAGATAAAGTGACGAGAGAGATAAAGTGATGAGAGAGATAAAGTGACGAGAGATAAAGTGACGAGAGAGATAAAGTGACGGGAGATAAAGTGATGAGAGATAAAGTGACGAGAGATAAAGTGATGAGATCTAAAGTTTACTTAATTATTAAAGGTAATTTATTAAAGATAATGGTTTTCCTACGCCAATATCATTCCCCGCGAGATTTGCCATTCACGAGCGTCTCCTGAACTTATCCGTCACGAACATCGAGGCAACACTGACCAACAGTTCAACAACTCGTAGGCTTTCGCGACCAACATCACCCACAATACACGTTGTTTTTGTTGGGTTAGATCACGTAAACATATAAGTGTTGTGTCATTAAACCCGCAAGCACCCGGCACGGACAATTAGTAAGGTTTGTCACGTGAACAGAACGTGGCCAATTACTTACTAGTACAGCACAGCGGTGTTTTGGAGATTAAACCCCCACTACAAAATTTTCAATTCGAGTGCCGTGACATTCCGCCGGTAATCGCATCAACAACATCAACAACCAGCGTCATCAGGCGTCAGCCAGAGTTGTGGAGAAATCCTCCTGTTTCAGCCTAGCGCGCCGGTTGGCTACGTACGGCATACATGCACATGCGCATGCGAAACGTGTTGGAGAGCAAATCCACGACAATTCGCTGAGCGGCACTTCTGCTGCCGTGGCCCATCCTGAGCTTTTTTGGTAACCCCCGGCGCCGAGATTATTAAATTTCCGAGCACCTCGCCGGGGGAGCCCCCTGATTGCCTTCTCTCTCAATTCGCTTGGCAAACGACGCGAATTGAAGTCGCGCGGCGGTTTAGAGCGCTGGCGAACGACGCCGCTGCGGTCGGCGTGGTTTTAAAAGGCGGGGGTAGAATCGGCGGCGGTGGTGGCGGCGGTGGTGGCGGTGGTGGTGGTGGCGGCGGTGGTGGTGGCGGTGGTGGTGGCGGCGGTGGTGGCGGCCCGTTCTTCGTAGCGCGTCAGCGGCACGCTACGCTTCTCTGCGGCGAGCGACGGCGTCTTCGTGAAAACCTCGGCGGGCAAGCTAAAACGACGGCCGTGCGAATCGGCCGGCGCAGATTGCCCCGGTTGCTGTTGCGTGCCTGCGTGGGGAACGCGTCTCCAGGCAGTGGTGCGGCCTGAGAACCGTCAGGTGCGTGTGTGTGTGTGCGCGTGTGTGTGTGTGCGTGTGTGTGCGTGTGTGTGTGCGCGTGTGTGCGTGTGCGTGTGTGTGCTCGTGTGGGTGTGCGTGTGTGCGCGTGTGTGTGTGCGTGTGTGTGTGCGCGTGTGTGCGTGTGTGTGTGTGTGTGTGTGCTCGTGTGGGTGTGCGTGTGTGCGCGTGTGTGTGCGCGTGTGTGCGTGTGTGTGCGTGTGTGTGCGTGTGTGTGTGTGCGCGTGTCTGTGCGCGTGTGTGTGCGCTGTCGGTACAGTGGGTGGCACAGGTGGTGCATCGGCCAGTCATGTCAGTCAGTCGAACCGCGGCACCTGCCGGGTCTGCCCCGTGACCTCCTGCCGGCGGACGTTCGAAGCTTCACGTGGCCTCGGCGTGCACCCGGCCTGGCACGAGCGCCGTGGCGACGTCACCGCCACTTAGTGACGAACGGCGGCTGTTGTTGTTTTGTTGTTGTTGTTGTTGATGTTGTTGTGTACGCGTGCGGGGAGCGGTGGCATAGCGGTGAGCGCGCACCGCGCTACGGGCACGGCGGTCCGAGTTCGATTCCATCGCGCAGGGCCACCGACACCGTTGGCGATTTTGCTGAACCGGCCCTGGGGCCTCCTCTTGGTCGACTCGGCCTCAAATGAGTACCCGGTCCAGCGTGTATACGTTGCCACGCGGGAGACAGAGGCGTCTTGACGTGGTGCTTTTCACACGACCACCGCGGCCGGCTGTGACGGCCATTCCTAGGCGCTTCGCCTCGAAGTTCTCGTCCGCGGAACTTCTTTGGCACCGTGCGTAGCCAACCGTGGCCAAGCGGAGGTGCGTGGGGAGCGGGCAGCAAACGCAAGAAGCAGTTCTAAAGAAAGCGATCCATAATAGAGGTTGTTTGGGGGGTTTGATCGTGTGAATGTATAAATATATGAATGTTGTGTCGTCAAAACCCGCCGCCACCTGACACAGCCAACTAGTGAGGGTTGTCACGTAAACAGAATGTAGTCATGTCACTAGTACAGCACTAGTGTATAGTGTAGTGTATAGTGTAGTGTATTGTGTATAGTATAGTGTAGTGTATAGTAGTGTATAGTGTAGTGTATAGTAGTGTATAGTGTAGTGTAGTAGTGTATAGTGTAGTGTATAGTAGTGTATAGTGTAGTGTAGTAGTGTATAGTAGTGTATAGTGTAGTGTATAGTAGTGTATAGTAGTGTATCGTGTAGTGTATAGTGTAGTAGTGTATAGTAGTGTATAGTGTAGTGTATAGTAGTGTATGGTGTAGTGTATAGTAGTGTATAGTGTGGTATTTAGTAGTGTATAGTGAGTGTTTAGTAGTGTCGTGTATAGTAGTGTATAGTGTAGTGTATAGTAGTGCATAGCGTAGTGTAGTGTATAGTAGTGTATAGTGTAGTGTATATTGTAGTGTATATTGTAGTGTATAGTAGTGTATAGTGTAGTGTATAGTAGTGTATAGTGTAGTGTATAGTTAGTGTATAGTAGTGTATAGTGTAGTGTGTAGTGTATAGTGTAGTGTATAGTAGTGTATAGTGTAGTATACGGTAGTGTATAGTGTAGTGTATAGTGTAGTATACTAGTACAGCACCACACCGGTGTGTTGGAGAGCCAAGCCACAACATTAACAATCTGAGTAACGACGTTTCGCCAGTAATTACAACCAGCTTCTTCAGGCGACAGCCAGACTTGCGACAACCCTTACTAGTCGGCTGTGTCGGGTGGCGGCGGCGGCTTTTGACGTCGCATTTATATATTTACGCGATTTAACCGCCAAAAAAATAAACCTCTGTTACGGATGATATTCTAGATTTGAAGCTTTCGTGACTGCAAGGATCCGTACTCTTTGGTTCTATTCGGTAAAGTCACGTAGGTTTTATTTTTTACCTACGTGACTTTACCGAATAGAACCAAAGAGTATGGATGATATTGGGTCGCGAAGGCCTCCTGCGTGTTCAACTAAAAAAAGTGAGTTCGCAATCTAGACGATGATTTAAACAGCGCAGAGCTCCCAGTCGCTTACTAATATCGAAAGGAGCTCTTGACCCAAAAAGTGCCTTCGGGGCTATACAGGTGGGGGTGGGGGGGGGGAGGGGGGGTTTGAGGGATCTTTGTCTTTGTGCGAGGAAGCTCGAGGGACAGACTCCGCTAACGAACAGACAGCAGACTCCTCCGCATCGCTGAGAGTGAGCGCAGTGGGCTGCTCCCCAACCCCCCACTAAATCTAAATCTTTCCGCGCTCTTGCGTGGAGCAACGACGGCCGGGCGATGTGCGGGGTGGGCGGGGGGAGGGGGGGGGGAAACAGGGAAACAAAAAAATTGACTCGTCGCCAAATTGGATCTTGTCATGCAACCCGCGCACTCACGGTGCTGCGCTTCTTCTCCCCCCCCCCCCGCCCCCCCCCGCCCCGGCCCCCCCCCCCCCATTAATGGCGGGCGTGAAACATTCGCCGGCGGCTCGATAGCGCGTTCAACGCGCTCGCCCAGGTGAAGGATGGCTCGGGCGGGGGGGGGGGGGGGGGGGGGGGCGTTGGGGCCTCGCTGCGCCGTCAAGAGATGCTTGCTGACTGCTTCCCGTTCGGAAGCTTCGACGGCGGCGGCGGTCGTGCCGCTAGCCAGCCAGGCAGACTCACCGACTCACCGGCTGGCTGCGATTTCAACGGCGGTCGTGCCGCTAGCCAGCCAGGCAGACTCACCGACTCGCCGGCTGACTGCGATTTAAACGGCGGTCGTGCCGCTAGCCAGCCAGGCAGACTCACCGGCTGGCTGCGATTTAAAACGGCGGTCGTGCCGCTAGCCAGCCAGGCAGACTCACCGACTGGCCGGCTGACTGCGATTTCAACGGCGGTCGTGCCGCTAGCCAGCCAGGCAGACTCACCGACTCGCCGGCTGACTGCGATTTAAATGGCGGTCGTGCCGCTAGCCAGCCAGGCAGACTCACCGACTGGCCGGCTGGCTGCGATTTCAACGGTGGTCGTGCCGCTAGCCAGCCAGGCAGACTCACCGGCTGGCTGCGATTTAAACGGCGGTCGTGCGGCTAGCCAGCCAGGCAGACTCACCGACTGGCCGGCTGACTGCGATTTCAACGGTGGTCGTGCCGCTAGCCAGCCAGGCAGACTCACCGGCTGGCTGCGATTTAAACGGCGGTCGTGCGGCTAGCCAGCCAGGCAGACTCACCGACTGGCCGGCTGACTGCGATTTCAACGGTGGTCGTGCCGCTAGCCAGCCAGGCAGACTCACCGGCTGGCTGCGATTTAAACGGCGGTCGTGCGGCTAGCCAGCCAGGCAGACTCACCAGCTGACTGCGATTTCAACGGCGGTCGTGCCGCTAGCCAGCCAGGCAGACTCACCGACTCGCCGGCTGACTGCGATTTAAATGGCGGTCGTGCCGCTAGCCAGCCAGGCAGACTCACCGACTGGCCGGCTCACTGCGATTTCGACGGCGGTCGTGCCGCTAGCCAGCCAGGCAGACTCACCGACTGGCCGGCTCACTGCGATTTCGACGGCGGTCGTGCCGCTAGCCAGCCAGCCAGACTCACCGACTGGCTGCGATTTAAACGGCGGTCGTGCCGCTAGCCAGCCAGGCAGACTCACCGACTGACTGCGATTTCGACGGCGGTCGTGCCGCTAGCCAGCCAGGCAGACTCACCGACTGGCCGGCTGACTCCGGCGCTGAGCAGCGGTCTTCGGCCAGACGATTGGCGATTTGTGGACGTTGCGAGGAGTGACCTTCCTGTTCTCTTCTCACTCCTCTGCCGCGTGTTTTTTTTTGCTTAGTTTGTTGTTGTAACTTTCTGACCCCCGTGCCCGCTACTGGACATCTTTTTCACAGACGCATGAACACGCCACCTCCCCCCCCCCCCACCACCTCCAACCACGAATAAATTTCGTGTTTTTGTTGTAGTCGTTATGGAACAGTGGATTATGAACGCAGCAGAGAGAGAGAGAGAGCGAGAGAAGCGGCAGCAACGGCATCCGCTCATTGCGCTTTCAAATTCCAATCAAATCCAATTGTCCTCGTCAAGAGATGGAGATATGAGATGACGCTACCACGGACGGGACCGCCTTTTTTTTCTAGACTTTGCTCGCTACTCGCACCCATGCCCACCCACAAGGCCTCCACCGTAATTTAATTTGGGAGATCTGAATGCAGATCCCCTCCCTCCCTCACCTCCCTCCCTCCCTCCCCTCCCCTCCCTCGCAGACGCAGAGCAAACAACTGCAATGTCACATTCAGGTGGTCAACCCAGGCAAAGTCGTCAGCAGTAGTGCTGCGCCTTCCTATTTGCTGATCGTCACCCGTCGCCGTACGCCCCCCGTAGCGCCGCTACCGGAGAGTCTCGGAAGTCTCCATTCGTGCATCATTCGGGGCCGTCCGCATCTGCTGCCACACGGTCTGTGCAGTTTGTTTGCTGCGTTTCAGGGTGGGCCGCGGGGCAGCGTAGGGAAAACGCACTTCGGACTGCGACAAGTGCCAGACGAGCGTGTTTCCCAGCGTTCCCCTGCACAGCCAATCCTGCCCCGCCCCCCCTCCCCAGTTCATCTGCGGCAGAGCACACGGCGCAATCAATGCTCCCTTTTACTTCCCACTTGAGACGGCGGCTTGGGCGAGCGGAAAGAGAAAAATCCTTCATTCGCAATTGATGGGAAACATTCGCGCGCGTAACGTTGCAAGCTCCCCCGTCGCTGTCCGCCACCGCCGCACGGATCTCGCGTTCGTCGGCGTCGCTCGCCGCCACCCGGCCCCCCGCCGCCCTCGCACGGTTCGCGCCTGGCCGAGCGCGTCCGGATGGAATTTTTGTGGGCGGGCGGGGAGAGGGGGGGGGGGGGCAAAGTGATGTTCCCATTAGGGGTCTTTGCTGATCGCAATCAAGGAGTTTTTCCCACCCACCCCCCCACCCCCCCCCCCCCCATACCATCCACAAGTCAGAGCGCCGTTGATTATCGCACGTATATTTTTTTTTTGCAGAATCATAATTGCCGAGAGGAGTGGCTGGGGGGGGAGGGTTGGGGTGGAATACACGATTTGAATGCGATTTGCAGTTTCGGCAAATTCACGAAGGTCAGATTTTTGGGTCCGCGGCCAGCGTCACGGGGGACGGCGGGACGGCGATGGCGAGCGGTCGTGCAAAGGTCCAGCGTGTCGCGCGACCTCATTTTATTTCCCGAGCATCCGCTAACATCGGCGGCAAAATCGCACCTCAGCCGCTCCCACTCTCCTTCCCCCCCCCCTCCCCCCGCAGCCGACCCGCCCGCCCGCCCGCCCTCCCCACCACCCTCCTTCACCAGCACGGTGAAGTACGGTCGAGCAGTCACCATCACCGACACGGCAAAGGGAACAGTGCCGGATTCAAGCCAGTTGCGGGGGCCTTGTCGCGTGTGACCCTAAAATAAAAAAAAAAAACAGATAAATATTAAAACAGATTCATCTTCTTTGGTTCTTTCGGTAAAGTCACGTAGAATGAGAATAAAATAATAAATTGATGACTTTACCGAAAGAACCAAAGAAGATGAATCATTGCGGTCACGAAAGCTTTAAATCGAAAAATTAAAACAGATATTATTTTTTATACTTGCAAGCAATCGTGTTTTTTTTTCATTTGCTACACAGCCAAGATAATACGACAAATCGCTAACCTTAAACACCCAGGCACAAAAACTGGCACCTTTATTCAAGGCATCATGTTTGCAATAACCACAACACAAGCAGTCAAAATGCAAACAAAAAAGACAACTCTGATAATAATATGCACTGTCCTTGAATTTGATTGGTCCACACCCGAGACAGCTTTTCTTAGAGCCTAGTCTCCATTGGTGTTGGACCAGAAGACGCCAAAAGGCGTACAACTCAAAAAACAGCGCACTATCAGAGTATTGATGGTCCAACACCAATGGAGACTAGGCTCTAAGAAAAGCTGTCTCGGGTGTGGACCAATCAAATTCAAGGACAGTGCATATTATTATCAGAGTTGTCTTTTTTGTTTGTATTTTGACTACTTGTGTTGTGGTCATTGCAAACATGATGCCTTGAATAAAGGTGTCAGTTTTTGTGCCAGTTAAAAGGGTAAAACCTATTCCTATATCTTGTTTCTGGCAAAGGAGGTCTCATAATCTTAAACACCCAGTCGTTCGTACAAGTAATGGAGCAAGTGCAGAGCCACTGAACCGGAATTGATAGCTTGAAAGCGTTTTGCGCGGGCCCTTGAAAGTTGCGGGGCCCCGTAGCATACGTAGCTACTTTTGCCACTAGGATAATCCGGCGCTGCAAGAGGGGCACCTCCGTGGCTCAGGAAATGTTAACTACCTCGCCTGTTGTGCTGGAGGTCGTTTGTTCTATCCTGACCCTGACGTTGCCTGCTGTGTATTTTGAGCTGCGTGTCTCTCTCTCTCTCGTGGGTTCTTCACGACCGCTCCCCACACACAGAGGTACAAAGACAGAGATCCCTGGCATAACCTGAACATACTGTAAGGGCAAGTGCTGTTAGCGAGCACCTGTGAAGACCGGAACGGTACACGAGGGGGTGGGTGGCCAGCAACCACGCCCGACCGCCTTTGTCTCCCTAGTGGTGATGTTTACACACCGCACCGGGTACTCATTTGAGGCTGAGTCGACCTATCTGAACCGGTCCTGGAGGCCCAGAACCGATTCAGATAATTGTCACTGGTGTTGGCCGCGAGCGGGAATCGAACTCGGGTCGCCAGGTTTAGTAGCTCAGCGTAGCGCTAACCGCTGCACTGCCGCTCCCCACACACAGAGATACACACACAGTGACAACAACAACAACCACCGCCATTAGCCGATAAGTGGCGGTGATGTCACCACGACGCTTGTGCCAGGCCATGTGCACCTTGAGGCCACATGAAGTGTCGAACGCCCGCTGGCAGGTCACGGGGCAGACCCAGGTGCCACGGGTCGACTGACTGAGTCGACTGAGATGACTGGCTGATGCACCACCTTTTCCCCCAACTGTGCCAACCTGCTGTGCTTTAGCCACCCGGCGCTCAGCTCGTTGTGAGCGTCGCTCCTCCGCCCTCCGTTGTTGTTGGAGGGCGACTGCCTCCAACTGCCCAGTAGCCTCCTCCACTTAAGCTGATCTTGACACCGCTGGTACCAGTCATCGTCCAATCAGCTCCACGTCCTCCTGTACCACATCACTTCTGCTGTCAAACCGGAGCTGGTTATGAGCACACTGCCTAGGTATGGGAAACTCTCCACTCTCTCCACAACTTGCCACTTCACCAGTTGGGAGTTGAGGGGGTGGAGTGTTTTGTGGCACAAAATACCCAGGCAGGTGCTTAGTTTTTGGTGGGGCTGATGGTAAGTCCCCACCTCTTAAGAGCATGCTCCAGGTTCAGCAGCAGTGCCTCCAACTCCTCCTCTGAGCAGCAATCACCAGATTATCAGCATATGTAACATGGTTTACCAATAGGGAGCCATCCCTGGACCGCACCCGGGCATCGATCAGCCTCCCATTGTATCTGTACCGGATGGAAATTTCTCCAGTACAGCCATCGAAGTCTTCACAAACTACGTGGTCGAAATAGATGTTAAATAAAGTGGGAGCCGGAGGACATCCCTGTAGTATCCCAAGGTGTACAGGGAATGGCTCAGACTCCCGGCCACGTAGTTTTACCCGGGTCCGCTCATCATCATGAAGGTCCTTAATGATCGTGAGCAGAGAGTCAGGGACTCTGAAAGCACGAAGAACGACCCAGAGCCCAGGCCTACTGATGGTATCATAGGCCTTTGACCAGGTCAATAAAGCAGAGATGTAGGTCTTGTTGGAATTCCCTACACCTCTGCTGTAGCAGACGGACAAAACATATGGCATCTGTGCAAGGCCTCGCTGGCCTGAAACCACATTGGGGCTCCGCAAGCCTCTCCTCAGCGTGCCTGGCAAGGCGATGTTTAATAATCCTTGCCAGGATACTGAGGAGGGAGATGCCCCTGCAGTTGTTGCAGTCTGTGCGAAGCATTCATACCTCGGCTCGAGCAGCTATATTTCCCCCCACACACATTTTTGTCGAAAAGGCAGATTTATTTTTTTCAGCCCGGACTCCCAACAACGACGACAAAAAATGTCTTGTTTTTTTTGACCCTTGCAATATGCAAGTGCCTTGCCCACTCGGCAGAGGTTGCCCCGCCGGGCTTTTCGCGACGATGAAGGCTTCAGCCCTTTGGTTTTAACGGCATTTATACATATTTATTAAAAAAAAAAAACAAACACAAACACCCGTTGAAGAATATCCGTCGTTTCTGGATCAGCGGTTCGCTCCCGCCGTGCGCCCGCGCCTTGGGGCGACATCGGGAACCATCCGAGTGAACCCTTTTCCCGTACCGATGACGAACGCGTGCGTCCCTTCACAAAGGACGCCGCTCCGGGGGGTGGCGCGCGTGGTGACGCAGTCCGGCACGGGCCACCACCCCCCCCCCCCTTCCCCCCGCCTCAACCCTGCCACTCACGGCAACGTCACGGAACGCGAACGGGGTTTCAGAGCGCAGTAGGTTGCTTGTTAGTGAAACCCTCGGGCTCCCAACCCCCCGCGCGAGTCTCCCCCATCCCCTCCGACACCGGGTTCCTGCTGCTCGCAAAAAAAACTCTCTTTGAAAGAAAAAAAAAAAATGCGATCGCCCGAACTTTCGCCAGCCGCGCGACAGTCTCGAAATATCAAAGTTCGTGAGGCTCGATCACCATTGTCGCCGGGCTAAGCAGTTACCTTACCGTTGTGCTTCTTCGTTTGTTCGCTCACTTTTTTTTGGCCCCCCCCCGCGACGTTGCGGCTTCGCGACGGTCCCCTGCCGTGAGCGCGGTGTCTTTGAAAAGGTGCCGGGCGTTTCGCTCCGCGCCGAAATACGATTAACGGCCAAATCGCTTTGCGCGCTCCCCGAGATTCGGCGGTGAACCGGGGACCCCCCCCCGCCCACACCGCACCGCACACCCAAGCAACTTCCAGCACGTCACCGGAACAGAGTAAGGGGTTTAAACTGAATTTAAAGGGGGGGGGAGGGGGGGGAGAGAAGTGACGGATCAACCGGGCGACCTTCAGCCCCAGCGTTGGCTCGGCGATTTCCGGCCCCCCCCCCGCGATGCCATCGTGAATATCTCTCGAGAAGAGAGAGATGGAGAGATACGGAGAGAGAGAGATGGAGGGAGGGAGAGAGGGAGGGAGGGAGGAAGGGAGCGAGAGAGACAGCAGAGAGAGCGCAACAGAGAGAGGGAGACCGAGAGAGACGGAGCGCGAGAAAGCGAGAGAGACGGAGAGCGATAGAGAGCAAGGGAGAGAGAGAGCGAGAGAGAGCAAGGGAGAGAGAGAGCGAGAGAGAGCAAGGGAGAGAGCGAGAGGGAGAGTAAGCGAGCGAGAGGGACGGAGAGCGAGAGAGAGCGAGAGAGAGCAAGGGAGAGAGCGAGAGAGAGAGAGTAAGCGAGCGAGAGGGACGGAGAGCGAGAGAGAGCGAGAGAGAGCAAGGGAGAGAAAGCGAGAGAGACCGGGAGAGCGAGCGAGAGAGACAGAGAGAGCGAGAGAGCAAGAGAGAGCAGGGGAGAGCGAGAGAGAGCAAGGGAGAGCGAGAGAGAGACAGGGAGAGCGAGAGAGAGAGAGTAAGAGAGACAGAGAGTAAGCGAGCGAGAGAGATGGAGACACGAAGAGAGAGATTTTCAGAAGCGCGATGCGCGAGAGTCTGCATTGATTTCTGGGTTGGGGGGGGGGGGAAACAGGCGGTATTTATCGTCTTGCGTTTCTGAAATTTGACGTCCGTTTTGAAATGTCGAGTCGGGAGTTGGTTTATATTTATTTATTTTATTGTTATTTTCATACACGCGCTCGAGGCAGAGTTAATAATAGTAGTTGGTCTTTTTAAAAAAGTAGTGCTCCCAATTTGGCGAAAGCAGGCTGCCGGGCGTCACGCCCCGCGTGTGTACGCACGGGGTCCCACCGTTAATGGGGTCTTAGACCGTTAACGGGGTCCCACCGTTAATGGGGTCCCACCGTTAATGGGGTCTTAGACCGTTAACGGGGTCCCACCGTTAATGGGGTCCCACCGTTAATGGGGTCTTAGACCGTTAACGGGGTCTCACCGTTAATGAGGTCTTAGACCGTTAACGGGGTCTCACCGTTAATGGGGTCTCACCGTTAATGGGGTCTTATACTGTTAACGGGGTCCCACCATTAATGGGGTCTTAGACCGTTAACAGGGTCCCACCGTTAATGGGGTCTTATACTATTAACAGGGTCTCACCGTTAATGGGGTCTTAGACCGTTAATGGGGTCTTATCCTGTTAACGGGGTCTCACCGTTAATGGGGTCTTAGACCGTTAACGGGGTCTCAACGTGAACGGGGTCTTATACTGTTAACGGGGTCTTATACTGTTAACGGGGTCCCACCGTTAATGGGGTCTCAACGTTAACGGGGTCCCACCGTTAATGGGATCTTACCGTTAACGGGATCTCATACTATTAACGAGGTCTCACCGTTAATGAGGTCTCACCGTTAACGGGGTCCCACCGTTAACGGGGTCCCACCGTTAATGGGGTCTTACCGTTAATGGGGTTTCACCGTTAATGGGGTCTCACCGTTAATGGGGTCTTATACTGTTAACGGGGTCTTATACTGTTAACGGGGTCCCACTGTTAACGGGGTCTTATACTGTTAACGGGGTCTCACCGTTAGTGGAGTCTTATACTGTTAACGGGGTCTCACCGTTAATGGGGTCTCACCGTTAACGGGGTGCCACCGTTAACGGGGTCCCACCGTTAACGGGGTCCCACCGTTAATGGGGTCTCACCGTTAATTGGGTCCCACCGTTAATGGGGTTTCACCGTTAATGGGGTCTCACCGTTAATTGGGTCTTATACTGTTAACGGGGTCTTATACTGTTAACGGGGTCCCACTGTTAATGGGGTCTTAGACCGTTAACGGGGTCTCACCATTAGTGGAGTCTTATACTGTTAGCGGGGACTCACCATTAATGGGGTCTTATACTATTAACGGGGTCTCACCGTTAACGGGGTCCCACCGTTAACGGGGTCTTATACTGTTAATGGGGTCTCATCGTTAACGGGGTCTCACCGTTAACGGGGTCTCATCGTTAACGGGGTCTCATTGTCAACCCTTTCCCGTTCCAACGACATCATCCTCACAGCAGAAGCAGATTTTGGCTCGGCCATCGAACAAAGATGGCGGTCCACCGCATTGCGCGGCGTTTTCAGGCGCTCTTCTGCGGCCGTCTGGAACGCTCTTCCTTCCGATACTAAGAAGCCACTGAAAGCTACGGCACTTTTAAGTCATCTAGATTGAAAACGTATTTATGTCGAACTTATTTTTGTGTTTAGTTTGTTGTCCTTCCCCCGCACCTCCGATTAGCACGGTTGGCTACGTACGGTGCGAAATAAGTTCTTGTTGTTGTTGTGGTTTTCACACCTGATGATGATTGCTTATGTTGCAGTCGCAACGTCTTGAAAATTTTATTGTTTTATATTTTTATTCTTTTATTGTTTCCCTTCTACGTGACTTTACCGAAAGAACCAAGAATATGAATCCCTGCAGTCACGAAAGCTTTAAATCAAAATTGAACACACATACGTCGGCAAGTTGGCAAGCGGCTCGTCGTTAATTTTATCGAGAGAGGTGTAGTAGCGCCGCTGTTGTTTAAGACGTTGTTGCTCGCCGCAGATAACCGTAGCGACACGACCGCCAGCACTCTACGATAGCCGGCGTCAACATTGTGCCACACGCCCTCCCGCACGGCCTTGTGGGAGCCTCGGAATGGGAAAGGGTTAACATGTGCCATTGTATTGAGAAACTACTGCTGCTTTGTGTCATATTGGCGTGGGCAGGGTCTGTTTTGTTGTTTTTTGCTGCCTTGCCGAAGCAATTTAAACGCATTTATTATTGATGCAGGTGTCGTGGGTCCGACTGAGTCGCAGACGTTGTTCTTTCGAGGCAACACTTTCATCGTAACGTCTGCACGCTAACACAGTGGGGTTACTGCCCCTTCACCAGATGCCACCTTGGCCCCCGTCAACTTCTGGAGCCTTCCGGCTCCCTCTCGAGAGCTCTACCTGGACACGTGATCGCCCCCTAGCCCGCCCCCCCCCCACTCACTCGGGGGGGGTGCCTCTCTGTGGACACACCCAGGATCACGTGTCCGCGGGGGTCAACCAGAGTGCCATGGCCCGGGGCAACCCTGGCCCTGGGCTGACACTGTCCCGCTCCCCCTGGTGGGTGCCCGCACCGCATCGCGCGTGGTGCCCGCGCTATCCCAGCGCTCACCGAGCCCCGCTAGGGCTGGTAGCACACCCGCCCACGGGGTGTACGCGATGACGGCGCATCGCACGCCACGGCCCTCTCAGGCCTGCACCATGCAGTGACATCCCCGATGTCACTGCACAGGGATTCCTCTACTTACGAGTGAGTTGGGCTCCAGAGGTCTGTTCATAAGTCGATTTGGTTGTGAGTCCCAACCTCTAAACACGGGGCATGCCTTTGAAAGTTGCATAATCTCCGGTGAATGTAGATGCCAGTGGATCTTCATGTTTACGCAGATGTAGATGCCACTGATTCTTCACGTTCTGTAGATGTAGATGCCACTGGTTCTTCACGTTCTGCAGATGTAGATGCCACTGGTTCTTCACGTTCTGCAGATGTAGATGCCACCGGTTCTTCACGTTCTGTAAATGCAGATGCCACTGGTTCTTCACGCTCTGTAGATGTAGATGCCACTGGTTCTTCACGTTCTGCAGATGTAGATGCCACTGATTCTTCACTTTCTGCAGATGTAGATGCCACTGATTCTTCACTTTCTGCAGATGTAGATGCCACTGATTCTTCACTTTCCGCAGATGTAGATGCCACTGGTTCTTCACGTTCTGCAGATGTAGATGCCACTGGTTCTTCACGTTCAGCAGACGTAGATGCCACTGGTTCTTCACCTTTATACAGACGTAGATGCCACTGGTTCTTCACCTTTATACAGACGTAGATGCCACTGGTTCTTCACCTTTATACAGATGTAGATGCCACTGGTTTTTCACGTTCTGCAGATGTAGATGCCACTGGTTCTTCACCTTTATACAGACGTAGATGCCACTGGTTCTTCACTTTCCGCAGATGTAGATGCCATTGGTTCTTCACGTTCTGCAGACGTAGATGCCACTCGTTCTTCACGTTTATACAGACGTAGATGCCACTGGTTTTTCACCTTTATACAGACGTAGATGCCACTGGTTCTTCACCTTATACAGATGTAGATGCCACTGGTTCTTCACGTTCAGCAGACGTAGATGCCACTGGTTCTTCACTCGGAACGAACTTCACCGGGTGCCGTCTGCGGAGCTCCCCAGGTGCCGGCGTGCGCTCCCCCTTCCCCTGCGGTTTGCCATTTCCGCACGGGTTTGCTTGTTCGGAGCCACGTTTGCATACCCAACGTTTTGTGACGCGTGCCTGCGTAGTGCAGACGCCAGGCAAAGGTTCCTCCCGTGTGGCCTCGACAGACTGTCGGTGCAGGTTCCGTTGAGCGAGCGCCTACGAAGGCCGGAACGGCACACGGACGGGGTTAGGTGGGTGGCTCACACCACGCCCGGCCGCCTTTGTCTGCCCAGGGGCGATGTTGATAACACGCCGCTCCTGATACACGAAGGACAAAAGTCCCCAGTAACAGACTGTTGGGGTCAAGTGCTGTTAGCGAGCGGCACCTATGAAGGCCGGCACGGCGCACGAGGGGGTGGGTGGGCAGCACCACGCCCGGCCGCCTTTGTCTCCCCCTAATGGCGATGTTTTTCTACACACCGTGGCACCACGTACTAACATGTGGCTTTTAAATCTAGATTGAAAACTCATTTTTTGGGAAGTGGTAGTGTAGCAGTTAGCGCTACGCTGCGCTATGAACCCGGCGACCCGAGTTCGATTCCCGCTCACGGCCAACACCGGTGACGATTATCTGAACCGGTCCCGGGCCTCCCCTAGGTCGCCTCAGCCTTAAATGAGTACCTGGTGCGGTGTGTAGTAAACATCGCCACTGGGGAGACAAAGGCGGCCTGGCGTGGTGTTGTTGGCCACCCACCCCCTCGTGCGCCGTGCCGCCCTTCGTAGGTGCCGCTCGCTAACAGCACTTGCCCCAACAGTCTGTTACAGGCTATGCGGGGGATCTTTGTCTCTATATATTTTTTTTTATGGTTTCCATCCTACGAAAAGGTGTGTTCTTTTTTTTTTCATTCGGGCCCTCATTCGAAAGGCAGGCTCCGGGACTCGTGAGTAGTTTGCGCGATTGATCAGCTCTTACTGTTTAGAATTTTCACGCTGTTTTTTTTTTCGACGTTCATTATTCACGTGACGGCCCTTCGAGTGGCAAAACTCGTCGCCAGGACATCCGCCGATAACGTGCGCGCCGCGCAAAGGTTACGTTCCTCTGACTGTGCTTGAAGTCCGAGGTTTATTTCTGTGGTTTTTTTTGTTTGTTGTGCACGGGCACAATTGTCCGTCTCGTCACCGCCCGGGTGGCAAATTGCTCGAACCAGGAAGCGCCGCGAGGCGTTGGCGAGACGCGGCTGTTGAGTTGATCGGGATGTCTCGCCGATTCCGTCGGGTGTCCGGGACGGGCCTTTATCTCCAGCGGTAGGCCACTGACAGGGTTTTGAAAAACAAAAAAATGAGTTCTCGGCGGTTTCGCGGTGGCAGTGAGCGCGCGGGTGGTTCAGCGTTGTTGCCGGTGGTTTAATTGCGGCGGCGCTGGTGGCTTGGTGGTGGTGCTGGTGGCATAGCCGCAGTGCGGGTGGCATCGTGATGGTGCGGGTGGTTTTAGTGGCGGTAGGGGATGGTTTAGGTTCTGTGCGGGTGGCTTCCCGGCAGCGCGCATGGCTTAGCAACAATGCGAATGGTTTAGCGGCTGTCCAGATGGCTTAGCGGATATGCGGGTGGCTTAATTGCGGTGCGGGTAGTTTAGCGGTGATGCGGGTGGCTTAATTGCGGTGTTGGTGGCTTAGCGGTGATGCGGGTGGCTTAGTTGCGGTGCGGGTGGTTTAGTGGTTATGCGGGTGGCTTAATTGCGGTGTTGGTGGCTTAGCGGTGATGCGGGTGGCTTAGTTGCGGTGCGGGTAGTTTAGCGGTGATGCGGGTGGCTTAATTGCGGTGCGGGTGGTTTAGCGGTGATGCGGGTGGCTTAGTTGCGGTGCGGGTGGTTTAGTGGTGATGCGGGTGGCTTAATTGCGGTGCGGGTGGTTTAGCGGTGATGCGGGTGGCTTAGTTGCGGTGCGGGTGGTTTAGTGGTGATGCGGGTGGCTTAGTTGCGGTGCGGGTGGTTTAGTGGTGATGCGGGTGGCTTAATTGCGGTGCGGGTGGTTTAGCGGTGATGCGGGTGGCTTAATTGCGGTGCGGGTGGTTTAGCGGTGATGCGGGTGGCTTAATTGCGGTGTTGGTGGCTTAGCGGTGATGCGGGTGGTTTAATTGCGGTGCGGGTGGCTTAGTTGCGGTGCGGGTGGCTTAGCGGCGGTGCGGGTGGCTTAGCGGCGGTGCGGCTGGCTGACCGCTCGCCGCGGCGTGCGTGCGTGCGTGCGAGCGCCGCGCAGCTGGGACCAGGGTCACCTTGTCAACAAGACGCACGAGGCGCGGGGTGCTGCAGCCCCCGCGCTGCGGGCTTGCCTTACCCTAAATAAATAAGTAAATAAATAGAGCGAGAAAATAAAGAAATTACACCGCAGATGAATAACGTGGGATGTTCTTTTTTTTCCTTCTCATTTTATTTAACGCTGAGTTGTGGGCTCGGTTAAAAATTTATATTTTTTTCCCCCCACCGTGCATCCCCCCCCCCCCCCCCCGGGCGAGGCTGCAGATTTAAGCGCGCGCGGGGGGGGGGGGGGGAAAAAGAACCTGCAATGCACGGGTCTCGCTTTACTCACTGCCTCGACTTATCGGCACCGAGAGCTTGCTGGGTGTTTTTATCGCGATCGCGCGGGCGATCTGGCTCCGGCTTTGCAGCGTACACGAGCACAGCCTGCGCTTCATTAAAAAAAAAGAGAAATTCGATTAAAGGCAAATTGTTTTAATTCTGCCATCCCAGGTCTCGAGCCCCTCGCGCTGAGACCTGAGACGGCACGGGGTTCCGGCCTCGTGTGCACGGAGAACTCATTTCGCACCGTACGTAGCCAACCGCGCTTATCGGAGGTGCGGGGGGAAGGACAACAAGCTATGGGTCTCTGTGTGAGTCTATGGGTCTCTGTGTGAGTCTGTGGGTCTCTGTGTGAATCTATGGGTCTCTGTGTGAGTCTATGGGTCTCTGTGTGAGTCTATGGGTCTCTGTGTGAGTCTATGGGTCTCTGTGTGAGTCTGTTGGTCTCTGTGCGAGTCTGTGGGTCTCTGTGTGAGTCTGTGGGTTTCTGTGTGAGTCTATGGGTCTCTGTGTGAGTCTATGGGTCTCTGTGTGAGTCTATGGGTCTCTGTGTGAGTCTATGCGTCTCTGTGTGAGTCTATGGGTCTCTGTGTGAATCTATGGGTCTCTGTGTGAGTCTATGGGTCTCTGTGTGAGTCTATGGGTCTCTGTGTGAGTCTATGGGTCTCTGTGTGAGTCTATGGGTCTCTGTGTGAGTCTATGGGTCTCTGTCTGAGTCTATGGGTCTGTGTGAGTCCGTTGGTCTCTGTGTGAGTCTATGGGTCTCTGTGTGAGTCTATGGGTGCCTATGTGAGTCTATGGGTCTCTGTGTGAGTCTATTGGTCTCTGTGTGAGTCTGGGTTTGTGTGTGAGTCTAATGGTCTCTTTGTGAGTCTATGGGTCTCTGTGTGAGTCTACGGGTCTCTGTGTGAGTCTATGGGTCTCTGTGTGAGTCTGTGGGTCTCTGTCTGAGTCTATGGGTCTCTGTGTGAGTCTATGGGTCTCTATGTGAGTCTATGCGTCTCTGTGTGAGTCTGTGGGTCTCTGTGTGAGTCTATGCGTCTCTGAGTGAGTCTGTGGGTCTCTGTGTGAGTCTATGCGTCTCAGTGTGAGTCTGTGGGTCTCTGTGTGAGTCTATGGGTCTCTGTGTGAGTCTGTGGGTCTCTGTGTGAGTCTATGGGTCTCTGTGTGAGTCTGTGGGTCTCTGTGTGAGTCTATGGGTCTCTGTGTGAGTCTATGGGTGCCTATGTGAGTCTATTGGTCTCTGTGTGAGTCTGGGTTTGTGTGTGAGTATAATGGTCTCTTTGTGAGTCTATGGGTCTCTGTGTGAGTCTATGGGTCTCTGTGTGAGTCTATGGGTCTCTGTCTGAGTCTATGGGTCTCTGTGTGAGTCTGTTGGTCTCTGTGTGAGTCTATGGATCTCTGTATGAGTCTGTTGGTCTCTGTGTGAGTTTATGGGTCTCTGTGTGAGTCTATGGGTCTCTGTGTGAGTCTGTGGGTCTCTGTGTGAGTCTATGGGTCTCTGTGTGAGTCTGTGGGTCTCTGTGTGAGTCTATGGGTCTCTGTGTGAGTCTATGGGTCTCTGTGTGAGTCTATTGGTCTCTGTGTGAGTCTGGGTTTGTGTGTGAGTCTAATGGTATCTTTGTGAGTCTATGGGCCTCTGTGTGAGTCTATGGGTCTCTGTGTGAGTCTATGGGTCTCTGCGTGAGTCTATGGGTCTCTGTCTGAGTCTATGGGTCTCTGTGTGAGTCTGTTGGTCTCTGTGTGAGTCTATGGGTCTCTGTGTGAGTCTATGGGTCTCTGTGTGAGTCTGTGGCTCTCTGTGTAAGTCTGTGGGTCTCTGTGTGAGTCTATGGGTCTTTGTGTGAGTCTATGGGTCTCTGTGTGAGTCTATGGGGCTCTGTGTGAGTCTATGGCTCTCTGTGTGAGTCTATGGGTCTCTGTGTGAGTCTGTGGGTCTCCGTGCGAGTCTATTGGTCTCTGTGTGAGTCAGTGGGTCTCTGTGAGTCTGTGGGTCTCTGTGTGAGTCTATGGGTCTCTGTGTGAGTCTATGGGTCTATGTGTGAGTCTATGGGTCTCTGTGTGAGTCTATGGCTCTCTGTGTGAGTCTATGGGTCTCTGTGTGAGTCTGTGGGTCTCCGTGCGAGTCTATTGGTCTCTGTGTGAGTCAGTGGGTCTCTGTGAGTCTGTGGGTCTCTGTGTGAGTCTATGGGTCTCTGTGTGAGTCTATGGGTCTCTATGTGAGTCTATGCGTCTCTGTGTGAGTCTGTGGGTCTCTGTGTGAGTCTATGCGTCTCTGAGTGAGTCTGTGGGTCTCTGTGTGAGTCTATGCGTCTCAGTGTGAGTCTGTGGGTCTCTGTGTGAGTCTATGGGTCTCTGTGTGAGTCTGTGGGTCTCTGTGTGAGTCTATGGGTCTCTGTGTGAGTCTGTGGGTCTCTGTGTGAGTCTATGGGTCTCTGTGTGAGTCTATGGGTGCCTATGTGAGTCTATTGGTCTCTGTGTGAGTCTGGGTTTGTGTGTGAGTATAATGGTCTCTTTGTGAGTCTATGGGTCTCTGTGTGAGTCTATGGGTCTCTGTGTGAGTCTATGGGTCTCTGTCTGAGTCTATGGGTCTCTGTGTGAGTCTGTTGGTCTCTGTGTGAGTCTATGGATCTCTGTATGAGTCTGTTGGTCTCTGTGTGAGTTTATGGGTCTCTGTGTGAGTCTATGGGTCTCTGTGTGAGTCTGTGGGTCTCTGTGTGAGTCTATGGGTCTCTGTGTGAGTCTGTGGGTCTCTGTGTGAGTCTATGGGTCTCTGTGTGAGTCTATGGGTCTCTGTGTGAGTCTATTGGTCTCTGTGTGAGTCTGGGTTTGTGTGTGAGTCTAATGGTATCTTTGTGAGTCTATGGGCCTCTGTGTGAGTCTATGGGTCTCTGTGTGAGTCTATGGGTCTCTGCGTGAGTCTATGGGTCTCTGTCTGAGTCTATGGGTCTCTGTGTGAGTCTGTTGGTCTCTGTGTGAGTCTATGGGTCTCTGTGTGAGTCTATGGGTCTCTGTGTGAGTCTGTGGCTCTCTGTGTAAGTCTGTGGGTCTCTGTGTGAGTCTATGGGTCTTTGTGTGAGTCTATGGGTCTCTGTGTGAGTCTATGGGGCTCTGTGTGAGTCTATGGCTCTCTGTGTGAGTCTATGGGTCTCTGTGTGAGTCTGTGGGTCTCCGTGCGAGTCTATTGGTCTCTGTGTGAGTCAGTGGGTCTCTGTGAGTCTGTGGGTCTCTGTGTGAGTCTATGGGTCTCTGTGTGAGTCTATGGGTCTATGTGTGAGTCTATGGGTCTCTGTGTGAGTCTGTGGGTCTCTGTGTGAGTTTGTGGGTCTCTGTGTGAGTCTATGGGTCTCTGTGTGAGTCTATGGGTCTCTGTGTGAGTCTATGGGTCTCTGCGTGAGTCTATGGGTCTCTGCGTGAGTCTGGGTTTGTGTGTGAGTCTAATGGTCTCTTTGTGAGTCTATGGGTATCTGTGTGAGTCTGTGGGTTTCTGTGTGAGTCTGTGGGTCTCTGTGTGAGTCTGTGGGTCTCTGTGTGAGTCTATGTGTCTCTGTGTGAGTCTGTGGGTCTCTGTGTGAGTCTATGGGTCTCTGTGTGAGTCTATGGGTCTCTGTGTGAGTCTGTTGGTCTCTGTGTGAGCCTGTGTGTTTCTTTGTGAGTCTGTGGGTCTCTGTGTGAGTCTATGGGTCTCTGCGAGTCTATGGGTCTCTGTGTGAGTCTGTGGGTCTCCGTGCGAGTCTATTTTGTTCTCTGTGTGAGTCAGTGGGTCTCTGTGTGAGTCTATGGGTCTCTGTGAGTCTGTGGGTCTCTGTGTGAGTCTATGGGTCTCTGTGTGAGTCTGTGGGTCTCTCTATGAGTCTATGGGTCTCTTTGTGAGTCTATGGGTCTCTGTGTGAGTCTGTGGGTCTCTGTGTGAGTCTGTGGGTCTCTGCGTGAGTCTGGGTTTGTGTGTGAGTCTATTGGTCTCTGTGTGAGTCTATGGGTCTCTGTGTGAGTCTGTGGGTCTCTATGAGTCTATGGGTCTCTTTGTGAGTCTATGGGTCTCTGTGTGAGTCTGTGGGTCTCTGTGTGAGTCTATGGGTCTCTGTGTGAGTTTGTGGGTCTCTGTGCGAGTCTATTGGTCTCTGTGTGAGTCTATGGGTCTCTGTGTGAGTCTGTGGGTCTCTGTGCGAGTCTATGGGTCTCTGTGTGAGTCTGGGTTTGTGTGTGGGTCTATGGGTCTCTGTGTGAGTCTAAGGGTGCCTTTGTGAGTCTATGGGTGCCTGTGTGAGTCTATGGGTCTCTGTGTGAGTCTGTGGGTCTCTGCGTGAGTCTTTGGGTCTCTGTGTGAGTCTATGGGTCTCTGTGTGAGTCTATGTACGCGTGTTTGTTGGAGTTCTTTCGCACCATACGTGGCCAACCGCGCTACTCGGAGGTGCGGGTGCAAGGTCAACAGAACTTAAAAACCCCAAAAAGCAGTTCGAGAGGAATGGGTGTTTCAGTCCACATTTAACAGCGCACAGTTTCAGCGGCTTCCCAATATCGCTGCCGTCACTGCTGATCAGCGTTGAAGCGGTGGCTCCCATTCCTTCCTGGGGCCCCCAGAGCCGCCCGTGGCGTTAACCCTCGAGAATACGCTCGCGGAACGGAGACTTCTCAAAGAAATGTTTCACGTTACGTGTGTGTATGTGGGTGTGTGTGTGTGTAAGGGGGGAGCGGTAGTGGTAGCGGTTAGCGCTACGCTGCGCTATGAACCTGGCGACCCGGGTTCGATTCCCGCTCACGGCCAACACCCAGTGACGATTATCTGAACCGGTCCCGGGCCTCCCCTAGGTCGACTCAAGCCTCAGATGAGTACCTGGTGCGGTGTGTAAAAACATCGCCACTAGGGAGAGACAAAGGCGGTCGGGCGTGGTGCTGGCCACCCACCCCCTCGTGTACCGTTCCGGCCTTCATAGGGTGCTCGCTAACAGCACTTGCCCCTACAGTCTGTTACAGGCTATACGGGGGATCTTTGTCTGTGTCTGTGTGTGTGTGTAAAAACCTACTTTTAAACGAGCGCCGCTGTAAAACGGCGGTTGAATAGCAACAAAAAAAATTCGCGGTGACGATTTAGTTTTTTTTTTATTTTCAATTTTCACCGGCACGCGTTAATTGCCTATGCCGCCACGTTGTTTTGCGTGGTGGGGGGGGGGGGGGGGGGGGGACAACCGTAGGCACCACCCCCCCCCTCCCCCAGCATCCACCCCCCGCCCCCCCCCCCGTGACCAACAGCTCCAGGGCAACGCTCTCCTCCCGCTCTGGGCAGCACCGCGGGAGCGAGGCGGCCAGACGGTGTGGGATGTGAAGCACCGCCAATACGCGGAGCGGGGGAGAGAGAGATTTAGAGAGGGGGGGTTGGCGAAGCGAGCTTCTGGGTAGCTGCTTGGTGGACACCAGGGGTGAGAGGCGCTAATCGCTGTGCTTGTGGCAAATGCCGCGGGGGGCGCTCGCCGCGAGCGAGCGTGCGAGCGGGGCGTTCTCTTGCGTGCGGCGACACGAAGGCCGCGCTGTTATCGTCGGCGCCGTTTGTTGCCGCCACCATCGGTGAGCCAAGGTGGCGAGATGTTAACGACCTCGCATGGCATGCGGGAGAGATTGTGGGTTCGGTACACGACCCTCAGACCTGTATAATTGGAGTTTGCGTGTCTCCCTCTCCCTCTCTCTCTCTCTTCTCTCTTCCCGTGGTCCCGTTGATTTTTCTCCGTGGCCTCCAGATTTTCCCTCCACGTTTAGAATCAAGGTCACGCGTTTAGAGTGTCTTCGGCCGCTCTACGGTTCCACACGATGGTGATAAGCCACTTGGTTGAACTCTCAAGCGACCTGGATTTATCACGCGATGGCAATAAGCCGGGGTTGCTTCTGAAAAATAACTCTTTAGTTCGGTCGGAGTTACCTGGGAAAAATAAATAAAAAATATTTGCTAAATAATACTTTCATTTGATACAGCGTCATTCATGACAACAGCATCCCACAAACCCTGTTAATCTATATATATAAAAGGGAACTTTGTGAATGTGTCTGTTTAGCATACTTCCCAACATGCAACAAACTTGAAATTTGGCATGTGGGTAGCTTCCAGACTGTACACAATGCAAAAAGTATAAAAATAGACTTTTATATTTGGGGGGGGGGGGGGGGGGGGCGCAATAATGGATATATTTTGAGCGGTGACGTCACGTCTGTGATGTCACCCGCATGTGGCAGCGTCACGCGGTGTGTGTTGCTGACGTCACACGCAGTGCGCCTGCTGACGTCACGCGGCGCGCCTGCTGACGTCACGCGGCGCGCCTGCTGACGTTACGCGGCGCGCCTGCTAACGTCACACAGTGCACCTGCTGACGTCACGCAGTGCGCCTGCTGACATCACGCAGTGCGCCTGCTGACGTCACGCGCAGTGTGCGTGCTGACGTCACACGCAGTGTGCCTGCTGACGTCACACGCAGTGCGCCTGCTGACGTCACACGCAGTGCGCCTGCTGACGTCACACGGTGCACCTGCTGACGTCACGCGGCGCACCTGCTGACGTCAAGGGCGAAGCCGGGTAGTAAAGCTAGTGGATGAATATATTTAAGGACCAAATCCCATATACGCGCTTGGCTGCGTGCGGCACGAAAGAAGCCCTAAGACAAAGCTCCCCCGTGTAGCCTGTAACAGACTGTAGGGGCAAGTGCTGTTAGCGAGCAGCACCTGTGAAGGCCGGCACGGCACACGGATGGGGTGGGTGGCCAGCAACCACGCCCGGCCGCCTTAGTTGCGATGTTTTACACATCTCTCCAGCTACTCATTTGAGGCTGAGTCCACCTAGGCGAGGCCCAGAACCGGTTCATGTAATCGTCACCGGTGTTGGCCGTGAGCGGGAATCGAACCCGGGTGGCCAGGTTCGTAGCGCAGCGTAGCGCTAACCGCTACACATACACACACACACACCGCGCATATGAAAACCCTACTACCACTCCTACCAAGCAAAATTGTAACAAAAATGAAGAAATGTCACCAAAAAGAAACGGTTGCGCGTGGAAGAAGACGACCCTGATGATGATGATGCAGGCAGGCAGTGATGAGAAGGAAACTGGCACCATGCGTAGGATGGGGCAACAACAGGAACATTAGAAGCGTTGTTGTTGTTGTTGTTTATTGTTGTTCGGAACAATGGAAGGTTCCACATTGAGAGGAAGACCCAAGGGAGTAGTGGCTTAATGGCTCCATCATGAGATGTGACGCACAGCTTGAGCCATATAGGCACTACAAGACAGAGGGGAAAGTGGAACACAACAGATCACGGAACGGGCAGTGGACACGCCAACCACTACGGGGCTATCTGAAACGTGGATCGTGATGATGATGATGATGCACTACACTAGACACTACACTATACACTACTATACACTACACTAGACATTACACTATACAATACTACACACTACACTATACTCTCCACTATACACTACTATATGCAACACTATACACTACACTATACACTACTATACTATACACTACACTATACACTACCATACACTACACTAGACACTACACTATACTCTACTATACACGACACTATACACTACACTGTACACTAATATACTATACACTACTCAATACACTACTATACACTAACATACACTACACTATACACTACACTATACACTACATTATACACTGCATTAGACTACCATTCACTACTCTACTATACACTACACTATACACTACTAAACACTACACTACACTATTATACAATACGCTATAAACTACACTGTTATACACTATGCTATACACTACACTATTATACACGACACTTATGCACTACACTGCACTACAATACACGAGACTACTATACACTACACTACTATACACTGCACTACTATACACTAGACTACTATACAATAGACTAGTATACACTACTATACACTACACTACTATACACTACACTACTATACACTAGTATACATTACACTATACACTACACTACTATACACTACTATACACTACACTATACACTACACTACTATACACTAGACTACTATACACTACACTACTATACACTACACTACTATACACTACACTACTATACACTAGACTACTATACACTAGACTACTATACACTAGACTACTATACAATAGACTAGTATACACTGGACTACTATACAATAGACTACTATACAATAGACTAGTATACACTGGACTACTATACAATAAACTAGTATGATGTGCCACTACATGAGGCACATATGTACTACAAGACAGAGAGGAAAGTGTAACACAACAAGTGATGATACGAGCAGTGGAGACACCTGCTGCTACGGGGGCTCTCCGCGCCATGGATCGTGATGACGACGATGATGGATTTTCAACTGGAAATTTGTAAAAAAATAATTCTGCCATGTGTACGTATGTACGTTGAACTTCTTAGCCAACCGTGCCAAATCAGAGCCGCGTCAAAATGCTCCACTTACGCGCCCGAATGCCGTTAATGAATTCATCACGCGTAGGCACGTCTGGCGGCAGCGTTCGCACGGACAGCTCTTGACGCTTCCTCGTTGGAGAGTCCACAATGCCCTTGGATTCAACGAAATAGGTTCTGCTTTGTGCAAAAGTCGGCATCGGTTGTCCCTCTGGAGAGACCGGCCCTTGCCGTTGGAACGTGGAACTTCCACCCCTGGCCCGGGGCTGCGAATGGTAGATGAGCGCCGAGCATGTGATCGGTGTTAGCCGTTATGCCAGTGATGGCGATGCCAAAGGTTAATTGAGAACGGTGATGAGATTAACGTTTTTGACAGACATAGGCTGTGTAAGCTGTGATAATGATTGATCACGCTGCTGCTGCTGCTGCTGCTGCAGCTGCTGCTGATGATGATGATGTTGACAGTGACCCCGTGTCTCGTGCGTGGTGTGTGCGCGCGTGCTTTGCAGAGCCTGGCACGGCACACACGCTCCAGAGTCGGCGGAGAGGGCGGACCACCTCCGTTCGTCCCGTTCGGCCAGGTGAGGCCAACGCCAAAACACCCACAGTGGTCACTAAGTGGCGGTGACATCACCGAGGAGCCTGTGCCATGGCCGGGTGGACTTTGAGGCCGTGAGAAGTTGTCGAAGGCTCTGCTGATAGGAGGTCATGGGACGGTCCCAGCAGGTGCCATGGGTTGGCCGACTGAGATGACTGGCTGATGCACCACCTGTGCCCCCTACTGTGCCAACCTGCTGTGCTTTAGCCGCCCGGTGCTCCGCTCGGTGTTGCGAGCGTCGCTCCTCCGCCCTCCGTTGTTGTTGGAGGGCGACTGCCTCCAACTCCCCAGTAGCGTCCTTCACGAGCCTCCTCCACAGAGGCCGATCTTGACACCAGTTTTACACGTAGGCCTTCGCGACCAATATCATCCGTAATACAGGTTTTTTTGGGTTAAATATTTAAACGTGCCGTTAAACCCGCCACCACCCGACACGGCCAACAAGTAAAGTTTGTCACGTAAATTGAGAACGTGCCAATTCGCTACTAGTGCAGCACACCGGTGTGTGTTGCAGAGCCAAGCCACAACGCTTGCAACCTGAGTAACGACGTTTCGCCCGTAATTACAACCAGCTTCATCAGGCGACAGCCAGATTTGGTGACACCGCTGGTACCGGTCTTCAGCAAGTCCCGCTCAGCTCCACATCCTCCCGTACCGCATCAGCTCCATCTCTTCTTCCAGCCACATTGTGGTGCCCGTCTAGTCCTCCGTCTGTGACGCGCACGTAATAGTATGCTACACAGTGGCAGTGGGGGGGTCACAAAATGCCGATTTATTACCAATAAACCCCAATGATTCGATCGAAATTAGGGATCTCGTGCCCACCCCCCCCCCCCCCCCCCCCACTGGCTCCACCAGTGGTCACGTGGAAATTAATAGCATCCACCCCCTTTGGTTCTGAATAGCAAAACAAAAATTACGTATGTTAATAAATACGTAGGTTTGATGAAAACAAAGCTAAGTTGTAACTTATGTGCCCCGCGCTTACTTTGTGTTTTCTTAACAAATCTGGCCATATTCTTGGTTCTTTCGGTAAAGTCACGTAGAAGGGAAACAATAAAATAATACATTATGAGACCTCCTTTGCCAGTAACAAGATATAGTAATAGGTTTTACCCTTTTAACTGGCACAAAAAACTGACACCTTTATTCAAGGCATCATGTTTTCAATAACCACAACACAAGCTGTTAAGATGCAAACAAAAGAGACAACTCTGATGATAATATTGGCACTGTCCTTGAATTTGATTGGTCCACACCCGTGGAGACAAGGCTCTAAAGAAAGCCGTCTCGGGTGTGGACCAATCAAATTCAAGGACAGTGCATATTATTATCAGAGTTGTCTCTTTTGTTTGCATTTTGACTGCTTGTGTTGTGGTTATTGCAGACATGATGCCTTGAATAAAGGTGTCAGTTTTTTGTGCCAGTTAAAAGGGTAAAACCTATTACAATAAAATAATAATAAAAAAAACTGTCAAATCGCTCTCCGTGGTGCTAACGTTAAAAATAACCGCCACTTTTTTATGTTTTTTGCTGTGGTTTTCACACCTGATGATGATTGCTTGTGTTGAAGTCGAAACGTCCTGAGAATTTAATCGTTTTATATTTTTATCATTTTATTGTTTCCCTTCTACGCGGTGACTTTACCGAAAGAGCCAACAGTATGAATCCCTGCAGTCACGAAAGCTTTAAATAAAAAATCTGGCCATGTCTCGCACCCCCAGAAAGGGCATCTCACAACCCCCAGTGGGTGCGTGATGCACCCCAGGTTGAGAAGAAGCTGAACCACCGCTATGAGCGCACATAGATTCTAAATGCGGAGAAAAAAATAAAATCCACGTGGTAGAGAAAACACCCAGACTCGGTGGGCATTACCTGGTAGTAAGTAACAAAAACACGTGTAGTTTCACACGTAGGAGGCTTTCGCGACCAATATTATTCATAATAAAGGGTTTTTTTGGGTTAGATGGCGTTTATTTATGAATGCGTCGTAACCCTCCACGTTGACAAAAAGACAAAATTAGTTCACTTACTTTAGCCCACCGGTGTGTTACCGTAAATGTTGTGGATTCACTCTTCAACACACCGGCGGGCTAAAGTAAGTGAACTATTTTGTCTTTTGTCAACGTGACACTTTTTTTTTGCCGATTGGCCGTGTCGGGTGGTGGAGGGTTACGACACATTTATAAATAACGCCATCTAACCCAAAAACCTTTATTATGAAAACAATTTGTAGTTTTTTTTTTACATTTCGCGCCACGCAACAGCCCCTCCCCGGTGGAACCTGGGGAAGCGGAGCTCCTCCGTGCCTGGTTTTTAATCCAGCCCCCCCTCAAAGCTGGGCCCCGCTCTCATAAAAATGCCACCTCAGCAAGGGTTTATGCGAAGCGTTATCGTATTCAATAGCGCACAGTTAATTCATTACCTGGATGAATCTGCAAGACCGGGCCTGTTGAGTGCGCTGGGAACGGTGCGTGTGTGTGTGTGTGTGCGTGCGTGCGTGTGTGTGTGTGTGTGTGTGCGAGTGTGCGTGTGTGTGCGTGTGTGTGTGCGCGTGTGTGTGTGCGTGTGTATGCATGCGTGTGCGCGTGTGTGTGCGAGTGTGTGTGTGTGTGTGCATGCGTGCATGTGCGAGTGTTGTGTGTGTGTGTGCGTGTGTGTGCATGCGTGCATGTGCGAGTGTGTGTGCATGCGTGCATGTGCGAGTGTGTGTGTATGCGTGTGCGCGTGTGTGTGCTTGTGTATGCATGCATGTGCACGTGTGTGTGTGTGCGTGTGTGTGCGTGTGTATGCATGCGTGTGCACGTGTGTGTGCATGTGTGTGCGTGTGTGTGCGTGTGTATGCATGCGTGTGCACGTGTGTGTGTGTGCGTGTGTGTGCATGTGTGTGCACGTGCCGAGTGCACGCGCCCTGTGTGTGGTGCGCGCTACGAAGCCGGCCGCACGAGTTTGATTCCCCGCTCACGGAACGATGATTTGAACTGGTCCTGGGCCTCCTCTAGGTCGACTCAGCCTTAAATTAGAAACCTGGCGCGGTGTGTAAACATCGCCACCGGGGAGACAAAGGCGGCCGGGCGTGGTGCTGGCCACCCACCCCGTCGTGTGCCGGCCTTCATAGGCACTTGCCCATCTGTCTGTTAAAGGCTACATGGGGGATCTTTGTTTGCGTCCTCGCAGAAGTTCCCGGTTCGAATCCAGCGGCGGCCCCCGGTCATTACGGCGGTGTGATAACCTCACCAATACGCGCCGTCTGCTTCTCGGCAGACGCTAAGGAGGTCGCACCCGTTGCACGCAAAGTTCTTGCCGCAAATGAACCACGGACACCCCCGCTGATCCCGTCAAGTAGCGCCAAACCACCATCGCGCGGACTTTCCGACCGTCATCGCCGCGGCAGCGGCGGAGGCTTTTGGCTACGAGCCGTCGAACAAACATGGCGGCGGTCGTCGCGCGGCGCTTTCGGGCGCGCTTCTGCGGCCGTCTGGAACGCTCCTTTCCTTCCGACGTTCGGAAGCCACTGGAGCCACCATGCACTTTTAAATAATCTAGATAGATAACCCATTTCTTTGGAGCGGACTTTTTTTTCGTGTTTGCTTTTTTTGTCCCTTCGTAGAGGTGTTTTTTTTTGGGGGGGGGAGGGGGGGTTAAATCGTGTAAATATAAATGTGTCATTAAACCCACCACCACCCGACATTAGTAAGGTTTGTCACGTGAACTAAAAAACGTGGCCCATTCCTTACGAGTACAGCACGCCGGTTGTGAGTTGGAGAGTAAACCCAGTGCAGTGGGGCCTTCAGAGGTGCTGCTCCCTAACAGCACTTGCCCCAACAGTCTGTTGATGTTATAACGGGGTCATCTTTATCATTGTCTTGAGTGTGATTATGAGTGATTGTGTGTCGATACGTGCAGAGGATGTGTGGACGAGTGTCTGTGTGCCCATTGTGCACGGGTAAACACGGTTATATGCACGCGTGGGTGGGTGGCTGGGTGGGTGGGTGGCTGGGTGGCTGGGTGGCTGGGTGGGTGGCGTGGTGGGTGGCTGGGTGGCTGGGTGGCTGGATGGGTGGGTGACTGGCTGGATGGGTGGCTGGGTGGCTGGGTGGCTGGGTGGGTGGGTGGCTGGGTGGGTGGGTGGCTGGGTGGGTGGGTGGCTGTGTGGGTGGGTGACTGGGTGGGTGGCGTAGTGGGTGGCTGGGTGGCTGGGTGGCTGGGTGGGTGGCGTGGTGGGTGGCTGGCTGGGTGGCTGGCTGGCTGGGTGGCTGAGTGGCTGGCTGGGTGGGTGGCTGGGTGGGTGGGTGGCTGGGTGGGTGGGTGGCTGGGTGGGTGGCTGGGTGGCTGGGTGGCTGAGTGGCTGGCTGGCTGGGTGGCTGGCTGGGTGGCTGGCTGGCTGGGTGGGTGGCTGGGTGGGTGGGTGGTGGCTGGATCGGTGGGTACGTGACTGGTGGGTCGGGTCTGTGGGCGGGCGGGACGAGTAATCGCAAACAGCGTCTTGCCCCAAAAGTCCGTTGTCGCTATACGGGGGCCCTTTGTCTTTGTCGTCTGGCTGGGTGTGGGTGAGCAGCGCCTCTCTATTAATCACTCCTCCGTCCACCTTCGTCCGACCATCTCGGCTCGGCAAGAATTCCCCGCGCCGTATCGAGCCACGGTGTGCAGCCCTGCGGGGGAGGGGGGGGGGGCACAGGGAACTCATTTCTGCGCTCTCTCTCATTCGTGTGGGAGAAGAAGGGGGTGGGTTGCGGGGTTGCGGGGAGAGAGGGGGAGGGCCGCCCCCCCCCCCCACCTGTCGAGAGAGCGGGGGACGATTGCTCCGAGTGGACGATTGTTTTAAATCGCGTTCGGCCGGCTCGCTGACGGCCGCCTCTGTCACTGTCACCACCGCCGGCTTGCGGCTTCCCCGCCCGCCGGCATCGAAGCCGCGGTTGGCTGGGAGATGTTGACTGCCTCGCCTGGTACACAGGAGGTCGTGGGTTCGATCCCAACTCTGACGCCTGGTGCTGCTGTATATTTGGAGTTTGCGTGTCTCTCTCTCTCATCATCATCATCATCACGGTGGCTAGGAGATGTTGACTACCTCGCCTGGTATACAGGAGGTCGTGGGTTCGATCCCAACCCTGACGCCTGGTGCTGCTGTATATTTGGAGTCTGCGTGTCTCTCTCTCATCATCAATCACGGTGGCTAGGAGATGTTGACTACCTCGCCTGGTATACAGGAGGGCGTGGGTTCGATCCCAACCCTGACGCCTGCTGTATATTTGGAGTCTGCGTGTCTCTCTCTCATCATCATCACGGTGGCTAGGAGATGTTAACTACCTCGCCTGGTATACAGGAGGTCGTGGGTTCGATCCCAACCCTGACGCCTGGTGCTGCTGTATATTTGGAGCCTGCGTGTCTCTTTCTCTCTCTCATCATCATCATGGTGGCTAGGAGATGTTAACTACCTCGCCTGGTACACAGGAGGGCGTGGGTTCGATCCCAACCCTGACGCCTGCTGTATATTTGGAGTCTGCGTGTCTCTCTCTCATCATCATCACGGTGGCTAGGAGATGTTAACTACCTCGCCTGGTATACAGGAGGTCGTGGGTTCGATCCCAACCCTGACGCCTGGTGCTGCTGTATATTTGGAGCCTGCGTGTCTCTTTCTCTCTCTCATCATCATCATGGTGGCTAGGAGATGTTAACTACCTCGCCTGGTACACAGGAGGGCGTGGGTTCGATCCCGACCCTGACGCCTGCTGCTGCTGCTGTATATTTGGAGTCTGCGTGTCGCTCTCTCTTTCTGCTTCCCCCTCCCCCCCGTGGTCCCGTGATTTTTTTCTCCGGGTCCTCCGGTTTTTCCCCTCCGCTTTCACAATCAACGTCACTCGTTTTCAGTATTTGGCTGCTGCAATACATTTCCACGTGATGATGATGATGACGACGATTAGCCACTTCCTTGAGCTATCATCTGTGGCTGGGTCGCTTCTGAAAAATGAGCTACATAGCTCGGGGGGGGGGGAGTGTGGGGTACCTTACCTGGTAAAATAAAATGAAAAAAATTATAGTAAATAGTAAACATTTTACGAATCAATAATATTATATTACGATGAAAAGACCTCACCAATTCTCATGGCTCTTTTGCAGGAGGGTCCTGTCAAGCATCTTCAGTGGGAGGTCAGGGGGTGGGGGGAGGGCGGTGATCGCAATGCCAAATGAGTGACCTGCGGTTTAGTTTTATTTTTTGTTTTACCCATCGCTGCATTGGGTCAGTCGGCTTGAGTAATAATTCACTTGCGGATGCCCTTTTTTATTTTACTCGCACTCACAACACACTCACACACATCCCCGCAAACGCGAGCTCCATCACGGTGGCACCCGACGGACCCCCCCCCGTCCCCGTGATCGACGACCATCTCTGGCGGGGGGGGGGGGGGGCAGGGGATGGGGGGTGGGGTACGTGCGCTTCCCCGCTAACGGTAATCAAGCCCGGGGAGAAATTACCGGGCAGCTATAAAGGCGGGGGCGGTGTGTGGGGGGATGGGCGCGGTGGGTGGGTTGGTGGGTGGTGGGGGGGTGTTTGAATGTTAACACGCAACGGCAAATACGCGCCGGGTCCGAACGCCTGATGGCCTTCGTGTTAAACAGAGACTCGGTGAAAGGCGGCCGCTTTGGCCCAGGATTTAAATGGAGGCGAACGACCATCGCTCATCTCAGTGACGGTCAGCGTTGGTCAGCTTCATGGATCTCGATGACCGAGGCTGCGGTGGCTGCGGTGGCTGGGGTGGCTGGGGTGGCTGGGGTGGCTGCGGTGTATGGATGTGTAGGCGAACGCGCGGGGCACAATTAGCGACGGAGCTCGGTGGCGAGGCGAGGCGGGGCGGGGAGTGGGGGGGGGGGGCGCGTGGCGCGAGGAGCCTTCCTCTCGGCCGGAAGATAAAATAACCAGCGGCGCACGGCACTGCTTCACCGTAGCCTTCATCGTCGTCGCCGGCGTTGCACCAAAAGTTTCACTCCCGGGCAGCGTTCGCGAAGATAATTTAACCGGCGCTTTTCCTTTTTTTTAATATATATTTTTATACCGAGAGAGACAAAAACCTTTTTTTTTGTCTCCGTTGGGGTCCTTTTAACGGTCCGTTATACGCGCGACAATCGTGAAGTCTCCGCGTGAAAATAATCACGATGACAACAACGCGAATGACGTTTGCCCTCTTGTTCGCTCCCCTCTGGATGAGAACCCACCCCACCCCGCCGCCCTCCCCCGCTCCATGCCGTGTCAATGATTCACCGCTCCGCCGATGCTCCCGCTAAACGCGGTCGTCCGGCTTGACCGTGGAATCGCCGCCGTGGCTCTTGCGGTGTACATCGGCAGCCGCACGACGAGGAGAAGCGGAATTGCCGGGTATCGATCGACCGCGCTTCACCATCCCGACGGGGGTGTGCGGTTTTGGTGTGGAGAGAGAGAGGGAGGGAGAGGCAGGGAAAGGGGGTGACCAGCACCGGCGCCGATATCACTCGCCGCTGATGTCAGCCGTGGACCGGGGCACCGAGTTGACGTTGCTGGGGGGTCATAGCCCGGCGCGATCCTTAGCCCAACAAACGTTTCTCCATCTTTCCGCTGATTTGCGACGTCGACCGTCCAGCGGCGTCACGTCGCCAATCCTCAGCTCGGTCGTCGTACAGTCCCGGGTTGAAACGGTGAGACGTGAACAGATGTTTTGTTCGAGAGAGATATTTGAACATTTTTCCAAACCCTGCGCTGGGCAGTTCTGCCGGCGGGGGAGTCGCAAGCCTTAGGCCTAGTGCAGTGGTTCTTAACTTTATTGGAGGTACTGAACCCTGCAGGCTTCATCAGTGCATTCACCGAAACCTTCGTAATTGGAAAAATGAAATATGATTTCTTCAAAACATAGGTGTATATTTTATCAGTGCATTTAATGAACCATGCATCAGTTGCACACAAAATCACTGTGTTCAAAGAACAAAACCCAACAAAACATGAATTTCACGCAAAAACATAACTCAATGAATATTTACTGCAAATCCATGTGACTTCTGCTGTTGCCTTTCAGATACAAGTTCAGAAATGCACGGCTTCACCTTGGCAAGTGCCACTCTCATATCATTTTCGCAACAAAGTCTGTTCCTTTTCTTAGTTTTTATGTCTACCATCCTCGAAAAAGAGTGCTCGCAAAGATACGTTGTAACAAACGGCGTGAGTATCTCAAGGGCTTTCTTAGCTAATAAGAGGGTATGGTACGATTTGGTGACACCAAAACGTTGAGAGCGTTGTTGTTCTGAAGAGTTGCTGTTGAAGCTGGCTCTGCTGAAGTTCAATGATTTCCTCGAGGTATTCATCGTTGACATCTGTCGTCGCAACACTAAACGTGAACGGCTGTCTCACCCATGCTGGATGTGACTCTCTGGTGGGGAAGTATCCGTCGAGAGACTTTGCGAGCTCATCTAAGTGCATGGCAAATTGCTTGCTTCAGCTCCCCAGGTACAGAAATGTCTCCAACTTCAGACACGTCTTCGATCTTACTTACCACAGTCGTCCAGCAGGGGAAAGTTTGCGAAGTTATCATTCTCTGTTCGTCGTTTCCATAAAGGTAGCTTTTTTTTTAAACGCCTTCAGGTTTTCTTCCGCTTCGATGATGTTGACTCCACCGCCCTGCATCTGTCGATTGAGATGATTGAGAGCATCGAAAATATCGGCCATGTACGCCAACATGGGAATGAACTCAGAATTTTCGAAGCAATCTGCGTGACAATGTTGGTACTCTCGCAAAAACAGGGCTAATTCCACACGCATGGCAAAAACACGATTCAGCACCTTTCCCCGGGATAACCACCGAACGTTAGAATGGTACAGAAGTACCTCGAATTCAGAGCCCATTTCCTTACACAGCTCTTTGAAGATGCGGTGCTTCATAGCACTATTTTGCACGTAGTTCACACATTCAACTACAATGTTTAATACTTCTGCCAGTTTTGGAGGCAAGGTTTTTTATTGCCAACGCATTCCTGTGCAGAACACAGCGCGCAACAACGATGTGTGGTGCATCGGATTTCACCGGCGCTCCAAAACCAGAGCGTCGTCCCAGCATGGCTGGAGCTCCGTCCGAACAAACTGCACAAAACCATATTCCACGAAAGATCGTTGTCTCTGAAGAAGTCATCCACGAGTTTCTTCACATCGACTGCCTTGGTTGTTGTTGTTGTAAGAGGCGTACAAAATAACAAAAATCTTCCTTTATCACGTCGTCTTTCATATAGCGCACGAATACAACAAGCTGGCTTAGCTTGGAAACTTCGGTGGTCTGGTGGAGTTGGAGGCTGAATTTTGCTGGGCTTGAAATCAGATCTGCAACTACTTGAGCCAAGATGGCATCGCTCAAGTCGTCTATTCTGCTGCTGCTGATAGTGTCATTTTAAAGAGGAATTTGGGATAACTTATCTTCGGCAGCTTTTCCCAGCCATGATATTCGCCATCATCAACGCAGCTGGTTTTACGAGTGTTTCACCAATGGTGCGTGATTTGACCTGCTTTGCGATCAGGTACGCAACTTCGTACGATGCTGTGAGGATCGGTTTGTCGATGGGTACAAAGCCGAGAAACAGGCAGAGTAGCCTTTTCATCGAATCTGGCTCTCTTCACCTTGAATTCAGCGAGCGTTGTGTTCTTATTATTTCCCATCACCATGCAGCTTTAGGAAGTGTTCCTTTAGCTTTGCCGGTGCTAGACTAGAATTGCTCAACTTGGCATTGCAAATCATGCATTGAGGACGCTGACTCCCATCGCGTTCCTTTATACACTCGAATCCATATTGTACGTATTCGTCCAAGCACTTTTTTTTTGCTCGACATAGTTAGTATGAAGGGATTGAAAGATTGAAAGAAAATCACAAACGACGTACAATCACAACGGCTACAAGTCGACTGCTGATCGCACCAAGTTCCTGATCACGCAGTGTGGCGTGATCAGCTGCAGCCAATGATGGCCAAGCGGAGCGTGACGTCACGAATAACGCGAGTGGGCTGAATTTATTTTGCGTGACACATTTTTACTAAGCAGCTAAATATTTCATGTTCTTAGCTCTTTCGGTAAAGTCACGTTGAAGGGAAACACAAGATCCTAGGTCCGTTTCAACACATTACGTAAAATCCGTGATCTGGTTCCGTCTGTAAAAGATGTGATTCCGGACATACAATACCCTGGTGTCTACAAACTAAGTTGCCTCTGTGGTAGTAGTTACATTGGAGAAACCAAACGACATGTCTCGGACTGCATTCGTGAACACAAAGCAGACCTTAAACACGGTAGGACCAACACCTCGGCCGTGGCAGATCACTGTTATAATTCAGTAGGCTCACATGACATTGACTTCTCCAAGACAGCGGTTCTTTGTAAGCCATCTGGCTACCATGAGAGATTCGTACCATGAGAGATTCGTTCATGAGGCTATCCATCCACATATACAAGCACAGAGACAATTTCAACCTAGAAGATGGATTCTGGCTTAGCAATCATTGGAAGGATTTGATAAACCATTTCAGGTCTTAATTGATTGTTCACACTTACGGTGGCTTTCAGACAGCATACATTAATTTTTCGTCTCCCCCCTCCTCTTTTCAGAACATAGATGGACTCGTCCTTCTAAATAAACTGCCAAATCACTGCGCGTGGCGCTGACGTTTTTTATAAAGAAAAATAATACACCGTTTAAAAATAAATAAATGCAAACCGACACACCTGATGACGACCGTTTGTGTTATGGTCGAAACGTCGTGATAATTTTTATTGTTTTATATATATTTTATTATTTTATTGTTTCCCTTCAACGTGACTTTACCGAAAGAGCTAAGAATTTGAATTACTGCAGTCACGAAAGCTTTAAATCAAAAACTAAATATTTGTAATCTAACACGGCGAAGAAAAAATTGCGTGTTGCCAATTTTTTTGACGGCCGACAAAAACGGGCCCGACTTTGCCGGTGCGAACCGGGCCGCTACACTTTGTGCGTCTTGACCCCTGCCGAACCCCCGGAGAGTGACTCAACGAACCCCCGGGTGTTCGATCGAACCCGGCTTAATAACCACTGGCTTAGCGCACGAGGAAGGCACGCTGGGCCCAGGCTTGTTTTTGTACACACGCGGAACGTCGTAGTCGGAGCTGTCTGAACCACCTGAACCAAACTATTTTTTTTTATTTTACTGGTTATATCCCCACTGAGCTACGTCGCTCTTTTTCACAAGCGGAACCCGGCCACAGATGATAGCTCAACGAAGTGGCTTATCATCATCATCGTCATCGTCGTGTGGAAATTTGCAGCAGCAGCAGCAGCAGCCAAAACACCCTAAGCGCACGATGTCGATTCTCAACGTGGAGGGAGAAACCTGGAGGACTCGGATAAAAAATAAAATCCACTCGACCACGGAGAGAGAGAGAGAGAGAGCGCGAGAGAGACACGCAAACTCCAAATCCACAGCAGCAGCAGGCGTCGTCAGGGTGGCGATCAGCAGGAAACTGTGGCCCACCATCGTCTCCGGCTGCGAAGTGTGCGTGCGTCAGGGCGTGCCGGGCGGCGCCGGTTGTTGTTGTTGTTACCCTGCACGTGACCCTGTGGCTACGTGGGGGGCTGACGTCAGCTCCGCACACGATATAGGACGTCGACGAACGCATTTATTTTTTATCGCACATCTGGCGCTCTGGCTGTGCGACAGTGGCACGCGTACAAGCATTCGCGAAGTAAATTGGGTCGCGATCGAACCCACGGCCTCCTGCACACCGGGCGAGGGAGTTGACATCCCCGTCTGAAGGGCGAGGCAGGCCGTGATTTCAGTTTTTGTTGATCCCGTGGTATCAAAAGTGGCGCAAGATAGCCAGTAGATGGGAGGGTACAGCAAGCGGGATGTTGACCTCTCTGAAAGTGTTTCAGCATATTTATTCGTACCGGAGGAATCCGACGAGCTGTGAGGCTCTTTTTCGCACGTGTCCAGGAGGGTCACGGGGTCAGAACGTGGTGCAAGTCGCCCAAGCACACGCAGACGCAGTAAAACCTTGGATCGCGAGCATGATTCGTTCCGGAAACGTGTTTGTAATCCAAAGCACTCGTACATCAAAGCGCTCGTACGTCAGTTGTGATCACGTGACGCTCGGCAGTACAAAGCGTGTACACGTACTACTGCTCGTATTGCTAAGACCCCCGCTGGTTTATCAAGTTAAAATTTATTTCGAATGTTTTGCTCGTCTTGCAGTTACTCGCAATCCAAGGTTCCACTGCACAACTAAACCATGCCCATCCTACCAGGCTGAAGCCCACTAGGGGCGATCACTTATCTGTCGGAAGCGAACCTGGCCACCAATTCGTAGGCTCAACAAAGCGGTCCACCGCTCGCACGCCTTGACGCACAACAACCATGGGGGGTGGGGGTGGGGGGGAGGGGTTTGCGGTGGAACCTGCGCCAAATAATGGATCGCCGCACGTATCAAAAGGATGGGGCCTCGCTAAAAGCTAAACAAAAGATCCTTGAGAGTCAGGATTTTCCAGGAAAAACAGGGTCATTATTATTGCTCACCTCGCCGTCGTTGTTATTAATGGGCACGTTGTTTTTTTTTGGGGCTTTTCGTTTTTTTTGTTTAATGGGTCACTCCAGAGCGAAGCCGGATGGCGTGGCCTCGTTAAGAGCCCCGGCACGAAGGCGCTCTCCCCCACAAAGCAATTCGGTTTCACAATTGAAAAAAATCTGAAGGGCGTATTGAAACGAAAAAAATGATAACAGTAAAATAAGAATTAAATTAATAGTAATGAATAATAATTAAAAAAATAGTGCAATTAGTAAATTAAGCAATGAAAAAATTGCGTTAAAAAATATATAATTATAAATATAATAATAATAAAAATATTAAACAAAAAAATGTTGGATCTCTTGAGAGTGGGTTTGGCAGACGAGGAGCAAAACCAAAGCCGAGCTTCGCTGGAGAGTTAATTTTTCTATATATTTTCCTTTTCTTTTCAAACAACAGCAATCACTTGGCGGTTGCCAGCCGCCTATTTTGGGCCACTTTTAGCAACGGGAGTTGGCACGGGTTGGGGTCTGCTGCGTGCAAAGGGGGTAGGGGGAGAGACGTTTCTCGTTGTTCGGGGCCCCTCAATGCCGACTGTCCACGCTCCGGTCACCCTTCGCGGTGGCTCGGCTGCTGCCGCGGCTCGTGAAGGAGACGGGGAGCGATTCGGCCTGCTGGCGGTGTTCCGATGCGGTTGACCGTTTCCACGGGCCCCCGGGGTGTCTTCGAGGCGGTGGGATGCCAGAGTCCGGGGAGCGACGTCCGTGTTCGTTCTGGACGTGGGGCGCCGCTCCACCCTGCTCCTCCGCACGCGGCCGAGATTCCGGGACGGCTCCCCGTCGGTTGAAATTGCCAAGTGACGGGGCAGCTCGCTCGCACGCCGCGCGACGCCGTCCTCGGCTCGCGCCGCGCGAGGGTGCGGGCACGGCAGGCCCGTCGATGCCCCCGTGCTTCCGTGAAGTCGTCGCGTGGGAAGCTGCTGCTTGTCGCTGCATCGCGCGGCCCGCTCACCCTGCTCACTCTCTCTCTCTCCTGCTCGCCGTGAGAGTTGCACGCGGAGTTTTATTCCTCTCGAAGAAGAAGAAGAAGAGGAAGAAGTGACGGCTCAGTAGGGAATTTCGATTAAGGTTTGAACGACGGCAAAAACTTAAAAAAAAAAACGCCACGCCGAGTCGAGAGATTTGCCGGATTAGTACGGGGACAGTTAATGAGATTTTAAAGTTTTAAAATAAAACAAATGTTGCTTTAAATCTTTTTAACCCTTACCTCCCCCCCCCTCCCCGCGACGTCTGTGGTAGGATGTTTTCCGTTGCTCATTAACTACGAATAGGCAACTCTCTTCAGGTTTAACAAAAACAAATTGGAATCGGTTTTACCATTTTTATTTTAAGATGTTCAAAAACCGAACGGACACCTTTCACAAGGCATCGAGTCTGCATCAACCGCAGACAGTACTTTCGGCGAACACGCAAACAAAACGTGCTCTCATAATACGTGGCATTATAATAATAATAGGGTTTTTCCTCCTTTTTTGCTGGCAACAAAACTGAAACCTTTTTACAAGGATTCATGTCTGCATTAACTACAATACCTGCAGTCAAAATGCAAACAAAAACATACTATGATAATATATGATGCATTGTCCTTGAAACTGATTGGTCCACACCAAGGGACGGCTTTCTTTTTCAGCCTCGACCCAATTGGTGCTCGACCAGAGGACGCCAAAAGGCGTTAATGCAGACATGAATCCTGGTAAAAAGGTTTCATTTTTGTTGCCAGAAATCACATTCTCCTGCGGAGGGAGCTGGTAGGAACGTTGGGTTGCTCGGTCAATGGCCAGGGTCAACGGGCGGCACCACCACGTGGTGTGTTCAGCACAATGTGCCCGACTGTGAGGGCGGGCACAAGCTGGCGTGAGTAGGTTAAACGTTGAGTTTTATAAGGGCACCACGGGGTGACCAGCCCCTCCCCACCCAGCCCCACCCCTCCCACCCCCCCACCCAGCCCCTCCATCACCCTCCCCACCCAGCCCCTCCCCACCCTCCCCACCCAGCCCCTCCCCACCCTCCCCACCCAGACCCTCCCCACCCAGCCACACCCTCCCCACCCAGCCCTACCCCACCCTCCCCACCCAGCCCCACCCTCCCCACCCAGCCCCTCCCCACCCAGCCCCTCCCCACCCTCCCCTCCCCTCCCCACCCAGCCCCTCCCCACCCTCCCCTCTCCACCCAGCCCCACCCCTCCCATTTTTGGATGCACGACGGACGGACGGACACAATAATCCCCTGTGGGCTAAAAAGGGGAAAACCCAATTGTTATATTTTGGCAAAGGAGGTCTAATGAAACACATGGGCATTGCCTTTGAAACTGATTGGCCTTCACCAGAGACAGCAGCCTTCTTCATGGCCCAGTCTCACCAGTGTCAGAGCAGAGAACGCCAAAAGGCGAACAGCACAGAGATAACGAACAAGGTTCCATGATATCGGTAACTAATTCACATGTCGATTATCAAATCTGTCCATCCGTAAAGACTTGTAAAATGTGATCATCGTCAGGTCCCATGGTGTAACGTGCAGCCTCGGTCTCTCATCATTCACACCGTCTCTCTTCCGGCCTACATATATATATTTACGTGCTTTGAAGAAGGGCCATTGCGTGAAACCTTCGCTACTTACGTATTTATTTCCTTTTTACCTCTCTCCCGCTCCGTCACGTTACTGCAAGTCGCAGGGTGGGTGGGTGTCCCCCGTTCACCGCTGAACAGCGCGCGCGGTTCGGCGTTTATTTTATTCAGAGAGACGCAGCACCGTTCTGTTTTTGTTAAAGGCGTCGTCGCTCACCGCACAGAACCGTAGCGGCACGACCGCCGGCGCTCTACAATGGGCGATGCCAACACCGTGCCACACGCCCTTCCGCACCGCCTTGTGAGAGCCTCGGTACCGATGAAAGTTATTCTGCTCTAGTCTAACTTCCGGTTCAGTTCAGTGAAAGGGTCGATAGTATAACATACGTTGTTTGTCTCTTAACTGTGATTCTTAAAAAAATGTCGCCGTTCGTGCGAATGTTTCGTTAGGAACGCTTCGCCTGTGCCGCACTCCAGTTGCCTGTGTGAATGCGGGCACCGCGGTGGCTAAGAGATGTTGTCTGCCTCGCCTGGTGCACAGGAGATCGTGGGTTCGATGCCGATGCTGACGCGTGCTAGGAGATGTTAACTACCTCGCCTGGTATGCAGGAGGTCGTGGGTTCGATCCCGACCCTGACGATGCCTGCTGCTGTATATTTGGAGTTTGCGTGTCTCTCTCTCTCTCTGTCATCATCATCACGGTGGCTAGGAGATGTTAACTACATCGCCTGGTATGCAGGAGGTCGTGGGTTCGATCCCGACCCTGACGCGTGCTGTGTACTTGGAGTTTGCGTGTCTCTCTCTCCCCGTGGTCACTGGGATTTTTCTCCCCGGGGCGGGGTGGGGGGGGGGACCCTCCAGTTTTTCCCTCCAACATTCAGAATCGACGTCACGCGTTTAGCGTGTTTCGGGTTGCAGATCTCTACCCTTGATGCTGAGCCAACCTAAAGCAGGCACAGACCGTTGAGAATGTTCAGATTCATATTCTTGGTTCTTTCGGTAAAGTCACGTCGAAGGGAAACAATAAAATAATAAAAATATAAAACAATGTTATTTTATTGTTTCCCTTCTACGTGACTTTACCGAAAGAACCAAGAATGTAGAAATTAAAATAGTTTAGTTACATGATTTGTTTACATTGACTATGCATTGCACTCCTATTGTATTTGTGTAACGTTGTTTTGATTTAAAGCTTTCGTGACTGCAGGGATTCATATTCTCGGTTCTTTCGGTAAAGTCACCACGTAGAAGGGAAACAAAATAATAAAAATATAAAACAATACAATTCTCACGACGTTTCGACTGCAACACAAGCAATCATCATCAGGTGTGAAAACCACACCTGATGATGATGGCTTGTGTTGATGATGATTGCTTGTGTTGCAGTCGAAACGTCGTGAGAATTTTATTGTTTTATATATTTTTTTTATTTTACATGTTTCCCTTCTACTTGACTTTACCGAAAGAACCGAGAACATGTTGTTGTTGTTGTAACGTTCTGACGTAGTGCCCCGACTGGACATTGTGAAAAAAAAAAAAAACAGCTTCATAGCTCATCGAATGCCTCCTCCTGTACGGAATGATTCTGTGAGCAAATTGGTATTATTGCTGGGACTACAAGTATCCTCATTGTACCTTAGTCTGGGCCCTTTGAACCTCTTGCATGAACAATTAACCATGAAGACCCCTGTGCTGGCACAGCCCGGATCTCTGAGCATCGGGCAATCTTGGAATTTCACGTCCGCTGCAACTGCGCACGCACGTTGAACTTCTTTCCCGTGGATAGCTCCGGTGGGCTTACGAATATTCGGAAGGAAAGAGCGTTCCAGACGGGCCGCAAGAAGCGCACCCGAAAGCGCCGCACGGCGCGGCGTGACCGTCTTAAGTTTCGATGGCCGAGCCGGAACGCCGGAACGCCGGAACGCCGGAACGCCCAAACGCCGGAACGCCGAAACGCCGCCGCGTTGGGTTCCCGAACGAATTCCAAAAACCATCGGCGACACGCACGGCACCCGCAAGCGAGCGTGGAAAGTTGCCGCCGTGGTGCCTGCGCTGGAAACCCATTCTCTTAGCCGCTTGGAGGGGCCCCCCCCCCCACCCAAACCCTTCTACGCCCCCCCCTCCCATCCACCACCACCCCCCCCCCCCCCCCGCCCGCGAGAAAAATTCCACCGAGAAATTTCTCAACTGGAAGGAGAAGCGCCGCCGCTGCCGCCGCTGCGACCCCGACGGAGGAGCTCAAAGAATCAGCACGGCCGGGAGAGAGCGTGAGAGCGGAGGGGAGGCCTGCTAGCGGGTTGACAAATTGCCCCAGGGGTACGGAGGGCCTCTGCCCCGCCTGGTGCTTTCGCCCCCCTCCCACCCGCCCTACCCATTGGTTGCCCGCGCGCTCCGTCGCTCCTTGCTCCGCTCCGCGTGACCCGCCGCTTGTTTCGACCGCCGGTTGTCGACTTGGACTGAAATAGAAACACCTCTCGGTTTCTGAGCGCTCCCCGGCACGGCGGAGGGCCCCGGCGGTCACACGCCCGTGGAGAGCGATCGCCCGCCGCGGGGAGCGATCGCCCGCAGGGAGCGATCGCCCGCGGAGAGCGATCGCCCGCAGGGAGCGAGCGATCGTGGACAGAGAGCGATCGTGGAGAGGGCTGGCTGCTGCCGCCGCCGATGCCGCAGCTGCTATTAAATTATTATTACTGAACTGTTTAATTACTAAGCTGTTTTTACTAGTCCGGAGAAAAATCCACGTGACCAAGGGGAAAGAGAGAGAGAGAGGGAGAGAGACACGCAAACTCCAAACATAGAGCAGGCGCCAGGGTCGGGATCGAACCCACGACCTCCTGCACACCAGGCGAGGTAGTTAACATCTCGCGACTGCGGCTCAGACCGCCGGGGCCTCATTTCCTTGTTTACCGATGACGTCCGGAGCCTCGTGGAGGTGCGGGGCTACTGGCGGCCGACGACGACGATGACGACAACAACAACAACAAACAACAGACAAATCGAGCGTGCATTTCACCGCGTCAGCAGCCCACCGCCGGTTCCCCCGGCCGTTAGCGACGGACGATCCGGCGGTTCCTGAGCGAACAAAAAATCCACACACCCCCTCCCCCCCCCCCTCCTCCTAACACCTCGTCGAGAAAGATCAACGGTTTAGCCCCCGCGGGATTGCAGTTGCGACGCAACGCAATGACGGGCTCTTAGCCCCGTGCCCGGGGACCTGCCCGGGCAGAGCCCGCAAGCCTCGTGAGTTTGCGCGAAAGTAGATACGATTTAACCCCATCGGCCTTTGGAGCCCTGCCAACTGAATGCTTTGCCGGGAGCAATCAATTAAGTACAAGGCCTCTTCAACACGAGTGCAACTCCTACGCCGCCGCTAGTGGCAAGCGCAGTGAGTCGGGCCTGCGGTGCGGAGCTCTGCCAGGAACACGGCAATCCAACGCAGGATGCAAACGCGACGTAGCCTTTTGCGACCGGTATTATTATAATTATTATTCGTGATAAAGGTTTTTTTTGGGGGGTTAGGTCGCGTTGCAGTAAAACCCTGGATCGCGAGTAACTTGGTCTGCGAGTGTTTCGCGAGACGAGCAAATTTTTTAAAAAGTAAATATTAATTTGATGAACGAGCGAGGGGTCTTGCAATGCGAGTAGCACGTACGTATACGCTTTGTACTGCCGAGCGTCACGTGATCACAGCTGACGTACGAGTGCTTTTGGATTACAAACACGTTTCCGGAAGGAATTATGCTCGCGATCCAAGGTTTTACTGTATTTATAAATGTGTCGCAACCATCCGCGTCGTACTAAAACTGTAAATGTTGTGGATTCGCTCTTCAACACAACTGGTGGGCTAAAGCAGTGAACGATTTTGTCTTTTGTCAACGAGACACTTTTTTTTTACTGATTGGCCGTGTCGGGTGGTGGAGGGCTGCGACAAACGCGATCTAACACCCCAAAAAAAACACCTTTACTGTGAATTATTCTGTGGTCTTGGCACCGACACCTCACTTCGGCGAGCGGTGTTAAGTGTGTGGGGGGGTCGGAGGTCACAAGCCGTGCCCACCTGGGCCCCCCCCCCCACCTGCCGCGTGTGTGCCCAAGGTGGGCGCCGAGTCAGCGGGCAGGGCAGAGACTCCAATGTGACTCCAATATGACTCCAATAGGACTCCCATATGACTCCAATATGACTCCAATATGACTCCAATATGACTCCAATATGACTCCAATAGGACTCTAATATGACTCCAGTGTGACTCCAATGTGACTCCAATGTGACTCCAATGTGACTCCAATGTGACTCCAATGTGACTCCAATATGACTCCAATATGACTCCAATATGACTCCAATGTGACTCCAATATGACTCCAATATGACTCCAATATGACTCCAATATGACTCCAGTGTGACTCCAGTGTGACTCCAATATGACTCCAGTGTGACTCCAGTGTGACTCCAGTGTGACTCCAGTGTGACTCCAATATGACTCCAATGTGACTCCAATATGACTCCAGTGTGACTCCAATGTGACTCCAATGTGACTCCAATGTGACTCCAATGTGACTCCAGTGTGACTCCAGTGTGACTCCAATATGACTCCAATGTGACTCCAATATGACTCCAATGTGACTCCAATGTGACTCCAATGTGACTCCAATATGACTCCAATATGACTCCAGTGTGACTCCAATATGACTCCAATGTGACTCCAATATGACTCCAATATGACTCCAGTGTGACTCCAATGTGACTCCAATATGACTCCAATATGACTCCAATAGGACTCCAATATGACTCCAATGTGACTCCAATTTGACTCCAATGTGACTCCAATATGACTCCAATATGACTCCAGTGTGACTCCAATATGACTCCAATGTGACTCCAATATGACTCCAATATTACTCCAGTGTGACTCCAATGTGACTCCAATGTGACTCCAGTGTGACTCCAGTGTGACTCCAATGTGACTCCAATGTGCCTCCAGTGTGACTCCAGTGTGACTCCAGTGTGACTCCAGTGTGACTCCAATGCGACTCCAATGTGACTCCAGTGTGACTCCAATGTGACTCCAGTGTGACTCCAGTGTGACTCCAGTGTGACTCCAATGTGACTCCAGTGTGACTCCAGTGTGACTCCAATGTGACTCCAATATGACTGCAATAGGACTCCCATATGACTCCAATATGACTCCAATATGACTCCAATAGGACTCCAATAGGACTCCAATATGACTCCAGTGTGACTCCAATGTGACTCCAATGTGACTCCAATGTGACTCCAATGTGACTCCAATATGACTCCAATGTGACTCCAATATGACTCCAATATGACTCCAATGTGACTCCAATGTGACTCCAATATGACTCCAATATGACTCCAATGTGACTCCAATGTGACTCCAATATGACTCCAGTGTGACTCCAGTGTGACTCCAATGTGACTCCAATATGACTCCAATATGACTCCAATATGACTCCAATGTGACTCCAATTTGACTCCAATGTGACTCCAATATGACTCCAATATGACTCCAGTGTGACTCCAATATGACTCCAATGTGACTCCAATATGACTCCAATATTACTCCAGTGTGACTCCAATGTGACTCCAATGTGACTCCAGTGTGACTCCAGTGTGACTCCAATGTGACTCCAATGTGCCTCCAGTGTGACTCCAGTGTGACTCTAGTGTGACTCCAATGTGACTCCAATGTGACTCCAGTGTGACTCCAGTGTGACTCCAGTGTGACTCCAGTGTGACTCCAATAGGACTCCAATGCGACTCCAATGCGACTCCAATGCGACTCCAGTGTGACTCCAGTGTGACTCCAATGTGACTCCAGTGTGACTCCAGTGTGACTCCAGTGTGACTCCAATGTGACTCCAATATGACTCCAATAGGACTCCAATGTGACTCCAATGTGACTCCAATATGACTCCAATATGACTCCAATATGACTCCAATGTGACTCCAATATGACTCCAATATGACTCCAGTGTGACTCCAGTGTGACTCCAATATGACTCCAATAGGACTCCAATATGACTCCAATGTGACTCCAATTTGACTCCAATGTGACTCCAATATGACTCCAATATGACTCCAGTGTGACTCCAATATGACTCCAATGTGACTCCAATATGACTCCAATATTACTCCAGTGTGACTCCAATGTGACTCCAATGTGACTCCAGTGTGACTCCAGTGTGACTCTAGTGTGACTCCAATGTGACTCCAATAGGACTCCAATGTGACTCCAATGTGACTCCAGTGTGACTCCAGTGTGACTCCAGTGTGACTCCAATGCGACTCCAATGCGACTCCAGTGTGACTCCAGTGTGACTCCAGTGTGACTCCAATGTGACTCCAATATGACTCCAATAGGACTCCCATATGACTCCAATATGACTCCAATATGACTCCAATAGGACTCCAATAGGACTCCAATATGACTCCAATATGACTCCAGTGTGACTCCAATGTGACTCCAATGTGACTCCAATGTGACTCCAATATGACTCCAATATGACTCCAATGTGACTCCAATGTGACTCCAATATGACTCCAATGTGACTCCAGTGTGACTCCAATGTGACTCCAATATGACTCCAATATGACTCCAATAGGACTCCAATATGACTCCAGTGTGACTCCAATGTGACTCCAATGTGACTCCAATATGACTCCAATATTACTCCAGTGTGACTCCAATGTGACTCCAGTGTGACTCCAGTGTGACTCTAGTGTGACTCCAATGTGACTCCAATAGGACTCCAATAGGACTCCAATAGGACTCCAATAGGACTCCAATATGACTCCAATATGACTCCAATGTGACTCCAATGTGACTCCAATGTGACTCCAATGTGACTCCAGTGTGACTCCAATGTGACTCCAATGTGACTCCAATGTGACTCCAGTGTGACTCCAATGTGACTCCAATATGACTCCAATATGACTCCAATATGACTCCAATATGACTCCAATTTGACTCCAATGTGACTCCAATGTGACTCCAGTGTGACTCCAGTGTGACTCCAATATGACTCCAATGTGACTCCAATATGACTCCAATAGGACTCCAATATGACTCCAATGTGACTCCAATTTGACTCCAATGTGACTCCAATATGACTCCAGTGTGACTCCAATGTGACTCCAATGTGACTCCAATGCGACTCCAATACGACTCCAATGTGACTCCAATATGACTCCAATATGACTCCAATGTGACTCCAATGTGACTCCAATATGACTCCAATATGACTCCAGTGTGACTCCAATATGACTCCAATGTGACTCCAATGCGACTCCAATACGACCCCAATACGACTCCAATAGGACTCCAATATGACTCCCATGTGACTCCAATATGACTCCAGTGTGACTCCAATGTGACTCCAATGTGACTCCAATGCGACTCCAATACGACTCCAATGTGACTCCAATATGACTCCAATATGACTCCAATGTGACTCCAATGTGACTCCAATGTGACTCCAATATGACTCCAATATGACTCCAGTGTGACTCCAATATGACTCCAATGTGACTCCAATGCGACTCCAATGTGACTCCAATATGACTCCAATGTGACTCCAATATGACTCCATTGTGACTCCAATATGACTCCAGTATGACTCCAATGTGACTCCAATGTGACTCCAGTGTGACTCCAATGTGACTCCAATGTGACTCCCATGTGACTCCAATGTGACTCCAATGCGACTCCATTGCGACTCCAATGCGACACCAATGCGACTCCAATGCGACTCCAATATGACTCCAATGCGACTGCAATGTGACTCCAATACGACTCCAATGCGACTCTAATGCGACTCCAATGCGACTCCAATGCGACTCCAATGCGACTCCAATACGACTCCAATGCGACTCTAATGCGACTCCAATGCGACTCCAATACGACTCCAATGCGACTCTAATGCGACTCCAATGCGACTCCAATGCGACTCCAATGCGACTCCAATATGACTCCAATGTGACTCCAATATGACTCCAATATGACTCCAATGCGACTTCCAATGTGACTCCAATGTGACTCCATTGTGACTCCAATGCGACTCCAATGCGACTCCAATGCGACTCCAATATGACTCCAGTGTGACTCCAATGTGACTCCAATATGACTCCAATGTGACTCCAGTGTGACTCCAATATGACTCCAATATGACTCCAATGTGACTCCAATGCGACTCCAATATGACTCCAATATGACTCCAATATGACTCCAATGCGATGGACCCCGTGTTGGAGTCAGCGGCGACTCCGCCTTCGCCGTGTTGAGTTCAAACCCAGGGCCCCCTCCCCTCCCCTCCCCAATCTCGGATTTTTTTCGGCTTTCAGGTGTCCGCCGCTTTGATCGCCCGATGCCGGCTCGAAGGAAAATCCATCGTAAAAAAATAAATAGTCGTCGCTCCCGTTGAGCCCCTTTGGTTTTAGTTGATTGATTTATGAACCAGCCCACCCACAACCCCCTCCTTCACGTCCGCCGGAGAATAAGATGGCCCCGAATGGGATTGAACATCTTTATTTTTTCTGTGTATTTTGTCTTACTTCTTTCTTTCTCGACAGGGAGAGACGCCGCGTCACAACGCGTTTGCTCCGCGGCCCTCGTTGTCGCCCGTCGCCCGTCGCCCAGGAAAGCCGTGCGCTGGGATGTTCGGGCCAGTTACTTTTTATTTGATTTCGGCCGCTAACAAAAAATGATGGTGGAATTTTTTTTTTTTACAGACGTCGATTGTGATTTACACGCAGACATTAACCGCCCGCCCGCCCGCCCGCCCGCCCGCCCTCGCACCTGATTTGGCTCGCAAGTGACGACATCACATTTACCGCCCGCCCCCCCCCCCCGTCTATTTAATACCTCAACAGGAAGAGGATTTTTTTTCCCACAGCTCTGTCTGTCTGCCTGACGATGCTGGTAGTTGTTGTTGTTGTCGTCGTCGCAGTTTCCGGCAAAACGTCGCGGCCGCTCGAATTGTAAACGTTGCAGTGGGTTTCCTCTCCAACGCGCAAGCGGTGCGTGGCTGAACCGGGAACGAATTGGCAACCTTTGTTCACGTGACAAGCCTCACCAATTGGCCGGGTCGGGCGGTGGCGGCCGGGTTGAACGACACGTTTATATATTCACACGCTCTAAGCCAAAAACCTCTTGAGGATGATATTGGTCGCGAAAGCCTACGTGTTTAAAAAAAAAGAAGTCGAATAGGTTTTTATCGTTTCTGGCAATGCAACAGGAGGTTCATGTTCTTTGATTCTTTCGGTAAAGTCACGTGGAAGGGAAACAATGAAATAATACATCGCTCATAATAAAGGTTTTTGGGTTAGATCGCGTTTATTTATAAATGTGTCGTAACCCTCCACCACCCGACACGGCCAATCAGCAAAAAAAAAGTGTCACGTTGACAAAAAGACAAAAAATTCACTACTTTAGCCCACCGGTGTGTTGAAGAGTGAATCCACATTCACAGTTTGAGTACGACGTTTCGCTGGTAAATACATCCAGCATCATCGGGCAATTCGCCAGAATGGTAAAGCCCTCGCTTGCTCCCGGTTTTATATAGAGCAGCAGGGTGACGTCATCACTTAACTCATATCAGGTGCAGTGATTAGAGGCGGAGGGTGGGGTATTGTAATTATATAATCTATTAGTAATCAGTCATTGGTTTTGATTAGTAATGAGTTGTAGATTAGTAATTCTTTAAATCAAAATGTAATGTGTATTATTTAATAATACGCTTCCAGGCCGCACTAAGCCTGTAGCTGTCAGAGCGATTAAAGTTATTCTTGTTCCTCTCAATTTCAATGGATTCTCTAATTAGTCTTTGCCAGTAATAATTAGTTTTACACACCACTGCAACATTGTCACTGCACCTGATATGAGTTAAGTGATGACGTCACCCTGCTGCTCTATATAAAACCGGGAGCAAGCGAGGGCTTTACCATTCTGGCAAATTGCCCGATGATGCTGGATGTAATTACCAGCGAAACGTCGTACTCAAACTGTAAATGTGGATTCACTCTTCAACACACCGGTGGGCTAAAGTAGTGAATTATTTGTCTTTTTGTCAACGTGACACTTTTTTTTTCCTGATTGGTCGTGTCGGGTGGTGGAGGGTTACGACACATTTATAAATAAACGCGATCTAACCCAAAAACCTTTATTATGAATAATATTGGTCGCGAAAGCCTACATGTTAAACTAATACATCCCTGCAGTCATGAAAGCTTTAAATCTAAAAAAGACAACAGGAGGTGGTAAGATGTTCAAGTACCAAACATAAACGTTTTGCAAGGAATCAAGTTTACTGCATTAACCACACACACATACATACACGGTTACTTGTGGTGAACATGCAAACAAATATGCTCTGGTAATACATGGGCATTGGCTTTGAATCTGATTGGCCTACACCAGAGAGAGCCTTGTTTTGGGCCTAGTCTCACCAGTGCCAGACCAAGAGAACGCCAAAATTCAAACGGTACGAAGGCAATGCATGTAGTTTAACACGTAGGCTTTCGCGACGGTTTTTTTTGGCGTTTGTATCGCATTATTTATGAACGTGCCGTAACCCTCCACCAACCGACACGGCCAATCAGCAAAAAAAAAAGTTTTTGATTTAAAGCTTTCGTGACTGCAGTAATTCATATTCTTAACTCTTTCGGTAAAGTCACGTTGAAGGGAAACAATAAAATAATAAAATATATATAAAACAATAAAAATTCTCACGACGTTTCGACCATAACACAAACGGTCGTCATCAGGTGTGAAAAAAAACAACGGCAAGAAACATTTTAAAGAAGTGTAGGTCCTTATTTATTTATTTCTAGACGGTTTATTTTTTTATAAAAAACGTTGGCGCCACGCTTGCGGTGGCTTTCAGACAGCATACATTACTTTTTCGTCTCCCCCCTCCTCTTTTCAGAACATAGATGGACTAGTCCTTCTAAATAAATTGCCAAATCGCTGCGCGTGGCGCTAACCTTTTTTATAAATAAATAAATGCGAACCGACACTTCTTTCACCTGATGATGACCGTTTGTGTTATGGTCGAAACGTCGTGAGAATTTTGTATTGTTTTATATATATTTTATTATTTTATTGTTTCCCTTCAACGTGACTTTACCGAAAGAGCTAAGAATATAAAAAAGCGTCACGCTGACAAAAGACAAACTAGTTCACTGCTTTAGCCCACCACTGTGTTGAAGAGCGAATCCACAACATTTACAGTGTTTTTTTACTACTGTGACGTTTCGCTGGTAATTACATCCAGCAGCATCGGGCAGTTCGCCAGCATTTGCTGATTGGCCGTGTCGGGTGGTGGAGGGTTACGGCACATTTATAAATAACGCGATCTAACCCCAAAACGTTTATTATGAACAATGCAAGTATCAGAACATGCATATAGCTCGCGTCAGTCAGTTATAATGGGGGACCCTCTTTACCGTAATCCAAAATGATGAAAAATAAGAAATCGGCTTCATTCACCCTTTATTATTATGACTCCGCTTGCTTATCCGGCACAGCCTCGCAGAGTCACAAGACTCGCTCACAGGAGGGTCTTGCCGAGTGTTAGCGGCGAGGGTGGGCTATGTTGCTGCTGTGTGCGACCCCAACCGAGCTGTAAGCGGTGGCCTGATGATGCCTGGTTGCGATTGCGAGCGAAGCTTCAAGCGCTCACGTTTTGTAGACGTCGTGCGGTTTATCTTTGCTGTCTCTCTCACACACCGCCGGTGTGCTGAAGTGGTAACTCAATTGGCAGGTTTTGTTCACGTGACAATCTAGTTAGAGTCTCGTGCCACGGTGCCGAGGTGTTAACTGCCTCGCCCGGTGTGCAGGAGGTCGTGGGATCGATCCCGACCCTGACGATGCCTGCTGCTGTGTATTTGGAGTTTGCGTGTCTCTCTCCCTCTCATCATAATCATCATCATCACGGCGGCTAGGAGATGTTAACTACCTCGCCTGGTATGCAGGAGGTCGTGGGATCGATCCCGGCCCTGACGATGCCTGCGGTATATTTGGAGTTTGCGTGTCTCCCTCTCTCATCTTCATCACGGTGGCTAGGAGATGTTAACTACCTCGCCTGGTACACAGGAGGTCGTGAGTTCGATCCTGACCCTGACTCCTGCTGTATATTTGGAGTTTGCGTCTCTCTCTCTCTCTCAACATCATCATGGTGGCTAGGAGATGTTAACTACCTCACCTGGTATGCAGGAGGTCGTGGGATCAATCCCGACCCTGACGCCTGCTGTATGTTGGAGTTTGCGTGTCTCTCTCTCTCTCATCATCATCATCACGGTGGCTAGGAGATGTTAACTACCTCGCCTGGTATACAGGAGGTCGTGAGTTCGATCCTCACCCTGACTCCTGCTGTATATTTGGAGTTTGCGTGTCTCTCTCTCTCTCTCATCATCATCACGGTGGCTAGGAGATGTTAACTACCTCACCTGGTATGCAGGAGGTCGTGGGATCGATCCCGACCCTGACGATGCCTGCTGTGTATTTGGAGTTTGCGTGTCTCTCTCTCATCATCATTATAATCACGGTGGCTAGGAGATGTTAACTACCTCGCCTGGTATACAGGAGGTCGTGGGTTCGATCCCGACCATGACGCCTGCTGTATATTTGGAGTTTGCGTGTCTCTCTCTCATCATCATCACGGTGGCTAGGAGATGTTAACTACCTCGCCTGGTATACAGGAGGTCGTGGGTTCGATCCTGACCCTGACGCCTGCTGTATAGTTGGAGTTTGCGTCTCTCTCTCTCCCTCCCTGTGGTCGCGTGGTTTTGTCTCCGGGTCCTCCGTTTTTTTTCCGTCCACATTTAGAATCAACATCGCGCGTTTCCAAGTTTTTGGCCGCTATCAATTTCCACGTGACAAGCCACTTCGTTGTGCCATCATTTGTGAGGGCCAGGTCGCTCCATTTCCCCGCAGCTCCGATTCGCGCGCGGGCGTTTGGCTACGCACGGCACTTAACGAAGCTCAACGCGCCGTGCGTGCGTTCTGCCAAAGATTTACCCAGCTCGGTGGGCTTTACCTGCTAAAATAACGGAAAAAAAAACATTGAACGTGGATCGTCGTGAATTGGGAGGTGAGAACCGGCTGTCATCAGAAAGTGTCTTGGGGCCCGACGTGCACCGTTCCTCGGCATCCCGGCAAGCACCCGCGGACCCCGGGGACCGTGGGACTTTTTGCTCGGCGCTTCGTGAAACTCGCCACGCGCGTGTCGGGGGGGGGGGGGGGGGGGGGGTGGGGGACCCGAATCGAATCGTCGGTCGGCTAAACCGGCGTTCGAACGCAGGCGTCTCAGCGGCCGCCCGTAGCGTATCGCTTGGACCCCAAGGCGTTGAGCCGCCCGAGTCGCTCAACCACGTTATGAATTGGGACTGAATGAACGACGCAAAAATAACCCCCCCCCCCAACGGAATCGTTGATACAGCCCGAGAGAGGATGGCCGTTTCATTCATTCATTCATTCGTGTTCATTTCAGTTGTATGTTTGGGGGGGGGCGGGGGGGGGAGGAGCCATCGCACACGAGGGGCGATGGAAGAGTCGCACGGGTCTGGCGCAGGAGGGAGCGAGGCTGTGGCAAAAAAAATTAGGGCGTGCGTGGTTGTGATCGCGGTATCTCTCACCGTAGGCGAGATGTTAAACCGCCTCGCCCGCAATACAGGAAGAAAGCGTGTTCGATCCCCAAGCCTGACGATGCCCATATATATATTTGGAGAGGGATGCAAACTCCACGTACACGGCGGCAAGCATCGTCGGGGTACGGGATCGAACCCACGACCTCCTGTGCACCGGGCGAGGTTATCAACATCTCCCAGCCACTGCGCCTTTGTGGGTGCGCGTTGCTGCATCTGGCGTTTTGGATCCGCGGTCGGTCAAGCAACAAAAAAACGCGAAAACTCTCACCCCCCCCCCCCACCCCCCCCCGGCGGCGGTGGTCGTGCTCACCACTCCCGACCACGCGATTACAAATTGAGAAGAAGCTGAAGCCACCAACGCGCGAGAGAGAGAGAAAGAGATTGGCCTCAGAGACACCGCCTTCTCATCTGCGGCGGATAGATTTGTCTCCCGGATGGAGCGAGCGAGCGCACGCACGCACGCACGCTATCGTCTCCGGCCGTCCAATCTATCCCATCTCCTACCCCGCGCCCGCCCGCGCGTGCCGTGCCCTAATTGCTCGAGCCGCTCTTGAGGTTTGGAGACGGCGCAGGGCAATTGGCAACTTCTTTGGGTGTCTTTAACCCATTTTTGCCGCCGGCGCGTTCAACGCCATCGGCGTTCCTGCCCGGCGCGGCCGCCAAGTGTTGTTGCGGCGCACCTGTGCGGTGCGACAATGAAATACAACCCCCCCCCCCCCCCCCCCCCCCCACAAGATCTTGATTTGAAGCTTTGGCGACTGAAGTGTTCCATACTGTTTGGTTCTTTCGGTAAAGCCACGTGGGTAGAAATGAAATAAAATAAAACAAATCACGACGCTTCGATTGCAACGCAAGCAATCATCATCAGGTACGGATGAATGAGAAAAACAAACCTAGTACGCTCGGAAATACAATGCAATACAACACAGAGCGTCGGCTAACAAGACAGTCAGCACCCCGAGCTGCTTGATGGACGTTCTTCCAAAGATTGCTCAATTTGAGAGAGAGCCAAAACACAGACACGGAGACACACAGACAGAGACACGAGCAGTGTGCCCCCACAAGATGTTTCATCGGCGGAAGAACACGTGACACTCGTGAGGTGAGATCTTGCACGCCAGTAGTGCGTTGCCTCCTGTGGGTACCACGTCTTCTTGGGCGGGCGATGAGATAAAACAAAAACAAAACAAAAAAATTTCGATTTAAAGCTTTCGTGACTGCAATGATTCATCTTCTTTGGTTCTTTCGGTAAAGTCACGTAGAATGAGAATAAAATAATAAATTGATAAAATAAAATAACACAATAATATTCTCATATTATTGTGTTATTTTATTTTATTAATAAAATAACACAATAATATTCTCATATTATTGTGTTATTTTATTTTATCAATTTATTATTTTATTCTCATTCTACGTGACTTTACCGAAAGAACCAAAGAAGATGAAAACAAAAAAACCCCACGACTTTTAATGCCCTGGGAAGATTCGCAGATTCGTACGTACGTTGATCTTTTTTCGCACCGGGCGTAGCCAACCGTTGCCAATAGGAAGCCCCTGCACAGCTCCAGGGGCTTCCTAATGTCCGAAGGGAAGAGCGTTCCAGACGGCCGCAGAAGCGCGTCCGAAAGCGTCCGCGCGGCGCGGCGCGGTGTGACCCTCCTACCTTATCAAAAGAATTCATGTCGCGTCTGAGCCAAAGGCGCTGTACAGGGAACTAACCGTGGTGCGACGGGATGGTTGGGCGAGAGGCGACGAGACGAGTGGACGGGATCTGTGTGTGAAACGAGGTGGCGGTGGCAGGGGCGACGGGGGGGGAGGGGGCGCGCGTGCAACGAGCGGAGATGGAAATGAGACGAGCGGATTGATGGTGGGTGCGACCGTGGGGAGTTGGGGACTGGGAGGGCAGCGTGAGTGCGTTGTGCGGAGGACAGCAACGGGAAGAAGGAAGGGCGGACGGGCGGGCGGACGGGCGGGCGGACGGGCGGGCGGGCAATCGAGAATAAGTGCGTTTTAAGGGGAAGAGCGGCGGGTGGTGAGAGAGGGTGATTGTTCGGTTCGATGGTTGAGCAACAAGCATCAGCCGCCGCCGAGTGTGGCCGGAGTTTACGCGATGCCGATGGTTCATGAGATCGGCCAAGGTGCTGCGGTTCGTTTGCGGCGAGCGCTTTGTTGCGACGTGTGGGGGGGGGGGGGGGGGAGGAACGATCCTGGGATATCTGGGACGAGTGGCAACCCTGCTCCGGAGCGCGACACGAGAATCGGAGCCTGGCCTCTGCCGAAGGACCTGGACTTTGGGGACGTCTTGCCCTACGGACTCCCAAGTCGTCGGGTTTAAAAGGGTCCCAGATCCGCAGGGCCGGGGCCCCGACTGAAACACCTCGTGCCATTTGGTGTCGAGCGCGATCCCTCAGCGGCCGTGCAAAGCCGAGCGCCGGGCAGAAAGTGGTCGTTTATAACGCGGTAGTAGTGGTCGTAGTAGTGGTGGGTGCATTCTGGGAAAACGATTCCCCCCCCCACGAGGAACAACGCAGCGATAGGGTTTGTCGAGATTCCGTGTCATAACGAACGGTCCTCATTGCGTGAAAAGCGTTCCCAAGTAGGAGCATCGCGCGATCGTGAAAATTGTTGAGCGAGGACCCACAGACGCTTCGGTTTCTTCGGCAAATAAGACGAAGGCGTATTTTGTTTTTTATTGCCATCATTATTGTTTTAAAAAATGATTAATGTGGATGGCTTCCAAATGGGCTCACGCCTTGTTAAGACGTTATCGATTTGGGATGATTGAGCCGTAGCTTTTTGCGGTGAAGGTATTTTAGGTTTTTTTTTGTTTGCCTGTTTGTGTTAGGTGCATTGTTCACCACCGCCATCCATCTCATTTGCACCGTCGCTGGCGAGGAAGGGGGGGGAGGGGTACGCGAATAATGACTTCCATTGTGTGCACAGAAAGTAACCTGCAAATTAATTTTGTTTATTAGACCGGCGTGAGTCCCCGCTGATTAATTATCTCGTACATGAAGGGTGACCCGTGTTTCCGAGTTAGACCGTGGTTCGTCATTAATGCTTTGTGATTTTATGAGCGATGAAAAATAAATAACCCCCCCCCCCCCCCCCAGTGACTTTCTCTGCCGATAACGCATCGCAACAAAATGGCCCGCTTTTGGGAATATCATCGCGGCGCCCCGGTTTTTTTTATTTTATTGTTGTTGTTATTGTGACAATCTCATTCACGGCAGAGCGTTTCCGCACTCCCGGGGGTGGGTGGGTGGGGGGGGGGTGGGAGGCTGTTACGAACCGCGCCAATGTCGTTACGTGTTTCGCAAAAAACCTAATTGCGCTTTGTGAGCCAGCGCGAACTCGGCCAATGCATCCGTTTACGTGACCTCCCCATCGGGGGGGGGGGGGGGGGACGAGTCGCCGCCGCCTGATGCCTCTTGTCCAACGGGCAGCCAGAGCCGTGCCGACTCCTCGGCGCTGGAACGGAGCTGTGTGGCTGGCACCGTGCGTCGTGGTGTCCACTCCGATTAGCGCGGTTTGGCTGCGTACGGTGCGACACAGAAGTTGAACGTGCGTGCTCGCCGGCTTTAAGGGTCACATTGCAGGGCAGAACGTTCCAAAACCCCCCCCCCCCAACCCCCCCCCACCCCACCCCACCCCACTATATTTCGACGTACAATAGTCTAACACGATAGTCTAACACGACTTTGGCGCTGGCCGGGCTGCATTGGCTTCCGGTTGCCGAGCTGACGACGGCGTTAATACGGCCGGCACTCGTAGCACGCGCGAAGCGCTCGCCAATAAATGAAGCGCAGATGCCTCGTTGATCGTCTCACAAGACCATAAACCATCATCAGCATCATCATCATCACGCGAACTCCGCATCGTCTTCAGATGCGCCGCTCACGCGGCCGTCTGGAACGCCTCCTCCTTCCGATATTAGGATGCCGCTGGTGGCGACGCACTTTTAAATCATCATGATCATCATCATCGAGATTGACAAACTCATTTCTTGATAGCTCCCCCGCGGTTGGCTTCGTAGGATGCTTATATTTCGATTTAAAGTTTTTCGTGACTGCAAGGATTCATCTTCTTTGGTTTTTTTCGGTAAAGTCACCACGTAGAATGAGAATAAAATAATAAATTGATAAAATAAAATAACGCAATTAAATTCTCACAACGTTTCGAAACGTCGTGAGAATTTTATTGTGTTATTTTATTTTATCAATTTCTTATTTTATTCTCATTCTACGTGACTTTACCGAAAGAACCAAAGAAGATAGGATGCTTATGTTGAGCGTGTAACAAACAGAAAAATTATATCCGTATTTTACGTTCACTTCCCGATATTGGTTTTGGTGGCCATGAAGTTACGCTCAGCTACACTTACTGAAAAACCCAACGTTTTAATTATTTTTAATATATATTAATGTATAGCCAGTCACTGCTTTATTATTATGATTCTGAAGCCCATAATCAAGGTTTTTTGGGTTGGATCGCGTAAGTATGAATGCGTCATAACCCTCCACCGCCCGGCGCAGCAGCCAGTAAGGTTTGTCACGTAGACAATGCGCCAATTAGTGTACTAGTATAGTGTGTGTATGGTGTAGTGTAATGTGTAATGCAGTGTGTTGTATAATGTAGTGTAGTGTGTCATGCAGTGTGTTGTATAGTGTAGTGTGTAATGTAGTGTATAGTGTAGTGTGTAGTGTAGTGTGTTGTGTAGTGTATAGTGTAGTGTTGTGTGTAAGGTAGTGTATAGTGTAGTGTAGTGTGTTGTGTAGTGTATAGTGTAGTGTGTAATGTAGTGTATAGTGTAGTGTGTAATGTAGTGTATAGTGTAGTGTGTAATGTAGTGTAGTGTATAGTGTAGTGTGTTGTGTAGTGTATAGTGTAGTGTGTAATGCATAGTGTAGTGTATACTGTAGTGTATAGTGTAGTGTGTTGTGTAGTCTATAGTGTAGTGTATAGTGTAGTGTGTTGTGTAGTGTATACTGTAGTGTGTTGTGTAGTGTATAGTGTAGTGTGTAATGTAGTGTATAGTGTAGTGTGTAATGTAGTGTATAGTGGTGTGTATAATGTAGTGTATAGTGTAGTGTGTAGTGTAGTGTATAGTGTAGTGTGTAATGTAGTGTATAGTGTAGTGTAGTGTGTTGTGTAGTGTATAATGCAGTGTGTAGTGTAGTGTGTTGTGTAGTGTATAATGCAGTGTATAGTAGTGTAGTGTATAGTGTAGTGTGTTGTGTAGTGTATAGTGTAGTGTGTAATGTGGTGTATAGTGTAGTGTGTAATGTAGTGTATAGTAGTGTAGTGTATAGTGTAGTGTGTTGTGTAGTGTATAGTGTAGTGTATAGTAGTGTATCGTGTAGTGTATAGTAGTGCATAGTGTAGTGTATAGTGTAGTGTATAGTGTAGTGTACTCCTTCAGCCCACCGGTGTGTTGGAGAGCAGTGCGACGTTTCGCTGGTAATTTCATCCGGCATCATTGGGCGATTTCGCCGGAATAGTGAAGCAATCCACTTGCTTCCGTTCTTAAACAGAGCAAGAATCACGTCACCGCTGAACCCATCAGGTTGCAGAGATCAGAAGCAGAGGAGGGGGGGGGGCGGTTATTGTGATTATATGACAGATTAGTACAGTGTAAAACCTTGGATTGCGAGTAACTTGGTCTGCGAGTGTTTCTCAAGACGAGCAAAAATTGTAAATAAATATTAATTTGATAAACGAGCCCGGAGTCTTTGCAGTACGAGCAGTGTACGTGTACACGCTTTGTCCTGCCGAGCGTCACGTGATCACAGCTGACGTACGAGTGCTTTGGGTTACAAACACGTTGCCGTAACGAATTATGCCCGCGATCCAAGGTTTCGCTGTATTCCGTGAATGAGCAAAGCAACGGGGGCCGCCCCCTCTGACATCGCGGACAAGTTCCCCCGGAGCCCATCGGAGGCCGCGCCACGCTCGACAGCCAGACAGCCCTGGGGATTCCTCCGCCCCCGCTTAGAAAAGGAACGAAGGTGGCATTGCCCGGGAAATCCATCTCGCCCCCGCTGACTCAGTCGACGCTTCGATTCCCGCGCTAGCCGTCGGTGAGTTTAAGCGATCAGCTCGGGGCTCGCTGGATGAAGAAAATAAATCGTTTAATTTTTTTTCCTCTCCTCGTCTCCCAGGCTTGATAGACTGAACCAACAACAAACTAAACTTTTTTTTTTTAACCAGGCAAGGCCCCCCCCCCCCCCCCACACTTAAGAAGCGACGTGGCCATCGCGAGCGGTGAGCCCAGCGAGGTTGGCTTACTCTCGTGGGCATTCGCGTCAGCCACAAACGCTCGGCGCGCGAGCAAAAATTCCCCCCGCCCCCCCCCCCCCCCCCGCCGCTTTTCGCGGGGCTAATTTTCCTGCCGTCGCGCGCAAAGCGGATGCGATTCTGCGGCCGTCTGGAACGCGCTCTTCCGCCCGATGTTGGGAAACCACTGGAGCCCCGCGCGCTTTTGAATCAACGTTTTAAAAACATTTTTTAAATTTCTTTCGAACTCCCGCACCTCCGATTATAGCGGTCGGCCACTCGCGGTTTCGTAAAGGAGTCGAACGCGTGCTGCTGTCGTCTGGAACGCCGTCATCGTCCTTGTCCCTGCTACCGATGTGCCGCTCGCCGGCGGGAGTCAATGCGATGTCAGTCCTCGGTTGCGTTTCTTCCTTGGGAGGCCGCGTGGTGTACCCCCATTCTCTCTCTCGGTGTGATTACAAACAAAGACATCACCTGTAACAGACTGCTGGGGCAAGTGCTGTTAGCGAGCAGCACCTGTGAAGGCCGGTAACGGTACACGGATGGGGTGGGTGGCCAGCAACCACGCCCCCGGTCGCCTTTGTCTCCCCAGTTGCGATATTTTTACTACACACCGCACCGGGTACTCATTTGAGGCTGAGCCGACCTAGGGGAGGCCCGGGACCGGTTCAGATAATCGTCGCTGGTGTCGAACTCGGGTCGCCATGTTCGTCGCGCAGCGTAGCGCTAACTGCTACACTATAGCGCACACACACGCACACATACACACACACATCCACACACACACACATCCACACACACACACAGACACACGCACACATGCACATAACAACAACAACCGCCATTTGCCACTAAGTGGCGGTGACGTCACGACGCTTGTGCCAGGCCATGTGCACCTTGAGGCCACGTGAAGTGTCGAACGCCCACTGGCAGGAGGTCACGGGACAGACCCAGGTGCCACGGGTCGACTGACTGAGATGACCGAGATGACTGGCTGATGCACCACCTATGCCCCCTACTGTGCCAATCTGCTGTGCTTTAGCCACCCGGTGCAGCGCTCGTTGTTGTGAGCGTCGCTCCTCCGCCCTCCGTTGTTGTTGGAGGGCGACTGCCTCCAACTGCCCAGTAGCAGCGTCCTTCACGAGCCTCCTTCACAGAGGCCGATCTTGACACCGCTGGTACCAGTCATCGGCAAGTCCACTCAGCTCCACGTCCTCCTGTACCACGTCACTCCATCTCTTCTCTAGCCCGTGCCGCGCCCGTTTAGCCCCCTCGATCCGGCCGAACAAAAGCTGTTTTGGCATGCGGTGGCTGGGCATGTGGGCTACATGACCCAGCCAACGCAGCCTTGCCTGCCGGAGGAGCTCACTGATGGGACCTTGCCCAGATCTTTCAAGGATTTGTGAGCTCCTCACACAATCCAGCCTGGTTAAACCACAGGATGGATCGTAGGCAGGTTAGCCTAAATGTTTCTAACCGGCGAAGATGTTCCATTAAGGGGGTCCACGTTTCGCAAGCGTAGAGAAGGGAGGGAATGACCGTGGCCGAGAAGACCTGAAGCTTAGTGCGGAGCGACAGACCAGGTAGCTTCCACACAGCGTTACGCAACCGATGAAAATATATTGCCGCTCGACTGATTCGGAGTGAGATCTCTGCTGTTAAACTGGTCATAAGCACACTGCCCAGGTATGGGAGGCTGATGGTAAGGCCCCCACCTCTTAGTGGCACGCTCCAATCTCAGCAGCAGCGTCTCCAACTCCTCCTCTGAATGAGCAGCTATTACCAAATCATCGGCATACATAACGTGGTTGAGCAATAGGGAGCCATCCCTTGACCTCACCCGGGCATCGATCAGCCTCCAATTATATCTGTACCATATGGAGATTCCCCCGGTACAGCTATTGTACCGGGGGAATGAACACACACACACATGCACACACGCTCATGCACACACGCTCATGCACACACGCTCATGCACACACGCTCATGCACACACACACAAAGAAAAAGATCCCCCGTATAGCCTTATCAGACTGTAGGGGCAAGTGCTGTTAGCGAGCACCTATGAAGGCCGGTAACGGTACACGAGGGGGTGGGTGGCCAGCACCACGCCCGACCGCCTTTGTCTCCCTAGTGGCAATGTTTACACACCGCACCAGGTACTCATTTGAGGCTGAGTCGACCTAGGGGAGGCACGCGACCGGTTCAGATAATCGTCACTGGTCTTGGCCGTGAGCGGGAATCGAACCTGGGTCGCCGGGTTCATAGCGCAGCACGCTAACCGCTACGCTATCGCTCCCCACACGCACACATGAACACACGCACATGCGCACACACACGCACACATGAACACACGCACATTCACACACACGCACGCACACACGCACGCACAAACGCGCCGCCACGCTTCCCCGCACGCTCTGCAAATTAACTTATTTATTCGGGAACCTCTTAACATGCACCTGGGACGGTGACGATTTTCTCCAGTCATGCGTGTACGCTGTTACAATTTGTTCAAAAAGCATACTTCAGACGACATTGCCGTGTGAGTAGCTCGTGACTAGCAGGTGAATTATGCATTGCGTTATTGCGTCAACTTGCAACGCACCGCCGTGCAGTGTTTTATCATCGCTCTCGTAGAGGGAGCGAGAGGACGACTCGGAGAGAGAGAGAGAAAGGGTGACTCAGAGAGAGGGTGACTCAGAGAGAGAGAGAGAGGGTGACTCAGAGAGAGAGAGAAAAAGGGTGACTCCGAGAGAGAGAGTGGGTGATTCAGAGAGAGAGAGAGAGGGTGACTCAGAGAGAGAGAGAGGACGACTCAGAGAGAGAGAGAGAGAGGGGGTGACTCAGAGAGAGAGAGAGAGGACGACTCAGAGAGAGAGAGAAAAAGGGTGATTCAGAGAGAGAGGGTGACTCAGAGAGGGAGCGAGAGGGTGACTCAGAGAGAGAGAGGGTGACTCAGAAAGAGAGAGAGGGTGACTCAGAGAGAGAGAGAGAGGGTGACTCAGAGAGAGAGGGTGACTCAGAGAGAGAGAGGGTGACTCAGAGAGAGAGAGGGTGACTCAGAGAGAGAGAGAGAGGGTGACTCAGAGAGAGAGAGGGTGACTCAGAGAGAGAGGGTGACTCAGAGAGAGAGAGAGAGGGTGACTCAGAGAGAGAGAGGGTGACTCAGAGAGATATATAGAGAGAGGGTGATTCAGAGAGAGAGAGAGAGAGGGTGACTCAGAGAGAGAGAGAGAGGGTGACTCAGAGAGAGGGTGATTCAGAGAGAGAGAGAAAGGGGAGACGACTCGGAGAGAGAGAGAGAGAGGGTGACTCAGAGAGAGAGAGAGAGGGTGACTCAGAGAGAGAGAGGGTAACTCAGAGAGGGAGCGAGAGGACGACTCGGAGAGAGAGGACGACTCAGAGAGAGAGAGGGTGACCCAGAGAGAGAGAGGGTGCCTCAGAGAGGGAGCGAGAGGACGACTCAGAAAGAGAGAGGACGACTCGGAGAGAGAGAGAGGGTGACTCAGAGAGAGAGAGGGTGACTCAGAGAGAGAGAGAGGGTGACTCAGAGAGAGAGAGGGTGACTCAGAGAGAGAGGGTGACTCAGAGAGAGAGAGAGGGTGACTCAGAGAGAGAGGGTGACTCAGAGAGATATAGAGAGAGAGGGTGATTCAGAGAGAGAGAGAGGGTGACTCAGAGAGAGAGAGAGAGAGGGTGATTCAGAGAGAGAGAGAAAGGGGAGACGACTCAGAGAGAGAGAGGGTGACTCAGAGAGAGAGAAAGGGGAGACGACTCAGAGAGAGAGAGAGGGTGACTCAGAGAGAGAGAGAGGGTGACTCAGAGAGCGAGAAAGGGGGAACGACTCAGAGGCGCCAGGAGGAGGAACCACAGACGAGGAACGGGAAGGCAGCAGCAGCAGCAGACGCGCGATGAGTCGGAGCCCCCAACAATTTCCCACAAAGCCGTGCGGTGATCTGGGGGCGTTATCCACCCATCACGGCCCTCGCAGCCGCTCCTGACGGGTGCGTCGATCTTCACTGATGCCGTTCGTAGTCCACGGCGAAGTCTCGGAGCTACGCCCTTAAATTTCGATTTAAAGCTTTCGTGACTGCAGGGATTCATATTCTTGGTTCTTTCGGTAAAGTCACCGCGTAGAAGGGAAACAATAAAATAATCAAAATATGAAGCGATAAAATTCTCACGACGTTTCGACTGCAACACAAGCAATCATCATCAGGTGTGAAAGTTTCCTGCTGTGGTGGGGGGGGGGGGTTGGGGATTCACGGAACCTAACCCCCGCCCTCGTGTTCTTAGTCCTTGCTGTACAAGGCTAGACCTAATGCTGATCTCTGATGTTCATTGATCGTTTTTTTTTATAGAATCTGATTGTACATTTTTGATCAAGGGTAGAATAGCATATCCGAAATCTGGTTTCGGACATCAATGAAGTAATCACTGTTCTGTTGCTAGTGGTGTTCGTGAACTTCGTGTTCATTTATGTATCATGCACAGATTGAGTAATAGGTTTTTACCCTTTTATCTGGCACCAAAACTGACACCTTTATACAAGGGATCATGTTTGCAATAACCACAACGCAACTCTGATAATGATATTGGCACTGTCCTTGAATTTGATTGGTCCACACCCGAGACGGCTTTTCTTAGAGCCTAGTCTCCACTGGTGTGGGACCAGATGACGCCAAAAGGCGTACAACTCAAAAACAGCGCACCATCAGAGTATTGAGAGCTCGGGGTGAATTTTTACATTGAGACCTCCTTTGCCATAGGCAAGATATAGTAGTAATAGGTTTTTACCCTTTTATCTGGCACCAAAACTGACACCTTTATACAAGGGTTGAACCGCGGATGGAATGAATAGCAAACGGTGCATTTATTATGATTATGATGGCTCGTGATATTATTATCCGAGACCGCAAAACATTTGTCAGTATCAAAATATAAGAATAGATTTGACCCTTTCTGGCAATAATACAGGAGGTCCATAATAAACGTTTTCGGGGTTAGATGGCGTTATTTAGAAATGTGTCGTAACCCTCCACCACCCGACACGGCCAATCGGCAAAAAAAGTGTCACGTTGACAAAAGACAAAATAGTTCACTTACTTTAGCCCGCCGGTGTGTTGAAGAGTGAATCCACAACATTTACAGTTTTTTTGTGGATTCGCTCTTTGACCTTTACTATGAATAATTTATTATGAATAATATTGGTCGCGAAAGCCTACGTGTTAAAATACATGAGGTGTTAAGATGTTTAAACACCAAACTGAAACCTTTTTTGCAAGGAATTATGTCTGCATTCACCACACGTGCCTGTGGTGAACGTGCGAACAGAAACACGCTCCGGTAATCCATCATAGAGGTTTTATTTTGGGTTAGATCGCGTAAATATATAAATGTTGTGTTGTTAAAACCCGCCACCACCCAACACAGCCAACTAGTAAGGGTTTGTCACGTCAACAGAACGTGGCCAATTCGTCACCAGTACAGCACTAGTGTATAGTGTAGTGTATAGTGGAGTGTATAGGAGTGTAGTGTGTAGTAGTGTATAGTGTAGTGTTTAGTAGTGTATAGTGTAGTGTATAGTGTAGTCACTACACTATACACTACACTAAACACTACACTATACACTACACTGTAGTGTATAGTGTAGTGTATAGTGTTATAGTGTATAGTGTATAATAGTGTATAGTGTAGTAGTGTATAGTGTAGTGTAGTAGTGTATAGTGTAGTGTATAGTGTAGTAGTGTATAGTGTAGTAGTGTATAGTGTAGTGTATAGTGTAGTGCATAGTGCAGTGTATAGTAGTGTATAGTGTAGTGTATAGTGTAGTATACTAGTACAGCACACCGGTGTGTTTGGGAGCCAAGCCAACAACATATACAATCCGAGTACTCAGTTTGTAAATGTTGTGTGCTGTACCAGTATACTGAAGCAGACGGCTGAATGCACGCAAGTCCGTAGAGCAATTTGGGGGGGAAATAAAATAACACAAAACGAGGACACGCAACGAGAAGATGATTTGAAGGCAAAGCGGCGGTTCATTGGCAACATCGGCGGCAGCAGAATTGGGCCCTTGTTACACGCTTTCATTTAACTCACTCTGTTGTCGTTGTTGTATCTTCAAATCGTGTATTCTATCATAAAAATAATTATTTTTAAACATTCTTTTTTACATGTTATGTTTCGGCTTGGGTCTAGTTGTCCACGGTCAACTGACGTTGGATGTAATTGGCCACGGTCCCCTTACGGTGTGGCAAAGCTTCGAGGCCGCTCCCTGGAGTCGTGGAGTTCTGCCATTACGAGTACATTTCATTAAAGCGTGTTTTGAAAAAAGTTTTTTTTTTAAAAATATTACTTATTATTCTGATCTGTAATTCAACAAATGGTAACCTTGTGGGAGGTATGATGGAAGCCGAGCTCTTGATGGGAGGTGCAGCGTATCCTTGGATTGTTGGAAGGAATGTTCATGAAGCCCTCGAATAGAAAGCAACAGCAACAATGATAGTAAGCATTTTTTTTTTAAAAAATCTCAGGAATGTTTGGTTTAATAAATGATGAATCCGCCGGCACGAAACTAAGAATCACGGACATCATTGGCAAAGCGGGACCCGGGCATTTTAATGTTGGCACAACATTAGCATGAACATTTTCCTAAATATTTGCACAGAAACCAAATAGTTTCGAGGTGTAGAATGATGCCCTTGAGATTTATTTTTTTACGTTTACAAAACGAGGCAAAGTTGACGTGAAGAATCTGGAATGAGCATTATTATTTCGTGTCATGTATTGTTTAATCGAACTAGGGCCGTTATAATCTTGGTTCTTTCGGTAAGTCACGTTGAAGGGAAACAATAAAATATTAAAATATAAAACAATACAATTTTCACGACGTTTCGACTGCAACACTAGCAGTCATCATCAGGTGTGAAAAACACAGCAATCAGAAGCATCTCTTGCTGTGGTTTTCACACCTGATGATGATTGCTTGTGTTGCAGTCGAAACGTCGTGAGAATTTTATTGTTTTATATTTTTTTTATTTTATTGTTTCCCTTCTACGTGGTGACTTTCCCGAAAGAACCAAGAATATGAATCCCTGCAGTCACGAAAGCTTTAAATCAAAATTTAGGGCCGTTATCTTAAAGAGAGACTTCTTGCCTATTGCATCTGACAGTCCACCTGCATTCTACGTACAGTTCAGGTAGTCCCCGACTTACGATATTTCGATCTTACGATAGCGATATGACAAAATTGCAAAGTATTTTTAATTTCGCGCGGCAGGCAAACGCAGCAGCGTTACCAGGTACGATACTGTAACTTCATCATCGCCATCCTCCTCTTCCGACAACTAAGTCAATGTAGCCATCAACAACCTAACATCGTTCAAGTATGCAGGCGACGGACAGAATCTTGGCGAGTACAGTAGAATACGATACGTTACGATACGTTCAATGCGTGTATGATACGTAGCTTTAGCGATTTCACTTTAGGGTTACCGCGATACAATACTAAATTTTGATTTAAAGCTTTCGTGACTGCAGTAATTCATACTCTTAGCTCTTTCGGTAAAGTCACGTTGAAGGGAAACAACAAAATAATTAAAAATATATATATATATAAAACAATAAAAATTCTCACGACGTTTCGACCGCAACACAAACGGTCGTCATCAAACCGACACGCCTGATGACGACCGTTTGTGTTATGGTCGCGGCCGTGCACCCTGCCGAGGGGCCTCGTCGACGGCGACGGCGGCGATGACGACGGCGATGACGACGGCGGCGACGACGGCGATGACGACGGCGATGACGACGGCGATGACGACGGCGATGACGACGGCGCGTCTCTCCCCCCCTGCTACCGCAGCGCGCCACGGGCGACAGCGAGGACCCCGCCGAGACCCGCCGCCAGCTGGACGCCCGCCGGAGCCTGCAGCCAGCAGCCGCAGCCGCCGCGGGGGGAGGAGGGCGGCACGACGCCTCCGGGGACGACGCCTTCAGCAAGCAGCGCACGGCCGCCATCGCGCAGGTCGCCCGCTCCAAGGAGGTGAGCCTCGCCCGCGTCGCCACCGGCACGCGTCCCCGTGTCTCCTCGTCCCTCTCTCTCTCTCTCGCTCTCTCTCTTGCGTCCACTGTCCCCCGCGTCGTCTCCCGCGTCCTCGTTTCTCCCGGTCTCCTGGTCCCCACGTCTCCCCGCGTCCCCCCGCGTCTCAAGCAATTCCCAGGTCCCCGTGTCTCCACGCGCTCCCTGCCTGCCCGCCTGCCTGCCTGCCACCACCACCACCTGCGTCTCCGTATTTTTGTTTGCTTTGATGCATCTTGCTGCCCGCGTCAAACCGCAACGTGGGGGTTGTCTTTGAAGCTGATTGGTCCACGCCGGAGACGGCTTTTTCTCTGCGGCCTAGCCTCAAGCGGCGTCAGACCAGGGGGACGGCCAAAAAGGCGGACGGCACAAGGGCAATGCCACAATACGGGACGTTCCCTTCCAGCATCAAAATAAAATAATGGGTTGAGCTATTGACCTGTAGTTAACCTATTGTTATATTTTGATACTGGCGAGAAAGGCCCCCCCCATGTCTGTAAGCAGTGGCGTTTCATTTTTTCGAGTTGACGTTCCGTCCTTTCATCCAGCTAGCTGACCGACGCTGATCTCGTGTGCCCGTGACGTGGACCTTCAAATGCGCAGCGGGCCCGGGTGAACATATATACTACACTATACACTACACAATACACTACACAATACACTACTATACACTACACTATACACTACACTATACACTACACTATACACTACTATACACTACACTATACACTACACACTACTATACACTACACTATACACTACTATACACTACACTATACACTACACTATACACTACACTATACACTACTATACACTACACTATACACTACACTATACACTACTATATACTACACTATACACTACTATACACTATACACTACACTATACACTACTATATACACTACACTATACACTACACTATACACTACTATACACTACACTATACACTGCACTATACACTACACTATACACTACACTATACACTACACTATACACTACTATACACTACACTATACACTACTATACACTACACTATACACTACTATACACTACACTATACACTACACTACACACTACTATACACTACACTATACACTATTATACACTACACTATACCCTACACTATACACTACACTATACACTACTATACACTACACTATACACTACTATACACTACACTATACACTACACTACTATACACTACACTATACACTACTATACACTACTATACACTACACTATACACTACTATACACTACACTATACACTACTATACACTACACTGTACACTACACTATACACTACACTATACACTACTATACACTACACTATACACTACTATACACTACACTATACACTACACCAGGGGTCGGCAACCTATTGCTCACGAGCCAGATGTGGCTCTTTTGATGACTGCATCTGGCTCGCAAATACATCTTAGCTGACATTTCTTAACATGATAAGTAGTGAATAATTCCGCTGACATTAAAGTAAAACATTACAGAAATCACAGTGTTAAAAAATAACGTTTGAAATATAAAACATTCTCATGCATTTTAATCCATCCATCCATTTTCTACCGCTCCTGCTCAGGGTTGCAGGTGGCTGGAGCCAATCCCGGCTGTCCGACACCAAAACTCTATTTTTATTGGATAATTCGATAGCCCACGGGTCGTTGTGAGGTCAAGAAGTAAACTTCCGTCCTTTTGATGAAATAGTCAGCTAGCTAATTTATGCAGAGCAAACCCTTTTGATGAAGAAGATGGCGAAAAGAAAAAAAAGATGAGGAGTACCGCACATTTCAGCACGAATGGACGGAAGAATTCGCCTTTGTGGAGAGAGAGCAGGCTCTGCGGTGCGTCTAACATGCAGTGATAAAATTTCATCGATGAAACGGTCAAATGTAAAGCGGCACTTTGACACACGCCATGCTACATTTGCATCGAAATATCCAGCGGGGGACAGCAGAAAGAAGGCATGCGCCAAGAGAGCTACTGTCCAGAGCGCAAGCTAAGTCACTTCGTGTATGGACCAGACGAGGTGACGGGAATTCGGCTAGCTTTGCTGGTTCTTTAGCACTTGCGAGGAACGGGAAAGCCATTCACAGATGGGCGAGTATGCCAAGACATTCACGCTTGATGTGGCCAACAAACTTTTTGACGGCTTTTCGGAATAAAGACAAGATAATCAAACGAATAAAAGACATGCCCTTGTCAGCAAAAAAAAAACTGTTCACGATCGTACCGTAATGATGGCAAATCAAGTGGAGCAAGCACAAGTGAAGGACATAAACGCAGCGCCATGCTTTTCCCCTCGCTTTGGATGAGTCAACAGACGTAAGTCATTTTATCCCAGTTCAGTGCGATTGAAAGGTATGCTGCCGGTGACACACTGCGTGAGGAAAGTCTTGCTGTTTTGCCAATGAGGGGAGGGTTTATTCAAGTCTTTCATTGAGTTCGCTAAAGAAAAAAAAATCTACCGATGGATAAGCTTATTTCGGTGTGTACTGATGGTGCTCCGTGTGTGGTGGGGAAAAACCAGAGGATTTGTGGCCCTTCTTCGTCAACATGATAAAAGACCAATCCTAAGTCTTCACTGCATTCTACATCAGGAGGCGCTTTGTGCTCAAATGTGTGGTGAACAGCTTGGCGAGGTGATCTCACTGGTCATTCGGGTGGTCAACTTTATTGTTGCCCGAGCTTTAAAATGATCGCCAGTTTAAAACACTGCCGGATGAAGTTGGGAATCATTATGCCCGGTCTGCTTTTGCACAGCAACGTGCGTTGGTTGTCAAGAGGGAAGGTGCTCAGCCGTTTTGCGGCTTGCCTGAGCGAAATCCGGACTTTTCTTGAAATGAAAGATGTCGAGCATCCTGAGCTAGCTGACACTGAGTGGCTCCTGAAGTTTTACTATCTTGTGGACATGACTGGACATCTGAACCAGCTCAATGTGAAAATGCAAGGCATTGGAAATACAGTCTTATCCCTTCAACAAGCAGTGTTTGCATTTGAAAACAAGCTGGAACTCTTCATCGTGGATATTGAAACAGGTCGTTTACTGCACTTTGAAAAACTGAGAGAATTTAAAGATGCGTGCACAGCAAGTGACCCCATTCAACATTTTGATCTCCAGCAGCTAGCTGGCTTCACATCTGATCTCCAGCAGTCATTCAAAGCACGCTTTGGAGAATTCCGTGAATACACTCGTCTTTTCAAGTTCATCACTCATCCGCACGAGTGTGCAGTAAACAAAGCCGACCTGAGTTACATCCCTGGTGTCTCCATCAGAGATTTTGAGCTGGAAGTTGCCGACCTGAAGGCCTCAGACATGTGGGTGAATAAGGTCAAGTCACTGAATGAAGATTTGGAAAGACTTGAACGACAGCAAGCGGAGCTGGCGAGCAAACACAAGCGGACAGAAATGACAAAAACTTCAACCCGCAGACCAGCTGATTGTCAAAACATGGAACACGCTTCCTGTCACATACCACACACTGCAGCGTGTGAGTATTGCTGTATTGACCATGTTTGGTTCTACGTATTCATGTGAGCAGTCGTTCTCACATCTAAAAAACATCAAGACCAACCTACGATCCCGTTTAACGGATGAAAGCCTCAACGCCTGCATGAAGCTTAACCTCACCACGTATCAACCGGACTACAAAGCCATCAGCAAACCATGCAGCACAAGAAGTCTCGTTAATGGTAAGAAGTATTTTATTCATTATTGGTTGTTGGTATAACAACGTTATTAAAAAGGATACATTCAGAGACTTATTTTATTCTAAAATTGGTGGTCTTAGTTAAAAATACACGCATTTAGTTGTATTCAGTGTTAAAAAATATTATATGGCTCTCACGGAAATTTATTTTAAAATATGTGGCTTTCATGGCTCTCTCAGCCAAAAAGGTTCCCGACCCCTGCACTACACTATACACTACACTATACACTACACTAAACACTACACTACTATACACTGCTATACACTACACTATACACTACACATTGAGCTCTATGGAGGCCCGTCGTTAAGAGGGGTGGTCGTTAAGAGGGGTTCTATTCTACACTAATATACACTACACTACTATACACTACACTACTATATACTACACTACTATACGCTGCTATACACTACACTATATACACTACGCTACACACTATACATTGAGCTCTATGTAGCGATGATTCGTTAGCAGGAGTGGTCGTTGAGAGGGCTTCTACTGTGGTACGTTGTGCTCTTTTACCACGTAAGGCTCACTGAGCTATGTAGCTCCCTTCCAGGAACGGCCCGGCCACAAGTGATAGCCCAACGAAGTGGCTCATCACCCGTCACCATCACGTGTGACCTTTACGGCAGCCAAATGCCCTTGAACGCGTGACGTCGGTGAAAAATGTGGAGGCGAAAAATCCACACGAACGCGGGCAGAGAGGGAGATAAAGTCCGCCGGACGTGGTGTTAGAACCACCCCCCCCCCCCCCCAGCCACTCGTGTGCCCTCCTGGCCTCCGCAGGCAGGCGCTCGCTAACGGCGGTCGCCCCCACCGCTACGCGGGGGATCTTGGTCTTTCGCGGTGTCAAGATGCGAATGTCTCGCGGCCAGGTGCCCCCAAAACGCGACAGGGAGAGAGAGAGACTCGCAAACCCCAAATACGCCACGGGCGTCGGTGTCGGCATTGAACCCGCGACCGACCTCTTGCGCGCCAGGCCAGGTGGTCAAGCGTCCCTCCTCCCGGCCGGGGCCGCCGCCCGCACGTCACGCCGTGAACGTCACACACACGCGTGTGACACACGCATGTGTGTGACGCGCGTGTGTGTGTGACACGCGTGTCACACACACACGCGTGTTTGACGGGGGCGTGTTCGCGTCGCCGTGAAAAAAAACCCAAAAAAACCCGCGCCCGCTCATTCCGCAACCGTGTCTCGGTTTTTGTTTTTGGAGCGTCGTCGTCGCGCTGACGGGAGGTCATGGGTCACGCTCCCGGGCCGGTGCCGTGGGTTGAGCGGCCCGAGGTCGGCCGGCAGATGTGCCGGCCGTGACCCCCTCGCACTCCCCCCTCCATCCCACCCCGCCCCGCGCCGCGCGTTCGGAGCGAACGCTCGGTACGAGCGACACGGCAAGCCGCGGGCGTGACACACGCACGTGACACACGCACGTGACACACACGTGTGTGTGACACACGTGTGTGACACGTGTGTCGTTGACCTGCACGCGCTTCTGCGGTCCTTGACGATTGCCGTGCCTGCCGGGGGGAGGGGAGGGGAGGGAGGGGATGAGCGTTGTTCATTGATTTCGTGGTTTTTTTTTTGTTGTTGCTCTTGTTTTATATTTATATTGCTAAACGGGCCAGTAAATAATTAAGCAGCGCTCGGATCGGCGGCGGGACGCGTTCGTCCGGAGGTGACCCCCCTCCCCCTCCCCCCCCCCCCACGGGCCCTCGTACAGCACACGCACGTACACGCATGCACGCTTCGCGATTGCGTGCGCGTGCATGCGCGTGCGTTCATGCGCGTGTGTTCGTGCGTGCGTGTGTTCATGCGCGTGTGTTCGTGCGTGCGTGTGTGTCCGTGTGCACACCCGGGAGGGTGAGCCCCGCGCCACGAACCCCGGGGCGAACCGAGTTCGATTCCCGCCCACGGTCCCACCACCAGTACCCGGTGCGGTGTGTGTAGTGAGCATCGCCACCGGGGAGACAAAGGCGGCCGGGCGTGGTTGCTGGCCACCCGCCCACCTCGCGTGCCACGTCGCCGGCCTCCGTCGGTGCTTCTCGCTAGCAGCACTCGGTCCCGACAGTCTGTTAAAGGCTGTTACGGGGGGCGGGGGAGGAGGATCTTAGCCTTTGTGTGAACAAATGGGCGAATGGACGATTCGCTAAAGACAACACTCCGTCAGGCTTACGGCCTCCCTCCGGAGTGCGAGTCCGATCCCTTAGCCGCAGGGCCTCGCCGACGGGCGAGGTCGATTTCGCGAAAAAGCACCGCAGAGTGGTGGCGCTGAGGATGAGTGAGCGAAGGAAACAGAAAAAGGCCGCGGACAACGCGTTATTATTATTATTTTTATTATTTTTGTCGCCTTTCAAACAGCAGAGGAACGGGAGAAACGCACGAGGAGGGCTCAGGCGGTACAACACGACGGAGGGTCCCGGGTTTCCGACCGAGATCAAAGTGGCTACGGTGGCTAGGAGATGTTAACTACCTCGCCTAATATGCAGGAGGTCGTGGGTTCCATCCAGAACTTGACGCCTGCTGCTGCTGCTGTATATTTGAAGTTTGCGTGTCTCTCTCTCTCTCTCATCATCATCACGGTGGCTAGGAGATGTTAACTACTTCGCCTGGTGCACAGGAGGTCGTGGGTTCGATCCCGACCCTGACGCCTGCTGCTGCTGTATATTTGGAGTTTGTGTGTCTCTCTCCCTCTCCCCGTGGTCGCGTGGATTTTTTCTCCGGGTCCTCTGGGTTTTCCCTCCGCATTTTAGAATCGAGTTCAGGCGTAGCGTTGAAGTTTCGCCGATGTACATTTCCAGACGGCGGCGGCGGCGGCGATGGAGCCGCGTCGCTCAGCTGTCATTTCGTGGCAGCCAGGTCTGGCAAAGAGTTAGATTGCTCAGTTCAAATTATTCTCATAATAAAAAAAATGGTTCTCAGTCGTAGCTTTAAGCGGGCTCGGGATGTGCACGCGGGACGGGACGGGACGATGACCGACGGTCGAGGCAGAGGGCTGAGCGGCAGCCGCGCGCAAGCTCGCACAGACCCTCAGCGGCGCACCACCCCTGGTGGAGGTGGTGAGCGAGTCGAGTGGCCTCGTGCAGGAGGAGCGAGGAGGACGTTGGCATCGCGTGCGCTGGATTCGAGGGAAGCAGTCCGCGCGGCGAAGACAGAGATCCCCCGTGCAGCCTTGACAGACTGTAGGGGGCAAGTGCTGTTAGCGAGCGCCTACGAAGGCCGGTTAACGGTGCACGAGGCGGTGGGTGGCCAGCTACCACGCCCGACCGCCTTTGTCTCCCCCAGTGGCGATGTTTGCTGCACACCGCGCCGGGTACTCATTTGAGGCCGAGTCGACCTGGAGGAGGCCCAAGACCAGTTCAAATAATCGTTCCGCAGCTGATCAGGCGGGACCACGGGCGATTGAGTTCATTTAATGTCGTCATGATTTGAAGCTTTCGCAGCTGCAAATATTTAACGCTTCCGCCGCTAATAAATATTCAAGCCTGTGGACACACACACACACGGCAACTGGGCAACCGTGATGCTCCTCTGCACGTGCTCAAATCGTTTGAGAGTAATGCCACCGCGATTCACCAATCACGGCCCTCTCCCGGGGGGACGTGACGTCACGCCACCCAACAGACAGCCGCGAGGCTGTTTAGGGGGCCACTCGCTCGGCTTTGTCCACGTCAGTGTAGTGTATAGTGTGTAGTGTATAGTGTAGTGTAGTGTATAGTGTAGTGTGTAGTGTAGTGTGTAGTGTAGTGTATAGTGTAGTGTGTAGTGTAGTGTGTAGTGTAGTGTGTAGTGTATAGTGTGTAGTGTAGTGTGTAGTGTAGTATGTAGTGTAGTGTATAGTGTAGTGTATAGTGTAGTGTATAGTGCAGTGTGTAGTGTCATGTATAGTGTAGTGTATAGTAGTGTATAGTGTAGTGTAGTATAGTGTAGTGTATAGTAGTGTATAGTGTAGTGTATAGTGTAGTGTATAGTGTAGTGTGTAGTGTAGTGTATAGTGTAGTGTATAGTAGTAGTGTGTAGTGTAGTGTGTAGTGTCATGTATAGTGTAGTGTATAGTAGTGTATAGTGTAGTGTATAGCGTAGTGTATAGTGTAGTGTATAGTAGTGTATAGTGTAGTGTATAGTGTAGTGTATAGTGTAGTGTATAGTGTAGTGTATAGTGTAGTGTGTAGTGTAGTATATGGTAGTGTATAGTGTAGTGTATAGTTGTGTATAGTGTAGTGTATAGTAGTGTGTAGTGTAGTGTATAGTAGTGTATAGTGTAATGTATAGTAGTGTATAGTGTAGTGTATAGTAGTGTATAGTGTAGTGTATAGTAGTGTATAGTGTAGTGTATAGTGTACTGTATAGTAGTGTATAGTGTAGTGTATAGTAGTGTATAGTGTAGTGTATAGTATAGTAGTGTATAATTTAGTGTATAGTGTAGTGTATAGTATAGTAGTGTATAATATAGTGTAGTGTATAGTGTAGTGTATAGTGTAGTATGCTAGTACAGCACACCGGTGTGTTGGAGAGCCAAGCCCCCAGCATTTACAATCTTGAGTACGACTTTCAAAAACGTCGTTGTCCTTCCCACTCCACCCCACACCTCGGATGTTAGCACAGTCGGCTAATATCGTCGGTGCGGGAGAAGTTCAACGTAGAACTATAACGTGAGAGCGAGAGGCGCCAGAAGTAATAATAAAAGGTACAGGTGGGAGCACTGGGGGAGCCAGTGATCCGATCTAAATTAGGGATTTCGATCGGATCATTGGGGTTTATTAGTAATAAATCGGAATTTTGCGACCCCCACTGCCACTGTGTAGCATATCATTACGTGCCAGGGACTCTATGAGATGATAGGACAATAGTCTGAGTCCACAGTTGGCAATAAGTAACGGCAAAGCGGTTATAAGTGACTCACAGAATTGTGCGCAGTTGCGTATACAGCAGGACACGACTTCCCTGAAGGCATCAACACCTTCAGCGAGCGCGATGGCGATCACTAACAACGCGGTTCGCAATTCGACCCTCGATCGGCTGGGCCATCGCCGCACACGCGTCGGATAAAAATCAAGGGACAACTCCTTACTTATTACTAACAACTATTTACTTACTAACAACTCCTTACTCACTAACAACTCCTTACTTATTCTTAGTTTTTTCGGTAAAGTCACGTTGAAGAGAAACAACAAAATAACAAAATATATTTATTTAATATATATTTTGTTATTTTGTTGTTTCTCTTCAACGTGACTTTACCGAAAAAACTAAGAATATGAATTACTGCAGTCACGAAAGCTTTAAATCAAAACTCCTTACTTACCAACAACTCCTTACTCACTAACAACTCCTTACTTACTAGCAACTCCTTACTTACCAACAACTCCTTACTTACTAGCAACTCCTTACTCACTAACAACTCCTTACTCACGAACAACTCCTTACTAACAACTCCTTACTTACTAGCAACTCCTTACTAACAACTCCTTACTAACAACTCCTTACTTACCAACAACTCCTTACCAACAACTCCTTACTAACAACTCCTTGCTTATTGCTAGCAACTCCTTACTAACAACTCCTTACTTACTAACAACTCCTTACTCACTAACAACTCCTTACTTACTAACAACTCCTTACTAACAACTCCTTACTTACTAACAACTCCTCTATCATTTCTCATTGCTGGAGGGGTTTCCCCCCCCCCCATACCTGAAAATCCTGGCTCCGCCATTGGGTTGAAATAAACCCAATTTTTTTTTTAGTCTCGGCGGCAGACGCGAACGCACGCGGGCAAATCGAAAAATGAATTCCAAACAAAAGCACGTGGCATCAAGGAGGGTGCCAGGAACACCCCCCCTCCCCCCCCCCGAAAAAAAAACAACCACTTAGTTGGCAGGTGCAAGACATCTCCATGTTCCGGTTTAAATATCGAGGGGGCATGAAGTGCATTGCACGGTTGAGCTCATTGTGACCCTGTGAATGTCAAGGCACCGCTGGACTTTTAAATGCGTAGCTCTCTCTCAGAAGCGGACTGGCCGTCGCACGTGATAGCTCAACGAAGTGGGCTTCATCTTCTTTGGTTCTTTCGGTAAGGTCACGTAGAATGAGAATAAAATAATAAAATAACACGATAAAATTCTCACGACGTTTCGGCCAGAACGCAAGCGGCCGTCTTCAGGTGAAAGGTACAGACCTGTCGGGACAACAGAGCTTCAATGAAACGTCGTGAGAATTTTATTGTGTTGTTTTATTATTTTATTCTCATTCTACGTGACCTTACCGAAAGAACCAAAGAAGATGAATCCTAGCAGTCACGGAAGTGGGCTTATCGTTGCGTGGGCATTCATGGCGGCAAAATGTTCTGAACGCGCGACGTTTTGTCGAAAGGTGGAGAGAGGACCGGGAGGAAAATCCACGCGCCCGGGGTTAGAGAGAGAAACATTCAAACTCCAAACACACAGGCATCCGGGTCGCGATCGAACCCACGACCTCCTGTATACCAGGCGAGGTAGTTAACATCTCCTAGCCACCGTGATGATGATGTTGCTGAGAGACACGCAAACTCCAAATATACAGCAGCAGGCGTCGTCACGGTCGGGATCGAACCCAGGACCTCCTGTACACCAGGCGAGGTTGTTAACATCTCTCCACGGGGTGAGAGAGAGAGACACGCAGACTCCAAATATACAGCAGGCATCGTCAGGGTCGCGATCGAACCCACGACTTCCTGTGTACCAGGCATGGTAGTTAACATCTCCTAGCCACCGTGATGATGATGAGAGAGAGATCGAACCCACGACCTCCTGTATACCAGGCGAGGTAGTTAACATCTCGTAGCCACCGTGGTGCCCTAACAATACAGAGTTGCATTGGAAGTGGCCAGACAAGCACAATCCAGTGCTGAACACACGTCGCACCATCTTTTAAGTGCGAGTCGGCCTCGGTGAAGCGCAGGACTGCTTCAAATATTCGCCGCTGCCATTGGCGGTGAGCGGGAGACGAAGTCGAGTCGCCGGGTTTCAAGCAGCTGTGCGCTCACCGCCGTGCCAACGCACGCACACAGACACGCGCACGCGCAGACACACACACACACAGACTCACACGCAGACACACAACAACAACAACCGCCATTCGCCACTAAGTGGCGGTGACGTCACCACGACGCTTGTGCCAGGCTATGTGCACGTCGAGGCCACGTGAAGTGTCGAAGGCCCGCTGGCAGGAGGTCACGGGGCAGACCCAGGTGCCACGGGTCGACTGACTGAGATGAGTGGCTGATGCGCCACCTGTGCCCCCTACTGTGCCAACAGATGGGGCACAGACACAGAAAGACAAAGACAAAGATCCTCCATATAGCCTTAACAGACTGTAGGGGCAAGTGCTGTTAGCGAGCACCTATGAAGGCCGGAACGGTACACGAGGGGGTGGGTGGCCAGCACCACGCCCGACCGCCTTTGTCTCCCTAGTGGCAATGTTTACACACCGCACCAGGTACTCATTTGAGGCTGAGTCGACCTAGGGGAGGCCCGGGACCGGTTCAGATAATCGTCACTGGTGTTGGCCGTGAGCGGGAATCGAACCCGGGTCGCCAGGTTCATAGCGTAGCGCGCTAACCGCTACACTATCGCTCCCCACTACAGACACACACACACGCACAGACACAGACACGCACGCACAGACACACACACAGACACACACACAGACACGCGCACACACACGCACAGACACGCACGCACAGACACACACACAGACACACACACAGACACGCGCACACACACGCACAGACACGCACGCACAGACACACACGCACAGACACACACACAGACACACACACAGACACACACACAGACGCACACACAGACGCACACACAGACACACACACACACGCACACACGCACGCACGCACACACGCACACACGCACGCACGCGCTGAAGAATAACCTCGGAGTGAATGTCGATGCGGTGCTCCCGATGTCATATCGCCACTAAATCTCAAATATTGAGAAGACGTGGGAAAAAACTTTATTTGGCAATTTAGCGGAACCTGTTCATTGTAGATATGGAGCCGGGGGGGGGGGGGGGGGGTGGGGGGGAGCGGGCGCGGGCTCGAGTGTAAATCCCCGCCGTAATAATTCGAGCCGCGGCGCGTGGCACGTGCCACGTGCCACGTGCCACGTGCCACGTGCCCCCCCCACGATGCGTCGTGCGGGGCGGCGCTGACGCCTTCGGCGTCGCTCGCGACAGCGCCCCCCCCCCTCCGCTGAGAGTTCCGGGCGTGGCTGTCGCCTCTCCGGCGCTCGAGAGGGCTCCTGCTCCTGCTGCTCCTGCTGCTACTCCTGCTGCTGCTCCTGCTGCTCCTGCTGCTGCTCCTGCTGCTCCTGCTGCTGCTGCTCCTGCTGCTGCTGCTCCTGCCGCTGCTGCTCCTGCTGCTGCTGCTGCTCCTGCTGCTGCTGCTCCTGCCGCTGCTGCTCCTGCTGCTGCTCCTGCTGCTGCTGCTGCTGCTCCTGCTGCTGCTCCTGCTGCTGCTCCTGCTGCTGCTCCTGCCGCTGCTGCTCCTGCTACTGCTGCTGCTGCTCCTGCTGCTGCTCCTGCTGCTGCTGCTGCTGCTGCTCCTGCTGCTGCTGCTCCTGCTGCTGCTGCTCCTGCCGCTGCTCCTGCTGCTGCTCCTGCTGCCGCTGCTGCTGCTGCACCCCGACGCCAGAATCAATCAAGCCCTGGAAATTGCGTCCCGTGATTGGCATCGCTCGGCCAGGGACCCCCCGCCCCCCCCCCCCCCCATCTCTCGTCCCCCCCGCCCCACCTTCCCTCCCTCATCCTCCCCCTTCAGAGGAGGGTGAAGGGCCCCCGAGGAGCCCCCCCCCCCCCCCCCCGGCGTTCTGTCCACGTGAGCGACGTGAGGACGAAACCAGCGAGCGTAGAACTTATTTTGCAGCGTACGAAGCCGACCGTGCTGATTGGAGGGATGGGCGGGCGGGCGGGCGGGCGGGCAGCTAAACACCAAAAGCAGTTCCTAAGGAATGGGAATACGTGACGCTGGGGGGAGACCTCCAGCGGTAGGACGTGTTTCTTAGCATGTTAAAACAAAACAGCAAAAAACTCGCGACTTTTTAATGCCCTGGGGAAGATTATTATTATTATTATTTTTTTCTTTTTACAGATTTTGTACGTATGCACGTCGCTGGCTTCGGGCCTGCCTTTCCTAAGCGCCACGCGGCTGCGTGAATATTCGATTGACTTGGCGCGACACGGCACAAACTGCGGAGGCACGTGGAGCGGTTGTTTGATTCGAAAGTTTTAAAGTCACATAATTTTACCGTGAATTATTGGCAGTTGTTCGGTAGAGCCGCTTTGCCCGGGCAGGCCCGATGGGCAATCGGAATATTTTTTCAGAATGAGAATATTTATTTATACTGGAGGAATCCGATGAGCTGTAAAGCTCTTTTTCGCAGATGTCCTGTAGGTGCACGGGGTAAGAACGTCACAACGACACACAATACAAAAAAAAACACGATAGCCAGCAAATAAATCACCCAAACATTAAAAAGTAACTCAACCATCCCCATCCTACCAGGCAAAGCCCATTGAGGTTTTATCTTATATTTCAGACGTGCCCAGGCCACAAACGATGGCTCAGCAAAGGGGACAATGCACCAACGTCTATATAATCTCAAGGCATGTTTCTAAACGTGGAGGGGAGGTGGTTAACATCTCACCACGGGGAGAGAGAGAGAGAGAGACACGCAAACTTCAAATTCACAGCAGGCTTTGTCAGGGTCGGGATCGATCCCACGACCTCCTGCATACCAGGCGAGGTAGTCAACATCTCCTAGCCACCGTGATGATGATGATGATGAGAGAGAGACACGCAAACTTCAAATTCACAGCAGGCTTTGTCAGGGTCAGGATCGATCCCACGACCTCCTGCATACCAGGCGAGGTAGTTAACATCTCCTAGCCACCGTGATGATGATGATGAGAGAGACACGCAGACTCCAAATTTACAGCAGCAGGCATCGTCAGGGTCGGGATTGAACCCACGACCTCCCCCCGCATGCCAAGGCTGCGGCGTCCGTTTCGCAGGAAGCTGGTGGCAAAAACCACCACCACCACCACAGCAACAACAACAACAGCGACAACATCTTCGGCGACTCTTCGCCGGGTCTGGGTTCAGCAGCCCCAAAGCGACTCGTTTTGGTTTCGGGGGGCGGCGTGGGGGGGCGCGCGAGGGATGCATCCCGGGATGACAGCGCCGCATGCAGATGGTACAGAGGGCAGAGGGAGTCGGCCACTTAAATTCACACCTGTTGGCCGCCGCAGCAAGAACCTTTCACCTGGAGAAGGCCGTGCTTTTGGCGTCTTCTGGTCCAACACCAGTGGAGACTAAGGGCTCTAAGAAAAGCCGTCTCGGGTGTGGACCAATCAAATTCAAGGACAGTGCCAATATTATTATTATCAGAGTTGTCTCTTTTGTTTGCATTTTGACTGCTTGTGTTGTGGTTATTCCCAACATGATGCCTTGAATAAAGGTGTCAGTTTTTGTGCCAGTTAAAAGGGTAAAAACCTATTACTATATCTTGTTACTGGCAAAGGAGGTCTCATAATGTTAATGCTCACCCCGAGCCCCCAATACTCTGATAGTGCGCTGTTTTTGAGTTGTACGCCTTTTGGCGTCTTCTGGTCCAACACCAGTGGAGACTAGGCTCTAAGAAAAGCCGTCTCGGGTGTGGACCAATCAAATTCAAGGACAGTACCAATATTATTATTATCAGAGTTGTCTCTTTTGTTTGCATTTTGACTGCTTGTGTTGTGGTTATTGCAAACATGATGTGTCAGTTTTTGTGCCAGTTAAAAGGGTAAAACCTATTACTAAGGCCGCTTGTGCTGTGGCCGAAACGCCGTGAGAATTTTATAGTGTGATTTTATTATTTTATTGTTTTTTTTCATTTTATTCTCATTCCACGTGGTGACTTTGACCGAAAGAAAGAACCAAAGGCGCAGCAGGAGCCGTTGGCGAGCACCTGTGAAGGCGGGTGGGTGGTGTGGCCGGGTTTCCAAATACAAAGATCCCCCGTGTAGCCTCAACAGACTGCGGGGGCAAGTGCCGTTAGCGAGTAGCACCCTGTGAAGGCCGTAACTTTACGCGAGCGGGTCGGTGGGTGGGCGGGCAGAAACCCCGGGCCCGGCCGCCTTTGTCTCCCCGGTGAGCGATGTTTACACAGCGCACCAGGTGCTCATTTGAGGCTGAGTCGATCCAGGTGGAGGCCCAGGACCGGTTCGTGAAATCGTCACCGGTGTTGGTGGCCGCGAGCGGGAATCGAACCCCGGGTTTGCCGGGTTCGTAGGGCGACGCACTCGCCATTGCACGAACGCTTAACCACAAACAACAACAAAACAAAGAGACATATCTTCTTTGGTTCTTTCGGTAAAGTCACCACGTAGAATGAGAATAAAATAATAAATTGATAAAATAAAATAACACAATAATATTCTCACGACGTTTCGGCCACAACACAAGCGGCCTTCATCAGGTGAAGGGACGAGACTGTCTGGTAGGACAGCGCTGGAGTGAAAAAAGCCACGTTCAGATCACGGCCTTTAAGCTGTGTGAGAGGAACAAAGCGCCCTCAACTTTAGCACGCGCTTTGTTCCTCTCACACAGCTTAAAGGCCGTGATCTGAACGTGGCTCTTTCACTCCAGCGCTGTCCTACCAGACAGTCTCGTCCCTTCACCTGATGAAGGCCGCTTGTGTTGTGGCCGAAACGTCGTGAGAATATTATTGTGTTATTTTATCAATTTATTATTTTATTCTCATTCTACGTGACTTTACCGAAAGAACCAAAGAAGATGAATCATTGCAGTCACGAAAGCTTTAAATCGAAAGAGACATATCCTCCGTGTAGCCTGAACAGACTGTTGGGGCAAGTGCTGATAGCGAGCAGCGCCTATGAACTCGGCACTGCCCGCCGTGATTTATTTTCATGATTGCAAGCGGAGAAAGTAATACGTTTTTTTTTTGTACAGGGTGCTTAAAAAAATGTTTTTTTACACTTATGTGGGGCTATCGTGTTTATTGAAAGAAAACAAAACGGATAAGACACTGTGACATGATAACAAATGTTATAAGCTACAAAAAAAGTCAAAAAGATTCCAGGCTATGCGTTGGCATGGCCCGGAATTTTCTCTAGGCAATGGCGGAGCCAGGATTTTCTGGTGGGGGGGGGGGGACAGCAACCCCTCCAGTAGTAAAAAATGATAGAGGAGTTGTTAGTAAGTAAGGAGTTGTTAGTGAGTAAGGAGTTGTTAGTAAGGAGTTGTTAATAAGGAGTTGTTAGTAAGGAGTTGTTAGTAAGTAAGGAGTTGTTAGTAAGGGGTTGTTGGTAAGTAAGGAGTTGTTAGTAAGTAAGGAGTTGTTGGTAAGTAAGGAGTTGTTAGTGAGTAAGGAGTTGTTAGTAAGGAGTTGTTAGTAAGTAAGGAGTTGTTAGTAAGTAAGGAGTTGTTAGTAAGTAAGGAGTTGTTAGCAAGGTGTTGTGAGTAAGGAGTTGTTAGTAAGGAGTTGTTGGTGAGTAAGGAATTGTTAGTAAGTAAGGAGTTGTTAGTAAGTAAGGAGTTGTTAGTAAGTAAGGAGTTGCTAGTAAGTAAGGAGTTGTTAATAAGTAAGGAGTTGTTAGTAAGTAAGGAGTTGTTAGTAAGTAAGGAGTTGTTAGTAACTAAGGAGTTGTTAGTGAGTAAGGAGTTGTTAGTGAGTAAGGAGTTGTTGGTAGGTAAGGAGTTGCTAGTAAGTAAGGAGTTGCTAGTAAGTAAGGAGTTGCTAGTAAGGAGTTGAGTAAGGAGTTGTTAGTAAGGAGTTGTTGGCGAGTAAGGAGTTGTTAGTAAGTAAGGAGTTGTTAGTAAGTAAGGAGTTGTTAGTAAGTAAGGAGTTGTTAGTAAGGAGTTGTTAGTAAGGAGTTGTTAGTAAGTAAGGAGTTGTTAGTGAGTAAGGAGTTGTTAGTGAGTAAGGAGTTGTTAGTAAGTAAGGAGATGTAAGTAAGGAGTTGTTAGTGAGTAAGGAGTTGTTAGTAAATAAGGAGTTGTTAGTGAGTAAGGAGTTGTTAGTAAGTAAGGAGTTGTTAGTAAGGAGTTGTTAGTGAGTAAGGAGTTGTTAGTAAGTAAGGAGTTGTTAGTAAGTAAGGGGTTGTTAGTAAGTGAGGAGTTGTTAGTAAGTGAGGAGTTGTTAGTGAGTAAGGAGTTGTTAGTAAGTAAGGAGTTGTTAGTAAGTGAGGAGTTGTTAGCAAGTAAGGAGTTGTTAGTAAGGAGTTGTTAGTGAGTAAGGAGTTGTTAGTGAGTAAGGAGTTGTTAGTAAGTAAGGAGTTGTTAGTGAGTAAGGAGTTGTTAGTAAGTAAGGAGTTGTTAGTAAGGAGTTGTTGGTGAGTAAGGAGTTGTTAGTAAGGAGTTGTTAGTAAGGAGTTGTTAGTAAGTAAGGAGTTAGTAAGTAAGGAGTTAGTAAGTAAGGAGTTGTTAGTAAGGAGTTGTTAGTAAGCAAGGAGTTGCTAGTGAGTAAGGAGTTGTTAGTGAGTAAAGAGTTGCTAGTAAGTAAGGAGTTGTTAGTGAGTAAGGAGTTGTTAGTAAGTAAGGAGTTGTTAGTAAGTAAGGCGTTGCTATTAAGTAAGGAGTTGTTAGTGAGTAAGGAGTTGTTAGTAAGTAAGGAGTTGTTATTAAGTAAGGAGTTGTTATTAAGTAAGGAGTTGTTAGTAAGTGAGGAGTTGTTAGTAAGTGAGGAGTTGTTAGTAAGTAAGGAGTTGTTATTAAGTAAGGAGTTGTTAGTAAGTAAGGAGTTGGAGTTGTTAGTAAGTAAGGAGTTGTTAGTAAGTAAGGGGTTGTTATTAAGTAAGGAGTTGTTAGTATGTAAGGAGTTGCTAGTAAGTAAGGAGTTGTTAGTGAGTAAGAAGTTGTTAGTAAGTAAGGAGTTTTTCGTAAGTAAGGAGTTGTTAGTAAGTAAGGAGTTGTTATTAAGTAAGGAGTTGTTAGTAAGTGAGGAGTTGTTAGTAAGTAAGGAGTTGTTATTAAGTAAGGCGTTGTTAGTAAGTAAGGAGTTGGAGTTGTTAGTAAGTAAGGAGTAGCTAGTAAGTAAGGAGTTGGAGTTGTTAGTAAGTAAGGAGTTGTTAGTAAGTAAGGAGTTGTTAGTAAGTAAGGAGTTAGTAAGTAAGGAGTTGGAGTTGTTAGTAAGTAAGTAGTTGTTAGTGAGTAAGGAGTTGTTAGTAAGTAAGGAGTTGTTAGTAAGTAAGGAGTTGTTAGTGAGTAAGGAGTTGTTATTAAGTAAGGAGTTGTTATTAAGTAAGGAGTTAGTGAGTAAGGAGTTGTTAGTGAGTAAGGAGTTGTTAGTGAGTAAGGAGTTGTTATTAAGTAAGAAGTTGCTAGTAAGTAAGGAGTTGCTAGTAAGTAAGGAGTTGTTAGTGAGTCAGGAGTTGTTAGTAACTAAGGAGTTGTTAGTGAGTAAGGAGTTGTTAGTAATAAGGAGTTGTTAGTAAGTAAGGAGTTGTTAGTAAGTTAGGAGTTGTTAGTAAGGAGTTGTTAGTAAGTAAGGAGTTGTTAGTAAGTAAGGAGTTGCTAGTAAGTAAGGAGTTGTTAGTAAGTAAGGAGTTGTTAGTAAGTAAGGAGTTGTTAGTGAGTAATTAGTTGTTAGTGAGTAAGGAGTTGTTAGTAAGTAAGGAGTTGTTAGTAATGACTTGTTAGTAAGTAAGGAGTTGTTAGTAAGGAGTTGTTGGTGAGTAAGGAGTTGTTAGTAAGTAAGGAGTTGCTAGTAAGTAAGGAGTTGTTAGTAATAAGTAAGGACTTGTCCCTTGCTTTTTATCTGACGCGTGTGCGGCGATGGAGCAGACATCGATCGAGGGTCGAATTGCGAACCGCGTTGTGTGATCGCCATCGCGCTCGCTGAAGGTGAATGCCTTCAGGGAAGTCGTGTACTTTGTACGCAACTGCGCACAATTCTGTGAGTCACCTATAACCACTTTGCCGTTACTTATTGCCAATTATGGACTCAGACTATTGTCCTATCATCTCATAGAGTCCCTGGCACGTAATAATATGCTACACAGTGGCAGTGGGGGGTCGCAAAATGGCGATTTATTACTAATAAACCCCAATGATCCGATCGAAATCCATAATTTAGATCGGATCATTGGGGTTTATTAGCACCCCCCCTACCCCCCCCCCCCCCCCCCCACTGGCTCCGCCAGTGTCTCCAAGTGATCTCTGGAGCCCGGAGGCAGCACGTTTCTCCTGGTGTTAAAAGTTTTATTTTTTAAAGCACCCTGTATATAGCGCCGTTCACGCAAGGGCCTAATGATGATAATTCATATAAATGTATAAAGGGCCCTTAAACAATCGTTTGTCAGTGCCTCACAGCGCTTTGCAACATGATACCAGTAAAAAAAAAATACCAAAATACCCTTGACATTAAAACTGAGAGCAAAACACAACCCCCTTCACACGGACGAATTTCGCGAGAGATGGTGAACGTGGTTTTCAAACCTAACGGACCGGCGGTGAAAGGCATTCCTCAACGCGAGAGTCACCGACGACAGCTCCTTATCGCCTACCGAAACAAATCCACGCACTTTTTCGGCGATAAACAAAGTAACACCTGCGTTCCCCGAAATGCGTCGGTTATTAATTTGCCGTGGCAATTATTTTTCTCCCCCCCCCCCCCCGTTTCGGTTTAAAAGACGTTCGGGGGAGGGAAATTTTTTTTAAAAAAAATCGTAACGGGATCTCGGCCACCCCCTCCTACGCCTCCCTGGCTCGGAGTGGCGAATTTTAATGCCGGTGAAATGTGGGGGGGGGGGGGGGGGGTGGGGGGTGGGGGGAGGGGAGGGGGCTCAGGCGCTCGCTTTACCCTGGAACACCGCAACGCGTGCCCCCCTTTTCTCGAGCGTGCCCATCCGCTGCCCGACGTCTCCGGCGGGGAGTCGTTCATACGCGAGTCGGCTGGATTGAGCCATTCGGCCCAGTCGGCAGGAGCTCGGTGGGCATTGAAGTGCAACGGGGCACAACAACAAAGGCAAAGATTACTCCCCCCCCCCCACCCCCCCCACCGTATGGCCCCCCCCCGAAGCTGTTTTGTTGACGAGCGACGGCACCAACGGAGGCCGGCACTGTGGCACACGGTGAGCGGCGGGGCGGCCAGCAACCACGCCCGGCCGCCTTCGTCTCCCCAGTGGCGACGTTCTGACGCACCGCTCCGGGCGCTCATTCGAGGCCGAGCCGACCTAGGGGAGGCCGCCCAGGACCGGGTTCGGACAATCGTCAACGGCGTCGGTGGTGGTCGTGAGCGGGAATCGAACTCGGGTTGGCGGTGTTCGCGGCTCGGCGCTAACCGCTACCACCACTGCTCGCCACAACAACAACAACACCAACAACAACCGCCATTCGCAACTAAGTGGCGGTGACGTCACCACGACGCTTGTGCCAGGCTGGGTGCAGCTTGAGACCACGTGGACAATAATAGCCCACGCTTGCACACCCCCAACACAGGAGTAACTCGTCAACACACAAAGCGTCGCACACACGCGCAACGTGCGTATCCTGTTAAACCACGGATGCGAGAGCGCATAGCGTCGTACCTTAAGACACTTAATTTTTAAGGCCCTTTTTGCTGTTTGTTGAATTATGTTTTTTTCGAGCGGTTTTGCTAAGTTATTTTTTTTACCATTGACTTTTTTATTTTACCCAGGCAAGGCCCCCGCTGTGCTGCCGCGTGGCTGTTTTCTCAGAGGCGACCTCGCCACCACGAATGATAGCTCAACGGAGCTCTTTGTATGTATTTTGTTGAGCGTTGTCAATGAAAACTATGAAATATTTTTTTTTATTTAACCCAGGTAAGGCCCCACTGAGCTATGTAGATCCCTTCCCCAGTAGCGGCCGGGCCACCACGAATGATCGCTCAATGAGGTGGCTTTTCCACGTGGGAATTTACAGCAGCCGAATGCTGGAAACGCGTTGTGACGTTGATTCTAAATTTGGAGGGCAAAAACCGGAGGACCCGGAGAAAAATCCACGTCGCCACTGGGAGAGAGAGAGAGACACGCAGACTCCAAATATACAGCAGGCGTCAAGGTCAGGATCGAACCTACGACCTCCTGCATACCAGGCGAGGTAGTTAACATCTCCCAGCCACCGTGATGATGATGATGAGAGAGAGACACGCAGACTCCAAATATACAGCAGTAGGCGTCAAGGTCAGGATCGAACCTACGACCTCCTGCATACCAGGCGAGGTAGTTGACATCTCCCAGCCACCGTGATGATGATGAGAGAGAGAGAGACACGCAGACTCCAAATATACAGCAGCAGGTGTCAGGGTCAGGATCTAACCCACGACCTCCTGCATACCAGGCGAGGTAGTTAACATCTCCCAGCCACCGTGATGATGATGAGAGAGAGAGAGAGACACGCAGACTCCAAATATACAGCAGGCGTCAAGGTCAGGATCGAACCTACGACCTCCTGCACACCAGGCGAGGTAGTTAACATCTCCCAGCCACCGTGATGATGATGAGAGAGAGAGAGAGAGACACGCAGACTCCAAATATACAGCAGCAGGCATTGTCAGGGTCAGGATCGAACCCACGACCTCCTGCACACCAGGCGAGGTAGTTAACAACAGATCGGCGTGCGAGTCCGCGTGCGTGCGCGCGCTTTGCACGGCTGCTTGTGACCTTCGGGTGAAAGGTGCTTTAGAAGTGGCAATTATTATTTTCATCGCGAGGATCTTGCGTGTAGCTACCCCCCCGTCCCGCCGCACGGGTGGCAAGACATTTTTTGTGCCCTCTAAATTAAAATCCTTCACGCCCCTTCCCCGCCATCCCCACCCCAGTAGCCACCCCCCCCCCCCCCCCCCCCACGACCACTTTCCCCGCCCGACTTCAAAAGCCTTCGCTCGTTTGCCTACGTTAAGCCCTCGCCGCTAAAGCAGCGAGACGTGCTGATGAGAAGGCGCGGCGCGGCGCTTGACGGATGCGGCGGACCGCGCGCAATGATCGACTGGCGAGATTGAGGCGGGCGAGTGGAGCGGCGGGCGAGCTGCAGTCCGGTTCTCCCCGCGGCGCCGGGAAAACGACGCGCGGATTGGATGGGGGCGCCGTGAATGTATTGGGTGGAACACAATTTGTGTTTTTAGTTTTTAGTTTTAGAACGCGGCATGCGAATAGGACACGACACGATGGAGCCAACGGAAACGCGTCGCGCGAGCGGGAGCAAACAAGAACAGCAACAACAACAAAAAAAAACCCATAATCTTAGCTCTTTCGGTAGAGTCACGTTCAAGTGAAACAATAAAATAATAAAATACGTGTTAAACGATATATATATAAAACAAAAAAAATTCTCACGACGTTTCGACCGTAGCACAAACGGCCACCGTCAGGTGAGCTGAGAATATGAATTGCTGCAGTCACGAAAAGCTTTTAAAACAAAAACAACAAACAAACAAAAAACGTCCGCGCGGCTGCCCCAGCGTAGCGTCGCTGAAGGCATCGTGATGCCGCTGGGTGCGTCTGGAAGCCACCCACACGCGTGCAACCCCCCCCCCCTCCGCCACGGTCTTTGTCCGGCCTCGCGTCACCGATCTCGCTGCGCTACCGCGGACTCGGCTTTACCCGCCGCGTTAATCACCGCAAGGCGCGGGCGTTCTCTCGGGGCCCGCGGGCGCCAAGGGGGGGGCCACCTTGGGCCGAGTTCACCCACAGATGGGCGGCCGAGATACCGTCGTCCGCTGACGGCAAAAGCGTCCGGTCAAGTTGTGAACCACGGTCGCGACGGAGGTCGGCGGCTCTGTTTGCGGACGACACCGCGCGCGATAACGCGCGATAACGCGCCGGTGACTAATGGGCATTCTTTAGGGGCGTGCGACGCTAGGACGCGTTGGCCGTCGAGCAGGCTCGCGCCGCAGAGAGTTCCGCGGTTCTGCCGGATGCACCGCGCGGGCGCCACGGCGGGGAGATGTTCGCCATCGCGGCGTGGCTAGGAGATGTTAACGGCCTCGCCTGGTACGCGGGAGGGTCCGTGGGTTCGACACCCGACCCTGACGCCTGCTGCTGCTGTATTTGGAGTTTGCGTGTCTCTCTCTCTCATCATCATCACGGTGGCTACGAGATGTTAACTACCTCGCCGGGTACGCAGGAGGTCCTCGGTTCGACACCCGACCCTGACGCCTGCTGTGTATTTGTATTTTGCGTGTCTCTCTCTCTCCGTGGTCGCGCGGAATTTTCTTCACGTTTTAAGAGTCAACGTCACTCGTTGGGAGTAATTGGCCGCCGCTACACATTTCCGCACGACGACGACTACGAGCCGCTTCGTTTGAGCCATCGTTTGCGATAGCCAGGTGGCTTCTGAAAAACAGCTGCATCGCTCAGTGGGCCTTGGCCTGGTGGGAAAAAAAATAAAATGGTTGAGTTCGAAAACCCGTTTTAAGGCGCTGTCGGTTGGGGACCTATCAAGGCTGGCATTGGACGCACGAGCCGTTAGCGATTGACCGTCAACCGCCCTCGCCGCATTCTTCCTCCTCAGTGCTGATGTCCGCGTGCCCGCGCCAATATCTTTCCTTTGAGGCTGAGCCGATCGTGGGTAGGGACGTCCGGGATAGGTTTTCGATACCACGTGGGAAAAGATGGATAATGATGGTTTTAGCTGGGAATGTCATCCCCGGTTCGCCAGACGTCGGAAGCAAAAACCCGCGTACCGCCGCACTCGCCATTGCACGAACGCTTAATCACAAGCAACAGCGAAACAAAGACACAGGTCCCCCGTGCGGCCTCAAAAGGCTGTCGGGGGCAAGTGCTGGTGGCGAGCGGCACGGCACGCGACGGGGTGGGCGGCCGGCGCCAGGGCCGGCGGTGTTTACGCGCCGCACCGGGGCTCTCGTCTGAGGCCGGGTCGACCTAGGGGAGGCCCACGGCCGGTTCAAGGCAATCGTCGGCGGCGAGGGGGGAACCGAACTCGGCGCGCCGGGTTCGCCGCTCGCCGCTCGCCGCTCGCCGCCGCTACGCCAACGGCGAAGCTCAAACGCTGCGCACGCTCAACAACCCACGCCAACACACAAAAGGCCAAAGGACGCTTTCCCACGCGTCGCCTGAACGGGCTGTTGAGGCCGTTAGCGGGTAGCCCCCCCCCCCCCCCGACCTCCCACCCCCCCCCCCCCCCGCTACGAAGGCCGGCACCGTGGCACGCGAGGAGGAGGAGGAGGCGGCGGGGGGGGGGGGGGGGAGGGGAGGGGTTGGCCAGCACCACGCCACCATCGTTTGAGGCCGAGTCGACCTAGCGGAGGCCCGGGACCCGCCAGACCACACGCGCACCGCACAGCTGCCGCGCTCGTTTTAACGAAGATCAAGCCTCGACACGTTCGCCGCGCGGGGGGGGGGGAAATTTAAAAAAAAAAAAAATCTCGCGGGAAGAGAGAGAGAGAGAGCGAGAGAGCGGCGCTTCCGATCATTAAACGAATAAACTTCCCGGGCACGTGCGCGATTGCCGCCCCCACCCCCCCCTCAACTGCCGGGACGGAGAACGATTTAACCCGTGCCCCACGCCCTCGGCCAACTCGCGCCAGCAGAGCCAACGGGGAGAGAGAGGGAGGCAGGCGAGAGAGCGACCGCTGCCCCCGCCCTCCCCCCGTGCCGCGCGAATCGATCTCCCGCAGGGCGGTCCCGCTATCCCCCTCCCCCCCCACCCCTCCCCGAGTCTCGTCGCCGCGTAGATCCGCGCCATTTCGAATGGAAGTTCAAATTAAGACGGATCGATGTTCAAAAAGAACCGGCAAAACAGACGCGCAAGCGAGGGCAGCTGTTTGGCGGCTTCTGACCGATCGTCGAATCTCGCGCAGGGCACACACAAAACCCAAAAAAACTCTCGGGCAACGGCAAATATCGAAAGTGTGTTTTGTTTCTGCTCTTCCCCCCGCTACCGGCGTTTCAGTGTTTTCGCGCGCGGACTTTTCGCCGGCGGCCGCAAGCCAGCGTCACCAAGGGCGGCTGGGCAGAATCGTCGTGATGAACAATATCCTCCGGTTTTGGGCCTTCGGAGGCGGTACGATTGTCGTCAGGGTGCGGTCCACGAGGGACCAGGCGGGTGGCAGGAAGTGACACTTCTAAGAGGTAAAAAAAAAAAGTTTCATGGGACCTTTGCATGGAAGGTTGTCTCTCAGTTTAAATGAAACAACAAAGCATACGTTCATCATCAGGGCATGTTTGTCCGCATGTTCGCCACACGTACGTGCGGTTAATGCCCGCTTGATCCCTAGCCAAAGGTATCTGCTAGGCCGGGAAACGGCAAAACATTCTTCAGGTTAAAAATTTCCGACGCGATCCTTACCCCCTTCCTACCGCTCCACCACCCTCCCCCCCCCAAAAAAAGAAAAAATTATCGGTGAAAAATCAATACCGGCTACTAATCGCTGTCAGGTTATCAATCGAGGCCCGGTGGCACGGCATCAGCGGAGAGCCAGACTTGCAACGGGCGGCGACGGTCCGCGGGCGGCTTGGCCACAAAGCGGCCGCCGCCGAGGAAAATGTCACCGCCCCCCCTCCCCCTTCCACCACCACCACCACCACCCACCGGCCACCCCCCACAGCTACCCCGTCCCGCTGCGCGTGATTCCCGTGACCGGCTCGTGGCTGTCACCAGAGATGAGTGCCGCCCCGTCGCACGTCTGATGGGTGAGATGCTTTGACTTCTCGCCGCTCGCGCGCTTACTTAGTCACTGGTTCGGAGGATCACGCGGTGGATTTAGTGGCACGCAACCTACTGCAGTGAAAAGCCCCCCACCCACCCACCCTACCCACCCACCCACCCACCCCACCCCCCACCCCACCCCCCGAGAAACAAAAAAATCCCCCACGAAAACCGGAAGCAATTGCGTTTGTTTACACGTTTTATCATGGCAGGATTCAATATGCGTTTTATCACGGCTGGATTCAATGCGAAGCATGGCTTATGCAATCCATAAGAAATGAGCTTGTTATTGGATGCCGTCTCTCGGTAAGTCTTCCACGTTGACTGAAAGCTTCTGAGTATTGTTTTTTTTTAGTGTTCGTCCTCTTGTCCATGAAAACTATTAAATGTTTTATTTTTTTAGCAGGTTAGGCCCACTGAGCCTACATAGCTTTCTTTTTTCAGAAGCAACCTGGCCACAGATGATAGCTCAATGAATTGGCTTATCGCGTGATAATTTATCGCAGCCAAATGCTCTAGACGGGTGATGTCGATTCTGCACGTGGAGGGAAAAACCGGAGGAATCCGGAGAAAAATCCACGCGACCACGGAGAGAGAGAGAGAGAGACACGCAAACTCCAAATATACAGCAGCAGGCGTCAGGGTCGGGGATCGAACCCATGACCTCCTGCATACCAGGCGAGGTAGTTAACATCTCCTAGTCACCGTGATGATGAGACAGAGAGAGAGACGCGCAAACTCCAAATATACAGCAGGCATCGTCAGGGTCGGGGATCGAACCCACGACCTGCATACCAGGCGAGGTAGTTAACATCTCCTAGCCACCGTGATGATGATGAGAGAGAGAGAGAGACGCGCAAACTCCAAATATACAGCAGGCGTCAGGGTCGGGATCGAACCCACGACCTCCTGTATACCAGGCGAGGTAGTTAACATCTCCTAGCCACCGTGATGATGACAGAGAGAGAGACGCGCAAACTTCAAATATACAGCAGGCATCGTCAGGGTCGGGGATCGAACCCACGACCTCCTGCATACCAGGCGAGGTAGTCAACATCTCCTAGCCACCGTGATGATGATGAGAGAGAGAGAGACGCGCAAACTCCAAATATACAGCAGGCATCGTCAGGGTCGGGGATCGAACCCACGACCTCCTGCATACCAGGCGAGGTAGTTAACATCTCCTAGCCACCGTGATGATGATGATGAGAGAGAGAGAGACACACAAACTCCAAATATACAGCAGGCATCGTCAGGGTCGGGGATCGAACCCACGACCTCCTGCATACCAGGCGAGGTAGTTAACATCTCCTAGTCACCGTGATGATGAGACAGAGAGAGAGAGACACGCAAACTCCAAATATACAGCGGGCGTCAGGGTCGGGGATCGAACCCACGACCTCCTGCATACCAGGCGAGGTAGTTAACATCTCCTAGCCACCGTGATGATGATGAGAGAGAGACACAAACTCCAAATATACAGCAGCAGCAGGCATCGTCAGGGTCGGGGATCGAACCCACGACCTCCTGCATACCAGGCGAGGTAGTCCACATCTCCTATTCACCGCGGCGCCCCACACGTCCGTGGATGACGTGGGGAGCAAGCGGAGTTGGTGAACTACAACGGGATCGGCGCTCGTCCCTCCGCGGATAAGAGGGATGGCGGAGCTGTGGTTGAGAGGAGCGAGAGCGCAATGACAACAACTACAATGGGAGCGGCGGGGGGGGGGGGGCTGCAATCCGCTCCGGGGGGTGGGGCGGTTAGCGGCGTTCGGCTGAACGCAAAACTTCCCAAATTCCTCTCTGGGGAGCGTTCCGGGATGCGGAGGAGCGGCGCTCCCGCCCCGCCGTGCAAGGGCACCGGCTCGCGTGCTGCGCGGTGAGCCGTGTCGGGGGGGGGGGGGGGGGGGGCGGTGGGGGGGGGTGCGCGAGGGTTAATGGCGCGAGGGGCGGCTGATTGCGAGGCGCCGGGACGAGTGAGCACAGATGCTTCCGCTGGCCTTTGCGGCCGCGGCCGACGCGCTGGTTTCCGCTTCGTGCCCTTTTCTTCGCCGAGCCACAAATCGATCGCGATTTGCTCCCTCCCTCTCTCCCTCTCTCTCTCTCTCTCCCTCTCTCTCTCTCGCCATTCCTCCTCCTCCATTCCCTCCCGCGGCCAGAAATTTTATTAAGCTCCCACGTACCCCCCCCCCTCCGCTACCCCACCGAGTCTCGAGCGGCTCCGGCGAGGCCGGGAGATTTCCGAGAGACGCCCGTGCGGCTGGCGATTCCGGCGGACGCGACTCGTCGGGCGAGGGGTTGCCGACGTGGTTGACGGCGTGGCGGGGCGACCGACGCCCCCCGCCACCCCCCCCCCCCCTCCCCCCCCCACCTCCGCTTCCTTAACAGACTGTTGGGGCAAGCGCCGCTAGCGAGCTGCGCCGATGGAAGGTCGGCACGGCGCACGAGAGGGTTGTTGGCCAGCACCGCGGCGCGGCCGGGGGCGACTCGTTCGAGGCTGAAGGGCCACACGGGTGTAAGCCTCCGACTTCGCGCTCGCTCAGGGCACTTTGCCCCCTCTTGCGGCCCCGCTGAAGGCCGGCGTCTCCGCGGGCGCCCTCCGTCCCTGCGAGCTCTTGCTCGCCCTCGATCACCCCACCCTCGTGACGCCCGCTAAACCCCGGGCCGCTGTCCCAGCTACGGATACTTCCTCGGGGAGCGGAAACGCTGTGCCACCTGAGCTCGGAGAGTGTGGTGGGAGAGAGTGGGCCCTGTCTTATTTTTTTTCGTGTATATTATATACGGGGAGGGGGGAAAAGGAAATTTGAAAAAAAACGCTGGAAAAAGGTCGGCTTGTGTTGCGATCGAAACGTCGGAGTTTTTTATTATTATTTTCTTTGAACCTACCGACGTGACCTTGCCGAAAGACCCGAATGAACACGAATATTTTGCAAGCGCGAAAGCTTTCAAGTCACGATTGCTGTTGACGCATCGCGGTCAACCTATGTCGTTGCGTTATCCAGCCGACCCCAGCCTCCATAGGGGCTGTGAAGGCTACCCGGGGGGATCTTTGTCTCTCGCGTGCGCGGTGGTGGTGTGCGCGGGAGCGTGTAGCACGCGCGAAGTCTGCGCGTGTGTGTGTGCGTGTGTGCGTGTGTGTGTGTGTGTGCGTGTGTGTGTTCGTGTGTGCGTGTGTGTGTGTGTGCGTGTGAGCTGTCGCCCGTGATTGTGTTCGTGTGTCTGAAACGCGGCGGCGGTGGTGGTTTGTGTCGAGCGCCGCGCCGCACAGCGAACCTGACCCACAACCGGTGACGATTACCTGAACCGGTCCCGGGGGCCTCTCCTAGGTCGACTCGGCCTCAAATGAGTACCCGGTGCGGCGTGCAAACGTCGCCGCTTGGATGGCGAAGGCGGTCGGGCGTGGTGCCGGCCGCCCCACCCCCTTTCGTGTGCCGTGCCGGCCTTAATAGGTGCTCGCTAACAGCACTCGCCCCAACGGGCTGTCGAGGCTACACGGGGGGGGGGGATCTTTCTCCTCGTTGCAGTGGCAGTTGCGACGATGAGCCCACTGAGCTGCGAACCCGGCAGCCCTCTTTCGATTGCCGATCGCACGCAGCCGGCACCGGCTGACGGATATCTCAGCCGGAACCTGGGCCTCCCCTAGGTCGATTCGGCCTCAAGTGAGTGCCTGGGTGCGGTGCGTTATGCATCAGCACTGGGGAAGACAAAGGCGGCCGAGCTCTGGAGCTGGCCGCCAAGCCCGCACCCCCTTGCGTGCCAGATCGGCCTTGATCGGTGCTCACGAAGAGCACTTACCCCGGCAGCCTGTGGAGGCTACGCGGGGGATAGTTTTTTTGGTCGTTAGTGCTGCAGCTTGTGTGTGTGTGTGTGTGTCTGCACGCGCATGTGTGTGTGTGCTTGTATGCGTGTGTCTGCGTGTGTGTGTGTCTGCTTGTGTGCGTGTGTGACTGCGTGTGTGTGTGTGTGTCTGCACTTGTGTGTGTGTGTGTCTTTCGTGTGTGTGTGTCTGCGCGCGCATGTGTGTGTGTCTGCGCGTGTGCGTGTCTGCACGCGTGTATGTATGTCCACGTGTGTCTGCGCGCGAGTGTGTCTGCGCGTGTGTTTCTGCGCGCGCGTATGTGTATGTCCGCGTGTGTGTGTCTGCGCGTGTGAGTGTCTGCTTGTGTGTGTGTGTGTCCGCGTGTGTGTGTCTTTGCGCGTGTGTGTGTCTGCGCATGTATGTGTATGTCCGCGTGTGTGTGTTTCTGCGCGCGTGTATGTGTATGTCCGCGTGTGTGTGTCTGCGCGTGTATGTGTATGTCCGCGTGTGTGTGTGTCTGCGCGTGTATGTGTATGTCCGCGTGTGTGTGTGTCTGCGCGTGCGCGTACGCGTGCCGCGCAGCTTGGCGGTAGCGGTTAGCGCCGCCGCGCTCCGGACCCCGGCCACCTTAGTTCGATTCCCCCCCCCGCCCTCCCCCCCGCCCTCCCCCCGCCCGCTCCCCGCTCGTGCCCACCACCGCCGGTGACGATTTATTCCGCGGCGGTCCCTCGCCCATCCGCCTATAGGTCGGCGCGGTGAGCACCGCCACCGGCCCGAGACGAAGGCTTGGCGCCGCTCGCGAACGCCGCCCGCCCCAGCTGGCCACGGCGGCGGGGGAGAAGTTTTGTTCCGTGCGTCACGTCGCGCGACCGATTGGTATGCGCGCCGCACCGCCGGAAGGCGCCGGAGCCGTGGCGGCAACACTGCGACCGTCTCGGCCAAAATCGGTCGGGGGCGGCGGCGGAGGCGGCGGAGGCGGCGGAGGCGGCGGAGGCGGTGGAGGCGGTGGGGGTGTCACGATGGCCGTGTCACGCACGCAGACGGCAATAACGAGAGCGGTGAAGTGTTACGTTCGCCGACAGAAGGGGGTGTTTTTCTTCTCGGCGGAAGCGTTTTTGGTGGTTGGTCGGAGCGCGGCGACGGCGACGGGAGGAGGTGGCGGCACCGCCCGGGGGGGGCCACCGCTGATTAAATTTCGTGGCCATGCGGCCGTGCCAACCCGCCCCCGCCCATAACCCTCCACCCCTGCCACCACCACCACCACCACCACCCTCCCCCATTGGCACCTTGTCGGCGTGTTTTTTTCGTTCGTATTTGACGTCCGGGGGAAATCCGTCCCAGCCACGAGCGGCGGCGGCGGCGGTTGTGGTTGTGGGGTGGTTGGTCGTGGTGGTTGTGGTTGGTCGTGGTACTGGCGGTGATGCCATCTGGTGCCACCACCACCACATCGCCACTGGGGGAGACAAAGGCGGCCGGGCGTGGCGGTTTCGGCTTTGCCACGCCACCCCCTTCGTAGGTGCTGCTACTCGCTAACAGCACTTGCCCCAACAGTCTGTGGTGGGCGGGGGGGGGGTGCTGGGGGGTGGTGGGGGTTAAGCGGTGGTTGGGGTTAGGTGGGGGGGGGCGGTGGGGGTTAAGGTGGGGGTTAGGCAGGTGGTGGGGGTGCTGGGGGGGTGATGGGGGTTAAGGTGGGGGGGTGGGGGGTATTTAACAGCCCACGCATCCGTAAAGAAGCCACCTCCCCAACATGAGAAATAATCGGCTACGGATGGTGATGGATTGGGGGGGGGAGGGGAGATGGGGGCGGGGATGTTTGGGGGGGCACGGACGAGGGGAGGGGTGGACGGATGAGGTGGGGGGGGTGGGGGGTGCAGCTTCTTAACGAATGTTGCCGTCTGTCGATTTGCATTTCCGCGGTGATGGCAGGGTGCCTCTCTCTCTCTCCTCTCGCTCTATCGCCCGCCCGCCCGCCCGCCCGCCCCTCCACACCGCGTCTGGGCTCGAGTGGCCACAGCGATCTGTTTACAACAAATCCCGGCCATAAAAACAGCAGACAACATTAACAAGGAGAGTGCCGGAGGGGAGGGAGGGAGGGAGCGAGCGAGGGGATGGAGCGAGGGGCTGGGTGCTGTGGCCCAGCGCCGCGATTCCACTACCTGAGCTGCCCACAACTCCCGCACAAAGACAAAGATCCCCCTTGTGTAGCCTTACCAGACTGTTGGGGCAAGTGCTGTTAGCGAGCAGCACCTGTGAAGGGCGGCACTGTGGAGCACGAGGGGGTGGGTGGCCACCACCACGCCCGGCCGCCTTTGTCTCCCCAGTGGCGATGTTTACACACCGCACCAGGTACTCATTAGAGGCTGAGTCTACCTAGGGGAGGCCCAGCACCGGGTTCAGATAATCGTCACCGGTGTTGGCCAATGAGCAACCAGGGGGCCGCGCATTGGTGAGATGTCAACTACCTCGCCTGGTGTGCAGGAGGTCATGGGTTCCATCCCGACCCTGATGCCTGCTGTACATTCAGAGTTTGCGTGTCTCTCTCTCTCCGTGGTGAGATGTCAACTACCTCGCCTGGTGTGCAGGAGGTCATGGGTTCGATCCCGACCCTGACGCCTGCTGTACATTCAGAGTTTGCGTGTCTCTCTCTCTCCGTGGTGAGATGTCAACTACCTCGCCTGGTGTGCAGGAGGTCATGGGTTCGATCCCGACCCTGACGCCTGCTGTACATTCAGAGTTTGCGTGTCTCTCTCCCCGTGGTCGCGTGGATTTCTCTTGAGGTCCTCCGTATTTTTTTATTACCATCGACGTTTTTAAACACACGTTGAGATTATTTAGGACCCGGGGGAAAAAGATTCCACGCGACCGTGGAGAGGGAGAGAGGGAGAGAGGGAGAGAGAGAGAGAGAGACGCGAGGCTCCAAATATACGGCGGAGCGTCGTCAGGGTCGGGGATCGAACCCACGGGGAAGATGACATCACACCACTGTGGGTGGGTGCCCCTTGGACAAATAAATAAAATATATAAGTTCAAATAGCATCATCAATTCCCAAGCTTGGGAACGGCAGCAAGACGACAGCACACCAAGACAACGCACAGTCCGTCCGTCCGTCCGTCAATAAAAAAAAAATTGCACGTGAAAATTGAACCCCCCTCCCCCCCGCCGGTGCATCGTCTGCGATCGAATTTGACGGATCGTCGTCCCGGCGAGATGCGGCTGTTTTACCGCGCCAATCAAAAGCCCCGAATGTCGCGACCGCGCTCCGTTCAAAAGCAATTCGAGTCTGGTTCCCGCGCGGCGCGTTGTACGGCGCGTTCCTGAAGGACGGCCGCGTCGCGAAAGAATCGCGTTGTGATAAATGAAGTGCAATACGGGGGGGGGGCAGGGGGGCAGGGGGGCAGGGGGGGTGGGGGGGGGGGTAACGCACGGTCCCGCGATAGCGCACGCGCGAGGTGCGAGTGACGCACGCCGAACGAAGACCCGAGGGCCGCGTGGGGAGTTTCTGGAAGCATCCAGCAGCATCCCCAATGCCTCGCGTGACGACGACGTTGGTGACGCCACTCCCGAGGCGGCCGCCAAGGGCGCCTATTCCCAACTCGCGCTGCGACGTCGTTCCGTTCGCCCGATCGCGCTACTGCCGATTTCTTTCGTCGTGACAACACCTACGTGACAACACCCACGTGACAACACCTACGTGACAGCACCACGTGACAACACCCACGTGACAGCACCACGTGACAGCACCACGCAGCGTTGCACGGGAGACGGGCCCGCGGCGGTAATGACTACGATGGCAGAGTACGGGTTGCGTCGGTGAATCACCGCCCGTCCGAACGAATTGGGGAGATGGAAAGAGAGAGACCGTCCGGCGTAGCCGCCACGGACTGGGAGCTCTCGCCTCGCTTAATCAAGGGACAGCAGCGAGGCTCGGCCGACCAGCCGGACGGCCGCCGAGAGCCGCCGGACGGCAACCGCACGCTCGCTCGCTCGCGCTCGTGATCCCGCTCGTGATCCCGCTCCTTCGATCTTGCACGGCGAACGAGACGCAAAAAAAAAACCTCGTGGCAAAATATTTTTAAAAAAAAAAACATACGACAGTAATCGCGGGGAGCGTCCCGAGACTGCCGAGTATGACAGATGAAGCAATGAGGGAGTGATCGGGGTTGGGGGGCGGTGGGGGGGGGGGGGGCGGGGGAGGGGGAGGGGGTGAGGGGGGGGGTGAGGCGGACAAGAGGGTGTGATGATGACACTGACGGTGACGATCGTGGGAAATCTGTTGCCGCGTGGTGGTGGTGGTGGTTGTAGCGGGGGTGGCATCCTGTCGCGGCGTTCCGTAAAACGTCGCCGCTGGGGGAGACAAAGGCGGCCGGGCGTGCGGTGGCTGCCCACCCCCCCCCCCCCCCCCACCCCTCCTTGTGGTGTGGACACGTTGGTGACACCCCCGCGAGTGGCGTTTTGGTAAAAAAAATAAAAAATAAAAAAAGAATTCCCAGGAACCCTTGGCGGTTTTCCCTCCCACCTGAGGAATTGTTCGAACATTTTGACGCAGAACACGGATGAAGAAGCATCTGGGTGGTGGTGGTGGTGTTTTTTTACTTTTTTTAAACTTTTTTCAGCTCATTCAATGAATCACTTCTATTTGCAGGTCTTGCTAGACACCGAACACAAAACAAACCGAAATAAAAAGCCTACGCGTTTTGAGGGGGGGGCGGGGGAGGAGGAGGGCGGGGGGAGGAGGCGCACAATTTTCACGATCTTAAAACATTTAACAAGCGATCTTTAAGATGTTTCCCAACTTTAAGAAGAAGACGTATCTATCGTCGCGGGCGGTCCCGCGCGTGGCATTCCGAGGCAACCCCACGCGCCCCCCGCGTGGATGGCGGGGGGGGGGGGGGGCCCCCCCTGTTAATCGCCGCCGTGGCAAATTTCAAATCAATCATCTTCATTGTCGAACGGCGTTCGTGGGGGGGGGGGGGGGGGGGGGTGGGGGTTGGGGTTGGGCACAGCCGAGGCTGATTAAAACGGGCGCAGACCGCAAACAGCTTCGAATTAATGGATCAGGTAAGCGATCCGATTAATTCTCACCCGCCTAAATGCCCCCCACACTTTCGACATAATCATGGACCCGCTTTTGGATTAAATGATCCCGGCCTATCATCATTTGCTGTCTGTTGCCGGTGTTGGGCTTGATTAATGGCAGCAATAACCGGGGCAACAGGAGGATGACGGGGGGGGGGGGGGGAGGCAGGGGGGGGGGGGGCGTTCCGTGCGGGTGGAACACGGGGGGTGGGGGGGGCGCCCGCCGGATCAGCCTAGATTCACCGCGGCTCGTGCCGGGAATACTAATCGGGATAATGACGGCGACCGCTTGTTTATCCGGGAGAGCCTCGCTGAGGTCCGAGGACTCGCTAGGTAAGGGCCCCCCCCCCTCCTCCCCCCCCCCCCCCAGCTTTAGCCGTGTAGCTCTTTCAGAAGCCACCCGGCAGCACGCGACGGAAGCGCCACGATTCCGACCACCCCCTGGTAGCGTGATGCTGGGGGGGGGTGGGGGAGGTTGGGGGGGGGTTGGGGGGGGGGCATCCGTTTTGCCCGTAAAAAGTTTTGATTTATGCGCGAAGCTTCTACGTTGAAATAAAAAATAAAAACCGCGTCCGTACCGCGCGGGGCGGTCGGTGAAATGTTTCAGGGGCCAAGCGTCGTCGCTGCGTCGACGCCTCACCCCCCCCCGCCCCCCCCCCCCCCCCCCCCCAGCCGGCCGCCGTAGCCGCGCGTCCCCCCCGTTTAATCGAGCAGAACGCCACGTTATTCCTCCGCTTGCAGTGAAAAAGCGAGCGCGCCCTGTGTCCGTCTTCCGCCCGGCGGACGGCTGATTCACGACGCCCCGTTTGCACTTGCCGCCCGCGCTAGCAGGCGCTCGCGTGCGTGAGCGTGCGTGAGCGTGTGTACGTGCGTGAGCGTGTGTGAGCGTGTGTGAGCGTGTGTGAGCGTGCGTGCATGTGTGAGCGTGTGTGAGCGTGTGTGAGCGTGTGTGAGCGTGCGTGCATGTGTGAGCGTGTGTGAGCGTGTGTGAGCGTGCGTACGTTCGTGAGCGTGTGTACGTGCGTGAACGTGTGTGAGCGTGCGTGAGCGTGTGTACGTGTGTGAGCGTGCGTGAGCGTGTGTACGTGTGTGAGCGTGTGTGAGCGTGCGTACGTTCGTGAGCGTGCGTGAGCGTGCGTGAGCGTGCGTGAGCGTGCGTGAGCGTGCGTGAGCGTGCGTGCGTACGTGCGTGAGCGTGTGTGAGCGTGTGTGAGCGTGTGTACGTGCGTGAGCATGTGTACGAGCGTGTCTGTGTCGTATTTGGGAGCGCTGGCGCAGCGGTCGACGCTCCGCGCCACTGACCCCGGCCACCCGAGTTCGATTCCCCTCTCACGGCCACCAAGAACGGCGACGATTATCTGAAACGGTTCCGGGCCTCCCCTAGGTCACATCGGCCTCAAATGAGTACCTGGCGCGGTGTGTCAAAACATCGCCGCTGGGGAGACAAAGGCGGCCGTGCGCGGTGCTGGCCACCCACCACCTCGTGTACCATTCCGGCCTTCATAGGTGCTGCTCGCTAACAGCACTTGCCCCAACAGTCTGTTAAGGCCATGAGAAAGGATATACAGTAAAGCCTTGGATTGCGAGTAACTTGGCGTGCGAGTGTTTTGCAAGACGAGCAATTTTTTTTAGTAAACATTAATTTGATAAACGAGCGAGGGTCTTAGCAATACGAGCGGTACGTATATACGCTTTGTCTGCCGAGCGTCACGTGATCACAACTGACATGTACGAGTTGCTTTGGATTACAAAACACGTTTGCCGGAACGAACTATGCTCGCGAACCCAAGGTTTGTACCGTACATGTCTCTGTTGTGTGTCTGCGTGCACCTATGCGTCTGTGCGGGCGTGCTGCTGGCCACCCACCCCCTAATAGGTGCAGCGCGCCGAATTTTACGGGTGCTACATCCTACTCGGGCGACGCCGGCCACGAACGCGAAGTAAACAATCACGGCAGTGACAAATTTGAAATGGGAAATGCGCAAATGGAGAATTGAAAACTCTCCTTTAATAGTGCGGCGACCGCAGTCGTCCGGAACGGCGCTGTTAATGCGACGCTCCACGAAATGCAAAGGAGACATCACGGCGATGACGGCGGCGAGGATGACGACGACGATGATGATGATGATGTACTGCTCCGCTACTGCTCCGGTTGACACGGTCAGCTGGCTTGACACCTGTAAACGTGACGTTGTTGTCGTCGCCGTTGCTCGGGGGATCTACACCGGCGGCCGTACGACGGGGAAAGAAAAGCACGGGTTTTTTTTTCTTTTAAGCCATCGTAAAATTCGCAGGGGATTTTGTTGGCAAATATTTTAACGAATCCGCAAATAGGAGGGTGTCCGGGCTTTGGGGAGGCGTGCCGCGTTGGTGGCGGTGGGGTGTTATGATGATTCAAAGCTGCATATAACGGGGCAACTCCATAACGGTGGAAAATAAAAATGCACGCCGGAAATAAAACAGATTTAACAGTGCGTGAATGTGTGCATTGTATGCACATCGTGAATGTGTGCATTGTGTGCGCATCGGCTCCCAGCCTTCTCCAGATTCACTGCTGCCCATTAGGATGGGCGCATTGTGCTCCGAACTTTCACGGTATACTGGTGTCTCATGGTATACGATATACGAGTGTACCGCGGGGGCACACCGGTACACCGCCGGGCTCACCGGTGCCCCCACGGTACACCGTCAGCCTCCACCCCCGGCCCTCTCTACCGCCTCGGTCACGAAGGTTGAGCGAGCTCCAAAGCGCGGTGCTGTGCAATGCAAAGAAAGGTTAAATGTCGACTTGAAGCTTCCGTTGCTGCAGGGGTTCGAACTCTTTGGGTCTTTCGGCGAAGTCACGTAGATAGGTTCGAATAACATAACAAAAAAATAATTTACATTATGAGACCTCCTTTTGCCAGTAACAAGATGTAGGAATAGGTTTTACCCTTTTAACTGGCACAAAAACTTGATACCTTTATTCAAGGCATCATGTTTGCAATAACCACCCCGAGCCCTCAATACTCTGATAGTGCGCTGTTTTTGAGTTGTACGCCTTTTGGCGTCTTCTGGTCCAACACCAGTGGGGAGACTAGGCTCTAAGAAAAGCCGTCTCGGGTGTGGACCAATCAAATTCAAGGACAGTGCCAATATTATTATCAGAGTTGTCTCTCTTTTGTTTGCATTTTGACTGCTTGTGTTGTGGTTATTGCAAACATGATGCCTTGAATAAAGGTGTCAGTTTTTGTGCCAGTTAAAAGGGTAAAAACCTATTACTACTAAAAAAAATAATTTGTTATTGTGCGGGGCAGAATCAGTATTGGCATTTACACTGGAGGGGTAATCCGATGAGCTATGAAGCTCTTTTGGGGGTGGGGGGGTGGGGGGAGGACGGGGTCAGAACGCTACAGCAGCAAACAAAATACTCGACAGGCGTGCAACGCGACGTAAACAAATCGCGAAGATTTTGTCTTCGTTCTTTTTTTCTTATCTTACCAAGTGAAGCCCGCTGAGCCCTCAGGTTCTTCTTTGCCACCGCGCGGGCATTCACTGCAGCTCCGGAGGGCCTGGAAGGGCCCAAGCGCCGCTCTCCGAACGTCGCCGCCGCTGCCGCTCAGCTTTCTTCGAGTTTGGCGGTGCTCGATCACGTGACCGGCTTTTGGCCGCGGCGGCGGCGATCGTGCCGGGGGGGGGCCGGGGGGGGCCGGGGGGGGGGCCGGGGGGGGGGGCCGGGGGGGTGCTCTTGAGTCCAGCGGTGAATTCTGGAGCGCTTTGCGTTGCCTCTCATGCCGTTGCGGAGCGAGGAGGCGAGGGAAAGGTCAAGAGGTCCGAAAAGATCGGGCGCGAAATGTCAGTATCCAAAGCGGAATGTCAAATGCCAGCGGCACAATTCTCCCAAGAACTTGGGGAGTGGAGCTCCCCACAGGATTACATTAAATATGTATATGTGCGCGTGTGTGTGTGTGTGTGTTAGCACGCACGCGCGCGCGTGTGTATGTGTGAGCACGTGCGCGTGTGTGAGTGAGCGGGGAGCGGCGGTGTAGCAGTTGGGGCTACGTTGCGCTGCGCTATGAACCTGGCGACCCGGGTTCGATTCCCGCTCACGGCCAACACCGGCGACGATTACCTGAACCGGTCCTGGGCCTCCCCCTAGGTGGACTCGGCCTCAAATGAGCACCCGGCGCGCGCGGTGTGTGCGGTAAACATGGCCACTCGGGGAGACAAAGGCGGCCGTGCGTGGTGCTGGCCCACCCCACCCCACTCGTGTGCCGTCCCGGCCTTCGTTAGGTGCTGCTCGCTAACAGCGGCACTTGCCCCTCCAGGTCTGCTCAGGCTACACGGCGGGGGAGGGGTGGGAGTTTGCTTGTCGCGCGTTTACGTCGAGAGGCTTTTTTACGGTCGAACAAAACTTTTGAGAATTTCTGTTTTTTTTGTTTTGTTTTTACCCCGTAGGGGGTACGGACATTTTCATTTTAAAAGCTTGGTTTTTTTGTTTGTTTGTTGTTGTTGTTGTTGTTTGTCCATCATTGAGGTTTTCTTTTTGGTTAGATCGCGTAAATGTATAAATGTTGTGTCGTTAAAACCCGCCACCACCCGACACGGCCAACTAGTGAGGGGTTGTCACGTAAACAGAACGTGGCCAATTCGTCACTAGTACAGCACTAGTGTAATTGTAGTGTATAGTGTAGTGTATGGTGTAGTGTATGGTGTAGTGATTAGTGTAGTGTGTAGTGTATAGTGTAGTGTATAGTAGTGTATAGTGTTGTAGTGTATAGTGTAGTAGTGTGTAGTGTATAGTAGTGTATAGTATAGTGTATAGTAGTGTATAGTGTAGTGTAAAGGAGCGTATAGTGTAGTGTATAGTCGTGTATAGTGTAGTGTATAGTGTAGTGTGGTGTAATGTATAGTGTAGTGTATAGTGTAGTGTATAATAGTGTATAGTGTAGTGATTAGTGTAGTGTATAGTGTAGTGTATAGTAGTGTATAGTGTAGTATACTAGTACAGCTCACCGGTGTGTTGGAGAGCCAAGCCACAACATTTACAATCTGAGTAACGACGTTTCACCAATAATTACAACCAGCTTCATCAGGCGGCAGCCAGATTCGGCCACGTTCTATTTACGTGACAACCCTTGCTGGTTGCCTGTGTCGGGTGGCGGCGGGTTTTGACGACACATTTCTACATTCGCGCGATCTAACCACAAAACAAACCTCTATTATGGATGACATTGGTCGCAAAAGCCTCCTAGGTGTTAAATATTCGTGATTCGTAGGCTTTCCGAGGGGGGGGGGGGGGTGGGGGTTTGGCGTTGCCGCGAGAGAGCGCCCGCCGCGGCAACATGTTGCCGAAGCCGCAGGTTCGGCTCGGCGTCTACCGGCCACCCGCGACCGTACCGGGTCGTCGCCTGCGCCGTGTTGACGTCATCCCTTGGTTAGAATCGGGACCTTGATTCTTAGACTGCGGGAGGAGGAATCCGATGAGCCGCGAAAGCTCTCTGTCCGCCGACGTCCCACGTGGGCACTGGGGTCAGCGAGACACAGCAACGGCAAACGCGGACGCAGCCACGCGGTCGGGAGTGCAGAGCGGAGAGAAATCTAGGCAACGAATTCGTCTCGGAAGTCACCGATGAATCGAGATGGGGCAAGGCGGCGGAAACAACGACAAAGCAGTCCCAGACCGCACCGAGACAACGCCGCACAGGTCTAGAGCCTCAATAGAGTGGCCACATTGGCATCGAAATGTCAGCACACGGGGTAATGGTGACAAGTCACATTTACAAAATAATGCACTCATCTTTTTTTTTTATTTTAAGATGGTTTGCGTGTAATGAACATCACGTCGGATTTGGCTTCATACTTAATTTTTGCACTTCCCAGCCCCGAATTAAATTTGTCAATTCGATTGCTGCGGGGCATACGGCCTTGGCGAGGCGCGGGCCTTGCATCCGCGGCCGTCCGGAACGTTCTTCCTTCCGATATTAAGAAGCCACCTGGAGCCACGCGCTTTAAATCGAGATTGGTTGACCCCTCGTTTCTCCCGATCTGCTTTTAACGTTTTAGTTTGTTGTCCTTCCCCCCCCCCACACCCCCGCCCACACCGACAATTAGCCACGGTTGGCTTCCCACGCTGCCCAAGAAGTTCATCGTACGTCCATAATGGGGCCCGCTTTAGTGTGGCCGGAAATGGCCTTTGAACATCTTAACTAACCCCTGTGTTATTTGCCAGAAGGGGTAAAGCCGTCCCTTATATATATATTATATATTTTTTTTCTGCACCGATTTGCCGCGACTTGTTCCGAATGTCGGATCAACCCCTCCTCCCCTCCCCGCGTCTCGTGGCATGATGGCTGTGCACAAGTGTAATACAAATACAGCGCCGTTAAAATTCGATATCCTGCTCTGTCCAGTGGGCGTGTGGAGCTTTGCCTCCTCTCGCCTTTGTTTCTGCTTTCATGTCCGGAGCCACGTGCTTCTTTTTCGTATACGCAGGGTGCTTCAAAAATATGTGAACGCTTTGGAGAATTTGCAACGATGCCGCGCTGCTGCCTCCGGCTCTGAGAGACCACCTGGACAAGATCCCAGGCAACGTGCGTTGACATCCGACGGCGACGAGTGGGAGACTCCTCTTTGAAGCTATTAACGTGACATTTGTTATCACGTTACAACTGCGTAGCATCCGTTCTCCCATTGAAAACGATAGTCGCGTGCGAGTGTTAACATTTGTTTTGAAGCACCCTTTATATAGTTTGCAAGGGCTGCAGTGTGTGTGCCTCTGCATGTGTGCGCGTTGTATATGTGTGTTTGTGTGTGTTTGTGGAGCGGTGATGAAGGACGCTAGTGATCGGTTGGAGGTAGTTCGCCCTCCAACAACAGCGGAGGGGGGGGGGCGGGGACAGCGACGTTCACAACAACAACGAGCGGAGCGCCGGGTGGCTAACGCACAGCAGGTTGGCGCAGTAGAGGGGCACAGGTGGTGCATCAGCCGGTCGTCTCAGTCAGTCGTACCCGTGGCACCTGCTGGGTCTGTCCCGTGACCTCCTGTCAGCGGCGAGGCCTTCGACACTTCACGTGATAGCCTCAAACTCTGCAACCTGGCCTGGCACAGGGGCCCTGGTGACTGGGCCGTGACTTAGTGGCGGATAGCGGGTATGGGTATCGGTGCGGCCAATACCGGTGGACGAATATCTGAACCGGTCCCTGGCCTCCCTCGGTCGACTCAGCCTCCAATGAGTACCCGGTGCGGTGCATAAACATCGCCACTGGGGAGACAAAGGCGGCCGGGCGTGGTGCTGGGCTCCCCCACCCCCTCGTGTGCCACTCGGGTGCCTTCACCGGCGCTACTCGCTAACAGCACTTGGCCCCAACAGTCCGTTGAGGCTACACGGGGGATCTTCGTCTTTATCTACGTAGAGATGTATTTTTATCTCCCGGGCGCCTTCTGAGAGTCGGCGTGTCAACGCGATAATTTTACACCGAAACCCGTAGCAAATGATGCCACCTTTAAATTGCATCTTCCAGCACCTTATCTTTAATTTAGAGTGAAACAATGCATTTGGAGTGTCCCTCGTGGCCCTGGGGGATTTTTTAGGTTTCTCAGTGTGCCACGTGCACTGAGCCAGCAAGGGAGAGATTCGGCTCGTGACACAGTCTCCCACCCGCGATGTCTCGGATCGCCGAGGAGTAGAGACACCCTAACAACAAACAACTGCGTGCAATTGGGATTTTTTTTTCCCGCTTAATTCATGCCCCGATGGATAAACAGGACATCTTTGGCCTTTTCGATGCGTGCGTGCGCGCGTTTGTGCGTGTGTGTGTTGCTCACGGCCAACACCGGACGACGGTTATCTGGACCGGTCCCGGGCGTGCCCTAGGTCACCGCAGCCTCAAAGTCAGCGCGTGGCGCGGTGTGTAGTGAACATCGCCGCCGGGGAGACAAATGGCGGCCGGGCGCGGTTGCTGGCCACCCGCAACTCCTCGCGCGCCGTGCCGGGCCTTCACCGGCGCTGCTCCTCGCTAACAGCGCTTGCCCCGACAGTCTGCCGAGGCTACGCGGGTGACCTTTGGCCTTGCGGAGCAGCGGTGGTGTAGTTCTGTGAACAGCGACGCGCCACGAACCCGGCCACCCGAGCCCGATTTTCCCGCGCTCGCGATTCAGCCGAACCTCTTGTTGTCGTTGTTGTTGTTGTCGTTGTTGTTTTTCGTTGTTTTTTTTATTTTTGTTATTTTTTGTTTGTTAGTTTTTGTTATTTTTTTTGTAGTTTTTTAAGTTGTTTTTTGTTGTTGTTTTTTAGTAGTTTTTTATGTTTTTTGTTATTTTTTTGTTATTTCGTTGTTTTTTGTTCTATTTTGTTGTTTTGTTGTTGGTTTTTTTGTTGTTTCTGTTGTTGTTTTTTAGTAGTTTTTTATGTTTTTGTGTGTTGTTTTTTTTTGTTATTTTTTTGTTTTTGTTATTTTTTTGTTGTTTTTTTATTTTTTTTGTTTTTTTATTTTATGTTTTTGTTATTTTGTTGTAGTTTTTTAAGTTGTGTTTTTTGTTGTTTCTGTTGTTTTTTTTAGTATTTTTTATGTTTTTGTTTTGTTGTTTTTAATTTTTTGTTTTTGTTATTTTTTGTTGTTTTTATAAGTTTCTGTTGTTGTTTTTTGTTTTTCTGTAGTTTTTTGTTGTTGTTGCCTTTCTGTTGTTTTTTTTCCTTCTCCTCCTTTCTTCCTTTCTCAATACACCAGCCGGGGCATCCTAAATCGACAGGCTCCAACAACGGGCGTTTGCTGAACCACCTCAAAGAGGGCCACAGCAGTCTGCCCATAGGCCATACGGGGGCGAGTGTTTGATGCGGGTTTCGTTGTCCGCGTGCCCGCAGGTGCGGACGTTCGGAGGCGTCGGCAGCGCCGGCGGGAACCTGCTGAGCGGCGGGTCCCACGCCAGCCGCCCCCGAGGAACCCTGCTGGCCGGCAGCAGCAGCAGCAGCAGCGCGAGGAGCGCGGGGCCCGGAGCGACGCGCGGGCAGACGGCATCTACAGAGAGCTGGTACCACCCCCCCGCCCCCCCCCCCCCCCGCCTCGCAACGCACGCAGCAACAACAACAACAACCGCAACCACAACAACAACAACAGCCATTCGCCGCTAAGTGGGGGTGACGTCCACCGCGGCACTCCGGCGGCCACGTGAAGTGCCGAAGGCTCGCTGCTGGCGGGCGGAAAGTCTCGGGGCAAACCCAGGTGCCGTGGGTTTGGCTGGCTGAGATGACCGGTAGGTGGACCACCAACTGTACCCCGTACTGTGCCAACCCGCACCACACGCACGCACGCAACAACAACAACAACAACCGCCATTCGCCGCTAAGTGGCGGCGACGTCAGCGCGGCGCCTGTGCCGGGCTAGGTGCACGTTGTGGCCACGTGAAGTGTCGGGACGTCCGTTGGCTGGAGGTCGCGGGAGAGACCCAGGTGCCACCGGTCGACTGGTTGAGACGAGTGGCCGATGCACCGCCTGTGCCCCCTACTGTGCCAACTCGCCGTGCTTTAGCCGCCCGGCGCTCCGCTCGTTGTTGCGAGCGCCCCTCCCTCTGCCCTCCGTTGTGGCTCACACACACAAAGGCAAAGATCCCCCGTGTAGCCTTAACTTTTGCGCCAAGTGCTGCTAGCAGGCGCCAATGAAGGCCGGCACGGCACACGAAGGCGTGGGTGGCCAGAGCCACCCCCGTCCGCCTTTGCTTCCCTATCGGCGACGTTTACACGCTGCAGCTGAGTCGACGTAGTGAAGGCCCAGGACCGGTTCGGATAATCGTCACTGGCGATGGTGGCCGTGAGCGGGAATCATCAAACTCGGGTCGCAAGGTTCCTAGCGCAGCGCCCCTACGGTTGTGTAGCTAACCGATACATGACCTCAGAGAGACACACACACACTCCCACTCACGCACACTCGCGTACACTCACTCACTCATATACTAATCTGCGTACGCTCACTCGCGTATGGATCTACTGGGGGGGGGGGGGACACGGTTGTCCCTAAAAACTCATTAAGAGGCAGTGGGAGGCGGAGGGATTGAACGAGGTCCAAAGTGGATGGCCGGTCGTACGGCAGGCGTTTTTTTTTTTTACCGGTGACGAAGCAGTGGTCATTTTAAGCGATCAGCTCCGCGGATAAAGGTCTCTTGTGGGGGTGGGGGGGGGGGGGGTGTGAAGACCGTGCAATCGCATTAATATCCCTGTCAATACCTACACGGCTGAGAACGATGTTCTCACGCGGACCCCGGGGGCGTGCACCGGCCCGGTACGGCGATAGCAAGCCCGACCCGACGTTTTTGCACCAGGAATCCGGCGATCTCGCCGCGGTGATGATTGCCGAGGCCCGGTTTGTTTCCACGCCCTACGGGCCGCGCTCACGGCCGCGTCAGGTAGCCCGACGAGGCGGTCCCGTTCCCGAGGGGCCGCTTCGGGTGGCCAACGGCTTTTGGATGCGAGGCCGCCGAAAGGGCGGAATGAGTCGGTCGCCGCTGACGTTGCCTTCAAGGCTACATTCGACACTTTCGACACTTCCACACATTCAACACATTCAGCACTTCCACACATTTAACACTCACACACATTCAACACTTCCACACATTCAACACATTCAGCACTTTCACACATTCAACGCTTCCACACACTCAACACATTCAACACTTACACACACTCAACACACTCAACACTTCCACACATTCAACACTTCCACACACTCAACACACTCAACACTTCCACACATTCAACACTTCCACACATTCAACACTTCCACACACTCAACACTTCCACACATTCAACACTTCCACACATTCAACACTTCCACACACTCAACACATTCAACACTTCCACACATTTAACACTTCCACACATTCAACACTTCCACACACTCAACACATTAAACACATTCAACACTTCCACACACTCAACACTTCCACACATTCAACACTTCCACACATTCAACACTTCCACACATTTAACACTTCCACACATTCAACACTTCCACACATTCAACACTTCCACACATTCAACACTTCCACACATTCAACACATTCAACACTTCCACACATTCAACACATTCAACACTTCCACACATTCAACACATTCCACACACTCAACACTTCCACACACTCAACACTTCCACACTTCCACACATTCAACACATTCAACACTTCCACACATTCAACACTTCCACACATTCAACACTTCCACACATTCAACACATTCAACACTTCCACACATTCAACACATTCAACACTTCCACACATTCAACACATTCCACACACTCAACACTTCCACACACTCAACACTTTCACACATTCAACACTTCCACACATTCAACACTTCCACACATTCAACACTTCCACACTTTCAACACATTCAACACTTCCACACATTCAACACTTACACACACTCAACACTTACACACACTCAACACTTCCACACATTCAACACTTCCACACATTCAACACTTCCACACACTCAACACTTCCACACACTCAACACATTAAACACATTCAACACTTCCACACATTAGACACTTCCACACACTCAACACTTCCACACACTCAACACTTCCACACACTCAACACTTCCACACACTCAACACTTCCACACACTCAACACTTACACACATTCAACACTTCCACACATTCAACACTTCCACACATTCAACACTTCCACACACTCAACACTTCCACACATTCAACACTTCCACACATTCAACACTTACACACACTCAACACTTCCACACATTCAACACTTACACACACTCAACACTTACACACACTCAACACTTCCACACACTCAACACTTCCACACATTTAACACTTCCACACACTCAACACTTCCACACACTCAACACTTCCACACATTCAACACTTACACACACTCAACACTTACACACACTCAACACTTCCACACATTCAACACTTACACACATTCAACACATTCAACACTTCCACACATTCAACACATTCAACACTTCCACACATTCAACACTTCCAAACACACAACACTTCCACACTTTCAACACTTCTACACATTCAACACTTCCACACACTCAACACTTCCACACATTCAACACTTCCACACATTCAACACATTCAACACTTCCAGACATTCAACACATTCAACACTTCCACACATTCAACACATTCCACACACTCAACACTTCCACACACTCAACACTTTCACACATTCAACACTTCCACACATTCAACACTTCCACACATTCAACACTTCCACACTTTCAACACATTCAACACTTCCACACATTCAACACTTCCACACACTCAACACATTCAACACTTCCACATATTCAACACTTCCACATACTCAACACATTCAACACTTCCACACACTCAACACTTCCACACATTCAACACATTCAACACTTCCACACATTCAACACATTCCACACACTCAACACTTCCACACATTCAACACTTCCACACACTCAACACTTTCACACATTCAACACTTCCACACTTTCAACACTTCCACACTTTCAACACATTCAGCACTTCCACACACTCAACACACTCAACACTTCCACACATTCCACACTTCCACACATTCGACACTTTGAATTATCTCTGGCGGGGTGGGGCGATGATTTGACTGCTATATTCTCTCCCTTCAGAGCCTCCTGCCCTAAGCTTCTCGCAATTTCCTTCACGTGGCCCTGCCGCTCATTGAGTTACGGTGGAGGGGGGTCAACCCCCGCCCCTCGGACCGAACCTCTTCCCCCTCACTGCCACCAACCCCCCCTCCCACCCCCTGCGTGTCGATGTGAACCTCGCCGCCAAAGTTGGACCTGCCAGGGCAATGAGCCGCCCATTTCCAGCCCTCCGCCAATTAGCACGGCCCGCGTAAATACAACAGTCGCACTCGTACGCACGTGTATGTTTGCACGTGTACGTACGCACGTGTACGTACGCACGTGTACGTACGCACGTGTACGTACGCGTGCATGCACGCGCGCGCAGAATATTTCGGCTGTTTTATTTAACACAAAAAACATTTTTGGTATTTTTTTTTCACACCGCGTGAGAGCTCCGCCCAGCGTACGTAGCTGTACTCTTTTTCCCCCCGACGCGACCCTGACCATCACAAGCGAGAGCCGAACGGAAGCGGCTTATCGCCGCGTGGACATTCAGAGCAGCAGCCAGGTACTCCTGAAAACGCGTCGTGACGTCGATCCTAAATGTGGAGTGAAAAACTGGAGGGACCCGGAGAAAAATCCACGCGACCACGGTGAGAGAGAGAGACACGCAGACTCCAAATATACAGCAAATGCCAGGGTCGGGATCGAACCCACGACCTCCTGTACACCAGGCGAGGTAGTTAACATCTCCTAGCCACCGTGATGATGATGAGAGAGAGAGACACGCAAACTACAAATATACAGCAGCAGGCGTCAGGGTTGGGATCGAACCCACGACCTCCTGTACACCATGCGAGGTAGTTAACATCTCCTAGTCACTGCAGCGCTCTTACACACACAAAGACATTCTTAGCTCTTTCGGTAAAGTCACGTTGAAGGGAAACAATAAAATAATAAAATATATATAAAACAATAAAAATTCTCACGACATTTCGACCGTAACACAAACGGTCGTCATCAGGTGTGAAAAAACCAACGGCGTGTATTGTTTCCCTTCAACGTGACTTTACCGAAAGAGCTAAGAATATGAATTACTGCAGTCACGAAAGCTTTAAATCAAAATTTTACACAAAGACATGTACACATGCACACAGATTCGTACAATGACCCCTGCATGGATTAACAGACTGTTGGGGCAGGCACGGCGCGCGAGGGGGTGGGTGGCCAGCACCGCGCCCGGCCACCTTTGTCTCCCCAGTGGCGATGTTTTACACACCGCGCCAGGTACCCATTTGAGGCCGAGTCGACCTAGGGGAGGCGCAGGACCGGTTCAGATAGTCGTCACCGTTGTTGGCCGTGAGCGGGGAATCGAACCCGGGTCGCCGGGTTCCCAGCGCAGCGCGGCGCTCGCCGCGACACCACCGCTCGCCGCTACACCACCGCGCACACGCACACACGTGCATACAAGCACGTGCCGTAACAAACGCACACACGCACCACGGCGTCAGTAACATCGCCGCCGCCGCTGCCGCCCCCTCTCGGCACGAAGTGTTGGAAGGCTCGTCGCTGGCGTGAAGGTCGCTAGACAGACCCCAGGGTGCCGTGGCGCTAACCTCCCGAGGTGGCTGTTAGGCAGCGCGGCAGCAAAGACGCGCACACGCGCGCACACAGACTCCGATATCTCGTGCCGAGTCAAATCTTAAACAATTGGTTTTTTTTTTTGCGCGCACACGCGCACGTATTTTCTCTTTTTAGAAGTCCTTAAATATCTCGCAGCTGTCAGGTGAATAATTCAGCATCGGAATCTTTATCCGGAACCTCTCACTTTTGTTTTTTTAAGGCCGCAGCGATCCGATGTTCTTCGCGATCCGATGTTCTTCGCAGATGGCCCAGTGGCACCGCGGCCGCTGCCGCCGCCGCTGCTGCCGCTGCTGCTGCTGCGTTTTGGCATTGGTGCTGCGCGCACGATTGACAAGTACGAACGCAACACGTCCGCCGGCGACGCAGTGGCCTTAAGAGGGAAAATAGCGAAGAGTAAAAGAGCTAGCGTGCTGTGGAGAGGGCCCATTGCCCGAAACGTCGACTATTGTTATATTTATATTCTTAGTTTTTTCGGTAAAGTCACGTTGAAGAGAAACAACAAAATAATAAAATATATATGAAACAATAAAAAAATTCTCACGACGTTTCGACCATAACTCAAACGGTCATCTTCAGGTGTGTTGGTTCGCATAAATTAAAAATTTTACAACACACCTGAAGACGACCGTTTGAGTTATGGTCGAAACGTCGTGAGAATTTTTTTTATTGTTTTATATATATTTTATTATTTTGTTGTTTCTCTTCAACGTGACTTTACCGAAAAAACTAAGAATATGAATTACTGCAGTCACGAAAGCTTTAAATCAAAATTTATTGTTATATTTATTGACGAGAGCGAGAGAGAGAGAGAGACGTGCAAACTCCAAGCGTACAGCAGGGTTTCTATTCGGTAAAGTCACGTAGGTTAAAAAATAAAACAACAAAAATCACGACGTTTCGGCCACAACACAAGCGGCCTTCATCAGTACAGCAGGCGTCTTTGCGAGTAACGGGTGCGGACCTCATCACGAATCCGTTTGGCAACCGGATGGCGTCGCAGCTTGACGAGCACCGGACAGATCTTGCAGCGGTAACTCGGTCACGACGTCGTCTTCCTTCTCCGCACTTCCTTCTCCACCCTTCCTTCTCCACCCTTCCTTCTCCACCCTTCCTTCTCCACCCTTCCTTCTCCGCCATTCCTTCTCCACCCTTCCTTCTCCACCATTCCTTCTCCACCCTTCCTTCTCCACCATTCCTTCTCCACCATTCCTTCTCCACCCTTCCTTCTCCACCCTTCCTTCTCCACCCTTCCTTCTCCACCCTTCCTTCTCCACCCTTCCTTCTCCACCATTCCTTCTCCGCCCTTCCTTCTCCGCCATTCCTTCTCCACCCTTCCTTCTCCACCATTCCTTCTCCGCCCTTCCTTCTCCGCCATTCCTTCTCCACCCTTCCTTCTCCACCATTCCTTCTCCATCCTTCCTTCTCCACCATTCCTTCTCCACCCTTCCTTCTCCACCCTTCCTTCTCCACCCTTCCTTCTCCACCCTTCCTTCTCCACCCTTCCTTCTCCGCCCTTCCTTCTCCTTTCTCCCTCCCTCCCTTCCTTCCTCCCTCCTTCCCTCTCCTTCTTCCCCGCCGTACGAGTAATAAGTCCCCCCTTCCCCCACCGATTGGAAATCCTCGAAGCGCCAGTGACGTGCGTAGAACTGGCAACCACGGCGCCGTCCTTACAAACACTTGGCGTCCGGAACCGCCGGATTTAAAGCTCGCAAAAAAAATAACAAAAAATTTGGGGCATAATAATCTCGGTAGTTTTATATATATATTTTTTTACACGTAATCTTCCTGACATTCGATTTTTTAACTCGCTGGTTAACTCATCCCCGGGAAGGAAAAAAAAAACAAAAAAAAAACACGTTGTTGCTTTATCCTTTTGATCGCGATTTCTCACGAGATCCTATCGGCATTGCTTTCCAGCGGCGCGGGTGTGCCGGTGAGATACGCGGCTTTGAGAGCTCCTCTGATGGCGCGAAAAAATGTGAGATTATAATTGTTTGCCGTAGTTGGGCGCCCTTAACATCGGCTGATTGTCGACACCGTCAGATGCTGTTGCGGTTGTGCAGTGAGCGGAAAAAAGTATTTGATCCCCTGCTGATTTTGCACGTTTGCCCACTGACAAATAAATGATCAGTGTGCCAAATGTTGTCACCTTCTCACCAAGTGGCTTGGCAATGGTCTCGTAGCCCATTTCCAGCCTTGTGTGGGTCTACAATCTTGTCCCTGACATCCTTGGAGAGCTCTTTGGTCTTGGCCATGGTGGAGAGGTTGGGATCTGATTGATTGATTGCTTCTGTGGACAGGTGTCTTTTATACAGGTAACAAGCTGAGATTAGGAGCACTCCCTTTAAGAGTGTGTGATCCTAATCTCAGCTCGTTACCTGTATAAAAGACACCTGGGAGCCAGAAATCTTTCTGATTGAGAGGGGGTCAAATACTTATTTCCCTCATTAAAATGCAAATCAATTCATAGCATTTTTGACATGCGTTTTTTTTGGATTTTTTTGTCGTTATTCTGTCTCTCACTGTTCAAATAAACCTACCATTAAAATTATAGACTGATCATTTCTTCGTCAGTGGGCAAACGTACAAAATCAGCAGGGGATCAAATACTTTTTTCCCTCACTGCAAAAGGCACCTGGGAGCCAGAAATCATTCCGATTGAGAGGGGGTACAAATAATTGTTTTCCCTCACTGTGCATCCAACATCGTGAATCAAAGTAATTGTCAAGACGGTTGCACCGAACACTCTTGCTATCCCGCGGCTGCGATTCAAACTCAGCATTTGCAGTGCCGTGAGCTAACCGCTGCAGCACCGCTCGCTCGCGCGCCCGCCCGCCCACCCTCCTCCTCCTGACGTAGCTCCATAAATATATATCACGCTCTAAAATAAATTATTGAACTATTGGCAAAAAATGACGCAGAGGCCTTCTTTAATAATTGGAAATCAAAATGCGATTCATGGTCAGGTTTGTTGAACGGTCAGATCGCACCTCCCATTGGCACGGTTGGCTATGTACGGTGCGAAAGAAGTTCAACGTACATGCTGCCCATAGACTCAACACTGCCCATAGACTCAACACTGCCCATAGACTCAACACTGCCCATAGACTCAACACTGCCCATAGACTCAACACTGCCCATAGACTCAACACTGCCCGTAGACTCAACACTACCCATTGACTCAACACTGCCCATAGATTCAACACTGCCCATGGACTAACACTGCCCATAGACTAACACTGCCCATAGACTCAACACTGCCCATAGACTCAACACTACCCATAGACTCAACACTACCCATAGACTCAACACTGCCCATAGACTAACACTGCGCATAGACTCAACACTGCCCATAGACTCAACACTGCCCATAGACTCAACACTGCCCATAGACTCAACACTGCCCATAGATTAACACTGCCCATAGACTCAACACTGCCCATAGACTCAACACTGCCCATAGACTCAACACTGCCCATAGACTCAACACTGGCCCACAGACTCAACACTGCCCATAGACTCAACACTGCCCATAGACTCAACACTGCCCACAGACTCAACACTGCCCATAGACTCAACACTGCCCATAGACTCAACACTGCCCATAGACTCAACACTGCCCATAGACTAACACTGCCCATAGACTCAACACTACCCATAGACTAACACTACCCATAGACTCAACACTGCCCATAGACTCAACACTACCCATAGACTCAACACTGCACCACAGACTCAACACTGCACCATAGACTCAACACCGCACCATAGACTCAACACCGCACCATAGACTCAACACTGCCCATAGACTCAACACTACCCATAGACTCAACACTGCCTATAGACTCAACACTGCACCATAGACTCAACACTGCCCATAGACTCAACACTACCCACCGGAGAATGGAAAAGCATACATTTAGTTATTCAACATTTTGATTTTAATGATTCTACCAGGGCTTTTCATTCTGTGGAATGAATATGTGATTGTTATAATTGTACTTTCCATTTTGCTCCATTCTACTACAAAGTTTCAAGTTCTTTGGTTCTATTCGGTAAAGTCACGTAGGTAAAAAAGAAAACAACAAAAATTCACGACGTTTCGGCCACAACACAAGCGGCCTTCATCAGGTGAAGGCACCAGACTGTCTCGAGAAAGTCTGGTCCCTTCACCTGATGAAGGCCGCTTGTGTTGTGGCCGAAACGTCGTTATTTTTGTTGTTTAATTTTTTACCTACGTGACTTTACCGAATAGAACCAAAGAGTATGAATCCTTGCAGTCACGAAAGCTTCAAACCTAGAAAAGTTTCAAGTATTTTTTTATAGTTATAATTACTTTTAATGTATGATAATTATAAGAGAGTTTCAACATAATATTCTAAACATCTGCAGTTTTAGTTAGACGATGAATATTTTCAAGTTAATTTTATGCTACATTTCAGCTTTCCAACGCCTCCTTTTTAACAAATGTTTTCGCCTACAACATCAGAGTGCAGCGCCACATTAAATACGCACTACTACAATGACAATAGTTTAAAGCGATTTGAAGCGTGTTTTATTTTTAAAATGGAAACATGTTTTTTTTTGGGGGGGGGAGGGGCAGATCTTTGTGACGTCATATTTGAGGAGGGGGGGGTCTGACTTTTTGTGACGCCGTGTGACGAGGGGGGAGGGTCAAATATCGTCCAAAATCGCGTGACGTCATTTATGGACGGCCCCATAAACCGCAACGTTGGAGAGGCGGAGCCCAATATTTGCCAAATTTTTGCCCGACGTTTTCGCATCTTGCATCTCGCGTCGATGTGTTTATATTTATATACAGCGGCTCCTCGACCCATAGAGCTTCGCAGCAATTATAAAATTGCACAGAAAGTGGTGGTGGCCGAGATAATGAAGAGCTGTGGTTGTTATTAAACGCGGTGGTGGTGGTGGCGGTGGTGTAGTTATGGTGAAAGCAGGATAGGCAGCAGTGCTTAATTAGGGGTTGAGGTTGTGACAGGGAGAGGGGCAGCGATAGGGGTAGTGGTAGGGGGTAGGGGGTAGCAATAGGGGTAGTGATAGGGGTAGTGGTAGGGGTAGTGGTAGGGGTAGTGATAGGGGTAGTGGTAGGGGTAGTGTTAGGGGTAGTGATAGGGGTAGTGATAGTGGTAGGGGGTAGTGGTAGGGGTAGTGGTAGGGGGTAGTGATAGGGGTAGTGATAGTGGTAGTGATAGGGGTAGTGATAGTGGTAGGGGTAGTGATAGGGGTAGTGATTGGGGTAGTGGTAGGGGGTAGTGATAGGGGTAGTGATAGTGGTAGTGATAGGGGTCGTGATAGGGGTAGTGATAGGGGTAGCGATAGGGGTAGCGGTAGGGGGTAGTGATAGGGGTAGTGATAGGGGGTAGTGATGGGGGTAGTGATAGGGGGTAGTGGTAGGGGGTAGTGTTAGGGGGTAGTGATAGGGGTAGTGGTAGGGGGTAGTGGTAGGGGTAGTGATTGGGGTAGTGATTGGGGTAGTGGTAGGGGTAGTGGTGGGGTAGTGATAGGGGTAGTGATAGGGGTAGTGATTGGGGTAGTGGTAGGGGTAGTGGTAAGGGTAGTGATAGGGGTAGTGATAGTGGTAGTAATAAGGGTAGGGGTAGTGATAGGGGTAGCGCAAGGGGTAGCGGTAGAGGTAGTGATAGGGGTAGTGATAGGGGTAGTGGTAGGGGTAGTGGTAGGGGGTAGTGGTAGGGGGTAGTGATGGGGTAGTGATAGGGGTAGTGATAGGGGTAGTGGTAGGGGGTAGTGATAGGGGTAGTGATAGGGGGTAGTGATGGAGGTGCTGATAGGGGTAGTGATAGGGGTAGTGTTAGGGGTAGTGATTGGGGTAGTGGTAGGGGTAGTGATAGGGGTAGTGATAGTGGTAGTGATAGGGGTAGTGATAGTGGTAGTAATAAGGGTAGGGGTAGTGATTGAGGTAGTGATAGTGGTAGTGATAGGGGTAGTGGTAGGGGTAGTGATAGGGGTAGTGGTAAGGGTGGTGGTAGGGGTAGTGGTAAGGGTAGTGATAGGGGTAGTGATAGTGGTAGTGATAGGGGTAGTGATAGTGGTAGTGATAAGGGTAGGGGTAGTGATTGAGGTAGTGATAGTGGTAGTGATAGGGGTAGTGATAGGGGTAGTGATAGGGGTAGTGGTAAGGGTGGTGGTAGGGGTAGTGGTAAGGGTAGTGATAGGGGTAGTGATAGTGGTAGTGATAGGGGTAGTGATAGTGGTAGTGATAAGGGTAGGTGTAGTGAATGGCGTAGGGGTAGCGCTAGGGGTAGGGTTGCTCTTAGCTGGGGGCCGGATGGCCTGTGTGGGAAGAGATGGGGGTTGTACCTACAGTATGAATGAGCGGATCTGTTGCTGGAGAGTCCGCACAGCGCCATCAGCTGAAACAAACCAAAACAAACCACGACGCGAATCGTAATGTAGGTCTGTGAAACGCCCCCCGAACACGTACAGAAGGGACGACGAATCATACGCAGGTGTCGTTTGCATTCCAATTGTGGAAGGGAAAAACGTGGCCGCGGGGAGAAGAGAGACGCGCAAACTGCATACCAGGCGAGGTGGTCAACATCTCCTAGCCACCATGGCAGTTAACTATGAATATTCGGCGAATGAATTCGTTCGTACAAGGCGTGCGCCCAGCAGGCCCTCTGCGTGTACGTGCGTTGAACTCCTTTCGCGCCGTGCGTAGCCGGCCTGTGCTCATCGCAAGCGCGGGGATTCGGAGGCGCTCGCTTGAAAGTGTTCCCGTGTGTTTCCCGCTACGCCGTTCGTCTGCCTTCGGGCGCTGCGCCATGGGCATTATTAACCCCTGCGGTCATTCACCGTGGCTCGCGCGCCCGCCCTGTGCATGTGCGCGTGTGTCGTTGTGTGTGTGTTGTAGGGCGCGACGGTGTAGCGGTTAGCGCTGTGCTGCGCTACGAACCTGGCGACCCGGGTTCGATTCCCGCTCACGGCCAACACCACCGGTGACGATTATCTGAACCGGTCCTGGGCCTCCCCTAGCTCGACCCGGCCTCAAATGAGTACCTGGTGCGGCGTGTAAAACATCGCCACTGGGAGAGACAAAGGCGGTCGGGCGTGGTGCTGGCCACCCACCCCCTCGTGTACCGTTCCGGCCTTCATAGGGTACTCGCCAACAGCACTTGCCCCTACAGTCTGTTAAGGCTACACGGGGGATCTTTTTCTTTGTAGGGCTCTAGGTGGTGATGGTTCTGGAGCTGTGGGTGGTGGTAGTGTGTTGGTTGTCGTGATGTTGTGGGGCTGTGGGTGGTAGTTATGTGGACCTGTAGGCGCTGGTGTTGTGTAGGCTGTGGTGTTGTGTAGGCGCTGGTGTTGTGTAGGCGGTGGTGTTGTGTAGGCGGTGGTGTTGTGTAGGCGGTGGTGTTGTGTAGGCGGTGGTGTTGTGTAGGCGCTGGTGTTGTGTAGGCGCTGGTGTTGTGTAGGCGGTGGTGTTGTGTAGGCAGTGGTGTTGTGTAGGCGGTGGTGTTGTGTAGGCGGTGGTGTTGTGTAGGCGGTGGTGTTGTGTAGGCGCTGGTGTTGTGTCGGCGCTGGTGTTGTGTAGGCGGTGGTGTTGTGTAGGCTCTGGTGTTGTGTAGGCGCTGGTGTTGTGTAGGCGGTGGTGTTGTGTAGGCGGTGGTGTTGTGTAGGCGCTGGTGTTGTGTAGGCGCTGGTGTTGTGTAGGCGGTGGTGTTGTGTAGGCGGTGATGTATAGGCGGTGGTGTTGTGTAGGCGGTGGTGTTGTGTAGGCGCTGGTGTTGTGTAGGCGGTGGTGTTGTGTAGGCGGTGGTGTTGTGTAGGCGCTGGTGTTGTGTTAGGCGGTGGTGTTGTGTAGGCGCTGGTGTTGTGTAGGCGGTGGTGTTGTGTAGGCGGTGGTGTTGTGTAGGCGCTGGTGTTGTGTTAGGCGGTGGTGTTGTGTTAGGCGGTGGTGTTGTGTAGGCGGTGGTGTTGTGTAGGCGCTGGTGTTGTGTTAGGCGCTGGTGTTGTGTAGGCGCTGGTGTTGTGTAGGCGGTGGTGTTGTGGCGCGATAGGTGGTGGAGCTGTAAGAGGGCGATGGTGATGTTGGTGTTGGTGGTTTCGGTGCTGGTGTTGGTGGCGGTGTTGGTGGTATTGCTGGTGGTGGAGGTGTTGGTGGTATTGCTCGTGGTATTGCTGGTGGTGGAGGTGTTGGTGGTATTGCTGGTGGTATTGCTGGTGGTGGAGGTGTTGGTGGTATTGCTGGTGGTATTGCTGGTGGTGGAGGTGTTGGTGGTATTGCTGGTGGTATTGCTGGTGGTGGAGGTGTTGGTGGTATTGCTGGTGGTATTGCTGGTGGTGGAGGTGTTGGTGGTATTGCTGGTGGTGGAGGTGTTGGTGGTATTGCTGGTGGTGGAGGTGTTGGTGGTATTGCTGGTGGTATTGCTGGTGGTGGAGGTGTTGGTGGTATTGCTGGTGGTATTGCTGGTGGTGGAGGTGTTGGTGGTATTGCTGGTGGTGGAGGTGTTGGTGGTATTGCTGGTGGTATTGCTGGTGGTGGAGGTGTTGGTGGTATTGCTGGTGGTGGAGGTGTTGGTGGTATTGCTGGTGGTATTGCTGGTGGTGGAGGTGTTGGTGGTATTGCTGGTGGTGGAGGTGTTGACGGCGGTGTTGGCGGTGGAGCTGTAGCTGTGGGTCGTGTCGGCTGTGGCGGCAGTGGCGTTGCTGTCGGCGGTGTTTTTTGCGACTGTGTAGTTCCCCCCGGCTGGTTCCTCACCCCCCGTTGCCCGCCCCACCTCCACCTCCTCTGCTGCAGGTGGACGAGCGCTCCCTGCTGCGCATCATGGAGATGGGCTTCACCCGCGCGGAGTCACGCGCAGCCCTCATGGATCACCACAACCGCCTGGAGGACGCCCTCAACGCCCTCCTCCTCGCTCCGGCGGCGCCTCCGCTAGCCGAGCTCCTGGCACCACAGCCGCCGTCGCGGGGCGGTGAGCGGGAATCCCTTAAACATATATGTTTTACAAAAAATAATAATGAATTTAAAACATTCGTGCCAGGTAATAAGGCCGCACTGAGCCTATCGTGGCTGCGTTGTCGGAAGCGGACCCCCGGCCAGCACAAACGAAAGTGGCCGATATCGCCGTCGTTTGGGAAATGTATCGGCAGCAGCCGGCTGCTCTAAAAGCGCGCGACATCGCTCCGAAATGTGGATGGGGGTGAAGTGAAGTGAAACAAAAAAAATGTTGACGACGGAGGACCCGGAGAAAAATCCACGCGACCGCGGGGAGAACGTACGAACTCGGGCGTCAGAGGTCGGGATCGAACCCACGACCTCCTGTGTATCAGGCGAGGTAGTTAACATCTCCTAGTCACCGTGATGATGATGTGAGAGAGAGAGACACGCACACTACAAATATACAGCAGGCATCGTCGGGGTCTAGATGGAACCCACGACCTCCTGTGCACCACGTGAGGTAGTTAACATCTCCTAGCCACCGTGATGATGATGAGAGAGAGATAGAACCCACGACCTCCTGTGTACGAGGCGAGGTAGTTAACATCTACTAGCCGCCGTGATAATGATGAGAGAGAGAGAGAGACACGCAAACTACAAATATACAGCAGGCATCGTCAGGGTCGGGATCGAACCCACGACCTCCTGTGTACCAGGCGAGGTAGTTAACATCTCCTAGCCACCATGATGATGATGAGAGAGAGAGACACTCAAACTCCAAACATACAGCAGGCATCGTCAGGGTCGGGATCGAACCCACGACCTCCTGTGCACCAGGCGAGGTAGTTAACATCTCCTAGCCGCCGTGATGATGATGAGAGAGAGATAGAACCCACGACCTCCTGTGTACCAGGCGAGGTAGTTAACATCTCCTAGCCGCCGTGATGATGATGAGCGAGAGAGAGAGACATGCAAACTCCAAATATACAGCAGGCGTCATCAGGGTCGCGATCGAACCCACGACCTCCTGCGTACCAGGCGAGATAGTCAACATCTCCTAGCCACCGTTGCACCTCCCCCCCCCCCCCCCCAATCCTTGCGACACCTCCCCCGGTCGCCGTGGTCACGGTGTGCCGCCACCGCCGTCCCGAGGGACGCTGAGCGGCAATCCCTAAAAAAAATCTATAAACCCCGATGTTTTATTTTTTATCTTACCAGGTAAGGCCCCGCTGAGATTATGGGTGGCTCTTTTGTTAGGAGCGAACCGAACGATCACGAGCGACGGCTCGGCATAAGTGGCTTATCGTCGCGTCGAAATGTGTCGCGGGCAAATAATCTCGGCGATCTCGGCGCTGGTCTGAGCGACAGCGTTGCCCACGCTCTCAGTTCTTTCGAGCTGTTTGTAAAATATATTTTTCACAGATGTCCAGTTTGGCGTTGCCCTGCTACGAATAGCCGACTGGCCAACGCCCCTCGTGGCGCCTAGAGCCAGATCCTGTCCGGTCCACCAGACATATCGTATTCCACAGATCCGGCCCAACCCACCAGGCCACTCATATTCTACAGATCCAGTCCAATCCACCAGGCCACTCATATTCCACAGAACCAATCCAATCCACCAGGCCACTCCTATTCCACAGAACCAATCCAATCCACCAGGCCACTCATATTCCACAGATCCAGTCCAACCCACCAGGCCACTCGTATTCCACAGATCCAGTCCAACCCACCAGGCCACTCCTATTCCACAGATCCAGTCCCATCCAACAGGCCACTCATATTCCACAGATCCAGTCCCATCCACCAGGCCACTCATATTCCACAGATCCAGTCCAATCCACCAGGCCACTCCTATTCCACAGATCCAGTCCAATCCGCCAGGCCACTCCTATTCCACAGATCCAGTCCAATCCACCAGGCCACTCATATTCCACAGATCCAGTCCAATCCACCAGGCTACTCATATTCCGCAGATCCAGTCCAATCCACCAGGCCACTCCTATTCCACAGATCCAGTCCAACCCACCAGGCCACTCCTATTCTACAGATCCAGTCTGACCCACCAGGCCACTCCTGTTCCACAGATCCAGTCCAATCCACCAGGCCACTCATATTCCACAGATCCAGTCCAATCCACCAGGCCACTCCTATTCCACAGATCCAGTCCCATCCACCAGACATCTCGTATTCCACAGATCCAGTCCAACCCACCAGGCCACTCATATTCCACAGATCCAGTCCTATCTACCAGGCCACTCATATTCCACAGATCCAGTCCGATCCGCCAGACCTCTCATAATCCACAGATCCAGTCCGGTCTGCCCGACCACTCATATTCTAAACGTAAATGTTTTAATTTTACCAGGCAAGGCCTCACTGAGCCTGCGCGCCTCTTTTTCAAAAGCGGCACGGCCACCACCAAGTGACAGCTCCGACGGGGAGCGGCTCGTCGTCGTGGTCGTCACGTGGACATTGAAAACGGCAAAACAATCCCCGGTAGTTCATCGTAAACGCACGGCCTCGACAAGAGCGATGTGCGCGGTCCGAGGGGAGGAAGCGTTCCCCGCGACATCGACGGGGATTTCCTCGCAGAGCGGGCTCGCGCGTTTTCCAACGCGTGAGACCCTCCCGATCATACTAAGCGTTGGAAAATTGCATTCATGGAGGCGATTAATATTTAATCGATAACACGAATGCAATGTAAGGTGGCATTAAAATGCGATGGTTTGAATTATTAGCGTGAAAAGTTTAACTCGTGAAAGATTAACTCTTTGGCCGTTGGAAAAGTAGCTTTAAGCCAACGACTTACATATTTAAACATGAGTTTGTAAATTATTCAAATAAATGTGATTTACAATGATTAAGAGTCAATTATGAACATGTCAGCGGACGAAATGATTAAAGTTACAACATTTTTATTTTTTTTACGTGCTGTATTGCAATTTAATTGTTGAACAGAGGAAATTATAAAAGAAAAAAGTCGTTCATTTATTACAAAAAAATAACGTGAATCCAATCGTCTGGCCGAATACAGAGATCCCCCCACTTGGCCTTCAATCGACTTTATGGGACAAAGTGCCTTCAGCGAGCACCGATTAACGCCACGGATGGCAGCGCCACGCCTGGCCGCCTTTGTATCCCCAACGACCCACGTACGGATTTAACAAACTGTTGGGGCAAGCGCTGTTAGCGAAGACACACACACACACACATATTTCCTAACACGTACACACACCGACTCTCACTCGCACACCAACGCACGCACACACACACACTATACCAGCTCACGTATACACAAAGACAAAGCCAATGGTCCCCCAGTAAAGCCTCAACAGACTGTTGGGGCAAGCGCTGTTGGCGAGCAGCACCTGTGGAAGCCGACACGGCACGTGCGGTAAGGTGGGTGGACAGCACCACGCCCGGCCGCATTCGTCTCCCCAGTGGCGATGTTTTTACACGTCGCATCAGGTTACTCATTTAAGGCTGAGTCGACCTAGGGGAGTTAATTCCCCCCCCCCACCCCCGTGATGTTATCCATGGACCCGGAATTGGACCCCTGTCACCATGTTGGGAGTGCGGCGTAGCTCAGCTCTACACAACCGCACGTCAAGATCCCCCGTAATAGCCTCAAAAAATTATTTTGGGGCAAGTGCCGTTAGCGAGTAGCACCTACGAAGGGCATAATGGCTGGCTACGTACGGTGCGAAAGAGGCTCCACATACATTCATACACGCGCACCAACACGCACGCACACACATCACATACACACACACACACACACATTCATACCTACATACACACACACATACATAAGCACGCATGCAACAACAACAACAACCGCTATATGCGAACACGCATCCATACACATGTACATCAACACACAACACACACACACACACGCACCAAGACAAAGATCCCCCGTATAGCCCTTAACACACTTGTCGGGGCAAGTGCTGCTAGCGAGCAGCACCTATGATATGCCGGCACGGCACACCAGGGGGTGGGTGGCCAGCACCACGCCCGGCCGCCTTTGGCTGAGTTGACCTTAGGGGGGAGGCCCCCAGGGCCCGTTCAGAAGATCGCCACCGCCGATGGCCGCGAGCGTGAATCGGATCCGCAGCGCAGCGCGCCAGACGCTACACCACCGCTGCCCTGCACGCGTGCGTCAAACACGTGCGTCAAACACGTGCGTTAAACACGTGCGTTAAACACGTGCGTCAAACACGTGCGTCAAACAAACACGCGGGCGCTCGCACGCGCGTACCTGCGCTGCCAATAAAAATCCGGCGCTTAAATAATGACCGGCAGCGTGCCGCTCTCGCCGGCCGTTCCCCGGCGCTCCCCCGGCGCCCGTGCGATCGATGGCGTTGGCGCCTGGCGTCGGGCGCTCACGGCCCCCCACCGCGCCGTCAAATCCACCGCCGGTGCCGGCACCGCCGCCGGCGGCCCGGAGACGTTACGCGGCGGAGCGCGGTGGAGTTGCTCCGCACGTGCGAAGGAACTGACTATTGCACATTTTTTTTTGTATATACTTGACCAGGTTAAGGCCCCCCACGCGTGTACATTGAGCTGCCACGTAGCTCTCTTTGCAGAAGCGACGCAGGCTATCGCAAATGATGGCTCGACGAAGAGGCGGCTTTTCGTTGTCGCGTGGAAATTCACAGCAGCCAGAGACTATTCAACGCGTGACGTTGGTTCGAAATGTGGGAGGGGAAAAACCGGGGAGAGAGAGAGAGACAAGCAAACTCCAAATATACAGCAGGAGGCGGGGTCGGGATCGAACCCACGACCTCCTGCATAGCGGCGTGTTGACTCAGCAGGCGATCGTTCCCATCCGTTATTCGTGGCCCGGGGTCGGAGGCCGATGAGAATGTCTCGTTCGTCCAGCGGCAGAGCTTTCCCATCGTTTGTTTTTTTGTTACCGGCGGGCGAGGGCTCAAAGAGACCGGTGTAGGGGTCTCTTTCGCAAGTGTGACCTTAGGGCCTCGGTGACCTTGGGGCCTAAATGACCTTAGGGCCTGGGTGACCTTGGAGCCTGAATGGCCTTCGGGCCTGAGTGACCTTGGGGCCTGAGTGACCTAGGAGCCTGAGTGACCTTGGAGCCTGAGTGACCTTGGGGCTCGAGTGACCTTGAGGACTGAGTGACCTTGGGGCTCGAGTGACCTTGGGGACTGAGTGACCTTGGGGCTCGAGTGACCTTGGGGCTCGAGTGACCTTGGGGCTCGAGTAACCTTGGGGCTTGATTGACCTTGGGGACTGAGTGACCTTGGGGCCCGAGTCCCCCAGTAGGGTGCGATGATTGCCGCTGTTGTATAATCCAACATTCGCGGCAAACTGGGACCTACTTTGTCAAACGATGTCGGGCTGATCTTTTACGTCCGCTGTGTATTCATTCAGCGGACGCTTTCGCACGTGACTGCAGTCATACAGTCAAGTGCGCCACATATGCGGGTGCCTGCCATGGGAATCCATACTCCTTGGTTCTTTCGGCAAAGTCACGGTAGGTAGAAAAATGAATAACAGATCACGACGTTTCGATGGCAACACAAGCAATCGTCATCAGGTGGAAAGATACATCAGTTAGATGAGTGGGCCTTACCCGGTGGTTAAAAACGAAATCAGCAGTTCTACTGCTTCATCTTTCCACCCGATGACGATTGCTCGTGTTGCGATCGAAACATCGTGATCTGTTACTTATTTCTCTACCGACCGTGACTTTACCGAAAGAACCCACGCGCACGGAGGGCTTCGGGCGACTGCTTTGAATTGCGCGCGTGATGACGGTGAAGACCATCTTCGTTGGGCGACATCACTTGTGACGGCCCAGCTCGCTCCCGTATAGCCCGGGTGGGCCTCCTTACCTGGTGGTGGTAAAGTAAAAAAAAAAAAAAAATTTAGTTTTTCAATTGGTTCGTAGCTCATAATCGCGCGATTAATCTTACGGTTGACCGTTTATTTTGACCTGCCGACCTTTCCGGCGCGAATTTTACCGAACACCCGCGTGGGTGGATTTGCGTGGAGGCGAGCGCAATGCCGCAGCTCCGGAGGGCACGCGGGGGGGGCGAAGGATTTCTCCGCCTAGGTGGAGGCGGACCGCTGGACCGTGCCCGTCGCGATCCCAACCCACCCCGTACCCTCCCCCTACCCCCCACCCCCCCCCCCCCCCCCCCCGCACGACGACAGAGTAGCCCACGGTGTTTCACGCGCCGCGGCTTTTGACGGCCTGCGGAATTTTTTTTTTATGGCGGCCGGCGAATGGCTGAGAGGGCGGAGTGGCGACGCGAGTCTATGGGTCTCTGTGTGAGTCTATGGGTCTCTATGTGAGTCTATGGGTCTCTGTGTGAGTCTATGGGTCTCTGTGTGAGTCTATGGGTCTCTGTGAGTCTATGGGTCTCTATGTGAGTCTATGGGTCTCTGTGTGAGTCTATGGGTCTCTGTGTGAGTCTATGGGTCTCTATGAGTCTATGGGTCTCTATGTGAGTCTATGGGTCTCTGTGTGAGTTTCTGGGTCTCTGTGAGTCTATGGGTCTCTATGTGAGTCTATGGGTCTCTGTGTGAGTCTATGGGTCTCTGTGTGGGTCTCTGTGTGAGTCTATGGGTCTCTATGTGAGTCTATGGGTTTCTGTGTGAGTCTATGGGTCTCTATGTGAGTCTATGGGTCTCTGTGTGAGTCTATGCATCTCTATGTGAGTCTATGGGTCTCTGTGTGAGTCTATGCATCTCTATGTGAGTATCTGGGTCTCTGTGAGTCTATGTGTCTCTATGTGAGTCTATGGGTCTCTGTGTGAGTCTATGGGTCTCTATGTGAGTCTATGGGTCTCTGTGTGAGTCTATGGGTCTCTATGTGAGTCTATGGGTCTCTGTGTGAGTCTATGCATCTCTATGTGAGTCTCTGGGTCTCTGTGAGGCTATGGGTCTCTATGTGAGTCTATGGGTCTCTGTGTAAGTCTATGGGTCTCTATGTGAGTCTATGGGTCTCTATGTGAGTCTATGCGTCTCTATGCAAGTATATGGGTCTCTATGTGAGTCTATGGGTCTCTATGTGAGTCTATGGGTCTCTGTGTGAGTCTATGGGTCTCTATGTGAGTCTATGGGTCTCTGTGTGAGTCTATGGGTCTCTATGTGAGTCTATGGGTCTCTGTGTGAGTCTATGCATCTCTATGTGAGTATCTGGGTCTCTGTGAGTCTATGCGTCTCTATGTGAGTCTATGGGTCTCTGTGTGAGTCTATGGGTCTCTATGTGAGTCTATGGGTCTCTGTGTGAGTCTATGCATCTCTATGTGAGTCTCTGGGTCTCTGTGAGGCTATGGGTCTCTATGTGAGTCTATGGGTCTCTGTGTAAGTCTATGGGTCTCTATGTGAGTCTATGGGTCTCTATGTGAGTCTATGCGTCTCTATGCAAGTCTATGGGTCTCTATGTGAGTCTATGGGTCTCTATGTGAGTCTATGGGTCTCTGTGTGAGTCTATGGGTCTCTATGTGAGTCTATGGGTCTCTGTGTGAGTCTATGGGTCTCTATGTGAGTCTATGGGTCTCTGTGTGAGTCTATGAATCTCTATGTGAGTATCTGGGTCTCTGTGAGTCTATGCGTCTCTATGTGAGTCAATGGGTCTCTATGTGAGTCAATGTGTCCCTATGTGAGTCTATGGGTCCCTATGTGAGTCTATGGGTCTCTATGTGAGTCTATGGGTCTCTTTGCGAGTCTGCGGGTCTCTGTGTGAGTCTATGGGTCTCTATGCGAGTCTATGGGTCTCTATGTGAGTCTATGGGTCTCTTTGCGAGTATGCGGGTCTCTATGTGAGTCTATGGGTCTCTATGTGAGTCTATGGGTCTCTTTGCGAGTCTGCGGGTCTCTATGTGAGTCTATGGGTCTCTATGTGAGTCTGGGTCTCTATGTGAGTCTATGGGTCTCTTTGTGAGTCTATGGGTCTCTATGTGAGTCTATGGGTCTCTATGTGAGTCAATGGGTCTCTATGTGAGTTTATGGGTCTCTTTGCGAGTCTGCGGGTCTCTATGTGAGTCTATGGGTCTCTATGCGAGTCTATAGGTCTCTATGCGAGTCCATGGGTCTCTATGTGAGTCTGGGTCTCTATGTGAGTCTATGGGTCTCTATGTGAGTCTATGGGTCTCTATGTGAGTCTATGGGTCTCTATGTGAGTCAATGGGTCTCTATGTGAGTCTATGGGTCTCTTTGCGAGTCTGCGTGTCTCTATGTGAGTCTATAGGTCTCTATTCGAGTCTATGGGTCTCTATGCGAGTCCATGGGTCTCTATGTGAGTCTATGGGTCTCTATGTGAGTCTGGGTCTCTATGTGAGTCTATGGGTCTCTTATTGAGTCTATGGGTCTCTATGTGAGTCTATGGGTCTCTATGTGAGTCAATGGGTCTCTATGTGAGTCAATGGGTCTCTATGTGAGTCTACGGGTCTCTATGTGAGTCTATGGGTCTCTATGTGAGTCTATGAGTCTCTCTGTGAGTCTATGGGTCTCTATGTGAGTCTATGGGTTTCTATGTTAGTCTACGGGTCTCTATGCGAGTCTATGGGTCTCTTTGTGAGTCTACGGGTCTCTATGTGAGTCAATGGGTCTCTATGTTAGTCTATGGGTCACTATGTGAGTCTATGGGTCTCTAATTGAGTCTATGGGTCACTATGTGAGTCTATGGGTCTCTAATTGAGTCTATGGGTCTCTATGCGAGTCTACAGGTCCCTATGTGAGTCTATGGGTCTCTATATGAGAGACGCGCCGCGTTTGCCGGCGTCTCGCCACGCGCGTCAAACGTCACGACTGTCTTTTTGACGGAACGCAACAACAACAATAACAATAAAACAACAACAATAAAACAACAACAACAACAATAAAACAACAACAACAATAAAACAACAACAACAATAACAATAAAACAACAACAACAACAACAATAAAACAACAACAACAACAATAAAACAACAACAATAAAACAACAACAACAACAATAAAACAACAACAATTAAACAACAACAACAATAAAACAACAACAAGAACAATGACGGATGCTTACCAAAGTAACCAGATAGTTCATCGGCGAGGCTTGACCCGGGCTCCAGGCGGCTTCAAAGCGGCACGGGAAGGGTGACCGAGGAATGAGTGACCTCGATGGAGGTCACGTGGTGGGGGGGGGTCACGGAAGGTCAACGGGGGGAGGGACGGGATAGGAGCGGAGGGGAGAGGGAGGGAGTCGGAGCGACGGAGACGAATTGACGAGGCCGTGCGAGAAGGAACTGGAGGCGGTTTAAGGAGCGTCTGACCGCACCAGCCGATGCGCCGCGCGGGTGCCTGCCATGGGAATGTGGAATTTCCACCGCCGGTTCGAAAAGGGGCTGTCGCACTTGCCCCAAGCCACCACCCCCCCCACTCCCCATAGCTCATTATGCTGTTAGGCCAACTTGAATTGGTATGATGACCATTATTATTATTGGCAAGCAAGCAAGCCTTTGATTAATCACGGTGCGTGTGGGCTCTCTATTAAAGCGGGCTCGCCTCCCGTCGGGGGTTTAATAACGTGAGCGTTTGCACATTTTGCCTCCTTTGTGAAGTTGCAAATTGATATTGACGAGCGGGCCCCGCCTTGTTTATCCGTGCGGTCCAGTCTGGTTATCCGCCGTGGCCCTGCGAGCTCGGTTTGACATTAATCCGCACGTAAGCGGCGGTGGTGTGGAAGGTGGCGGGCGGGCGGGCGGTTGGGTGTGTGTGGTGTGTGTGTGGGGTGTGTGTGGGGTGTGTGGTGTGTGTGTGTGTGGTGTGTGATGTGTGATGGGTGTGTGTGTGTGGTGTGTGATGGGTGTGTGTGGTGTGTGTGTGGGGTGTGTGTGGGGCGTGTGATGGGTGTGTGTGTGTGGGGTGTGTGTGGGGTGTGTGATGGGTGTGTGTGTGTGGGGTGTGTGTGGGGTGTGTGTGTGATGGGTGTGTGTGTGTGTGTGGGGTGTGTGATGGGTGTGTGTGGGGTGTGTGATGGGTGTGTGTGTGAGGTGTGTGTGGGGTGTGTGTGTGTGGTGTGTGATGGGTGTGTGTGGGGTGTGTGATGGGTGTGTGTGGGGTGTGTGTGTGTGGTGTGTGTGGGGTGTGTGTGGGGTGTGTGTGTGGGGTGTGTGTGTGTGGTGTGTGTTTTGAGTGTGTGTGGGGTGTGTGTGTGTGGTGTGTGTTTTGAGTGTGTGTGTGGTGTGTGATGTGTGTGTGTGTGGTGTGTGTGGGGTGTGTGTGGTGTGTGTGTGGTGTGTGTGTGTGGGGTGTGTGTGTGTGGTGTGTGTTTTGAGTGTGTGTGGGGTGTGTGTGTGTGGTGTGTGTTTTGAGTGTGTGTGTGGTGTGTGATGTGTGTGTGTGTGGTGTGTGTGGGGTGTGTGTGGTGTGTGTGTGGTGTGTGATGTGTGTGTGTGTGTGTGGTGTGTGTGGTGTGTGTGTGTGGTGTGTGATGTGTGTGTGTGTGGTGTGTGTGGTGTGTGTGTGTGGTGTGTGATGTGTGTGTGTGTGGTGTGTGTGTGGTTTGTGTGGTGTGTGATGTGTGTGTGTGTGGTGTGTGTGGTGTGTGTGTGTGGTGTGTGTGGTGTGTGTGCGTGTGTGTGTGTGTGGTGTGTGTGCGTGTGTGTGTGTGGTGTGTGTGTGTGGTGTGTGTGGTGTGTGTGCGTGTGTGTGGTGTGTGTGCGTGTGTGTGTGGTGTATGTGGTGTGTGTGGTGTGTGTGTGTGGTGTGTGTGATGTGTGTGTGTGTGGTGTGTGTGGTGTGTGTGGTGTGTGTGTGTGGTGTGTGTGGTGTGTGTGCGTGTGTGTGGTGTGTGTGCGTGTGTGTGTGTGGTGTGTGTGTGGTGTGTGTGTGTGGTGTGTGTGGTGTGTGTGGTGTGTGTGTGTGGTGTGTGTGCGTGTGTGTGTGTGGTGTGTGTGGTGTGTGTGTGCGTGTGTGTGTGTGGTGTGTGTGGTGTGTGTGTGGTGTGTGTGGTGTGTGTGGTGTGTGTGGTGTGTGTGTGTGGTGTGTGTGGTGTGTGTGCGTGTGTGTGTGTGGTGTGTGTGCGTGTGTGGTGTGTGTGGTGTGTGTGTGCGTGTGTGTGTGTGGGGTGTGTGGTGTGTGTGTGTGTGGGGTGTGTGTGTGTGGGGTGTGTGTGTGTGCGTGTGTGTGCGTGTGGGGTGTGCACAAACCGCGATAGCCACCTAGAGTGCCCCCGCCCCCCCAGAGGCGACCTCGCACGGGCCGACCGCCGTTCGCTCTGCCCCGGGGGGGGGGGGGGCGTTCCGGTGCCGACGGCGACGTTGCCGTACTTTTGTGCTCCCCGAGGGTCGGTGACGTTGTTCAAAAGCCTCGAATCCAGCAGTGGAGAGATTGTGGCCGTCTATGATTATTAACGATCATGCTGGCGCCTTTATACGATATATTACTTGCATGCATATACATCGGAACGATAAACTGATGACGTACACCTGCTGATGACGTACACATACTGATGACGTACACATACTATGACGTACACCTGTTGATGATGTACACCTGCTGATGACGTACACCTGTTGATGACGTACACCTGCTGATGACGTACACATGCTGATGACGTACACATGTTGATGACGTACACATACTGATGACGTACACCTGTTGATGACGTACACATACTGATGACGTACACCTGTTGATGACGTACACATACTGATGACGTACACCTGCTGATGACGTACACGTGCTGATGATGTAGTGATGACGTACTGATGACGTACACGTGCTGATGACGTGCTGATGACGCACACGTGCTGATGTACACGTGCTGATGACGTGGCTGATGACGTACACGTGGCTGATGACGTACACGTGGCTGATGACGTACACGTGGCTGATGACGTACACGTGGCTGATGACGTACACGTGCGTACGGGTACGTCATCGGAACGGGAAAGGGTTAATGGCACAGCTGGCAGCAGCGGCTATTTGCGGATCCTGATTCTTTCCCCCCCGCCGCGATGCCGCGCGATGTTAAACGTCGTCAGCGTTGGCGCGAGCGCTCGCTCTGCCCGAACAAACATGCTGCGGGGGAATGTCCACGGCTCGAGGCAAGCAATCGGGAGGCAATTAGCGGGCGCAGAGACACGAAAGGGCCGACTTCTCTCGTCGAAAATACCGCGGCGAGTGGCCAAGGAGGGGCTGGCAGGGGGGTGGGGGGCTCCAACAATAAACGCCCGCGCGCCGTTGACCCTTTCCCCCCTCCCCACCCCCGCGCTTTGACGCGATCATTCAAATTTGCCTTTTGACGCTCGCTTTTTGGAAGCGCACGGAACTCTCCGAGAGAGCTCATGTAAGCGAGGGTTCCGAGGATCGCGGCGGCGCCCGTCCGTGAGCCCCCGCGCTTAATCTGTCTCCGTAACAGAGCCGTCCGTCCGTCCGTCCGTCCGTCCGTCCGTCCGTCCGTCCGTCCGTCCGTCCGTCCGTCCGTCCGTCCGTCCGTCCGTCCGTCCGTCCGTCCGTCCGTCCGTCCGTCCGTCCGTCCGCACGACCGGCCGGCCGGCCGGCCGGCTGACCCGCACGCACGACGCTTCATTCCACTGTGCCAGGCGTTGGCACTGGACAGCCGGCACTGGAGGGCCGTTAATAGGAGTCCTCCTCCGGCTGGCTGAGTGCGGGGCTCATCACCAATTGTTTTAACGATCGTCCATTAAGAGGCCTTTTTTTTATATATATATAATTTTTATTTTATCGGAGAATAACGAGAGCCATGGCACCAGAATTAACGGGCGCCGCCGCTCCCCTCGCTCCCCGACACTGCTGCTAATGCTGCTGCTGCTACTGCTGTTACTGCTGCTACTAATGCTGCTGCTACTGCTGCTACTAATGCTGCTGCTGCTACTGCTGCTGCTACTGCTGCTGCTGCTACTGCTGCTGCTACTTCTGCTACTACTACTACTGCTGCTGCTACTGCTGCTACTGCTGCTGCTACTGCTGCTACTGCTGCTGCTATTGCTGTTACTACTGCTATTGCTGCTACTGCTGCTATTGCTGCTACTGCTGCTACTGCTGCTATTGCTGCTGCTACTGCTGCTACTGCTGCTGCTATTGCTGTTACTACTGCTATTGCTGCTACTGCTGCTATTGCTGCTACTGCTGCTACTGCTGCTATTGGTGCTGCTACTGCTGCTGCTACTGCTGCTACTGCTGCTATTGCTGCTGCTGCTGCTGTTACTGCTGCTATTGCTGCTACTGCTGCTACTGCTGCTATTGGTGCTGCTACTGCTGCTACTGCTGCTGCTACTGCTGCTATTGCTGCTGCTACTGCTGCTACTGCTGCTGCTATTGCTGCTACTGCTGCTACTGCTGATATTGGTGCTGCTACTGCTGCTGCTACTGCTGCTACTGCTGCTGCTACTGCTGCTACTTCTGCTGCTACTGCTGCTACTAATGCTGCTGCTTCTGCTGCTGCTACTGCTGCTGCTACTGCTGGTGCTGCTACTACTGCTGCTGTTGCTACTACTACTACTGCTGCTGCTACTGCTGCTACTGCTGCTGTTGCTACTGCTGCTGCTACTGCTGCTGTTGCTACTGCTGCTACTGCTGCTGCTGCTGTGCCCCGTGCAGGCGAGCTGTTCGCTGTTCTGAGAAAAGGAGCGCTCGAGATGTTGGCGAGGAGTCGTAGCGGAGTCATTAAGAGCCAAACTGCCTCGCTCGGAGCCCATTAGCGTCTTCTTGGAGAGGAGTTGATGACGGTTTTCTGAGTTTTTATTTTTCATTTTTTTATCGTCTTCATTTCTCAACCACCCCTCCGATCCCCGATGTGTCACGAAAAAATTTAACTTCAATGCCATAGCGGGCGATGGATTTGTTGTCGTTTAGCTGTCGTTTGTCGCCGCTACTGTGACAGGCGGACGACGACGAAGACGACGAAGATGAAGAAGACGACGAAGACGGCGAAGATGAAGACGACGATGATGAAGACGACGAAGATGACGATGAAGACGACGAAGGCGACGAAGAAGATGAAGATGAAGACGATGAAGATGAAGACGACGAAGACGATGAAGATGAAGACGATGATGATGAAGACGAAGACGACGAAGAAGATGAAGATGAAGACGATGATGATGAAGACGATGAAGACGAAGACGATGAAGATGAAGACGAAGATGAAGACGAAGATGAAGACGACGAAGACGACGAAGAAGACGACAACGGGACGGCGACGCTTTAAATGGTCACTTTTTGGCGGAATGAGAAATGCCGGGGAAGCTCTCTCTCACTCTCTCTCACTCTCTCGCTCGCTCGCTTGCTCGCTCGCTCGCGAGCCGAGCGAGCGAGCGAGCGTTATTTATTTACTTATCCACCCCCCACCCAGCCAGCTCGGCCTCCTGTCGGCACTTTTAGAACCGGGATTTAAAAATCTTCCGCGTCGCGCGAGCCGTGCACGTGCGGCGCACATCGCCCCGGTCGTGGCTCGCGGTCGAGGGAGTTCGAGTGTTCACGCGCGGTTCACGCGCCTACCACGCGTGGTTCACGTGAGGTTCACGCCTAGTTCACGCGAGGTTCACGTGAGGTTCACGTGAACCTCACGTGAGGTTCACGTGTGGTTCACGTGAGGTTCTCGTGTGGTTCACGTGAGGTTCACGTGAGGTTCTCGCGCGGTTCACGTGAGGTTCACGTGAGGTTCACGTGAGGTTCACGTGAGGTTCTCGCGCGGTTCACGTGAGGTTCACGTGAGGTTCACGTGAGGTTCACGCGCGGTTCACGTGAGGTTTAACGTGAGGTTCACGTGAGGTTCACGTGAGGTTCACGCGCGGTTCACGTGAGGTTCACGTGAACCTCACGTGTGGTTCACGTGAACCTCTCGTGTGGTTCACGTGAGGTTCACGTGAGGTTCACGTGAACCTCTCGTGTGGTTCACGTGTGGTTCACGTGAGGTTCCGCTCGTGAGGAGCGGCGGCGTGGGTTCGATTCCCCGCTCGCGGCCGACGCCCGCTGACGATTTTCTGGACGGGTCCTGGGCCTCCTCTAGGTCGACTCGGCCTCAAATGAGCACACCTGGGTGCGGTGTGTAGTAGTAAACATCGCCACTGGGGAGACAAAGGCGGCCGGGCGTGGTGCTGCTGGCCACCCACCCCCTCGTGCGTTCGGGCTTCGTAGGTGCTGCTCGCTAACAAACAGCACTTGCCCCTACAGTCTGTTAGAGGCTACACGGGGGAGCTTTGTCTGTGACGCACACCGGCATGACGTCACGCGAGATTGGACTGAGGGAGGTGGGGGGGGGGTTGATAAGGTCACGAGACGTAGGAAGACCACGGGGAGAGAGAGAGAGAGAGACACGCAAACTCTAAATATACAGCAGCAGGCATCAGGGTCGGGATCGAACCCACGACCTCCTGTACACCAGGCGAGGTAGTTAACATCTCCTAGCCGCCGTGATGATGATGAGAGAGAGATACACACAAACTCCAAATATACAGCAGGCGTCAGGGCTGGATTGAACCCACGATCTTCTGCACACCAGGCGAGGTAGTTAACATCTCCTAGCCACCTTGATGATGATGAGAGAGAGAGAAAGACACGCAAACTTCAAATATACAGCAGGCGTCAGGGTTGGGATCAAACCCACGACCTCCTGCACACCAGGCGAGGTAGTTAACATCTCCTAGCCGCCGTGATGATGATGAGAGAGAGACACGCAAACTCTAAATATACAGCAGCAGGCATCGTCAGGGTCGGGATCGAACCCACGACCTCCTGGATACCAGGCGAGGTAATTAACATCTCCTAGCCACCGTGATGATGATGATGATGAGAGAGAGAGACACGCAAACTCCAAATATACAGCAGCAGCAGGCGTCAGGGTCGGGATCGAACCCACGACCTCCTGTATACCAGGCGAGGTAGTTAACATCTCCTAGCCACCGTGATGATGATGATGAGAGAGAGACACGCAAACTCCAAATATACAGCAGCAGCAGACGTCAGGGTCGGGATCGAACCCACGACCTCCCGCATACCAGGCGAGGCAATCAACATCTCCCGGCCACCGCAGCGTCCAATTTTTGCAATTTGCTGAGAGCCCGGTCAAAGTTTGGGTTGGATGGTGGGGGTCGTCGGGGGGGGGGGGGTTGGTTGGTTGGTTCTGAAAGTTTCTGTTTTAACGCAGTGGGGGGGGGGGGCTATCTTTGTGTGCGCGCAGAGCGTGGAGGCTTCGGCGGACGACACCGGGGTCGCGGCCGGGGACGCCGCGAGGCCGCCGGCGACGGCGACACACCGGGAGCGGCGGGCGGGGGGCGTCCGTCGGCCCCCAGCACGCTCTTCGACTTCCTCAACCCCAAGATGGAGGCCCTGTCCCTGGACGGTCAGTCAGTGGGGCGAGTGAGAGAGCGTGAGTGAGAGAGCGGGCGGGCGAGCGGGTGGGTGGGTGGGACGAGTGAGAGGGTGAGTGAGAGAGCGAGTGAGAGAGTGAGCGAGCGAGTGAGAGAGAGAGTGAGAGCGTGAGTGAGAGAGTGAGAGAGCGGGCGGGCGAGCGGGTGGGTGGGGCGAGTGAGAGGGTGAGTGAGAGAGCGGGTGAGAGAGTGAGCGAGCGAGTGAGAGAGTGAGAGCGTGAGTGAGAGAGTGAGAGAGCGGGCGGGCGAGCGGGTGGGTGGGGCGAGTGAGAGGGTGAGTGAGAGAGCGGGTGAGAGAGTGAGCGAGCGAGTGAGAGAGTGAGAGCGTGAGTGAGAGAGCGAGAGAGCGGGCGGGTGAGCGTGCGAGCGAGCGGGTGGGTAGGGCGAGTGGGTGAGTGAGCGAGCGGGTGAGCGGTTGGGTGGGCGGGGCGAGTGAGAGGGTGAGTGAGCGAGCGAGTGAGCGGGTGGGTGGGCGGGGCGAGTGAGAGGGTGAGTGAGCGAGCGAGTGAGCGGGTGGGTGGGCGGGGCGAGTGAGAGGGTGAGTGAGAGCGCGGGTGAGCGTGCGAGCGAGCGGGTGAGAGCGAGGGAGTAGGTGAGCGTGTGAGCAAGGGGGTTGAGTTGGGTGAGTGAGCGAGTTACCTAATGAGTGCGAACATGCTAGCTAGCGAGTGGGTGGGTGAGTGAGTGAGTGAATGGGTGAGCAGGTGAGTGAGTGAGTGAGCGGGTGAGCAGGTGAGTGAGAGCATGAGCAAGTGGGTGAGTGAGTGAGTGAGTGGGTGAGTGGGTGAGTGAGTGAGTGGGTGAGTGAGTGAGTGGGTGAGTGAGTGGGTGAGTGAGTGAGTGGGTGAGCAGGTGAGTGAGTGGGTGAGTGAGAGAATGAGCAAGTGGGTGAGTGAGTGGGTAAGCAGTTCAGTGAGTGGCTGAGCAGGTAAGTGAGTGAGTGTGCGCGCGTGTGTTACTCTTGACGCAGATTTCACGCCGCATCTATTTGTTTTGACCGTACCCCCCATCAGAGCCGACGATTGCTCGCATTTTCACGCTATACCCCAATACCGATGCTCGGCCTGTTAAGTTCACAAACTCATTTAGGGCGATTTAAAATTCAGCGGAAATTCTTGAACTTCAATTTCCCTTTCTCCTCCCCAAGAAATGCCGTTCAGTCCCGTCACCATCGTCGTTATTTCGCCGGGAACAACTGAGGCCAATTAAAGTTTGTCGGTGCTCGCTGATGTGTTTTGGTATTTCGCGGTAAACTCTTCTTTTCTCTCGCCATTCGCTGGAGCAAGTTTGGCCCCGCGGCCTTTGACAGCGGCTGTGCTTGCGGTGTCGTTGCTTAGACCGCGGTGGTTATTTTAGAAATGTTGTTTTACGTTTAGCGAGCTGTAACTAAAACAATTATTTAAACTGTTTCTTTTTTTATATATATATACCTGGGAAGGCCTATTGAGCTACATAGCTCTTTTTTCAGAAGTGGCTTATCATCGTCGCGTGGAAATTTTAGAGTCGCCAAAGACTCTTAAAACGCGTGGTGATGTTGATTCTAAATGTAGAGGGAAAAACCGGAGGACCCATATATAATTTGAGTTTGCGTGTCTCTCTCTCTCATCATCATCATCATCATCACGGTGGCTAGGAGATGTTAATTACCTCGCCTGGTACACAGGAGGTCGTGGGTTATACCCCAACCCTGATGCCTGCTGTATATTTAAAGTTTGCGTGTCTCTCTCTCTCATCATCATCACGTTGGCTAGGAGATGTTAACTACCTCGCCTGGTACACAGGAGGTCGTGGGTTATACCCCGACCCTGATGCCTGCTGCTGTATATTTAGAGTTTGCGTGTCTCTCTCTCTCATATCATCATCACGGTGGCTAGGAGATGTTAACTACCTCGCCTGGTACATAGGAGGTCGTGGGTTATACCCCAGCCCTGATGCCTGCTGCTGTATATTTAGAGTTTGCGTGTCTCTCTTATCATCATCACGGTGGCTAGGAGATATTAACTACCTCGCCTGGTACACAGGAGGTCGTGGGTTATACCCCGACCCTGATGCCTGCTGCAAATATTTAGAGTTTGCGCGTCTCTCTCTCTCATCATCATCACGGTGGCTAGGAGATGTTCACTACCTCGCCTGGTACACAGGAGGTCGTGGGTTAGACCCCGACCCTGATGCTTGCTGTATATTTAGAGTTTGCGTGTCTCTCTTTCATCATCATCACGGTGGCTAGGAGATGTTGACTACCTCGCCTGGTACACAGGAGGTCGTGGGTTAGACCCCGACCCTGACGCCTGCTGCTGCTGTATATTTAGAGTTTGCGTGTTCTCCCCATGGTCGCGTGGATTTTTCTCCGGGTGCCTCCTGTTTAATCCCCCCCCCCCACATTTAGAATTCGACGTCTCGCGTTCAGAATGTTTTGGCCGCTGCTATAAATTTCCTCGCGATGGATGGCGAGGGGCCGCTTCGTTGAGCGATCATTCGTGACAGTCGGGCCGCTCCTGAAATAGAGCTACGTCGCTCAATGGCAATTATCCGGAGGAATAAAGTTTTAAAAAATAAAATAAAATAAAATGCGTGTTTAGATTGCTTTAAGAGGTGTAATGACCACGTTTTCGCCGCTGTGAAAACTGGAGATAGCGAGCCGGTTTGATGGATGCAACAAACGCGGAACGTTGTGAAAGGAGCGAGGCCAGATGCTCGCAGAGCAATTAGCGCAGCTGCTTTAGCACACTCCTGTGTCTAAACGAAATGCCCCGTGCACGGGCCCGTTACCCCAACCATCCTTTCGTTCGGCAAGGCAGGCGGCGACGGCGGCGACGGCGATGATTGCGATGATTTAAGGAACTACGCGCGCCATTATCCCGCTATCGCACGCGTGACGCACACACGCGCGTGCAAAAACAGTGAGCGTGAATATCGCCTGCAAGCTGAATAATGGACAATTTGGAGGCCAGCTTTTGCGGTGTTATCGGAGGGGTGTGTACCGCGGCGTACGTCAATGAGATGTCGAACGAAAAGACACGCCCTATCATTTACACCGTGCGCTTAACTCTTGTAGTCTGGTTGCCGTTGAATGGGGGGGGGGGGCGGGGGGGTGGGGGGGGGGGGGTTGGAATATAAAACTTAAATGAATTTCACAGCCGGGGCCGAGACTTGCGCGTCAGAAGCGCGTAGTCGTTGCTGAGACTGCTGGAGCGGGGAATCCGATGAGCTATGGAGCTCTTCATCACGGATGTCAAGTGTGTGGGGGTGGGGGTGGTGCATCGACGAGAAGTGTGATTCCTCCAGTCTGGAAGCAACTTATACGTACGTACGTACTACCCATAGACTAACACTGCCCATAGACTCAACACTGCCCATAGACTAACACTGCCCATAGACTCAACACTGCCCATAGACTAACACTGCCCATAGACTCAACACTGCCCATAGACTAACACTGCCCATAGACTCAACACTGCCCATAGACTAACACTGCCCATAGACTCAACACTGCCCATAGACTAACACTGTCCATAGACTAACACTGCCCATAGACTAACACTGCCCATAGACTAACACTGCCCATAGACTCAACACTGCCCATAGACTAACACTGCCCATAGACTCAACACTGCCCATAGACTAACACTGCCCATAGACTCAACACTGCCCATAGACTAACACTGTCCATAGACTAACACTGCCCATAGACTAACACTGCCCATAGACTAACACTGCCCATAGACTAACACTGCCCATAGACTAACACTGCCCATAGACTAACACTGCCCATAGACTAACACTGTCCATAGACTAACACTGCCCATAGACTAACACTGCCCATAGACTAACACTGCCCATAGACTAACACTGCCCATAGACTAACACTGCCCATAGACTAACACTGCCCATAGACTAACACTGTCCATAGTCTAACACTGCCCATAGACTAACACTGCCCATAGACTCAACACTGCCCATAGACTAACACTGCCCATAGACTCAACACTACCCATAGACTCAACACTGCCCATAGACTAACACTGCCCATAGACTCAACACTACCCATAGACTCAACACTACCCATAGACTCAACACTACCCATAGACTTAACACTACCCATAGACTCAACACTGTCCATAGACTCAACACTACCCATAGACTCAACACTACCCATAGATACTCTTTGTTTTTTTCGGTAAAGTCACATAGGTAAAATAAAATAAATGAAAACAACTCAATTAAATTAAATCACGACGTTTCGGAGGCAAGCACAAGCTTCCGTCTTCAGGTGGAACAGTCACGGCAGAATAGCTGTATCAAGTGAAGAGCTCTTGAGACGACCGGGATTATATAGACAGGTTAAGAGGGGGGGGGGGAGCCAGAAAGGGACGTGGGTGGGGGGGGAGGGCTGAGTTAAGCCGCGTTTTGTTATGCTGCAGGGGGGTTCGGGGGGAGAGATACACGAGTACATACAACTCACTGAAAGCAATGGAAACCGCTGTACAATTATAAGGCAGCTAAAGTTTGACATACAACCCACTGAGAGTAATGGAAATGGCTGTACAATTATTATTTTTTTTGGGGGGGGGGGGTACGATCTCGTAAATATAAATGTGCTTTGATTTAAAGCTTTCGTGACTGCAGTAATTCATATTCTTAGTTTTTTCGGTAAAGTCACTTTACCGAAAAAACTAAGAATATAAATGTGCTGTTAAACCCGCCACCCCTCCTGCGCGTCCAATTTTGTAAAGGTTTGTCACGTGAACGAAAAACGTGCCAAGTCGTTCCCCCGTTCAGCACCACCGGGGGCGCGTTGGCGGGTAAAACCCACGACACTCACAATTCGGGCGCGGCGACGTTTCCGCCGGCACGATCAGGCGCGTTCGGAAGACTCGCGCAAACGCGAAACGCGGAAGAGGCTTCGTTCGGGGGCCCGCGACCTATTCGCCGACCCTCGTGCTAACGAAGGCGAGAGCGGTGGTGCCGCGGCGCCGACCAAGACCCCGCGGACCCGAGTTCGATTCCCGCTCTCGCGGCCCTTTAAAAAAAAAAACAAAGCAAAAAACGCGGCGACCTGGGCGTTCCTCGCGGGGGCGGGGGGTGTGGGATCTGCCACGTGGGGGGGACCACGTGGCAGATCCGCGTCCCTCGTACGAATCTTGCCGGCGGTGGCAGCGTTAGTATTAATGGGGCGCGTCTTATTTGGCATTCCTCGGCTTATCGTGTACTTGCAGCCAGCGCGTGGTGACAGGCCCCCCCCCCCCCCCTTACCCCTTACCCCCTTACCCCCCCTCCGTAATGATCCGCCGGCTGCCCTATCTGTGGCCCGCCACCCACCCAACCCACCCTCCATCGCCGGGCGTCCGCCCCCCCCACCACCTCCCCCACTCCGCCGGCCTTCACTCCCGTCCCCAAACGTGACCGGGCGACAGCAGCGGCGGCGGCGGATTTCCGTTGCGGGACAGGGTAGGTGGGTGGGGTGGGGGGGGGGGTGGGGGGGGGGGCCGTGGTGTGGGGGGGGGGCAGAGGAGGCGATGCCCTCACGCTGCCAGGCCGTACATTGGCAGTCGCCTTCAAAGTCGCGCTTTCGCCGCGGGGTTCTCGATCGTGCGGTCTTCAGTTTTTTTCCTTCATCTTCCTCCCTCCCTCCCACCCCTCTCTCTCTCTCTTTCTTTCTTTCTCGAAACTCGTTCTTGCAAGCGAGAAAAATCACGCGCTCCTCTCGGAACTGGGCAGCCCCCCCCCCTCCCCCCCCTCCCACCACGTGCGCTCGCATTCTGAATCGGGTTTTTTTTTTAAGTTTAGCTTCTTATCAGGGAAGCCGCTTGCCGCTGTGGCTGCTGCTGCTAAAGAGAGAGAGAGAGAGATTCAGATATTTAAGATGAAAGTTGCATTGATATTCCACGGGCCCAGAGCACAGAAGCGGAATGGGGAGAAATCCGATGAGCTGTGAAGCTCTTTGGTCACAGATGTCCGGTAAGGGTGCACGGAGCTCAGAAAGTTATCACCACCACCACAACAACAACTGCAACAACAATCAACGATTGGCGTGCAAAGTATAGGAGGGATAAGCGAATCG